>NC_143511.1:32439264-33039264 GCF_031878675.1 Megascapheus bottae | reverse complement strand
GGGCTTTGAAAGGTTTTCGAAAGTAAGGATTATAAATGAACACTCGTTTGCAAATCCCATTCTTATCTCCTCTTGGGAAATTCTCAATGTGGCATTAAATGACATTGCACAATAAGATTTGTTTCTCAATCCCTCAGATTCTCTAGACCTCAGGCTTTTCCTACGAAATACAATAATGTTCCAAACTCACGCAGCATTACTGAAACATTGGGTAAAAGCTGGACAAAATAGATATGGGTTGTTCCATTAGGTGTCTTAATTTGGTCTTTTAAACTATGGAAAAGGAAAAGATAGGAAGCTTGCCATTTTCAGGGAAGGCACTCTCTTCCAGTCTCTAGCGTGTCCATTTACCTAAGCTATTACCTTATTTCATTAATACCCCATAGTCACAGGGTACAGACACACTGTCCCAGCATTGCAGAGTCAAATATGGGAAGCTCAATGAGGTGACTGGCTTTTCCAAGGTCACGTCCCACTGGGAAATGCTGGAAAGAACTAGAACTGAAACCTCCATCTGCTGGGATGTGCCATAGCTGGAATTTGCTTTGCTTTGCTGTCAAGTAAGGTGAACATTGTTTCCACATTTTCACTGGAGCTTGGATATGAAAGGAAAGGAAATGATACCATGCCTCACTGTTATTCCATTGGGAGGTGCCAGGTATGAGGGGGAAAAAATCCAGTTTGCATGAAAAGTCAGCCCAAGCCAGGCAGTTGAGGGCTCACACCTATAATCCTAGCTGAGATCTGAACATTGCAGTGCAAAGCCAGTCCAGGCTGAAAAGTACATGAGACTTTTACCTCCCAGTTAACCAACAGAAAGCCAGAAGTAGAGCTCTGACTCAAGTAGTAGAGTGCTGGCCTTGAGTAGAAAAATCCAAGTGAGTGTGCAAAGTTCAAGCCCTAGGACTAGAGTGGACCAGAGACTAAAGGCTCATGAGAAAAGTTTCCCTCACTACAGCTGATGTTCTTTGATATTTAGGCCTTTTCCATTCCATTTCATTCTTTAGCAAGAATGCTGGTGTGCCTATGAATTGATTTCCTGATCCGCTAATCATTTGCAGTCTAGAGTTTAAAGCAAGCTGAATTTCAGCAATGCAAGGCATTTGATTTAACTGATCTATCATCCTTTTCAGAAAAAGCTCCCACTGGACTCGGGATTCATGAGGATCTGAGCTATGTGGCCATCTTGTATGTCCAGCCACAAAACAGATCAGGGTCTGAAGTGGAGATGTAAGCAGGGTCCTCCAGCCTAGGCACCGAGCTCAGACATGGGGGCTGTGGGAGAGGCTGTGTTCTGGTACCTGTGTCCTGCAGATGGCCTCATGAGAGGGAAGGGGCTTTGTGGCTAACCCTGACACTGGGGGCCGTGTGAGAAACACACCTTCAGTTAGTGTTTCTACCTGGTAAGGAGCTCTTTGTGGGCAGGAGCTGTGTCTACGTTGTCATTTTTAGATCTGGGTCCTCAAGTCCAAGCCAGTGCCTGACATAGAGCATTGGAGAACAGAAAGCCAGCAGTCTATTTCCCTCCCCAGTGCTCTGCCCCTGTGATCGCACGTTCAGCCCAGCGCCTGCCTTCTGTCCTGTCTCATCTTGCTCTCTCCAGAGCTCAAGAAAAGCATTTGTGAGCATTGTCATGGATAGACTGGTTCTCATCTTGCCTTTTCATCTCAAACATAGCTCCATGTCGATACCTGAACTCAGAGCCTCTCCTCCATTCCCCTACTAGAAATGTGGTGTGGGCTTGGGCCTGGGTGGCACACCAGGAGGCTATCTGCATGGACATGTCACTTGTATGACCAACAGTTAGGAGAATCATAGATTCTTCTAGGACAGGCCGCCTAGGCATACTGACCTTGTCCCCTGAAAATCAGCCACAAGTCTTCTCAGTGCCTGCTAATCAAAGAACTGGGCGGAGGAGGGATGAGTTCAGAACTTGCTCAGTGTTGGAGTGTTTTCCTATAAAGGCCATGAAAAAGCTACTCAGGCTGACTTGTCAAAGATTTGTTAGGCTAATAATGCTCGAAAAATGTTCAATGCCATGAGAACATTCAGGTGTATCAAAACTGCAGGCACCATGACAACACAAGAGCTCAGCTGTGGCAGATAATGATCTGGAATTAATGATAACAGCCAGCGTGCAAATTGTAATATATACATCCACCCAGCAATGTGTAGCTGGTAACACACCAACATAACGAGCTTGCTTCTCCCTCCTGTGTGAAAGGAGATATACGCTGAATTCTGAGATGCTTCCTGGAAAAGCTCGTGAACCTCACACATTCTGGGTAGACACTCATATTGTCAACTGCATATTTGAAGGCAGTGAGAACATTTTTTTTGAGATTCCATCTCAACCAATACACAGCTGGACATGATGGTCCTTGCCTGCCATCCCAGCTGTGTGAAAAGCATAAATAAGAGGATCGAATTCCAAGCCAGCCAGGTAGAAATATAAGACCCTATTCAAGATAACTAAAGAAAAGAGGGTTGGAGGAGTGGTTTAAATGGCACTGTGTATGAATGTCTATCAAGAGTGAGACCTTGGATGCAAACTCCAGTAGAGAAAGAAAAAGAGCACCTAGGTCTACCTGTCCCATGAGTCCCCACAGATTTCTTTGCTGGCACTTGATTGTGTCACCTTATTAATTGCATTAAACATATTTGTAAATCTCCAGGACATCAGGGAATCCGTTCCACGGTCAGTACAAGTTTCTTTTGATTAGCCATGTTTTAAATTATTTTTGGCTCCAACGTGGATTAAAGAAATGATAACTTTTAGTGATCAACTAGGATTTATGCTGGGGCATCCCAATTAGTCTTCATATTAACTCCATATGTTGTTTGACTTATGTGAAATGTCAAACATGAAAACACCCACCGTGTGTTGTTCTCATTGAGCACAGGAGACACACCTGCCTGGCGGTATAGAGTTTTGCAAGGAACAGACAATCCTGACGGGAGAGATGGAGAAGAGCCTGTGGGAATGGAAGGGGGGCTTGCTACAGGTCAATGAAGCCGAATCTAGAGAGATAATTATAATAACATGATGGGAAGGCAAGAGAAGGGAAAGGAAGGGAGATCATAGAAAAAGGGCTTCCTGAATGGGGTGCTGGTGCTCATGCCTATTAATCCTAGCTACTCAGGAGGCTGAGATGTGAGAATCGCAGTTCAAAGCTCGCCTGGGCACAAAAGTCCGGTGAGAAGCTTATCTCCGATTAACCACCAGGAAACCAGAAATGGCGCTGTGGCTGAAGTGGTAGAGTGGCAGCATTGAGCTGAAGAGCCAGGGACAGTGCCCAGGCCCACAGTTCAAGCCCCATGACTGACAAAAAAGAAAGGGACGGAGGGAGGGAGAGAGACAAAGGGAGAGAGAGAGAGAGAGAGAGAGAGAGAGAGAGAGAGAGAGAGAGAGAGAGAGAGAGAGAGAGACAGAGAGAGACAGACAGACAGAGACAGAGAGAGAGAGAGACAGAGAGAGAGAGAGAGAGAGAGAGAGAGAGAGAAGGGGGGGGAGAGGGAGAGGGAGAGAGAGCGCGCACTTTCCAAGCAGTGTTTCTTAAAGGTGTAGGCCATGGACCAGCAGCCTCACCCGGGAACTTTCTGGACATGCTCATTCTTGGACAGAGGCCGATAGATCAGAACCTCTGGTCAGGCCTCACTTGACTGTGTTTGCCCACTCCCTAGATGGCTCAAATCTGCCCTAATGTGAGGACTTCCTCCAAAGATTAAAAAGAAGATTGCTATGCCTGTAAGTCCATGAGCCCTGCCAGTTCTAGTAGAGGATTCTCCAGGTCCTGATGCAAAAGAGGAGGCTCTGAGTTCAAAACCTGGGACCAGCACCAAAAAGTAAAAATACAAAACCATGTATGCACTGGAAGTAATACTTGGATGACTTCTCCTGTGATATACCTGAAGTAAAGAAAATGTTTCTACATAATACTCAGCATTTCGATGCAATACTTACCATGTTGATAAATTTTGGTTCTCTACAAGTTTCTAAAACTCAGACTATTCTATAGAGAGAAAATAACCATAAGCAAAGTTGGGGAAAGATATTAAAGGAAATAACCATTAGTGAGTTTTAAATACCAACTTGCAAGCCACAAAGGTTTTAGACCAAAATCAAAACCCATAAAGCCTAGAATGTAGGGAATTCCTTGTATGTAAAATATGTCCAACTGATCTGAATTCCTCACTCAGTGGTGGCATCTGAACAACAAATCTAATAAAGTCCAAAACCCTAGAGTGCCACCTCATCTTTGCATTGTGAAGGACATGATATCACAATACTATTTTTGACAAAAGAATTTCTCTTGAGACATTCAGACTCGGCTGATCGCCAAATAATGACTGATGTCTGTGTCCATTGTCTTGTTTGATTTGAAAGTCCTCTCACCTGTGTTTCTCTCTGGCTCGTCTGACAAGTCACCCATGCTCGTTCCATCAGCGTTCTTCACAGGAGACATCTCTCCTATTTCCTGGGCTTGTTTACTCCCAAGCATGGTTGACAGTTTCCACACGCCACAGCAAAATGAGCAATTCTGCCATTGCAGGGGGGAATTCAGCTTTACCTACTAAATAAATACAGGACACGGTCCCAGCTTTTCCTGCTCAGTCGGATACAGTTATAACCAAACTCACAAATACAAGTCTCATCTTTTCCTGTGAAAGATGCATGCGTTAGAGAAAGGTGCTGGCGAGATTTCCCTGGGCTTGCCACCACCTCTAACTCCTTTTTCATTAAGTACAATACTGAGGTGGGGTAAGGGAAGATCCTTAGAGATCAGAGTCCACACAGGAGAGCTTCGCATATTAGCAGAATAGAAAACGTTTTCATGGCTGTGGCTAAAGCATATAGTAAGCAAAACTGTCAATACTGACCAGGCATAGACCCTTGAACTTGATCAGAGGTTACAATTTTAAGAACAAAATCCCTTATGGAATATAAAAGTCGTGTCATCTCTGATCCAAAATGTTTTGAAAATTTAATTGTAGCTACAAAACCATACAGTCAGCTCACTTTTGTAATCCTAACTATTTGGGAGGCTGAGATCTGACAGACTGAATTTCAAAGTCAGCCTGAGCAGAAAGTTTACTAGATTCCATCTTCAATAACCAGCAAAAAATAAAAATAAAGCCAGACTGGCGGCATAGCTTAAGTGGCAGAACAGCAGTCCATGAGCAAGTCTGAAGTTCTGAGTTCAAGCCCAGTACTGCAAAAACAGAGTCAGTTGATTTAATTTTAGAGCTTGTGATTTTAAAACTTCTTTTACAATTACAATTTCTTTTACTAGCCAGGAAGAAAGAAAGGAATTTTTTTAAATCATACTTTATTGGGGAAACACTTAACAGAATAGTAAACTATTACATGTGCCTTCTATGTATGACCAAGAAAAAATATATCTGCAGTTAACTGGGGAAAATATCTATGAACAAACACATGGACAGATTCCCTATGAAGATTCTCTAGCTGGGCGGTGGCTCATGCCTATAATCCTACCTACCTACCTCAGGAGGCTGAGGTCTGAGGATCACAGTTCAAAGCCAGCCCAGGCACTAAAAAGTCCGTGAGACTCTTATCTCCTATTAACCACCAGAAAACTGAGAGTGGTGCTGTGGCTCAAGGGGTAGGACAGTAGCCTTGAGCTGAAGAGCTCAGGAACAGCGCCCAGGCCTAGAGTTTGAGTCCCACAACTGACAAAAAAGGAAAGAAAAAAAAAAGATTCTCTGTACAAGGAGTAACTTACAGGGGAAAGGCACCTCCACTGGATCAGGTGACCAGAGCTTGGGGACAGTGCTGTGTGGCTGTCCCTGAGTCCAATGTTACAGCTGCTGGGCACAAAAGTTTATAGAGTGAGCCCCATGTAAAACTTTAGTTTTTCCTTTAGGAGCTGTTTCAGGTTCACAGCAAGATTAAAAAGAAAGTGCCAGAATCCCTGTAGTCTCTGTGTCCTTCCACTCACGCAGCCCCCACCCTCCATGTCCCCACCTAAGGGACACCTTGGTCACACCCATGTTGGGCTCTGAAGATCTCCCCCGCTCTGCCAGTTCCTTCCCACTTGCTTGTAACCCCAGCAACCACCCATCTGTTTACTGGGGCCACATTTTGGCCTTCTCTAGAATGTCACACAGGTTTCACATTGGCTTCTTCCACTTAGTTCCAATGTGGAAGGATGGCCTTCAAGTGTGAGTTCAGCAGTTCTCCAGCTCTCGTGACTGGAAGCGATGGTCTCTGGGATGTACACTAAAAGATGTCAGTGTCTCCTGACCCACGTGGCCTCTCTGAAGGGCCACTCTCCCCTACCCTGACTCTCCAAGAAATCTAGGAGCTAGGGCTAGGCATGGCAGTGGCATGCCTGTGGTCTCAGTTACTTGTGTTAGACAGAGATAGAAAGATCATAATCCAAGGCCAGCTAGGGCAAAAGCACGAGACCCTGTATGGTAAAAAATGGAAAGCAAAAGTACTGGGGTGTGATTCAAGGGGTAGGGCACCTGACTAGCAAGCCCTCGAGTTCAATCCCCAGTACAGGAAGGTAGGCAGGCAGGCAGGCAGGAAGTCCCTCTTCATGTAGGAAAAGCAGTTCTTAGACACTCCATCCTAAACCCCTGCATGTGAAGCGGCTGCCTTCCTCATGTATGTTGTTGTTAAGTCACTGTGAGCGCTGGGCACTGCATGATGGGCAGAGCTCCTTGCCCTTGGCTGTGTGAATAACCTTGACAGTGTGGAAGAGAATAATGTTAATGCAGAGTTTAGGAATGAGAACCTACGCAGGAATGGAAAGAGCATTATCTTGTGAGAGTGGATTTTTTTAAGGCAGTGAAAACCAGAAAAGAACACAACTCCTGTCACTTTGCCTGGCTGCTTCAAGCCCTGCCCCAAGAGACTTGGCAAGAGCAAACTTTAAATGCTAATTATCCTGGGAGAAAGTCCCTTGGGGTCTTATTCTGCAGCTTCCATCCAGGCTCTACCAGAGCCAGCTCTATAGAAAGAAGGAGGCTCTGGGGTCCTGGCTTCTCTGGGGAGAAACCCCAACTCTGGACAAGGCCATGTTCTCTTCAGAGGGGCTGGGCAAGGAGCCTCTCCTGCCATGTCCACTCTGTCATTTGAAACCTTGTCAGAAAGGATTTACTGACTGTAGCTCTTTTTCTCGCTTGAAGGAATTTACTGTTCCATTGTCCACAAATTTCTGTGCCATCCCTGATGACAATAATTAGGATGAAAGAGAAGCCAAGAATCTGGGAACACCAGAAGGCTGAGAAGAATGGGTGGTGTTTTCAGTGGAGCTCAGGGTAGGAAGAGAAAGGAACCCAAGACTTTTTGCCTGCGGTGGGCTGGGGAGGACAGGTCTTTGGCTGGAGACTTTGTATTATCCTGCAGTAATGAGGGTCAGGGAAGTAACCCCATATCCTGCTGGGGCCAGTCAGGGGAAGGCATTTTGCAGATTACAGGATGAGGGCCAGAACAAGAGAGAGCACACCTTTGAGCACACCTTTGGAAATGACTGCTGCCTCACAACAAAGTCACAGATGGCCTCTTGAAACTTTAGAAAATTTATATCTATATCTATGTATGTATATATGCACGCATATGCTCTGTATCTCATTTTGGAGTTTTCAGCAAGACTGGAATGGAAGGGTTAGAATCTGGTGAAATAATTCTGGGGCTAAGTCATAAAGAAGGAAATGAATTCCTCCGTCCCAGAGAATGGGGCTGTTTGTCAGTCAGCTTTTCCATCTCTGTGACAAAATACCCGAAGAACAACCAGCTTAACAGAGCTGAAAAGGTTTATTTGAGCTCATGGCTTGATAGGTTTCTGTCTTGTCCCTTGGCTTTGCTATTTCTGGAGTGTAGTGGGCAGAGCATACTGAGGCCAATGTGTGATTGTGTGACTTTTGTGTAGGTTTGCGTTTGAAGTCTGCTCCAGTGTGAGTCTCCACGTGTGGCATGAGGTACCAGTCTGGATTCTCTTTATTACTGTGCATAGAGTTATCCAATTTCCCCAGCATCGTTAGTTGAAAGTGTTGCTGTCTTTGTTCCTTTATTGAAAACCAGCTGAGAGATGAGTGAGTGATTTCTGAATCCTTCACCTATGATTCTGATCAGTATATCTGTTTTCCAGACACACTGGTTTGTGACTATATATTTCCAGTTAGTATCTAAATTATGTAGTGGTTTATCCTTTTCCTTTTTCAAAGCTAGTTTGACTTTTCTAATTACTTTGCTTTTCCATATAACTTTTTTTTTGTTGGTCCTGGGGCTTGAAGTCAGGTCCTGAACACTGTCCTTGGACTTTCTCAAGGCTAGAGCTCTACCATTCAGGCCACATCACCACTTCTGGCTTTTTCTATGCATGTGGTACCGAGGAATCAACCCCAGGTATTCGTGCATGCTAGACAAGCACTCTACCACTAGGCCAAACTCCTGGCCCCTCCCTGTGACTTTTCAAATCACCATTGCTCTGTGTACAGCATGGGTATCTAGCTGCGATTATGATTGGGTAGCATCTACAGTGTAGACTGAGTCTGTCTCCTGCACTGATACACCACAACTCATCACTTAAATAGGACTCTGGTTTCTTTCTTTAGTATTTTGTAGGTTTTTCAGAATATAGATCCTGCACGTTGTTAAATTTTACATTTATTTCATGTTTTTATTGCTCCTTTAAGTGGTACTGATTTTTAAATGTCAATTTCCAATTGCTTATTGCCAGTGTTGGGACATTGATTTTTGTATTTTGATCTATCTAGTGATCTTACTAACGTCTCTTTATTCTGGGACATTTTATCATATTGAGTCTTAGAAGCCAACCATATTGTCTGTAAATATGGAGCCGCCATCCCACTCCCTCTCCCTTCATTTTTTTCTCAATCTGTTTGCCTTTTGATTCTTTTTCTTTGGGATAGGAATGGTGAGAGACATGCCTGTGGCTTGTCCCTGATATCAGGGACAGCTCTCAACCTATCCTCTCAAATGAAGTATCATTCATAGGTACCTTGTATATGCCTTTTGTCAAGTTTATGAAGTTGTTTTTTTCATTTCTTACTGTTCATTATTATGACGATCATTATATTTTGAGAGGCAGTACTCAGGGCTTTGTACTTGTTAGGCAAGCACTGTACCACTCGAGCCACATCCCCAGTCTTGCGAAGTTCTTTTAAATTCCTACTTTTTGATGTTTTTATTTTTTAAAATTATGATTGGATATTAAAATTTATGAAATCCTTTTTTTGGAAACTATCAGATAATTGAGTTCATTTTTTCTTTATTGTGTTGATACAGTGCTTTACATGACTGATATTCAAATATTGGACGAGTCTTGCATTCATAAGATAAGGCCTGCTTGATCAGAATAATGATTTTTACATACTGCTGACTCTGATTTCCTAATTATTTGCTCGTGTGTGATTTGAACTTGTATTCATGAGGAAGAGTGGTCTGAATGTTTCTTTTCCTTTAGATAAGGCTCTTTTTTTTCTGAATTGGGTTTCAAGGTGATGACTGAGCATATGCTTAATTATTCTGAAAATGCTTGGTGGGGTTCTCTAGTAAAATACTCATAATCCTCTGTATGTGCAGTCTCCTTAGTGTCTTCGGTGCCCAGAGACTCTGAGCTCCCACTGGCCTACACGTGGCCGTGAGTGGTCATTGAGCTTGTGAGCTGTGCTTTCCTCACCTAGATGCTTGCTGGCCATTCCCTCCCCGTCCCTGCCCTTCTCCCACTCCTCCCTTCCCTCCCCTGTCTACATCCTAGGCAAGGTCTTTCCCTGTGGCTGTTGTTAATCCACAAAGATGGCATGGGTATCAAAAGGGAGATTGGGGGGCCGGGAGTTTGGCCTAGTGGTTAAAGTGCTTGCCTAGCATGCACAAAGACCTGGGTTCGATTCCTTGGAACCACATATATAGAAAAAGCCAGAAGTGGTGCTGAGGCTCAAGTCATAGAGTTCTAGCCTTGAGAAAGTCCAAGGACAGCGCTCAGGCCCTGAGCTCAAGCCCAGGACTGGCAAAAAAAAAAGGGGGGGGGGGAGATTGGACAGAGTTCCTAATAACATGGGAAGAGCCAGGGAAGCCCAGGCTGCCGTCAGCAGCAGAGGGGAAGAACACATGTGCTAAAAGCATAGATGGGAGGGACATCAGGACTCCTACATTTTTCTGTCTCTGCCTGATACATTGAGAGCAGAAGCGACGCGTGGAAAGTACAGTGGTTTTACACAGGGCCACGGTCTGCTCCGCTGTGTGACATGGCAGGAGAACCTTGTCTGTCATTCTCTACCTGGAGCCAAAGTCTCCTTTAGGCTTTGTGTCTCACCTTTGCAAACAAGCCCCTGAAGAGCCAAGACCATCCTACACAGGCTAATGGCTGAATTAAAGGGCCAGCCCGTCTTGTAGCCATTAGGGCTGTTCTTGAAAGGCTGGCCTGTGATACCTTTTCCAGAAAATTTCTGATTTCCCCAGTGTTCATCATATACATGCACCAGCCACTGGGGTGGCATGTTTGTCCATCCGCAAGGGGACCGCCCAGTGTGTGAGCCCCTCTTCCCACACTCCATCCAGCCCTGCTCACCACCTCCCACTCCTGCCAGGGACATCTCTAGGATCCAGGAACAGATCCCCGAGAACAGATGCTTCTTGAGAATAAGTATACCACTGGACTCCATAGCACAGTGAAAGAAAGGAACACTGAACATCCACTGAACCAAGAGAAATTGAGCTCCCAAATAAACAAATGCCTATGTGTGTATGCACATGTCTGTGTGTATGCACCTGTCTGTGTGTATGCACATGTCTGTGTGTATGCACCTGTCTGTGTGTATGCACATGTCTGTGTGTATGCACCTGTCTGTGTGTATGCACCTGTCTGTGTGTATGCACCTGTCTGTGTGTATGCACCTGTCTGTGTGTATGCACCTGTCTGTGTGTATGCACATGTCTGTGTGTATGCACATGTCTGTGTGTATGCATACATGCAGGAGCAGAGTCTTAGACTCCCAAGTCCAAGTTCCTCATCAGGTCTGTCCACTCAGTCCATACACCAAATAAAGAGACATCGTGGAGGGCAGAGCAAGGTGATTTATTACATGGCAGCCATGGGAACCTCAGGACATCTTCAGGGTACAGACATGACCAAGAACTGGGGCACGAAGAGAGGGTAAATAGTTCCATTCACAGACATGTTCCAGTGGCCGAGGGGCCGCACGGTCTGTGGTCTGGGGATTGGCTAGGTGAGGCCTTGTTACCATAACTCATGGATCCCTAGCGGGTGGTGCCATTTCCTGTCCATTCCTTTCTGGCTTCTATGAAGGCTGCAAATTGACTGTCAAAGAGAGAGACTCGGAGCGGGGGACATAGATAGAAAATGGAGCTGGCATGCATAGCTTTTGTCCTGCTTTTAGTTAGTTCACAGCTGGGCACCATGCTGTCATGCTTGTCATTGTCAACACTCAGCCACCCTGAGCTGAAAAGTGTGAGACTCTTATCTCCCATTAACCACCAAAACGCCAAAAATGAGGCTGTGGCTCAAGTGTTTGAGTGCCAGCCTTGAGCATAAAAGCTAAAGAACAGTGCCCAAGTCCTAAGTGCACCGGCATGCTTTGGCATACACATTTGCACACACACACACACACACACACAAACATGCATGCACACACACAGCTAATCTGTGGCCCCAAGGAAGGAGTCAGTGCCCAACAGCAAAAGCAAGTTTGAAACAGCAGTTACTTATGTAGGAAGGAAGTTTTGTTTGGTCTGTATATAAAGAATAATTCGAGACCTGGTAAAATGCTTGTCTAGCATGTTCAGGGCTTGAATTCTATCCTCAGCACTGGAGGGATAAAAGGAGAAGGGAAGTGGGGAGGGAGGGAGGAAGGAAAGAAGGAAGGATTCAGATAATGGAAATAGTATAGGTGAACTTGTCTTGCTCTCAGTATTGGGAAATTGGAAAAAGAACTGGGGTGGGGATGAGGAGCAGAGCTGTGACTCAGTGGTAGAGCATCAGCCTTGAGTTTAAAGGCTAAGGAACAGCACCCAAGCCCTGAGTTCAAGTCTCAAACTGGCACCAAAAGCAAAAAACTTAAGAGTCAGACTCTTCTTGCACTGTCCATCTTGGACCCCCGGGAGAGCCTCATTTGGGATGAGAAGATGGGTCCAGGCCAGTTTTCTGCTCTGCATTCCAGAACTAACTCTCTCCACCGCAGAAAATGAGAAACAGCCCAATTCTCTTGCTTTGTAATGCCACTATTAGCCTCCAAAACATCC
The DNA here is from genome assembly GCF_031878675.1 of Megascapheus bottae. Classification (NCBI taxonomy): domain Eukaryota; kingdom Metazoa; phylum Chordata; class Mammalia; order Rodentia; family Geomyidae; genus Megascapheus; species Megascapheus bottae. Next base: position 33,027,011 of record NC_143511.1, on the reverse strand, counting down.
ATCACCCTTCCGTCTTTGGGGCTGTAATTGCCTGTGAGTCGTGAGTGGCGGCTAAGGGTTTCTTTCTTGTCTCTCCTCCCCACCGGGCCTCCTGCCATTTGTTTCACTGTCTTCAATGACCGCCCTGGAACAGTGCCCACCGCGCCCCCACAGAACGTGCAGGCTGAAGCTGTCAACTCCACCACCGTGCAGTTCCTGTGGAACCCTCCCCCACAGCAGTTCATCAACGGCATCAACCAGGGATACAAGGTACCTCAGCCGGGCCTAGAGCCCCCACGGTGGCTCTTGTAGACTGCCGTGGGCTTATCTTGTGGCAGGGTGTCACCCTGCTCCTCCCCTTATCTTCCCTCCTCTCCTCTCCCCATCTCTCCCCTCCTCTCACCTTCCCTCCTCCCCTCTCCACTACCTTCCCCATCTCTCCCCTCCTCTCCTCTCCACTACCTCCCCCTCCCCTTCCTTCCCCTCCCCTCTTTTCACCTCCCCTCCTCTCCTCTCCACAACCTTCCCCTCCTTTCCCCTCCCCTCTCCTCCAAATGTCATCAAATGCAGACAGTCTTGACCTTGTGAGGTCACTGATTATCCTATCCTTGGTTAAGAGTCTCAAAAAGGATGAGTCCACAGGAGGATAGGTCAGACACATTTCTCGTGAGAGATGGTCTGAAAGCCCCAGGGCACTCCGTCTGGGTTGGTTGAACCCAGCAGGTGCCCAAACCACTTCTTCCTAGAAGGGTGACCCCCGAACCCAGAACAGGGATGCTGGGCGGACTCCTGCCTTCCCTCCTACCTGTCTGGAGAGGAGGACCTGCTCTAGCTCAAGTCCTTCTAGATGGGCTTGCTTATAATTTCCAAAATAATCTCTCTCTCTCTCTCTCTCTCTCTCTCTCTCTCTCTCTCTCTCTCTCTCTCTCTCTCTCTCTCTCTCTCTCTCTCTCTCACGCACACATACACTTCTCTCAGCTGAAGAGCTCAAGGACAGTGTCCAGGCCCAGGGATAGGGTGATAGCCTTGAGCTGAAGAGCTCAATGACAGTGCCCAGGCCCATGACCCACAAAAAAAAAAAGAAAAAAGAAAACAGTCATTGATCCAGCCAGATGCCCCACCCCTTGAGACTCCTGCTAGATCTGATTGGTGAGACCACCCGGTGTCTTTGACAGTTCGGTTTTCACTCTGACCCGTAGGGATGTGTTGTGTATCTCCCAGTCTGCTGGCTAATGAGTCTTGGCGATGTTAGAGTGTCCACAGAGTTAAAACTCTAGTGTTCAGAATGTTACCAGTTCACAAGAGCAAGTTTTCCTTTCGTGTGTATATGTACTTTCTTTAAATTTCCTGACAATCTACTAAAAATCCTTCTCAGGAAACTAGGGTGGTATAAATTATACCACCCTAGTTACTGGAGGTTTTCTGAGTCCGAGTAGATGTCATATTTGTGTTCCTGTCCTGATACTGATTCAGTCACATAGGGAGATGACATCATCTTTGTCCCTCATAGTGAAAAATAATACATCAACTGTGAACATCTTTAAAACATCTTACAAAGCTTCGTGCAATTCAAAGTTTAAGAGAACTAGCGTCATCCCCATGTGAGCTTGAAGTAGCTATTTTATTTAGATAAATGTATATAAAATATAGGTATATGCACATAGCGGAGACATATTTAAACTTGATCTTTTCAAAGTGAGATTCAACGATGTAGGATTTATGGACTTTTTAATTATGATGGTATTTTCTTTAAAGAAGCTATACTGGCAGTGAAAATCAAATTCCAATACAGGCTTGAGTGAAGAAATGTGATTTAAAAGGTCTTCCTCTCCCTCCTCTCCCCCACCTCACCCCCACCACTCCCCTCCCAGCTTCTGGCCTGGCCACCGGATGTCCCCCAGGACGTCACTATGACCACCATCGCACCAGACTTCCATGGCATCCACCACGGGTATATAACCAACCTGAGGAAGTTCACGGCCTACTTCACGTCCGTCCTGTGTTTCACCACCCCGGGGGACGGGCCTCCAAGCATGCCCCAGCTGGTGTGGACCCACGAGGACAGTGAGTATCTCTCTCCATGAATCGCACCCTGAGGCCTTTCCAAACCACGGGGCAGGGCACAGCTGGCACAAGGGAGCCTTCTGTCTGCAGCTCAGGGGAGTGGGCCCTGGAAGGCACTGTCACCAGTGTCTGGAAAGAAGCCATCTTGGCCAGAAGAAGGCGCTCTGGAGACGGAGAAGGAGGGCTAGGTCCTCCCTGTGGCCACGTCTTGCTGGGCTCATTGACCACCCAGATTTCAACACCTGGCCCCCCAACTGTAGTACTGTCTCAGCCCACTAGTTCATCCTGCCCAGCTGCATTGCACAACCTCCCCAGCTCCTCTTCGTCCCCTGACTCTGACTCTGCCCTCTGCCTTTGAGCTCGGTTCACATCCGCCTCTGCTCTGCTCTCAGCCCAACTGACTGGACACAGACACGGCTTGATACAGTTACCTGAAATTTCTTCAAAAGGGGGAGCACATTCAAATGCCCCAGATGAGGAGAGTAAGAAAAAGCTACAAAATGGCAATGTGGTAAACATTTTGTGCTTCTTTTTCTAATTTTGAATATCAAAACTTTGAGGGCAATTGGTCTTCAATGTAGTGGAGAAAACAATGGACAAAACTATATAAACAATTTGAATTTTATCAAAATACATTTGTATTTTAGTGGGCTCCTGGCTTGGATTACAAATCCAAGCTAAATGGGGATCAGAGATGGGGTTTCACAGTTTGACACCAAACACGCCCCTCCCGACCCCCACCCAAAAATGTGGTGGGAGCCCAGTGAGTGATGATCCGGGCAAAGGCTCAAAACCCATCTGCAAAATAAAAGCAAAACACCTAGGAGTATGCTGAAGTGGAGGACGCTTGTCTAGTAAGCACAAGGCCCTGAGTTCAAAACCCAGTCCTTTTTTTTTTTTTTAATATTGTATATAGTTTGGGGAATTACTGTCCATGTAGTGTGTCTGTGGGCCCTTTGTAAAAGCATTTTTAATTATTTTCTCTTGTCTTCTTTATACCATGAACGTGCACTCTCTTTATAAGAGCCGTTAAGGTTTGGGGTGCATGAAGACACACAGGGTCACTCTGCGGTGGTTTCAGTGCAACTCAGCCTCCAGTGCTCATCTGTGCTGATTTCTGGATCTTACAGGGAGGCAGAAGGCATTGCAGGGGTCAGGGCTACCTCATCCCTGCCCCTCCATCACACCTTTGTCCCCAGCCAGATTCCTCCATGTCCTCAAGGCTAAAGCCTGTCCTTGGACTTTCTCAAGGCTAAAGCTCTACCCCTTGAGCCACAGCACCATTTCCGGCTTTTTTTCTATGTATATGGTACCAAGGAATCAAACCAAGGTCTCTGTGTATCCTAGGCAAGCACTCTACCACTAGGCCGAACTCCCAGCCCCGTGTGTACATTTATGTCTCCACATGACGTCTAAGAGATCCTTGGGGCTCCTCTTCTGAAACCTCACCTTACCATCCTCCCTGTCTCCTATCTATAAGCCCTGCCTCTGCTTCCTTCCTTCCTTTATCTGCAGTGTCTAGGTTTCCAATACAGCGTTGGTGTGGGCAGAGACTCCACTCGTGTGTTTCTCAAGTCTCTCACTATGAGGTGGGATGGTTTATGGAGATGTTCTCACCTACCTGAGTCCTGCCCCAGGGTCCATTCTCTTTGGTGAGAATCCTGTTGCTAATACATGTTGCACTTTTTTGTTATTGTTGTTGCCAGTCCTGGGGCTTGAACTCAAGGCCTGAGCACTGTCCTTGGGCTTTCCTCAAGTCTAGCACTCTACCATTTGAGCCACAGCACCACTTCTGGCTTTTTCTATGTATGTGATACCAAGGAATGGAACTTGGGTCTTTGTGTATGCTAGGCAAGCACTCTACCACTAGACCAAACTTCTGGCAGCTTTTTTTTTTTTTCCAGTCAAGGGCTTGAGCTCAGCGCCTGAGCACTGTCCTTGGACATTCTCAAAGCTAGAGCTCTACCACTTGAGCCTCAGCATCACTTCTGGCTTTTTTCTACATATGTGGTACCGAGGAATTGAACCTGGGTCTCCGTGCATGCTAAGCAAGCACTCTACCAGTAGGCCAAACTCTTGGCCGCAAAATATTTTCTTATTCTTTTTTTTGCCAGACCTGGGCTTGGACTCAGGTCTTAAGCACTGGCCTTGGTCTTTTTTTCAAGGTTAGAGCTCTACCACTTGAGCCTCCGCACCATTTCTGGCTTTTTTCTATGTATGTTATACCGAAGAATCGAACCTGGGTTTCATGCATGCTAGGCAAGCACTCTACCACTAGGCCAAACTCCCGGCAAACTTTTGTTTGTTTGTTTGTTTGTTTGTTTTAAACATGCTTTTACTTACTGTCTCAGTTGATATGGCTATGTAGGTTTTCCTTCTTACCTTGTTGATATGTTGGATTATATTGATTGATTTTGAAATGTTGAACCAGCTTTGTGTACTTGGAATAAATCCCACTTGGTCACGGTGTATAATTCTTTTTATATGCTGTTGGATTCACTTAGCTGATATTTTATGGCGAATTTTTGGGTCTGTTTTCATGGGAGAGATTCATCTCTGGTTTTCTTTTCTGGAAGTGTCTTTGGTTTATCCAGGAAATACTCACATGGTAAAATACATTTGGAAGCATTTTTTTCCTGTTCTGTTTTCTAAGAGAGATGGTGTCATTTTTTCTTTTTAATGTTTGGTAGAATTTTCCAGTGAAACTCCCTGAATCTGGAGATTTCTTTTGGGAGGTGTTTATTTGTAAGTATAATTTCTTTAGTGCTTATAGGTTTATTAAGATTGTTTTGTCTTGGTTCAGTGTTAATAGTGTACGATTTACACAGAATTGCTCCTTTAAGAGTTTGGATTTATGAGTGTAAGTTTATTTCTAAAAATCCCTTGTTATGTCTATGTACAGGTTTGTACCTGTCCTGGAGATTGAACTCAGAGCCTGGGCACTGTCTTTGAGCTCTTTTGCCCAAGGCCCCATTGCCAGCTTTTTTGGTAGTTAATTAGAGATAATTAATAGAGTTTCAAGGGCTTTCCTGCCCAGGCTGACTTTAAATCGCAATCCTCAGATCTCAGCCTCCTGAATAGCTAGGATTACAGGTGTGAGCCAAAAGCGCCCGGCTTCTTATTATATTTTTAATGGCTACAGAGTCTGTATACATTCTGTATTTTATTCTTGACATTAGTGGGCTAGCTTCCTTCTTTCGAACTGTATCATTCCTCAAACAGAACATTTATTTTCTCTATTGCTTCCTTTTCAATGTCATAGATTTCTGATCTTGATGATTACCTTCCCTCTGCATGTTTTTGGATTATTTTTCTCTTGTCTTCCTCATTTCTTGACATGGACCTTTGGATGGATTGTTGGTCTGAGACCTGCACTTAGGCCCAATGTATGCATTTGATGCTACACATTTCACTCTCTCTGCTGCCTTGGCTGCACCACGGTTTTACATATTCTGGATCGTTGCTTTCATTCAGTTCTGTGTGTATTTATAGGTTCTTTAGAAGTGCATTAGCTCATTTCCCTGTATGAAGATTTCTCTTTGCATTGTCTTTCTGCTATCGATCTCTATTCTGACTCCATGATGGTCAAAGAATACACCTTGTCAGCTTTCTGCTCCTTTGAATTTGTTGGGGCTTGGCAGCCTCCCGTGTGTTCCCTCTTGATGAATGTTCAATGAGTTCATTAAAAATATGTTTATTTTACTGTGGCATCTGCTTTTCAGCCATCTAGTTTCTGGATGCCCCATCAGACAAAAACCGAAGTCATGCCGTCTTTGTAGCATTTTTCTCACTGACCACCGAATTTTTCATAGGCATTCTCTGTAGGAGGAAGGACACAGAACCCTCATAAAAGTGAAATTTGCACCTCACCCCACCTTCCAGAAAGCCTCTTCTCCCAAAACCCCAGGGAAACACAGGTGTGGGGGTGGGGAGGGGCAGGTTATAAATCGCTGCCTAAACCATTGCCAGAGCTGGAGGACACAGCGTATGTGGGCAGCAATCCAGGAAGCAGAAACACGGGGAATATAAAAGCAGCAGAAAGCTTTCTTTGCTACTCCATCGATCGAAAGAGAACAAGTCAGTTCAAAAACCTGTCAGAATGTCTTTCTGGGAGCTCACGGTTGGGGGGAGGATAAGATGGTCCTGACAGCGGCCTATTTTACTGTCTTCCACGTGAGGAAAGTGGCGTTTGTCAGAGTATTTGAGCTCATCCATAAAGACTTTTGCAGGCTTCACCCAAGCGAGTATGCTTTCTGAGGCTGGGAACGTTTTATTTTACTTTTTTTTTTTTTTAAATCAAAAGTTGTGTTAGAAGGCTTTGTCCAAGTCTGAATTGGGAAGTAGGTCTAGAATTCACTTGAAAATCTGCCAGTTGGTGCCAACAAGGCTGGTGAGGACCAGAAGGGAGCCTGGCAGAGGCCTGGAGACTCTGCTGCCCCACAAGACAGGCAACACACTGACCACATGAAGGAGATGTGGGCACGGCCGTCCCCAGCCAGCATGCAGGCAGCCAAGGCTCTGAGCCTTAGTAGCATGCCAGTGCTCCCCACAGGCCTCCACGCATTTTGTTACTCAGATGCTCAGCTGGGAGGTGCTCGCCTATGCGGCTCCTATCCCCTCCCCACACACACACACATGCCATCTTTTTCCCTTTTGACTGCAAGGCTGCCTTTAAACTGCCTGTTCTGTCTTCCTGGCCTCTTTTGAAGACAATGTTCCTTACATTTTTCCTGAAAGGGTTTGAGGAGAGTCAGGCAGGGGTATGTCCAGGGCAGTGATGGGCTGGGAAGGAAGATAGGGAAGCAGAGGAACCTGAGCTGGCCCTGCTGCCAGGCATGGCCTCTCCAGGTGCTCCTTTGCCACCTGCTCCTTCAGGCCCCACAGCTGCTGCCACTGTGAGGGGACCTTGGCAACCTGGAGCCTGTCCCTGGCTCCTTTACCTGTCACCTCTAGGTCACAGAGTTGATTCCCAAGGGGCTGACCTGACACTCTCTTCCCCCACCCCCACCCCAGTGGCCTTAAGAAACATCTGGAGCTGAGAGAGAGGTAAAGAGGAAAAGTTCAGCAGGTGAGGAGATGGCACCCTCTGGCCATCCTGGGGTGGACATACAGATAACACTCCCTCCTCGTCCCAAGGACACTAGCAAACAGAGGTAACTGAAACTCTCCAATAAAAGCAGGGGACAGGTGTCCCTCCCTTTGGGGTGCAAAGGACAGTGACCCAGCCAGCTGAGACCCAAAAGAGTTATAAAAGAGCGACCTCCACAAGCTTACATTCCAGGCCTTCTTGCTCTCTTGCAGGGTCTTCTTTTTCCTCCTCTCCATTCTCCTTTTTCTCATTTTCCTCCTTCTCCTTCTCCTTGCTGGGGAAACAAGTGGAAAATACCTTGTATGGCCTAAGGCAGTCCCCCGGCTGGGAGTCATGATTTGGAACTTGTACCAACCTGCTGGTAGCAAACAGGCTTGCCTCAGTTTCTCCATGGCATCTCACTATTACTTTCAAGTAAACTTTGCCTCTGCTCTTAGTTTTCCTTGCTCATAATTCTTCATTTGCTGGAGAAAAAGAACCCAGGACTTGTAAACGAGAAGGTGCAATGGAGCTAACCCACAAGCACCTCACTTCTGTTGTGCTGTCAGGGTAGCAGGCACGAGACACCTCCATCCACCTTGTCCATGCTTTGTAAGAACTGTGTGTCCGCTGGCTGGGGTCTGTCTTGCTTTGGTAACTCCTGCTTTGGCTTCTCAGGTCTCTAAAGGTAGCAAAACCAAACCTGATGCATAGCCCTGTCCTCCAATAATTGGATGCTGTTTATGACCATTATATCCTATGTTATTTTCAAATATGACCATCATAACGATCCTGATGTGTCATAAGTGATTCTCAGGTGCTGTGGGTGGCTCATACCTTTTATCCTAGCTCCTCAGGAGGCTGAGATCTGAGGACCATGGTGCCAAGCCAGCCTGGGCAGGAAAGTCTGTGAAGCTCTTGTCTCTCGTTAACCACCGAAAAGCCAGAAATGGAGTTGTGGCTCAAGTGGTAGAGTGCTAGCTTTGAGCAGAAAAAGCTACTAGTATTAGCACAAACCATAATAAAAATATTATTAATAATAATTATTTCACATTTTCACCATGCCAGGGGACTACTAACACAGTCATGTGTTTCGTTATTCAATTTTATTCTCGCAGCTCCCTTGCAGAGATTCTTTCATTTTTCCCCATTTCACAGATGAGCACACCAAGGCTAGTAGAATTGTGTAGCTGTTCATCTCACAGCCAGCTCTCCTGTTGGCAGGAGGAAGCTGCGGGGAAGAGAAGGCTATTGCTGCGCCCTCTCTGGAATGGGGAGGGGTTGAAGCTGTGGGCCGGCCCTGTCTTAGCTTCCACGGCCCTGTAAACCCCACACAAGCTAGAACCATAGCTTCAAACATCTGGCCAGAGACAAACCACCAAGCAATTGCTTTTCAGGATCCAGGAAGTCTGTGTTTGTTCTGCTAGATTTGGATAAAGAAGAAAGAGAATGGATTGTGCCTGAATCTCTTGTGGCCACTCACTCCAGTTCTCTGTGTAGCGGGGAGGAAGCTGGGCAAAACAATTTATGAAATGATTGCCAAGATGTCTTTAGCACCAGGTTCCTTGCCCCTCTTACATTCTTCCAGATGTTTCCTACAGCTTTTCTGCCAGCCCTGGCTCACCACTTCCCTTCCAGAGATAGAACTGATCAAGGAGATTTGGGCTCTTGGATTAACAGCTATCCTTTTTTTTAACTTGGTAGAACCTGGAGCCGTGGGACACCTGAGCTTCACAGAGATTCTGGACACCTCTCTCAAGGTCAGCTGGCAGGAGCCCCTGGAGAAAAATGGCATCATCACAGGTAAACACCTCTGCCTTTCCTAAGGGCGCCCCAACATAAAGGGTTTTCTGCCGCCCGTTCACACTGCACCTTGCCCCAGCCCTGCAAGGTGGAGTAGACACAGAAGTCTTCCTGCAGTGTGCCAGCCACAGCTGCAGTTCTCCTCCTCATCACAAGCCTTCCGGGGTCAGCCTGCAGGTGGCGCCCACGGCCCTAGGACGTGTGCACAAGCACCTGTGTGCTCACCCCGCCCAGAAGCGCCTCCTCCTCCCAGCCACAGCTCCCAGGGGGCTTTGCAGAGCCTTGGACTAGTGAAATCTCTGAGCTCAGCTTACTAAATCCCCAGGACCATGGGGTTTATGTGCTAATAACCCAAGAGCCATTGGAAAATAGCAAAGGGAAGGGCAAGGATCTCCTGCCTTATCCTTCTGAGGGCTAAGATTACAGGCATGCAGAGCCTCACCTGGCTTAATTCCTTTTTTTATTTTTATTTTTTTGTTTAAACCAATACGAGGGTTTGAACTTGGCTTCTGCCTTGGAAAGCACTTTACCACTTACTACTTGAGCTATGCCTCCAGCCCTTTAGCTTTTAGGTTCTTTGGTGGTAGTGGTAGTAGTGGTTTTGTGATACAGGGGTTTGAATTCCAGGCTTCCCACTTGCTTGGCTTGCTCTAGTATTTGAATCGTGCCTTTGACTCTTGCTTTTTGTGGTGCTTCTTTCCGGGTTTGTGTTCGTTTTGAGATGGAGTCCACTGACTTTCCTGCTGGTTCTAAGCCCTGGTCCTCCAGTCCTTAGCCTACTTGCTAGGATTACTGGAGTATGCCACTTCCACGTCGCTTTTTAGTTTGTTTGGAACACACGAACCTTCTTGTGTTCTTTGTCCAGGAACATTAATCCTCCTTTCTCCCCCTTTTGAGTGCTGAGATTACAGGTGTGCACAACTGCACTCCCGTGTTAGCCCTAACTTTTAAACAGACTCAACCTTCCTAGAGAGCCCTGCCTTCCAGAAGTGCACGTTTTGAAATGCCCACTGGGAACCGTGTCCTTCCTTCAGGACTAGGAATGGTCACTGTCAAAACTGGAGGTCACTGCAAGACATGTCGTGAATAAGAAGGGCTCCCCAGTGCCTGGCATAAAAGGATCGAGGGGTCGGGGGACAGAGAGGGACCCAGGAGGGAGCCAGGGGCTCAGTTCGGTTTCCCACCCCTTTTTGCCACCCAGACCCTGCTGGAGCTGAGTGGGGAGAGGTTGATCAGCGTAGCAACAGGGGTGGAGGGAGGAGGGAAGGGAAGTCTTCCCAGCTCAGACCCACGGGAACCAATTCTAGGAGCTGAATTAGAGCCACACTTGGCATTGATTTCAGAGTGAGAGAGGCAGGCAATTCCCATCTGCCCAGCAGGCTTTTTAAGATGTTCTGCCATGTTCTAGAACCCTAGCCTAGACTCCTTGGTAGACAGCCTGAGCAGATGGTTGTTGTCCTCTGTCTCAGACCCCCCCACCACACACACACACACACACACACACACACACACACACACACACACACACACACACACCTACCCTAAGCCTTCTGAGCGCCCACACCATCCTTGTTTTAAAGCTGGAGGAGAAATTACAGGCATGTCAGCCGAGATGAACCAGCGTTGTGCTGCTAAGCTCTGGTGCCAATACTTCCAATTTATGATCATCTGTTCCCGCCAGCTAATGGGGCCTAATGAACTCATTTTCGTATTTTATTTAAGCAAACACCTATAGTTACAAGCAGCCATCTATTATTTATTGTGAGACCCGACCTTCAGAGCTGACGCTCTGCTGAGTTCGATTCTGTTGGCCTGGACTACAGGTGACTCGACTGCCATGGGCCAGCAGCCAAGGCCTGGTCAGAATCCTTCTTCGCCAGGGCACATGGTCTGTCCCCAAGTGATGTGGGGGCCTGTGCGACCCTCCATGCCCATCCAGACTAGAGAACACCGAATCCCAGAGGCCACAGCACATGTCCCCAGGAGCTCTGCAGAGAAGAGCCAGGAGAGGGAGATTGGACGCCTCTGTCACCCACCAGGCATCTCCTCAGTGCTGCACCCCCACTCCTCAGGCTCTGCCCGATCATGGCACCACACACACGTAGATTTCTCATGGAAAATGCTTCCACGGCCGCGGAAGTCCACTTTGGGTTGAAATGGGGTTTTGTTGTTCTTTTGTGCCATTACTGGGACTTGAACTTAGGGCTTCATGCTCTCCCTTACCTTTTTATACTCAAGTTTGATGCTTTACCGCTTGAGTCACACCTCCATTTCCAGTTTTTTGCTGGTTCATTGGTGATGAATTTCTTCTAGTTGTCTTCCCTGGGCTGGCTTAGAACTCAGATCTTCAGATCTCAGCCTTCTGAAGAGCTTTCCGAGCCACGGTGCCCATCGAGCTCAGCAAGGGAGATGCCGTGCTTGCCACCAACTGGCCTCAGCCCCCTGGCAGTTGATGCTGGAGGGCTCTGCCATATCCAGTGTGCCCAGATGTGCCGCTGCAGCGACTAAGAGCCCGGCCCTGAGCACTGGCGCTTAGGGCTCAGGGAGCCATGGTGGAAAGGATGCTGCCTCATCTCAGGCCCACAGTGAGCCCCCACCCTGGGCCTGGCTTAATTGGGGGTGGGAACAGATTGAGGAGCTTGGAGCAGAGGCAGCCTGGTCCCCAGCAGAGTAAATTGTCCATTGTGCTCTCTTGCAAATTCCAGCCTCCTGCACTCTCCCTGGGTAAAGTCTGATTTATGAGGGGCAGCATGTGGACGGACAGCTTGTGATTGGATGCACTACTCCCTTGTAGAGAAGTTACTTCAGATCAACAGAAAATTATTCCTGAAGCTGCGTGGTCCTTAGTCTCTGTTAGGCAGCCATTCTGAGCAGGGAGGACTGCAGGTGGGAGGCTTGGGCATCCCGTCCGCCCTCCTCTTGCACACTGGGACACGCTGCTAGGCAGAGCTTCCAGGGCCCTGCACACAAATCCCTAGAGCTGTGTGTCCTAGAGGGCATCCTCCAGCACCGCGTGCCTGCCGCTCTGCCCATCGGCACGCTCTTTAGCCTCCGATGCCACCCTTTCTCAGCAGAGGCGGCCGGCAGCCTGAGGAGCAGGTCACACTATGGAGTTGCCCATTTGGTTTGTGTTGGGATTTGTAAACAGCTTGCATGTGCCATAGTACCAACCTAGATTCTAATGCATGCCAACAGCGAGGCCCCCACTGACACGGCCGCAGGGGCTCCAGGCTGACGAGGAGGTGCTTAGTACATGTTGATGAAGAACAGCTTCTAAACAAATAAAATGTCCTGGCAGGCAAGGTTGAAACACAGCTCAGAGCAGGGAGAGTGATGACAGGTCTGCCTACCAGGAAGGCCACACAGGAGGCCCCTGGGAGGGAAGGCATCCTAGCATTGAGAAGACGCCTGAGTGGCCTGACTAGTTCTAGAAAGTTCTACCCAACAAATGTACCTCAATGTCAAAGGAATACAGTTGTGTAGATTGTTTACCTGTTTGCTCAAGGGGCTGTGTCACAGATACTCCGTGGTCCGTGTTGTAAGCTTTAGTGCCCTGAAAGAGTTTTGGTTTATTATTGTACCATTATTGTGCCATCATTGTGCCATTATTTCAAGTTAGCTGGAAGGGGAGAGCTGCTGGGGCGCTTCGGGGTTGTAGCCCTGCCCACATCTGTGCAGAAAGTGTGGGTAGACCAAGCCGACACATTGGGTAGGAAGAGGAAGAGGAGATGGCCAGGGCACGGCATAGGGGGTGGGGGTGGGGGGTTGCAGGACAGTGGTATGTGGCAGATCCTTGGGGAGGAAACAGGGAACAGGGCCCAGGGCCAGAGACGCAGCAAGGAACCTGTGCAGAGGAGTGGGGGTCCATACTGCTGAGACAAAGACCCCAGCAGAGTGGCACCCACTTGCCTGTGTGGCCCGAGGACTTCCAGGGGCCCTGGTGGCCCGAAACCCTGAGGCCAGGCGTTCTCGGGGCCTTTTTTCCCTCCCGTCCTGGAGTTTGTTTTCACAGTATTACAATCCCAGGGTGCTCTCCACAAATTCCTGTTCACCTGCAAGTACAGCTTTCTAACTTTATTTATTACTTTCATCAGAATGAGAAAGCAGCAAAGATGTGTCCCGCTGTTCAGTAGCCCCAAGTTTATTGACTGAAAAGAGGGTTGAGCAAGTGTTTCAGCAGTTTTCCTTCGCCTGTAGACCTGAGGGCTCTTTCCATCACTATCTCTCTCTTTAAAAGACACTTTAAGCTTTTTCTAATCATATAAACTCTTCTCCAAGGGGGTTAATTCAGGCACCAGTTAGATCCTTTTTCTCCTCTAAGCCCCAAATCACGGTGGAATATGAGGTTGAATAAATTGTGGTCGTGAGCCCCCCTGTTGGACCGAGAAGAGACCTGGGAGAAATTAAATTTTGCAAGGAAACAGTCTATTTTAAATGGGGGAGGGAGGGCAGAGCTAGCAGCAAAACTCATGCACTCAGGTAAAAAGAAAGTTTTCCAGACAAAGCACTTTGCCCACTGGAAGAGTGGCCCGTCAATCATCTCATAAAGGAAAAAGTGAAAGTGTTTCTACTTTTAGTTGCAACAAATTAGTTGCAACCCCAGAGCAAGCCACTGGATTCAGGAGCCTGGATAATGAAAATAGCAGCTTATAAAAATGGAAATGCTGGTGGAATGCAACTTAATTTGACAAGAGAAAGCCAAACAGAGCACAGCGGGTTGGCAGTCCCACTCATCACTCACTCAGTACAGCAGCCTCTGAGGTCACCAAATGGCAGGCATGTCTCTGGCCTCCAGAGCTTCCTGTGGGGTCAAGGCAGGTCACCAGGGTATACAGCCAACGTGGACAGGATGCCTGAGCTCCTGTAATCCTGCTACTCAGGATGCTGAGATCTGAGGATCACAGTTCCAAGCAGGAAAGTCTGTGAGACCCTTAGCTCCAACTGACCACCAAAATTTGGAAATGGACTGTGACTCAAGTGGTAGAGCATTAGCCTTGAGTGAAAAAGCTAAGGGGCAGTACCCAGGCCCTGAGTTCAAGTCCCATGACAGGTACCAAAACCAACAAAGAAAGGCAAGGTGGAGGTTTCTATGGGCACTCTGGCTCCATTCTGTAGGGCTGACCTCTTCCAATGTATCTGAGCACCCCTCCCCACCATCCTAAACCTGCTGAAACCACAGAAGGCTGGACCAGCCTGGGCCCTGGACCCTGGGCCTGGAAGAGGTCCCGACTCCTCCACGGTCTCTTTCAGGCTATCAGATTTCTTGGGAAGTGTACGGGAAGAACGACTCTCGGCTCACACACACCCTCAACAGCACCACCCACGAGTACAAGATCAAAGGACTGTCATCCCTCACCACCTACACCATCGATGTGGCTGCCATGACAGCAGCGGGGGCCGGCCTGGCCACGTCATCCACCATCTCCTCTGGGGTGCCCCCAGGTCAGTAAGCCCTGCAGAACACTGTGATGTCACTTGATAGTCTAATTGCTTTACTTTCCCCTAGAGATCCCTGGCACTTAGGTTGGTGGCCTTTCCTGCAGAAGCCACTGAGTGCCTAGAACAAAGCCAGGAGGGTGCTGGCTTCCTGCGGGACACAGGAGGGTAGAAGGAGTACCAAGTGTATCTGCATGTCCAGAGACACCTTTCTTCCCACCTCTGAGGTCGATCCTGGAGGGAGCAGAGAAGGCCTTGGATGGCACCAGGCTGCAGTGTTCTTTCACAGCCCCAGTGTCCCCAATCTCCAAGGCCCCATAGCCAACAGGGAAGGAGGATGAGAGACAGACAGAGGCGGTGGGGGAGGGGACAGAAAGAGAAGAGAGGGGGGGAAAGAGAGAGAGGAGAAGAGATGCCATATGATCCACTTAACAAAATAGTAAACAGGGTTTGGAAGGGAAGGGGAGTAGAAGACTGAAGCCAAGAGAGAGGATAGAACCCAGCCTGGGTATGATGGGCCAAGATCAGCAAGTTCTGCCCCCTGCCAGGGAGAGTGTTAAGAAAACTGAAGGAATTAGGGAGCAGGTGACTCCCTGCTAACCCCCACCCTCTGTCCCTCCCCCACACACACCCCAATGGCTGATGCGAGCGCTCTGTGAAGCATGGGCATCCCCTGCTAGCAGGGGGCGCTCTGAGCAAGCCTTCCTGTCCACCCACAGACAGCAGTCATTGTTCCTGGCAAGGCAGTGTCCAGACAGTGCTGTGCATACCCAGTACCCACCAAGCTGGGACGAGGCTCCAGAGATTACCTAGGCCACGTTCTCAGGAGCTGGTGTTGACCCGGGACTCGTCCTTAGAGAACAAGTGCACTAAGGCAGCTCAGCATTGATTTGATTCTTTGTCTTATTTCTTCATTACTTTGTGTAGTATCTAGTTGCCATAACATACATTTAAAGTACATAAAGCCACTTCATAAGAACGAATGTTGGACACATCTTTAGTACTCCCAGGATAGAGGTGATAGTGATGGCATGTGTTTACTTTATTAAAGATGACTGCATGAGTCCTTGCTGGCCCATGACATGCCATTCTATGCAGAAGTGAATTTTGCCTTGCTGAAAAAGGTTGGGGGGAGGGGAGACTGCATGAAACTGGGCATGGAGTCTCATACCTCTGTTCCCAACAACTTGGAAGGCAGAGACAGGAAGGATTAAGTTCTAGGCCAGCCCAGATGACATAGTAGTGCCTGGTCTCAAACACTGAACAGAAAGGTTGCATGCTCCCAGGAAATGGAACAATGGGTTTTCCGGGGGGGGGGGGGGCGGGGAGAGACTGGGAAACTCCATCCCAGGCAGGAACATGGACGTGCTGACCTCCGGAGGTGCTCTCGAGTTACTATGGTCCAGCATAAGGAATGGCCATGAGCTGGGCTGCAGCAGACTGCATTAGCAGTAGAGGTCTCCTGAGCTGGGAGCTGGGATGTCTTAAGCATTCCGTCTCTGCTGGAGGCCACATCCTGTGATGTGATCCATCTGGGAGGCCCCGCTGCTTTCTGTGCTTGAGGTTTACATCCATTAGAGACTGAAGAGCCATTGTAAGAATTCAGAGAGCCCAGGAATATAAAGAAAAGAGTCACTTGTTCTTTGATTCAAACATTTCCCCCTTCACATTCATTAAGTCATATGTGAAAGGACCCTTGAGCTCCTGGAGTCCCTGCGTGTGCCAATCCTGAGCCCATCACCAGAGTGGAGTCATTGTACCACAGGGTAGATCCCAACAATGCGAATTAGGAAGCCGCACACCTGCTCGGTGCAGGCCACAGGCTCGCACACACACTCCATTTTTTTTCTTTCCTTCATTTTGTCCTATTATCATTTTCTTGCATGATTCACATTACACAATGACACAAAGATTCCTTGTAGGCACACCATGTCACGCTTCCATATGGGGCAGGCTCTTGGGGAGCAAACCACACAGACAGGCTTCTGACCGTGAGTAGACTTGGGTCATAGGAAATCAGATAGTGGGGCCCCCTTCTACCTCATCTTGTTACCAGAGCAACTGAAGACAGGCAGAGTAAAGAGAGTTCTGCCCTGTCACCTGTGTTTGGTTGGCATAGAAACCAGGCCTAAGAAACCTAAGGCTCAAGACCTAAACACCTGCTGCGTCATATTGCCTTGAAGCAATCTACAGGTCTGTACATATCACCAACCACCACCACCACCCTCGCCCTGCAAACCATGCGCCTGCCAGTGCACTGGGGGATATAAAGGAAGCCAGATACTCATTCTTGCTGTCACAGAGAGCTGAGATCACATTCATGACACTTCAGATGGCCTGGAGCCTATTATATAACCCTGTTAAAGTAAAAGTTATACCATTAGCAGGGTAGAGTGACACATGTCTATAATCCCAGCTATATAGGAGGCATAGATGGGAGGATTGTGTTTCAAGGGTGACCAAAACAAGAAGTTAGCAAAAACACAGCTCTACAATAAGCCAGAAGCCGTAATACATGAAGAATTTCAGTTCCAGGCTGGCCCTGGGAAAATAAAACACAAGACTGAATCTGGGGAAATAAAACTAAAAAAGCAACAAAAGAGGGGGACAGTGGTCATTGTTCAAGTGGTAGAGCCACTATGAGATTGTCTTGGGGAAGCCATGCTGCTCCCATAGTTTTGGAAACAAACCTGTTGTTTTGTTGTTGCTGTTGATAGTGAGTGCACGTCATTCTGAAAACATTTTCTTTGCTGAGAGGAGGATATTTTCCATAGGTTGTGGTAGAGTTCACCTCTCCGCCTTCCTCTCTCCTTCTGTAGACCTTCCTGGTGCCCCATCCAACCTGGTCATTTCTAACATCAGCCCTCGCTCAGCCACGCTTCAGTTCCGACCAGGCTACGACGGGAAGACAGCCATCTCCAGATGGATCGTGGAGGGACAGGTGGGTGGTACTACCTGGGGGATCCCTGCCATTGGCAGGCAGACGACCCTGGCACTGTGACTCCTCCATGACTGGGAGTCGGGATGCCTGAGGAGGTAGAGGCACTGAGTTGAGAGCCAAATGGGACACTGGGGATAGGGCAACAGATGGGACAGGAAAACGTCTTAGACCAGTAGTTGGTAGAGTGAACACTTCAGACACCAATGGCTGCACAGAAACACCCACCATTTGATAGCACAGTTGGCAAGTTTCTGAGATCTATCACGGTGACCCATCGAATTGGATGCTAGTAGGATTGAATCACTCAGTAGTTCCTCGCCATTTTCACGTCCTGTTCTAGACATGGTAGAGCCAGTGGCAGGTGGAACAGAGCTTCCTGTGGGAAGCAAGAAGAAGGAAGCAGGTACATTCTCTCCCTGGGAGGAAGCTTCAGAGGTGACATGGGTGTTAGGAAGCCCGGGAGGCAGCACAGAGCATTAGAGGATGGACAGGGCCAAACAGATCCCAGAGCAGAGCCCAGAAGGTCCTTCGATCTACACCAGGCATGGAACAGGCATGGGAGGGCAGGGCCAGGGGCCTGGCACGGGGCGATGCCTCAGAGAACCCACTGGTATGGATAAATGCCACACACTCTCACCAGCTCCAAGGCCCAATAAAGGCAGGAGGAGATGAAGAGCCACATTATGAGCAGTAGTAAAGTACCAAAAGTAGTTATGGTATGTAGAACAATCCTGGTGACTTTCATGACTGTACTTGTACCAACGGGCTTGTAATATGGCTTCCGCCTGGAAACTGGCCGTAATTTAGGGGAGGAATCCTGCACATGTGTTCAGAAGTTTTATTGAGCAAGCACTTGTGGGACTCCATACAAGTGCTCCGAAGTATGACCGCTATGTGTGTGACTAACCACAGACCGGGCGGGGATTTACTGCATTCATCTGGGGACAAGCTATGTTAGAAAAAAAAAATTAAGAAAATCAAAACAAATTTCCATCTTGCAGCTCTGGTAGTAGGGAGAAGTACTCAGTATCAGGTGTATTTAAGTTTTTTTTTTAAATTAGTGAGTGTGTGTGTGTGTGTGTGTGTGTGTGTGTGTGTCTTCACATGCATGGACACCCAAGGGTACTGGGGCTTGAACCCGGAGCCTTGTGCACTTGTGTAACTTTTTCTGCTCAAGGCTAGTGTTCCACTTGAGCTATAGCTCTACCTCTGGCTTTTTTGCTGTTTAATTGGAGATAGGAATCTTACAGACTTACAGAAGGTCCTTCCCAGGCTGGCTTTGAACTGAGATCTTCAGTTCTCAACCTCCTGAGTAGCCAGGATTACAGACATGAGCCACCAGCACCCAGCCTTAAGAATGGTAAATGAAGCATAAGGGGGTGACCAAAGCCTTATATCTTCATTCTCACCCCCTCCATACACACACACACACACACACACACACACACACACACACACACACACACACACACACACACACACACGGCATTATATCCAGTGGCTTCATCCATGTGTGGTCTGAGCCTGAATTAACTATTTCCTTAGGACATTAGCAATGCACTATTCTCATACTTTCAGTCTTCTTTCATCTAATAGCTGCATGTTTGTGGGGAAGAAATTTCTCTTATCCATGATTCTATTTAGGTACCCCACCCCCAATTTCACAAGGCAGAACAAATACTTAATTCTTATTTCTTTAATTACCAATTATCACAGCAAGAAATTGAGCTGCTCGTAACTTCTAGTGCTAATAAGCACATTTTGTCCCTTCTCTTTTGTCCTGCTCCCTCTGCTCCTGGGTATTATTGAGGAAGCATTGGATTTTTATCTATTCAATGTGCTTTAAATCTATTCAGTGTATATTTTTATATGTTCAGCGTACTTCAGACACCTGCAGTCATCATCCATTTTAGGCCCCAAATTACTGTGTCTTTATCCTGGGCAGCAGTTCTGGTCCTGTGCCTTTTTACATAAAACACTAATCTTCTGTAATCTCTTAGCATTCTGTTAAAGCAAGGTGTCCTACAGCCTGCCTGTGCCCAGCTCAACAAGCTGGTCCTTCCTGGGCCTTGGTTTAACTCAGTATCTGTGTGTGTGTGTGTGTGTGTGTGTGTGTGTGTGTGTGTGTGTGTGTGTGTTTGTACATGCACAAGCATGTGTACTAATACTGGGGCTTGAACTCAGGGCCTTGACTTCTTGCTAGGCTTTTTAGCACTCTATAACTTGAGCCACACCTCCACTTCTGGCTTTTCTTTTTTTTTTTTCTTTTTTTTTGCTCATGGACTTTCCTGTCTGGCTTCAAGCCATGATCCTCAAATCTCATGATTAAGTGCCTGTCATGGTATTTAAAGACCATAACCTAACATTGAGGGTGGTCATTGCAATAAACTGGGCATTGCCTAGGCCTCTCCAGAAGACAGGAAAATACCATGAGTTCACACAGGTATTTCCAGTTCTGATGTAAGATTATCATCCTACAGTTTATTTTTTAATATCTTTTATTTTATACTAAGAATGCATTTTTAGAAACCTGAATGAAATCGCTTATTTCCTTTATCTTTTTATTGAGTTCCAAAATTGTCATTTCAATGGTATGACTAACAGTAAACTGCCAAATGCAATTTCAGTTTGTCCTTGGAATACAGAATCCAAATAGTGAGTTTTCAAGTCACATAATGTAATTCTTTCCTTCTGTGGTTGCATCATAATTTAATACAAAATTAAGCGAATTCATTGTAGGGGTTTTATTTGTTTTGTTGCTTTACTTATCAGTATTTACTTTTCTATAAAATCATTTCACTTTTCGGATAGATTCTGTGTCAAACAATAAAAAAACAAGGTATTGTAGTGTATATAAAAGTTTTTCCATAATGTACTATGTTATCTCTCATCTCTTTTGCTGTCCCTTGGTTATCTCATATTGTTACAGTATCTCACTTTGTTACCTGATATATCAGATATATTTGTATTTGGTTATTTGAAATTGGATAGGGAAGGGAGGAAAACAAAATGAGGAGTGGGGGTGGGGGGGAAATGGGGACCAAGACATGAGAAAGGGTATCAATGTATGTGAATTAATGCACCTTCTATCTGGCAATATTCTATTAATTACAATAAAAAATATTGGGAAAAAAAGTTGTTCTAGGGCCAGGAGTGTGGCCTAGTGATAGAGTGCTTGCCTAGCATGCATGAAGCACTAGGTTCGATTCCTTGGTGCCACATACATAGAAAAAGCTGGAAGTGGTGCTGTGGCTCAAGTGGTAGAACACTAGCCTTGAGAAAGCTCAAAGATAGTGTCCAGACCCTGAGTTCAAGTCCCGGGACTGGCAAAAAAAACAAACAAACAAACAACAACAAACAAAAAACCTCTCATCCCAGCTACCAGCTACATAGGAGGCTTAAGTAAGAGAATCATGGCCCAGGATGACTGGGGTATAGATAAGAGACTCTCTCTGAAAACATTTTTAAAAAGGTTAGAGTGTGACCTAAGTGGTAAATTGTGAGGCCATGAATTCACACCTGTACTGCAAGAAAAAAAGAAAAAAATACCTTGTTAGATCACTTTAAATTTATGATCACCAAGTCAAATTTACAAGAAAAAAAATTATGTTCAGAGGAGTCCATGTTCATCTTTGTCTCCTATTTCCCCTGCTTCTCTTGGGGTTTTGTTATGCTTTTTTTAAAAAAATAATCACATGAATGTGCATGCACGTCTGTATTCTCCTTTCCTAGACGGAGTCTCCTTTCATGGCAAGGCATTCTGGGGCTTCCTAGGTGCCCGTAGCGTGGCACCTGTCCTTCCGAGGTTAAGTCTCCCCAGATCAGCTTGGGCAGAGGAGCCCATGAGACTCCATCTCAACACAAGAAGCTGGGCACAGTGGCACACACTTCAGATATGGCAGAAGGATGCACCTGATCTGGTGTCAAATATAACCAGTGCAGAAATGGGCTGAAGACATGGCTCGCTCGGCAAGAACTAGGCCCCGAGTTCAAACCCCAGTACTCCCTTCAATGGAAAACAAAGATAAACATCTGCTGTTAATAGAAGCCATTTTGTTTTCTTCTTTTGAAGACTTTATATCCTTTCTTCCTCTTCTTGCTTTTTCTTTCTTTCTTTCTTTCTTTCTTTCTTTCTTCCTTTCTTTATTTTGCAGTCCTGCTGGGAGAAATAGCTCCTCCACCTCATATAAAATTGGAGCAGTAATAGAGACAATCCTTTTTTATTACCAACGAAGAAATTCTTCAGAGGTTGTGTCATCCAGTGTGACATTTACCACACTGGTGTGTACATATATATATATATATATATATATATATATATATATATATATATTGTCCAAATTGGGTTTAAGATGCCTTTAGTCTCTGTTTTTCTTTTCCTTCTATGGGTAATACTGGGGACTGAACTTGGGGACTTGTGCTTGTTAAGCAAGTGCTTTGTCACTTTAGCCACACCTCCACTGCTTTCACTTTTAGTTTCTTTTCCAGGCAGGGTACCACACTTTTGCCCTGTCCAGCCTCTCTGATCATCCTCCTCCTCCTTCCTCCTCTCACCCGAGTGGCTGGGATTATAATAAGTGTGCATCTCCTTGTCACCAGTTTTAAAGATACTCTTGTAAGTATCATCAAGCACAACATTTACAAATTAGTGGCAGCGAGTCTTCTTATAACAGGTCTTATCTTGATGTACTTGACGTTGGTTTGGAGCTGGCCTGTTTGTCTGTGGTCTGTAGGTCTGGTTCCATCCTTTTGTCTCGTCTGTGGAGCAGCATGAGCTGTTCTGTGAGAGGACGACTCGCTCTTCCCAGCATTTCAGGAGTAGTGGGATGCTGATTTCTGAGTTGTTTGGGGTTCACGTGTTTATCCAGGTTCATGAGTGAACTTGGCCTTTTCTGTCATTTTCAGTGAACTTGACTTTTGAGATCTGCGGTTTATTTTCTCTTCCTAATCATAAAATGGAGTAACTTATACTTCTCAGCCCCAGAGGAGGGACAGGCCCGGCCACGGCCCACCCAACTGCAACTGCCTGGGGACCCTGTGAGGTGCCAGTTTTTAGCCCAGCACCCTCAGATGCTTCCCCAGAGGACCTGGGACAGGGTTGGAGGCACTGCTCTGGCCATGTGACTGCCCGGATGGCAGAACAGATGACATGTCCACCCTGTCTGGCGTGAAGCTCACCCATGGGATCCAAGGTCAGAGGTCCTGGTGCCAGCCAGGCAGGTTCTGAATGTCTATGTCCTTCCAGTGACGGTGATGTGGGCAGCTTGGTGCCTTCCCCCGCTACGCTGTCCCCAGTTGAACAGGCTGAGTGCCCGGGGCACTGAAGCTCCACGGCCCCATGCCCATAAGTGGGCCAGTCCTGGCACGTGGCTCCTGGAGCTGCTCTGCTTGGCTGGAATCACAGGTCAAACGCTCTTGCTGCAGGCCAGGCACCAGAGGCCCTCTTTGCCTGTCATCCTAACTACTCAGGAAGCTGAAATCAGAACATCAGGGTTCAAAGCCAGTCCAGCCAGAAAAGTTTGTGGGATTCCATCTCCAAAATAAATGGCAAAAAGCACAGCTGGGGACATGGCTTAAGTGGTAGAGCTACAGCCTAGCAAGCATAAGGCCCTGAGTTCAAACCCCAATACTTAGGAGAGAAAGAAAGAGGAGAATGAGAGAGAGAGTTTAGAGAAAGGTGAGAAAGAGTGAGAGAGAAAGAGAGGGAGGGAAAGAAGGAAAGGAGAGACGGAAGAATGGAAAGGATGGAGAAAAGGAAGGAATAAAGAGGAAAGGAAAGAGACATGACCAGCATGTGGTTGGAAGTAGAGGCCTGGCTGGTGGTAGGCTGGTGGCAGATGCCATCACAGCTGCAAGCTTGCTCAGTGTGGAGCCTGGCTGGGGGTTCACCGCCATGTGAGTGGGCCTAGTCCTTGATCAGGGTCACTTCTCATGCCCATCATCTTCCTAGAAGGTATTTGTTCCCACTGGCTCCAGGTGCTGCTCAGAACCAGAGCTGTGCAGCTGAAGTATGCCCAGAACACCTCCTCCTGTTTATCAAGAACTGCAGCGTGGTGAGCAGAGCAGACCATACCCCGGTTGGAGGCCTTCTTGGCACAGGTCCTGGCTCCTATCAACCCCTTACCTTGCTACCGGAGGGAAGACGAGCATGTGTATAAATTTTACCTCACAGACTTAAGTTCCCAAAGTCAAGTCATTGTGTCTTTCCCAGGACAGCAGAATTTTTCAATTCCTAAGTCTCAATCGAGTTTTGTTTTATTTTGTTGTGAGACAGGGTCTGTCTAGGCAGCCCAAGCTGGCCCCAGACTCAACAGCCTCTCAGGGGGCAGGGATAACAAGTATGCCCTCCCAAGCCCAACTCTAGACATGTCCTACCTACCCTATGCCCTGGATTTCGGCCCTCCCTTGGTTTTCACCAAGGTCACCATCTTCGCCGGCTCAGTCTCGAAGTCATGCTTGCTTAGATTTTGCCAGGTACTTGCCATTTCCTTCCTTTGTCATTCTTCCCGCGTCTTCCCTGTGGACTCCATTTCCTTTTCCTCAGTACATATATTAGTTGCTCCCTTGGCGTGTTGTGAATGTTAAGTCCTCCCAGGGCGGTACTCAGAGAGCTGGAAATACCTTTGCTTCAGAGCTGTCCTCTGAGGGACAATCTACAGTCTCGTTGCCGAAATTATCTGCTAAAAGCTTGAAAACAGCGTTCCATTTTCTTCTCCAGTCTATTACAGACGTTCGAGCTCGCTGTTCTTTCTCAGTGGATAATCTAATCTCTCTTGGCTCTCTGAGTTCTGGATTCTTACTTTATATCAGGTGCGGATGTCTTTTGAAGTCCCCTCCGGAGTTTGTTGAATGCTTTGAATCTGAGGCTTCATGTGTCTGGGACACTTTCTGTCATAACTGGTTTGGCTGTGGTCTCTCCTCTGTGTCCTCCTCTTGGAATCCTTCCTGGATACAAGGAAGTTGCCCTCTCCTATAGGCTTTGTCTCTTCACATTTATTCCCTACTTCAAATTTCTTTATCGCTTTGTGCTGCTGAGTAACTTCCTTTGATCTACCTTCCAGTAAATTAATTCTCTGTTGACCTGTGTTTAATTTGTGGCGTCTGTTTTCATTTTCTGGAGTCCTCTTGCTTCCTTTCAGCTGCTTTTGTTTAATAAGTAGTGGCTTGTTCAGTGCTTATGTCTTTCCCTGTCATCTTAATTATTTTTGTGCACTGACTTGGGTCTCTATCCACAATTGTATGTATGTGTGTGCGTGCGTGCGTGCGTGCGTGTGTGTGTGTGTGTGTGTGTGTGTGCGCGCGCACATGCGCGCGCACAGGCACACACGTGCACGTGCACGTGCACCCGGACTAGGATGCTGTCCTGAGCTTTTTTGCTGAAGGCTAATGCTACTCTACCAACGAAGCCACGCAGCTCCATGTTGGCTTTTTGGTAATTAATTGGAGAAAAGTCTCACGGACTTCCCCACCGGGGCTCTGTCCTCAGATCTCAACTTCCTGAGTAGCTAGGGTTACAGGTGCAAGCCATCTGTGCCTGGCCTTGGCCAGACATTTTAAAATCCTAACTTTTGTGTTTTCTTTTTTTTTATATTTTTGGGATCAGAACCAAAGTGTCAGCAGACCTAGGATTTTAAATTTGGGGTTCCCCTTCTAGTTTCTACCCAAACTCAGGTCTGGGAAGGAAGAGGCATGAACAATACTTCCTCTTCCCATCAGCACTTCTGTTCTGACCCTCCTTTCCTGATGTTCGTACTGTGTTGTGAGACTCCAGATCTGCCTCCTGGTCTCCACAGGTGAAGCTGCTCTGCCCCCCCCACCCCACCCCCACCTCACCTCCCACCCTCTTGGTTGCTCAGAGCGCTGGCAGCAGCACACTGGCCCTTTGAGTTCTTGGGCACGCATGCAGAAGGAGGTGTCAGCTACACCCCCACCAGCTTCCCTCCAGCTTTGGGAGTGAGCAGCTTGTGAGGTTATTTAGCCAGAACTGGAAGACCCTTAGCAGGCTCCTTCCCCACCCACCCCCCATGCTTCCTTCTGCTTTGGGCGCCTCAGTGGTTGTCTCAGGCTAGAGCACGCACATGGCTATGATTTCATATATGTGTGCATTGCAGGGGTTTGATTTGTTCTGTTGCTTTACTTCCCCGCATTGACTTTTTTAGAAAATCATTTTTTCCACAAAAATGTGTCTGCAAACAAACAAGGTATTTTAGCGAATTCAAAAGTCACACAGCTATGTGGGCGGCTAAAGTAGAAGGATCATGGTCCAGGCTGGCCTAGGTAGAGATGGGAGACCCTTTCTGGGGAGGAAAAAAAAAAGGTTAGAACGTGGCCTGAGGGTCAAGTGTGCGACCCTGAATTCACACCTATATTACAAGATAAAAAAGAAAAAGAAAGGGGCAAGGAGTGTGGCCTAGTCGTGGTAGAGTGCTTGCCTAGTATGCACAAAAAAAAAAAAAAAATCTGAGTTCGATTCCCTGGAATCACATACACAGAAAAAGCCACAAATGGCACTGTTGTTCAAGTGGCACTAGCCTTGAGCAAAAAAGCTCAGGAAGAGTGCCTAGGCTTTGAGTTCAAGCCCCATAACCCGCCCCCCACACACACACACATAAAACTTTTGTATGTATTTCTGTTTAATTAGCAACCCAGAACAAGCACGCCTTGTCCTGTGCTTTTCCATTGTTCTGTGGATGAGAAGAATGCACATGGTGTGTGTTGGTATTTGCCCCTTACCTATTTGCCTGCTTGCTTACCTCTGCAAGCCACTGCTCTGCACAATCATTTGCTGTGCTGTAGCAGCCAGGAAATGCAGTCTTCTGAGAGGAGGCTCTAGGCAGGGGTTTCTGTAATGAAGACACTAGTGGCAACACTTTGGGTACAGATAAAACCATTTCCATCCTGAAAGAGGAAAACAGAGAAGGGGTGGGGAGGGAGGCCCACTTAGTGCTTATTTGTGCATAATAGTAGCCATTTTCTTAAAAGGAGCTGTTTTAGAGAGTGTTATGGGCTAATAAAATAAAGCGCAAGTCTGCTCAGTGCCAGTCTTCCAGTAACTAAGGAGCAGAGGAGATGGAGCTGTCGGCTGCCATGGCCGCGCCTGGCACAGGGCTTACAGATATCCAGGCTTCCAGGCTGCCATGCCCTCTGCAGTGGCGCTTTCCTGTGTGGAACCTGCTTGGAAGGTATCAGGGGATGGTTCGGGGGCTAATGGATGAAGATTACAGACAAGGTTCCATTTTTCTGATTGTCACTGTGTCACCTGCAGGCCTGTCTTGCAGCGGGACACCGGGCTTTCTCCCCCTCCATGTCCCTTATCTAGAGCCTTTTGCAATGGATTCCCTCTCAACTCAGCCCTAGAGGAAACATCCCGCCAGACACGGCATGCCTTTGTCTCCTCTCAGATCTTTGGTGTGACAATGGACACCATTGCTCATGCCTGCAACCTTAACTCCTTACAAGGCTGAGCTCTCAGGGTCCTGGTTCAAAGTCAATCTGAGCAGAAAAAAGCATGTGAGACTCTTATTTCCAATTAGCCAGTAAAAAGGCAGAAGTGGAGCCATGGCTCAAGTGTCAGAGTGCCAGCCTTGAGTATAAAAGTTAAGGGGCTATGCTTCAAGCACTGAGCTCAAACCTCAGTACTGGCACAAAAAAAGGAATAAGAATAAAAAGTTGATGTTTGTATGCCCAGGGTTTCAAGCCAAACATATGGACAGAAGGTTGCAAGTCGGGGCCTCCTCTATGCCTTTCCTTTGAACCGGCTCCCACATCCAGTCCCAGGAGCCTGGCACCTGCCTGGCCCCAAGACATGATGTGTAGAGAGCCACCTCTGTCTCAGTAATGCGGGGAAAGGCCTATGGAAGATCTGCCCACATAGGGGCCTGTCTTGGGGTCTCACAGGAGCTCAATGCGAGACCTTCCCTTGGAGAGAGTGCAGGCACACACCACCAACCAGGGTCCTGAATCACTGCCTTTCCTGTGTGCTTTCCTGTGTCTCCAGCGTGCCATGGCTAACTAACCAGGCTCCCTGTGAGCCACGCACTGGATCACATCTTGGTTGTTACATTGTGTGTGTGTGTGTGTGTGTCTGTCTGTCTGTCTGTCTGCAACTTTCTCCCGATCCCTGTGGATGTACATGTGGAGTCTCTCATAATAGCCAACACTTGCTTACAAAATAGGCTTTGTGTTCTATGCCTTGCCCAGCCAGGGGGCTAATGTAACATTCTGAGCATGCCTAAGGCAAGTGAGGCTAAGCGATGAATGTTTGGTAGGTCAGGTGTATTAAATGCATTTTCCACTTAAGTTATTTTCAACTTAGGTTCAGTTTATCAGACTAAGTGTCCCCCTTCTCTGTCACTCAGAGTTGGTGGAAATGTTAACTGTGCAGAGAACTCATCCCTGTTCCGTGCCCACCCTCATCCCCCTGGCCCACCAGTGGCCTCTTAACTAGACCTGGCTGTGTTCAAGCCCCCATTCTGTCACTAATTTTTAAGGATGGCAAGAGTCGGGCACGGTGACTCACACTTGTAATCCTCGAGACTCAGGAGGCTTAGATCTGAGGATCATGGTTTGAAGCGAGCTGGGGCAGAAAAATCCCCATGAAGTCTCTTTATCTCCAATTAACCACTCAAAAACTGGAAGTGGAGCTATGGCTCAAAGTGGTGGAGTGCTAGCCTTGTGCAAGAGACTCGCGGACGGCACCCAGGCCCTGAATTTGAGCCTCACAACCAACGACAGCAACAAGGTAAAAAGACTACATGACTACACTTAAAGCTTTAGTCTAGCACATATTGGACACCTAACAAACAGAAGGTCGTGGAAATAAAAATAAAGGCAAGCCTCTGGACACAGACAAGGCTGTAGAAGAAAGATGACCTTCCAGAGAGAACTGAATGATGGACTGAACCCTAGAAAGACTTGGGAATTCAGGCCGGCCACCAGAGCAGTTTAGCTTCACTGGGGACAGAAATAGTCCCCACAACTAAAGGAGCATTTCTTACCTTTAAAGGCACCAATGGCTCACACCTCTAATCCTAGCTCTTCAAGGAGGCTGAGACTCCAGGATTGCAATCCCAAGCCAACTCAAGCAGAAAAAAAGTTCCAAGACTCGTATCTCCATCCAAAAGCCAAAACTGGAGGCATGGGTCAGTTGATAAAGCACCAGCCTTGAGCCAAAAAGCTAAGCAAGAATGTGAAGCCCTGAGTTCATGTAAAACTTTTGTTTCCTTAACTGTACACCTGATTACCCTATCACCTCTACAGGTAAAAAAAAGAAAGAAAGAACCAGTGTGCTGCCTCCCTCCGGGTATGCAGGCTAAATGCTCTTGTTACGCTCTTTAATATCTATACGGGTGTCACTTCTCCTCCCTCACAGTAGACTCTCTCCATGACAGGGAGGTGGTGGCACCTTGATAAATACCTGTCAACAATGCGACTGTAATCAACCCTGACTGTGTTTGGATTTTGTTTTCATAATAGGAAGGAAAAGAATGACATTATTTGTGAACAGCCTGTCGAGTCTACATAGGAGAGCTGTCGTCGGCTCTAATGGATCCTTCAGTAATAATTTGGTCATCTGGGTAAATTTGCTGAGACCGTTTCTCTTTTATTCTGGTATAATGCCCTGCCTAAGGATCTAGGTGCTATGGTGACAGGTGACAGTGCTCGGATATTGCAAAACGTTTATTGTTGTTTGATTGTCTGTAATGACACCTCTACAATGAAGACCTCTCTCCTCCTCTGGCTGGCCTGAGAAGTCTGCATAGGAGGAATGTTGTAAAGTGGCTTTTTTTGTTCATTAGTCTATCAGATCCTTTAAGGTCCTATTAGGGGACTCTTAAAACGACAGTGGAGAAGAAGAAGGGGGGGGGAGCCTATAACACAGGTGACAGCTCAAGTAGGACCAAGGAAAACATTTCACAAGTGTCATTTCCGAGAAGCGGAGGTCAGCACATACATAAATCATAGCTGTCAAAGCAAATTAAAGTTTATCAAAATCCTAGCTTCCTGGTCTTTTCCAGGACTGCTCTGTGCCCTCAGCCTTTCCTCCTCACTCTTCTGTGCCCTCTGTGTGTCGCTTTCCTGGGTTTTAGGTTTTTATCATTTCATTCGTTCATTTGTTGTATTCAGCAAACATTTGTTTTCTAGGTTTGAGCATTCTGGGTATTGTGTTACATGGCAGAGTACAATGGTAAGAAAATGGTTCTAATTTCTCCCTGCAGGCGTTCACATGGGTGGCGGGGGCGGGGTGGGGGGAGAGTGAGAGGAGGATTGGGGTGTGGTGTAATGACAGGTGCCAGTGAGGCTGGCTGGATTGATGAAATGAATTGTTACTGTGAGCACTCGGGAAGGAAGGAGGGTGATTGATTGATTGATTGATTGATAACTGACTGATTGATTGATTGAGGAACACAACAGAGAAAGTACCATGGGGGGACAGAATAAGATTTTAGTTGGATCTGAGAATAAGCAGGGTTTGGGCAGGAGAGGATGTTCATTCTAAAGCAGAAAGACAGGTTTGAGGAAGGTCTTGAAGGGAATAAATCACAGAGCTTCTGTTGTTTAAAATGAGCCTTTTCCTCTCCTTCTAGAGTGATGAGGTCCACATCACAAGTCAGATGGCAATGGCTTATCGCTCATAGGTTCCCAGGGAGAAGAGAGAGGTGCCTTTGTTAGGAGATAAAATAGAAGGGACCCCAAAGGCAGAGGGCTGGGGCAGTAGGCTTGGGAGAGACAAATGTGCTGACTTCACGATGATTTATTGATGGGCATATTGATGGTGGCACATCAGCAGTACCTCCTTTAGATTTTGAATCCTGATCTTTCCCAGGTGATGGATATCTGAGTCTGCTGGACAGCAGCAGCCATGGCAGCTCCCAGGCAGCCCTTTCATCGTGGGAGGAAATGTGAATACCCCCAGAGTACACTAAGGGAATGGCAGTGTGGAGGATGAGCAGGATTGAGTGGTGGGGCACAGAAGGCAATGGAGGGGGGGGAGGAGGACATAGGGCTCCAGCTTGTCATGGACGCACTTGTGTCCGTCCCTGTCCTGTGTAGGGTAAAGGTGGGGGAAGGGCCT
This sequence comes from Megascapheus bottae, assembly GCF_031878675.1. NCBI lineage: Eukaryota > Metazoa > Chordata > Mammalia > Rodentia > Geomyidae > Megascapheus > Megascapheus bottae. The sequence goes on along the minus strand of NC_143511.1, from coordinate 32,996,645 downwards.
CTTTAGCTGGGGGTCGCCTGTAGTACGACTTGTCATTTTCAAGCCCTTGTGAGATGAGGAGTCCCCAGGGCCCCTGGCTCTTGCCCTTTGGTTGGTCATGTAGTAGTGGTAGTGAGAACTGCCCCCTCTCTCTTAAGCTCTCTGAGCTGGACCACTAATGTTGACTAGACCAGGGGCAGTGGGCTCTAATGGCGGTCCTGCCGTTGCCTGGACGTCTTCCCAAAGCAGGAAAACACATAACAGGAGGCACCAGAGGAGTGCAGTGATGGATGCTGTTTGGATTGCTGAAAACAGCAAAGGAAGAACCAGGAAAGGCGAGGGAAACCAAGAGAGTGCCACACCAGAGAGGTCTAGAGCAGAAATAAGGCAAGAAGGAAATCCAGGCATCTGCTTCATGCTCCCACTTGGCTTCTGCTGATAAGAAGAATATTAAATAGCCGAACAAAACTGAAAACACCAACCCCTCCTCCCCCAAAGAAAAGCCCAGAAAATACAGCAGGGCTGGGACACAGCTCAGGGCTGTTTCAAAGCAGCCCTCCCACCCAGCCCCCTTCACAGGCATGCAGCAGGTAAGGTGTGGGAAGACCCCTGGGGCAACTCATTGGTTCCCCCTGCTCTGCAGATCTGTTTGCAGACATGCCCTTGGGGGCTCGCTGGCCTCAGGTCTCCTCCTGTTGAGATATGCCTTTGCCAGCAGTGTGAGTGCGGCAGCCCATCTGTCCCTCTGCCCCGTGCCCTGCAGCACGCCTCATTTGGGGCCGCTTCATCCGGCTCGGGCACAGCAATGCCTTGCAGAAGCAGAGGGTCTGGGTCCACAAAATTGCAAGATGTGCAAGTTTTCCTGCTGACAGTGTTGTTCCAGCCTGGCAGGGTGCGCCAGGATGACAGGTTTCCACCGACAGAGTCTTTCCCCTCTCCTCCCTCATCCCACGCAGAGAGAGTGGGTTTCCCTCCATCTGCCGGCTCGAGGGCAGGTGAACTAGACGATTGTCCCCTCGGTCTCGTCTCTGGGATGCTGAGCATTTGAGGTCCCCACAAGACGTCCCAAAGGCTCAGCTGAGCCAAGCTGCCTTCCTGGTGCATGCAAATCCAGTTCTTGGCTGGGGGTGGGCTGTGCGACTTCCCTGTTCTTAAAGAGGGTTCTGGCCAGCTGGTGTCGAAGGCAGGCCTGACAGGACAGGTGCACTAATCCTAGCTACTTGGGAAATTGAGACCTGAAGACTGCAGTTCAAAGCCAGCCTGGGCGGGAACATCTGTGACACACTTATCTCCAGGTAAACACCAGCAAGCCAGAAGTGGAGCTGTGTGGCTCACGTGATTGAATGCTAGCCTTAAGCAAAAGTTAGGGGACAGCGCCCAAGCCTTGAGTTCAAGCCCCAAGACTAGCACAAAAAGACAGACCTCGATCCTGTCGGCATCCTGTTGTTGGGACAACGCTCCTGTGCCTGCAGTGGGGGACCCCATGTCCCTTAATAGGGTAAGGGACTTGCCCTGCCTAATAGTCTTTGAAATGCATTTTGCCTCCGCATTTGTAACAAATACTACAAAGTGCCGTTTTCTGGCATTAAAAGAAGGGGAGGAAAAAAGCCTTTCAAAATCGCAGCTTTCTCATGGGAACTTGGATTTGTTTTATGTGAAAGAGTTCTGTCTCTCTGTATATGGCCAGTGCATTGATAGTAAGTGTGCGGTTACTTCTAAAACACTCTATCATGACAGCTTAGAAACCTAACAAGTAAGCCAGTGAGGATTAAACAGTCCTGACCTCTTTAAAGATTGTAAACCTGTTGTCATGGGAATATAAATTTCTCCCTCAGGGTCGATAAGTAAATGGCATGTTGGGTAATAACTCATTTCTGGAGCTCCATGCTGAACATCTAAATTTTCGATGCTAAATGTTCAGTCATTCACATCATCATTTGCATTTTTGTCCATGGGTGAAGCACCAAGCTTAGGCTGGAACCCAGAAGAAATGCTGGACAACAATAATCATTAAGACCCAGTACCCATGTATGCGTTGAAGCCATAGCAGCCTGGCAGGTGGACTAAAGCAGAGGTAGTTCACACACACACACATACATAAACCAATGAACATAGCTGTGTGTCAATAAAACTTTATTGACATGAACAGGAAGGGAACCAAACTTTGGCTTGTTTTATAGGTTGCCCATACTCCATCTATATTTGACCCTCTGTTGATTGGCTTAAATATTGTGATGTTAGTTTCTAATTAAAAGTTGCTAAGCCAAAGGTTATGGTTTATTGCTCTGTGCCTGTTGTAACTTTCTTATGTCTTATGTGGGCATTCTTCCTTTCCTCTGAGTACTTGGACTCAGCCTCTCTCCAAAGCAATCTCGCCATCTTATTGGCTCCCTTGAGGAGTAACCTGACTGTTAGACACACATTGGGTGCGTAGATTTCAAGACTTCTAACACCACCTTAGATGGGTGTGAGTGCCATGTATAGATGGCCACATATCAGAGATCATACATGTCCCGAGACACAGGACAAGGAAGTTATAATCCCATAGCCCAGTCAGGGGACACCGGGGACACTGTCATGAAGATGTCCCTAACAGTGGAGTAGCGGGAAGAGGGAACACTGTCCACAGAGGATTCCCAAAGGCGTTGGCAGTGGGGGGGAGGGGGATGAAGGGATGGGGGGGGATAACCCATCCAGAAAGGACAGAGCAGGGGACAGGTGTAGGGAGGCTGGTCTCTCTTCTTCCAGTCCATTTGGTCCTGGCCCACAAACTGTAGACCATGCTGGGCAGAACAGAAGCCCCAAAGTTAACCAGCCACTTCTTCTCCAGAAAGCCATTCGGGAATCATCTATAGAACCGTGGGAACAGGTGGGCTAGAAGGGGAAGACTTGGACCTCCCAGCTTGCCCTGCTCGAGGAGAGTGGAGTAAAGGTTCAGCTTGCTGCTGGCCTCCCACCTAGCAGTGTCACTGCTCATAGTGTCACTGGGCTCGTAGCTGATTGCACGGAAGACCCTGTGTGCTCGGAGGAACTAGATCAGCTTCTCTGCCTCGAGCTGCCCCTCTCTCTCCTTGTCCTTCCAGCATCATCTTGCCTCTCCCTCTCCCCGGAGTCTTGCCAGGTCTCCTTCATTTCTCTTGGTCACATGAGTGGTGGGATGGGTGTGAGTTATGAAGCCTGGTGCCTGAATGGGCCAGGCTGTCCCCAGGATCGGGGAAGTGCACAGGGCTAGGTGAATCATTGCTAGCTTGGGAGACAGACAGACAGACCGACAGATGGAATCTAGCGGTTCTCAGAGCTCCATCACCCCGGACCTCGCCTTCATTCTAGGAGGGCCTGGGAGACAGAGAGACAGACAGAGAATGAAGTGTCTTTCAAAGGTAACTGAAGCCCCATTGTCACAACTTGAAGCCTTAAAGGATAAACTCACCATACATCTGCTTTGCCCTCACTCAGTCAGAGGTGCCAGGAAGTAGACAGCACAGGAGCACCCGTTCATACAGAGCCCCGCAGTCAGAGTCAAGGCTGAGCTGCAGGTGCTGGGGGTGGTCACTGGTTGGTGGTGCAGGGCACTCTGGCCTCCTCCAGCTTCACAGATGGCCGTCTCCCTCATACCCAGCGTCCTCTGCCTTGCTGCTTTGCAGGATCCTGGCTGCTTGACATCTCCTCTGACATCCAGATCTTTCTCTACCAGATGTTTGGGGCCAGCAACCGACATTTGATGTTAACATTTCTATTTCAGTTGAGATGCAACTCATAAAACATAAAACTGACCATTTTACAGATAGTAGATTTACAATGTTTGGCAATCGACAACGCTTCTTAATTCTACACATTTCCATTGCTCCCAAAATGTCATCTCCTGTGCACCCACAGTCTTTCCCTGTTCTTTTGTCGCCCGCCCTTGCAACAGCCATTGTGTCTCCATGAATGGTCTGTTGCAGATGGCTTATAAAAAGGAATCTTGTACACGTGGACCTTGGGCCTGGTTTCTGTCACCCAGCTGAAAGCTCCTGAGGTACCTCCACCTAACATTAAGCCTTGATATTCCATTCCTCTTTAAAGCTGAGTAATTCCTCTTTGCAGGTAGACTGCAGCATGTCCATGTGACAGTCAACACGTGCCTTAATTCCACCTGCGGGGACCCAAGCGTGGAGAGATGTGTGCCAGTCTTTGCCTTTGGAACTCTTGAGTTCCACCAGAAACTCCAGTAGTCTGGTCATGTGACACCCCTGCCTTCACTTTTCTGAAGGGCCACCAGTTACTTTCCTGCCCTTAAAAAGCACAGGGAGCTCTGGGGACTGCTTTCTTCAGGAAGCTCCCCCACCTCTCTTCTGTACCCGCATGGGTGTTTACTGTGTCTTCCTTGTCCTTCCTGTGCCAGCTGCAGTTTACCAAGGTCGTCATGAATCCTCAGGCCACCCTCCATGACTTGGCCACCCGCCAACTTGCTTTCCTCTGTGAACTTAATGAGCACGATTCCTATTCTGTCACTTAAGTCACTTAGGAAACGTTAAACGTCAGGTCCCTGGCTGCTCCCGCTTGACTAGCTTGTTTGGCCCCCGCACGCCTTGTGTGCTCAGGATCTGCCCTCTGTGTGTGGCCTCTAGGCCCCTAAGACCCCGTGGCTGCAGAGGCCAGGCCATTCCTGCAGTGTAGAGGGGCTCCTGGAGTTCCTGGGCTGGCCGGAGTCCTTGCTGTCTGTCTAGAGCAGTCCATGTGGCAATAAGGTGGAGGAAGAGGTGTGGGCTAGAGAGGAGCCTGGGCTCATGGCTCTGTCATTGCCCAGGATCTGGACCTCTGAGTTCTGACCTGTCAGGAGGAATGATGGAACTGTGGGTGGGTCCTTTACATCTGCCGTGGCCTTTCGGGCTCAGGCCCAGCCCTCCTGCGGCTCATTTTCTTGTGACCTTGGATGTAAAACCCATCCAGACTCAGTGGTGGGACAAGCAAGGGCCTATATCTCAAAGGCTTGAGAAAGATGTGTTCAGGACCCGGCATGTCCAGGATGTGGAGCCTATCGTGGCTCAGCTTGGCTCACCACACACAGTCAGGCGTAGGATACCTGGTGGCCTCAGTCCCCGAACATCACCGGCTCATGTCAGGATCCCTTTCCACAGGTTGGAGCGATCGGTGATGAGGAGGAGTGGGTCAGCCTTTATGAGGAGGAGAATGAGCCTGACGCCCAGATGCTGGAGATCCCTAACCTCACACCGTACACTCACTACAGGTGAGAACTGCAGCTGATGAGCCACCAGAGTCAGGTCTCACACGGTGCCTTCTGGTTATTATTGCAAGGAATCTCATTCCCAGACAGTAGGCTTAGGTGAGCTATGCCCAACCCAGTACCCTGTAGAAGGGGCTGGCATCATTGCCCAGTCGTGGGGATGTGGCACTTCTCTTTGCAGAGCTCAGCTGGGACCAGCCTTTCTTTGGGAACGTTAGCTCAGTGTGATACATACAAAGCAGATGTCCTGGAAGACCCTCTGCTTCCCCCTCCCAGAACCCGGAGTGGCCATTCACTAATCAAGTACTCAACACGCCATTTGAATTTCACCTCTTGCTCCTGAAACTTCTCCAAGCAGTAAATCCTTGGCCTTCACAAAGGGTAGAGCCATCATAAGCTGTTAGTGATGTTTTAACTTCCCGTAAGATCCTTGAGGGAGATGGAACTTCCAGTTATTGCCAGAAGTGGGGTTTGATAGTGTCATTGTTCTGCCTGGATGGATATATCTTGTGAGCTCTGGGAATGAAAGGATATGAATTCCTAATTCAAGAAGTGAAAGGTGAAATCACGTCTTTGTGAAGAGCCTTTCTTTTTTTGATCAGTACAATACCAAAGTTAGAGTTTAAAAAAAAATGAAAGAAACTAATGAGAGAGATGTTTAAATGTCTATTCGTGTTAACATCATTCCTAAGCTGAGAGCAGATGATTCAAGACACAATACACTCATTTTTAGAGGGGAAAAAACACATTTAGCTTAAAATGAGCTACTGGGATTCAAGACTTGCCATGTGAAATTAGTTGAAGCTGTGTAATTATTGCAAAGATTAGAAACTGTGATTAGGAGTCAGTGTCCCTATCTTGAATTCATGTAAACTTGGGGAACCTCTGTAATAGGTGTGTGTATCTATGTTTGGGGTTTTTATTGTATGTAAATCAGTCTTGAATAAGTATGCATACAGGTAAAGAAAATACAGAAAGCATTATCTAAACCTTAAAGAAAATCTTACCCAAGCCAACCACAGTGGCTCAGGCCTGTAATCCTGGCTATTCAGGAGGCTTAGATCAGAGGATCACAGGCAGGAAAGATGGTGAGATTCCTATCTCCAAGTAACCACCAAAAAGTGGGAAATGGAACCGTGACTCAAGTGGTAGAGCACTCTCCATGAGTGAAAGGGCTAAGGAACAGCACCCACGCCTTGAGTTCAAGCCCTAGTACCAGCATGTATGCACGCATGCATGCACGCAAGCATGCACATGTACACACACACACATACACACAGCCCTTCCCTAACTCATCTCAACTTGCTTTTATTAGGGTTCCTAAACTGGAGTCAGCCAGTGACAGTGGCTATTTTCTTCAGCCTGTTTGCTTCCTTTAGGAAGCCTCATGGGCTTGCAAAAGATCAGTCTTTGAAAGGTTTTTCAGGACAAGGGCCGTGACCATAATCTGCGTTTTCCCCAGTGGCCTCCGTGGTACAGGTGGACATGCTCCTGTGCCCTTCCCTGGAGATGTGTGTCACCAATTTCCCCTGTAGATTTCGGATGCGGCAAGTGAACATCGTTGGTCCAAGTCCTTTCAGCCAGTCCTCCCGCGTCATCCAGACCCTGCAGGCCCCACCTGATGTGGCTCCTAGCAGCGTCTCCGTACGCACGGCCAGTGAGACCAGCCTGCGACTGCGCTGGGTGGTGAGTGGGGCGGGGGTGGGCGTGTGGGGGGAGGAGTGGGCGATTGCTCTTAGGCAGTGTCTGGAGGAGCCTCTCCTGAGAATCTGAGAATCTGCATTGTGCAAGCAGTGCAGGATCTCAGGACAGCCCAGGATCCCTTCTTCATTAGTATTTACTCTCTCTTCTTAGAACTTGGGGGGGACGAGGAGGGGACTACATGCAGGACTGGTAAACTCTTAAGCTCAGTCAACGTGGCACCAATGCTCAGCATTTGTAAGAGAGCCCGTCCAGTGTTTAATCAGAACATGTCCCCCACCAAAATAAGCCAACATGGATTAAAAGAAATTATGTCCGGCTAAATCCAGACAGGGTTTGGTCTCGTTAATAAAAGAAAAGTTTCCGAGGGGGGTGGATAGAAAGTCCTAAAGTTATCCCCCCACCAAGAAAGTGGTTTAAATAGAATTGGCCCTTTCAAAGCCTTGAACAGCCGCTGCTTTAAGGAGTCAGCTCACTGTCACAGCCTCTTGTTCCTTGGCAGCCTCTGCCTGATTCCCAGTACAATGGGAACCCCGAGTCTGTGGGCTACAGGGTGAAGTACTGGCGCTCAGACCTCCCGTCCTCAGCACTGGCCCAAATCGTCAATGACCGGCTGGAGAGGGAGCTCACCATTGAGGAGCTGGAGGAGTGGACCGAGTACGAGCTGCAGATGCAGGCCTTCAACGCCATTGGGGCCGGGCCCTGGAGTGAGCTGGTGCGGGGCCGAACGCGGGAATCAGGTAAGAACTAGGGTACTAAGTACTGATCCAGGGGTCACTGGAGGTGGAGCTTGAGGCCCTGACTCTCCAGATGCCAAGTTAATGGCAACTAGCTGGCTTGTGCCACTGGTGACCTGATTGGCAAGCTCCCTGCCCTCAGGTTAAGACCGACCTCAGTGGAATTTAAGTGCAACTTCATTTGTGTCCTAAGCCATTCGTTTGAAGTTGTAAGATTTCAGTGGGGCTGGACTCATGGTACAACTTTCCAGGTTAGGGATAATTTCCACTACCCATGATGAAAATTGTCAAGCATGTAAAGATGCTCCAGGGAGTCCAGCATCCAGGATACCGTGGCCGCTGCTGTGGAGAGAAGAGTGCAGGTGGGGATGTCCACCTGACCCGTTGCAGTAAAGAGTAGACCCCAGCAGTCGGTTAGTCGGCACACTGTTGGTCTCTCACTCTTGGTACATGTGAGGTGGGAGCTGCTGTTCAGTGGGTGACTCTCTCCCATGAGGTGACTCAGGACGTGTGTTGATTTCACCTTGACCTCCATCCGCTGGCAGTCAGGCTCTGAGCCAACGCCCTTACAATGGATATGACTTCATTTCTTCCCCCTCTCTCCAGGGAGGAGGAGGTGGCAGCAGGAGATGCAGAACTGTGGTCAGAGGGAAAGGTTGTCACGGCACTGTGTATGTGAAGCCACGACCCACCAGGGAGAGCCTCTGAACCGTCACCATTGTGATGCCCAGAGGACTGGCATTCAAAGCTGGGTTTGCTCATTTTCCTCCGCCTGCAGGGGGAACAGACCAAGGCCACGGAGAGGCTCGTGGTGACCGTAATCACGGGGGAGGGGTGCTCTCCCACTTGCCAGGCAGATGTTCTACCATTTGAGCCACTCCCCCAGCCTTTGTTGCTTTAGTTTGCTTTTCAGATAGGGTCTCACAGTTTTTGCCAGGCCTGGCTTCAGGTTGCAGTCCTCTTACCTCTACCGTCAGAGCAGCTGGGTAGCTTTTGAGATAAAGTGTGGCTCCTGTGGGTTTTAAAAGGCTCTATTGTCTTCAGTATCTAAACCTATGTGACAAAAATAATGGATTTTAAGGGATGTGTCTAAATCCAGTAATAGGATGACAAGCAAAATATGTCTTCTAAAGACATTTGATGTATCTGATGAAACAACTGTTGCTAGAGTATAGTTCTTGAACTTTCAAACTTCGGAAAGGGAGATACTCAGAAAGGAAACTGTGAAGTCTCTAAGATGAAGGTCGTAAGTGCTGGGCTGGGTAGGGGAACGATCTGGGTCCGGCTAGACTTTTAGGACTTGGGAATTGAGGCCGAGTCAGGGCTAGGAGGCCCAGCCTCATCCCCAAGGGCAGTGGAGTGAGGACCCGTGCTCCCACATGGACAGGTCTCCTCCATAAGGAATCACTGCCCTCACCTGCTGAGACAGGATGGGAAGGGAGATCAAGTCCTGTCCGGGGCTGGGGTTTTGAGCAGACACTCCATGATTGCTGCAGAAAACTCTCAGAGAGAAATAAAAGTAGACTCAGATTCCAGAAACCAAAAGCACATGCAACAAAAGAGGGGAAAATATAGATTAATCAGGTTTTTACCAGAATGAAAACTCCTGTGCATCAAAGAATAACATATAGAAAATGGAGATGCTTTTTAATCCCAAGTGGAAGAAAATATTTTCAAATCCTATATGTGATAAGATATTTGGATCTAGAATATATAAAGCTTTACTTCACAAGGAAAAGACCATGGTCTAATTAAAACTTAGGCAAAAGTCTGAATAGACATTTCTCCAGATGTGATAGACAAATGACTAACGAGCACATGAAAACATGTTCAACATCATTAGCCAATAAGGAGACACGTATCAAAGCCATAATGGAGCTAGGCGCTGGTGGCTCACACCTCTAATCCCAGCTACTCAGGGGACTGAGGTCTGAGGATTGTGGTTCAAAGCCAGTCCAGGCAGAAATGTCCATAAGATTATTTCCAATTAACCACCAAAAGGCCAGAATTGGAGCTGTGGCTCAAGTGTCAGCCTGAGCTTTGAGTTCAAGTCCCTGGACTGGCACATACAAACACACACACACAGTTTGGAGAAATACTAAAGAAAAAGGTTGTAAACACTGGGGAAAACATTCTAAACCACATTTAAATGAATTTGTAGATTTGAAATGAGTGCAATGTAACAGATGATATTCTGTGGTATAATATAAAAAAATAAAAGAGAGAGACTTATCAGAAGAAGAGATTAAAATGGCAGAAAAGCATTTGAGAAAATGTTCATCATCCATGGTCATAAAGGAAATGCAAATAAAAACAACCCTGAGATACCACCTTACCCCAACAAGAATGGCCAAGATTTTGAACTCAGACAATGACAGATGCTGGCAGGGTTGTGGAGAAAAAGGAACCCTACTACACTGCTGGTGGGAATGTAGACTAGTTCAGCCACTCTGGAAAGCAGCGTGGAGGTTTCTTAAAGAACTGAAAATTGACCTTCCCTACAATCCCACCATACCACTTCTGGGCATCTATCCTGAACATCATGACCCAAGATATTATAAGGACACCTGCTCAGCTATGTTCATCTCTGCATTATTCACAATAGCCAGGCGATGGAAACAATCCAGATGCCCTACTGCAGATGAATGGATACAGAAAATGTGGTATATGTACACAATGGAATTCTACATAGTCAACAGACAAGATAAAATAATGGCATTCGCAGGGAAGTAGATGAATCTAGAGTGAATCATGTTGAGTGAGACAAGTCAAGACCTAAGGAACAAAAGGCGCATGGTATCCCTAATATGTGGCTATTAAGTCCAAAGAGTACAAGAGCGAGGACTCAATATTTGCATACCCAATGCTATGGACATGGTAATGGAAATATAAACATAACTATATAGATATGAAAACCTATGACTCTATAGACATAATGTTTTATTTCATAAATTAATATGTTTCTATGACATACAAACCCTTAGCCTAATTTGGATTATGTTCTAAAAACTAAGTGCCAGTGGTTGTATATAGAGATTCCCTTCTTGAACACTTGTTTGTTAAACATGTCATTTGAAACATGATGTAAAAATCAATGTTAATAAATTCTTTAATAAAAAAAGCTGATAAAAAAATAATAAATGAGACAATAAAAATCAAGAGACCACATGAGGAGCAACAGTAAGAAATCCTGTGGGAAAGAAAACATGGTGGACAAGGACAACAAAATAAACATTTTGAATGTCTTTGCTTTGTATGAAGGGGGAATTTCTGAGAATGTCTCAAATCCAAAGATGACAGATTAGAAATTAAATCTGCCTCACACCTTTTGAGGATAAGATTTTTTTCTTTTCAGATCTTAAAACCTTGTAACCAAATGGCAGAGTTCTGTCCCAGTGGGATTTTGAATTTGGTGAAATTTTAATCCAGAACTCTGCCATTTTCTTCCTCTTCAAGAGCCCCACCTGGCTGTCTCCTTGTGAAAACTCAGCCATGTTCAGAGCACAGCGTCTGAGCTGTTTAAGTCACGGGTTCCGGCGTCCTTCAGGAGCATAAATGGCCCTCTGTGAGCAGATGCACCTAGGAGCCCATCGGAGAAAATCAGTGCTGATTTGCACGTCTGTAGTGAGAACTGGGCACTTGAGTTTCATAGCAGGAATGAGTGATGGTCTGAGAGATGTGCCATTTGGGTTGCTATGACGATGGCCTGGTGTTTTTCAGACAGGGGAAGAGTTTTTATAACACAGCACTAGTGCTGAAGGCATACAGCACCCTAGGGGGTTCTCCTCAAAGCAGTCAGAAAATTAAGTCTGATCAACATATAGGCTTACATTTCTTGGTGTGTGTGTGTGTGTGTGTGTGTGTGTGTGTGTGTGTGTGTGTGTGTGTGTGTCAGTTTCAGAACTTGAACTCAGGGTCTAGACACTGCCTCTAAACTTTTTTGCTCAAGGCTAGTGCTGTATCACTTGAGCCACAGACCCACTTCTAGGTTTTTGCTGATTAATTTGAGATAAGAATCACATAGGCTTTCTTGCCTGGGCTGGCTTCAAACCATGATCCTCAGTTCTCAGCCTCCTGAATAGCTAAGATTACAGGCATGAACAACGAGCACTCAGCTGATTTGGGTGTTTTTATAAAAATATGTACATATTATGTATACGCATGTATGTGTGTATGTATTGCTTATTATTTTCAAAATGAGATTTCACAAATGTTTCTGCCTGACCTGGCCTCAAACCGCAATCCTTTGACTCTTGGCTTCCCAAGTAGCTAGGGTTACAGGCATAAGCCTCTTACTAATAAAAATATATTTTTGCTTCTAATAAACTATGCATATGTTGAATCCATATTCTAGCCATAGTCTTGTTGGCATTTAAGGTCCCTGCTGAGAGCCACTCCGGGCCTGGGGAGTGTGAGTCACAGGATGCTGCAGCTAGACAACATTTAGGCTGGGTATTGGACAGGCCTCTTTCCCTTCCCAGAGCTAAGTAAAACTTAAAACGATAACTCCACCTTCTCTGTGACACATCAAGTTCATCAAAAACTGCATTATTCCATGAATGACTAAATCACTGAAGCAATGGCCCTTTACTGACATGTTTGGGAAAGAAATTCATCCACTGTTGGGGCTAGTGACTGACTTCCCTCTGCAACATAAGACAGGCCCCTGAAATTTATTCTGGGGAGGCTAATCCCTCCTGGCTCATGGACACACCCCTGCATGTGCGCCCCCCCAAAGCCAAGCGCACAGGAGAGGTCCTTCATATCACTAAAGAAAGGAAAGGGAGAGACCCGGCCTCCAGAACCTCAGGACTGGGAGCCAGCCTTTCCTGGGGGGGAGGGCACCCAGGGTCTTAGCTTCCACTGGGACCCCAGCCTCAATTTCCCCTCTGGAAAGATCCCTGAAGTTGGGGAGACAGGACACAACTGGGTGCCACCCTGATTACAAGCTGTGTCCCCTATATCATAGAATGACCCTGACAGAAGGGGCCCTAAGGTGTGGTACTAGCACTTTGCCCAGGTACAGCCCTGCTCTCCACCTGTTCCAAACCAAGCATCCCCCGCTACTATCTTAGAACTTGCCCAGATCCATCTTTTCCTATCTGAACAGCCTTTCAAGTGTAAATAGTCCACAAGAAAATTAGTGAAGTAATTGAGATTATCTTGAATGTAAAGGCCGTGTCTTTAAGGTTTTATTATTGCCTTTCCACACATTACATGGGGATCCTGGCCTAGATGTTGAGACAATTTTTTAGTTAACAGTGCAGACAGAGCTGAGGCTGTATAGACACAGGAAACTACCTTTATGTGCAGGAGGGGCAATGATCCCTGGCTTATGGGGTCACTGAGGAAACTCCCTTAGGAACCTGAGGTACCAAACGAAACGACCTCCCTTCCCTTCTCTCTGGGTTCCCCACACCACCTCCCCTCTGCGAGGCCCACCTGGCCCCGTCACCTCCTGTTGTGATGCCCACAAGCTGGCATGGCTGTGCAAGGAAGGCTTTCCTCTTTGAGATGAAAGCCGGCAGTTCCACAAGTCATTACAGAAAGCAGACCAAGCTTATTTTCTTGCTGAGTGGACTCAGGTAAAATCAGAGTTCTAAATACCTCGGGTTTATGGAACTGGTTGCTAATAGAGAGATTTACATATCTGTTCTACGCCTGCAGGTTTGATCTGATCCCTACAGAACACTCAGAATGCATTGCTATTTCAAGGACAACTTGATGATTTGGATGAAAATTGGATCTTTATTTGTACAAGCCTGTAGAGTTCTGATGCCGTTGTGTCTTGCGTTCTTTACAGTTCCCTCAGCTGCCCCTGCCAACGTGTCTGCCCAGGCTGTCAGCTCTACCCAGATCCTGCTAACATGGAGCTCTGTCCCTGAGCAGGACCAGAACGGACTGATCCTGGGCTACAAGGTACGTGTGGCAGTCGCCTCCTCCACGCACCTGCTGCTAGGAAACCCCACACCCACTCCTGTCACAGACAGGCCACGCGGGGCCACTTCCTGTCTAGCAGCTGCCTTCTTCTTACTCACCGCAGTCTAGGAATGAGGCATTCATAGAACTGCCTGCCAAATGCCAGAGCCACGGGGAAGTGAACGCATACAGGGCTTGCACTCTCTGGCCAGCTACTAGACTCTCTCTCCTCGGGCTCCTCGACAGGAACTACTTCCCAGAGTTGGCATGAGAATTAAAGGGGCCAAGGGCACAGTGAACTTCCTCAGAGTGACCAGAAAGGCCATGCTCTGTCATGTGCTGCACTGCGGGCTCTGGGCGTGGACTCCTCTTGCCTCCATTGTGTAGATTTCTGTAGCTTGTTTCCCACACACACCTGTCCTCACGTCTTCCTCTTCCCCGGGCATCTGAATTACACCCTTCTGAATCCATGATGCACGGCAGACCAGTGATGCATGCTAGTTTGTGGTATGTGGTTTGTGGTATGTGGTGATCCCATGGCACATGACAGCCCTGTGACACAGGACATGGTCCCATCGTACAGGGTAGTCCAGTGACACGTGCCTGTCCCACGAGTGGTCGCATGACCTCACTCCATGCCACATTTCTGCATCCCAGAGCTCTGCTGTGCTTTTTTTTTTTTATTTGTCGATCATGGGGCTTGAACTCCAGGCCTGGGCACTGTCCCTGAGCTCTTCACGGCTACTGCCCTAACCCTTGAGCCACAGCACCACTTCCAGTTTTCTGGTGGTTAATTGGAGATAAGGGTCTCTTGGATTTTAGTGCCGGAGCTGGCTGGCTTTGAACCATGATCCTCAGATCTCAGCCTCCTGAGTAACTAGGATTATAGGTGTGAGCCACCGGCTCCGGGTTTGCTGTGATATTTTTGAGCCACAGTCTGGAGGGGCTGTGCTGACCAGGAGAACTTTTAGCTAAGGAGCGGGAGAGGAGCCAGAGGAGTACATCTTAAGGTGGCCATGCTGTGGCACAGGAGAATGGAGCTTGAGGTCCCCCCAGAAAACAGCATGTGTCCCAGGGCGAGCACCCAGAGTCTGTGGGGCTGGGAAAGCAAGCAGACTGCCAGCTCCTCTCAGAGGAAGCGAAAGCCTCCGAGCACATGGTGGAGTCTGTGGTAGTGAATGAAGCTGGCACAGCTTTGATGGAGAGCTTCAGCTGGTACAAATGGCAGCCAGGCTGCCAACCCACTAGGCTGTGGGCTGAGTGGGAACACAACTACCATTCTGGAGGACAATTGTTTCAGGGTCCTTCTCTCCAAATGCCAGTGCATAGGAGTTAGCTCCAAAAGCCTCCGTGGCTTCCCCCATGGAGACACCCTGATGATTGGCCCTTGCCTTATTGGTGGTGAGCCAGCCCCCACCCAGGGCCCTCCAAGGCCGCTTCCTAAACCCACAGTGGCATGACCACCTGCGCTTATGTGTTGATACCTCAGGTTCTATACCGAGCCAAAGACCTGGACCCTGAGCCCCAGAGCCACGTGGTACGAGGGAACCACACCCAGTCAGCCCTGCTGGCTGGCCTGCGCAAATTCGTGCTGTACGAGCTGCAAGTGTTGGCATTCACCCGCATCGGGAACGGGGTCCCCAGCCTGCCCCTCATCCTGGAACGCACCAAAGATGACGGTACGTGCATGGCTGACCCCCACGTTGGCCTCACTGCCTCCCAGGCTTACTTTTCCATTCCAAACAATTTGGACTGTGGTTGTTTATAATGTAATTTTCCAAACTGCACTTTTTTTTTTTCCAGTTGAGAAAAACAAAACAAAATTGTTTTTCAGTCACTGAGCATTTATATGGCCAATTTCAGCCTGGAGTGGATTTTTACAGCCTGATTATGAACCTATGCAGAATTCCGATCATAATTCTGCTGTGGGCAATGTGGGTCCTCTGGATGGCACCTGTGCAGATACAGTTAAAAAACTTTCTCTGGCCCCATGTGCCCGCTTCTCATGGGACCACTGCGCCTCATTGTTTGCATTATGAGAGATAATTACATGTTCCCCCACACAGAGCAGTGTGTTTGACGGCTCCCAGGGTCCCCAGGCCCCCATATTTCCAGACTGGGTAACAAGCACATCTTGCCATCTTTGTTTTTATGGAAGTCTAAATCATTAGTAAATATGTTTTTCCACCTTGCCGATGGAAAACGCTTAAAGGTTAGCTCCTTCACATTTTCACTATTAAGCAGGCTACAATGAATACGTTAGAGCCCCCAAAACACCCACCTGAGGGCCAGACTGCGTAACTAAAGTGAGAGGACTGCTGGCTTGCCTAAGCTTCTTTCTAAAGGGACTAATGAGCCCCAAACATGCCATCCCCGCCCCCCAGAAAGAAGCCACCTCTCCTTTGTTGGAGAATACCCAAGCTAGGCTCTGCCTCCTGGGAGAGCCGAGTGCTACACGTATTTCTTCCGTCTTCGCCAGCAAAGGGGCTCAGGTAGATGGGGATCCACAAGGGAAATGCAAAGTACTTCAAGTTTCACTGCAAACTGTATAAAGCCCTCACTCCTACTTCCTCAAGAAAAAAAAAGAACATGGTGGAGTGAGGAGGGGTGTCAGTACTGGGACTTGAACTCAGGGCCGAGCACTCAGGGCTTGGATCTTTTTCTGGTCAAGGTTAGCACTCTACCACTTGAGCCACAGCTTTACTTCCAGCATTTTGGTGGTTACATGGAGCTAAGAGTTTCTCAGACTTTCCTGCCTTGACTATCTTCTTCTTCTTTTTTTTTCCTGCTTGGCTATCTTGAAACCATGGTTCTCAGTTCTCCATCTCCTGAATAGCTGTGATGACAGATATGAGTCACTGAGGCCTGGCTTAGAAGGAGCATTTTAGAAGCTGTCCCTCAGCTCCAGGTCCACCATCTTCCTGAAGGACCTGGTAGTTCGTTGTGGAATTTTCCACCTTCTCTCCCAGGCCTGATACATAAACACTCCCTGCTCCTCATTATGACAATCCAACTGCTCAGCCCTAGGGATGGCTCAACAGATCACTGCTTCGAAAGACTGGTGTCAGACCATGCATACTTGTGAATTAGTCCTGGCTTGGGCGCCTACTGCCTCCACAGGACATTTATTTTACCCAACAGAGGTGTTATAACACATGTCCAAAGTTTAAAGTACTGTTCTCAGGTTCATAGCTGGATGCAGAATTCACCTGCCCAGAATGGCACTCCACACATCATTCTGCTTCTGGCATTGATTGCCTCTTACCTGCAAATCAATTCGTGACTACGTCCCACCAAAGTTCTCATCGGGTGCTGTGCCTATTGCCTATCCCTTTAAGCAAATAGACTTTCTGGAGGCCACGACCCTATTCTTTAGCAATTCTATGAGATGTAACTGCTGTCTGGATTACTAGGGCACCAAGGCACATGGGAGAATTATTACTTGCATTTTTGCATATGAGCTCTTAATTTCCTAGGACACAGCAGGAGAGGGACGGCGGGTGTAGGAGAAGGCTCATCAGTAGTTGTAACCCCATCTAGAGTTAGAAGGGACTCCGAAGCCACTTTGTCTGCCCTTGCTCTGCAGGTGAAATCTGAACTCTCATTAGTGAAATCTTGACTTCTGGTCTGGTGGCCACTCTGCAGGGGCACTTAGTGAACCTCAGACTGGCTTTGCAAGGCACTCCAGCACAGTAAATACGATTTCAAAATCTGGAAAGTAAACACACAGGCTTCAGGACAAATCCTGAGCTAGGCCCCAGGCAAGGAAAGTCTGGGAGACTCAACTCCGATAATCACCAAGAAGCTAGGAGAGCTGTGGTTCAAGTGACAGAGCACCAGCCTTGAGTGAAAAAGCCAAGAGACAAGCACCTAAACCCTAAGTTCAAGTCCCCACTACCAGCACCAAAAGAATAACAAGTCAAAACGGAGGTATTTTCCCCAGAGTACTGGAGGGCCACACTGGTAGGTTCCAGAAGTCGCTCATTGCAGTCTTGGGCCCATCTGCCCAACAAGCGGCTTCTTAGCTGGGATCAGCAGGTAGCTGGTCTTGGAACCCTACAACACCCCGCTTTCCTTCAGCCCCAGGCCCCCCGGTGAGGCTGGTGTTCCCCGAAGTAAGGCTCAAGGCCGTGCGGATTGTGTGGCAGCCCCCAGAGGAGCCCAACGGAGTGATTCTGGGTAAGGAGCCACGGGCCTGGAGGGAGGGAGAAGAGGGAAGGATGGAGGGAGGGGGAGGACAAGGAGATTAGATTTCTCCTCTATTGGTGAGATCATTTCCAGGGGAAAAATAAACCAGGTGGGCACCAGCCTAGCCCTTTCTGAACTGAGGTAAAGGTTGGCCCCTGTACTGGTTCCTGAGCTGTGTGCTAGGGTTTGCTGTGGAATGAAATTTACATTCGACTAACCCAGAATCCCTTTCGTTGGTTTGTGGTCTGTGGCAATACCATTTGTCACCACCCTTCCCTCCCCTCCAGGCTGTGCTGATAAGGTAGCAGATGAGTTTTTCATGCCCAACCCAAGCCCAGGCCTTGCTCTGGACTGTTGGGAGCAACTCTGCTGTGTTACAAGGCTTATGCTGAGCAGTGGAGGTGAAATGCAGGCCCCAGCTCCCAGGAAATGTGTCCACCACTAACTTTCCATTTAGAGATGCAGCTCTGATAGCTCTGATGAAAAACCTTCATTTTCCCCAGCTCCCCAAAGGCAGGAAATCAGATTCTCAACATCCGCTCCTTCTGTGTGCCAGGGTGCCTGGTGGGAAGCAGGAAGGAAGACTTGCCTGTCTTCCAGATGTTCTCAGCCCCATGGGGGCCATGACACCTGTGGTCACATGACACACTAGTATTGTGTGCTAAGGGGGCAGAGTCACAGATGCCCTCCAGGCCTCTCTGGCTGAGTCAGGAGGATGAGTCGCTTCTGCAGCCATGGAAGAAGGGAAAGTGGCTCATGCTCACTTGGAAGAGAAATTGTTACCCACCAGAGGGTTGGCAGAATTGGCAGAGTCAGGCCTAGCTCCAGGCTGGGCACCGGGTGAATGTCCTTCTGTGCCCTAGAGAGCGTGTCCTGTCCTGAGCTCAGCTGCATGTTCGGAGACAAAGGCTGCAGGTTCCTCAGGTTCATCGTATGGCTCCAGACCAGCCAGCCCTCACCAAGGACAGCCACCTGGTCCTGACCTTCAGGAAGCTTCTGTTCTAGGCCATCTCTGGTGAAATGGCAGAATCAGCTTTCTCTTAAAGATGGCAACTCTGGGGTGGGGGTGGGGACGCTGATGTGTGCTTGTGAAGCTTGCATTCACTGTGTCTGTTGGGCCTGGAGTACTCCTGGATCGCCCCCAACCCAAGGCTTGAGTCCCCAGTTCCCACTGCCCCACTGGCCCTCCTCCCATCGGCCTCTCTGGACCTCTGTGTTTGCTCCTACGGGTCAGCGTTGGCTAGGACTGCAGGTAGTGTGCGGGAACAGAGACTGTGTTTCAGCTGTGGCCTCTGGTAAAGGTGACCCAGTGTTCTGACGGCGGGGGGGCTTTTGACTAGATGCTTTCCTGTTCTCTCTCTGTCTTTTTCTCCTTCTCTCTCTCCCACTCTCCAGGGACCTGTGCTTATCCCATAAGATACCTGGCAGATGTCTCCTTGTTGTGCTTCCTGTTGTTAATAGCTGAATGCCACAGGCTAGATACTTTATTAAGAGAAAATGGCTTACTTCTCCCCAGGTTCAGAGTATGTCTATAATCAGAAAAATAAAAGTAAACAAGACTTCAAAATGAATGAGAAAGAATTGTACAAAGTTAAGTACACAGTACAGCCATATTTATTGAAATCAAAGTTCATCCAGGCTCTCTGAGCTCCAGGAGGTCCTGGACGGAGGGAGATACAGGCAGTGACAGCGCTTTTGCTGGCAGGGACCCTGCAGGGTCACAAGGCGCATTATATAGTGAGAGGACTCGTACCAGACCAGGTCAGGCCAGAGTTTACTACAGCCCCACTGTGTCAGGCACAGTGGCTCATGCTTGTATTCCCAGCCAGTTGGGAGGACCACACCTTGAGGCTAGCCTGGGCAAAAGTTAGTGAGACCCTGAGGATGTCCCGGCTGTGCAGGAGGTAGAGAGAGGAGGATCTGTGCAGTCCAAATCCTGAGACAAAAAGACCTCAAGACCCTACCTAGAAAATCACTAAAGCAAAACGAGCTGGGGTCAGGGGGGATGGCTGGCATGGTAGAGCCCCCGCCTCACAACCTTGTGAGGCCCTCACTTCAAAACCCCAGTGCCAAAATAAAGAACAGATCCACTCTCCAGACGCTTCATTAACACCCCATGAACTCACTGGTGGATTTTTTCTAATAAAATTTCCTCCTCAGTTTTGGTGAGGAAGTTCAAACCGCAGCATCTTCTTTGCCCAGCGTCTCTGCCACACCCTCCATGTGTGCCTCTCCCTGGCAGATACTTCTCTTTGCTGCCAAAGAGGCACCTGGCTCCCCCAGCCTAGCCTCAGTTTCTGTCCACATGGAATGGTGGCTCACGTTTTAGAAATGTGATTTTATTCTTGTTATTAAAGTGTTATACAGTGAGGTTGCCATATCACAAGTAGGATCGTAGGTACACTTCTTGGTTTTGGACAATGAGAGTTTAAGATCAGGTCCTCTCACCTTGGTGACCCACCACAGAGGCCCCCCGCCCCGCACACCGCGCTCCCCTGGTGAGTGTATGGATCTCTTCTCCATCCCTCTGTGGGGCTGAGGGCTCATAGAGAGGGAAAAATCCTAGGAATGTCTCTGATTCAGACCAATCTGAAATCCCTGGGACAGTGGAGATTACTCTACACCACAAAAGCCCAGGTGAGAAGCAGGTAATATTGGAACACTGTGGGTAGCACCACAGATCCTAAACCAGTGCCAGGTCTACTCACCTGTAATACACAAAAGCAAGAGCGTGAGCCTCTTTGATTCCAATGGCGTTTGGTTGTAATAGATGTTGTCTAGGTAACCTGTCACCTATTTGTGATTATAGCCAGCACACCAAACAGTAGCTGCCGTAAGAAAGATGGGGGACACGAATTCTAAAGCTTCAGGCTGGAGTTCAGAGGTGGAAAGGAAACCATCTCTTTGTGTGACTTGCTTTACATCCAGAGAGGCCTTGAATCAATGCTCCCTCTCTGAGTGTGTAAACACCTCCAAGCCTCACGCCTTTGTAATCTGTATCCAAACATGTTCTTGCATTTCCAAAAGAGATTAACAGCATGAAACACCAGCAGGCACCTGGAGGGGAAGACAAAAAAAAACACTTGCTTATTTGCACAGATACTTTCCTATCGAGAGCTTTTTAGCTTTGCAAACCTTCCTTCGGGAGATGCAGAAGCTGCCTGAGCACGGCCATGTCTCCCTCCTTGCCAGCCGTTCACCAGGCCCCCTTCAGACCCACACAGCTGCTCCAGCCAGACACCCCGTATTCTGTTCCTGCTCACCCCTGTCAGAAGGCCTCCTGCCTATCCAGGGCTGACATCCACCTTGAGCTCATTGTCAAGGGATGCCTGAGAATGAGATGCTCAGCTGAACTAATCCATATTCACAAACTCCCTTTGTCATTACGTTCCCTCACTCCCAGCCCTCAAGCGAGGACACTATAGGAACAACCATGTGTGCACCTGCTGGGGCGTGCAGACTGCCTAGGCCCTTCGGCTGCAGGCCCACCCACCTGCTTCATGGGTGGCTGTGGAGGTGCCACCACCTCCCAGCAGAGACCCAAGGGTCACTGTCGCTATGCCAGGCTAGTGGCCTTGCTCCAAAGACCTGAGCATCAGGCCAGCTCACAGACAGATATATTTTGCTGCCATGTAAGAGTATAGCCTTGAGTCAATGTCCCCCCCCCCACAGGGTTTGCCCACTGAAGGCAGCTGTGCCCTGTGCCAGCTCTTGGGCACCAGGCTTCAAAGAGCCAAGGTACACACACACACACACACACACACACACACACACACACACACACACACGACTTGCAGTCTGTGCCCACATCTTCTTAGCAGTTCCTCTTTGTATCTTACACAATGGGTGCTTCTGGAACATGTTCCGTGCGTGTAGCCTCTGCCCTTTCTCAACTCCCATTTTCTAGGCAGATTCAGAATGCAGCCCAGGCCTCCCACTCCACGTTTTCATCTCTGCTTTGGATCGATGTCCCCTCCTGCGTGGCCTCGCTCCTTTGAATGTCTGTATTATCATAATTCACCCATAACCTTAAAAACAGGGCTTCGCCAGGGCTGCGTCTGCGCCTCCTATTGATTCAGCGTGTCCATTCCTCCCTGCGCACACCGTGGCCCTCTGACCTCGACCGCTGAAATCCAGCACGCTAATGTTTCACCTGGCTGTGGCCATAATTACCTAAGCAGCCTCTTTCACAGAGACGCTCTTGTCTCTGAGCACCGTCTGTCATTATTCTCTGAAAACACCAGAACGATTACACAGTGGCTGCTTTTGCCAGGTGTGCACAGAGAAAGACTCATGCTATCCAGCCAGTAAGTCTTTTAAATGCACCGGAGTAAGAGATCAGTTTTCGTCTTTAGGCTCATCAGGCCTGGGTGCGCTGATGAGAAATGATAGCATCTTTATGTAACGTGAAAGTACAAACAGAACCAAGGGCTGAGGAATTTTGTCCCCTCGGCTCAGTGTGGAAACTGCTCAGAGAATAGAAAATAATAATCAGATTTCCTACAGTTAGTCTACCTCAGACAGATACTGTCCTTTCTCTGTTCCCATGCCAGAGGTCAGGGATCAAGGGCAGGCATACAGCCAACCTCCCCTTCCTTCATAGAGCTGGTGGTGCTGTGCAGGGAAGGACAGCCAAACAGATGGCCCTTGGCCCTAAGGATACCCACCTCTGTGCATGCTCAGGAGAGTCATCTAACACCTCCTGCCCTCCTGCCTGCTTCCAATCATTTCTAGATGTCATCACATGTCTAATATGATGAAAATACTCAGTATGTAGTGATTATACTATGTTGGTTAGGGAATAATAAGGACAAGAAAAAATAAGTCTGCACAGGTTCAGTTAGTATAACATTTTCTCAGGATTCTTTTGATCTTTGGTTTGTTGACTAGAGATTGAAAAAATCCACAGATACAGAGGTTTGGCTGTCCTAAACCACCATTAAAATGTGAACTACTAAAAGGAAAACATGTATGACATGGGTGTGTGTGTATGTGTGCACATGTACATATATGTGTGTACACATGTGTGTATTCATGTACATGTGGGGGTGTGCATGTGTGGATGTGTGGATATTTATGCAGGTCCTGGGACTTGACTCAAGAGTTTGTGCACTGTTCTTGAGCTTCTTTTGCTCAAAGCTAGTCCTTTATCACTTAAATCACAGCACCACTTCTAGCTTTTTTTTTTTTCACTTCTAGCCTTTTTCTTAATAGTTTATTAGAGATAAGAGTCTCACAGACTTTCTGGCCCAAGCTGGAACTGTGATCCTCAAATCTCAGCCTCCTCAGTAACTAGATTTTAGGCATGAGCCACCAGCTCTCAGATGACGGGAAAACTGTTGATATCCTGTTCAGACGAGTGAAATGCAAAACCCACATGTATGTAGACTATGTGTTAGATCATAAGAAAATGATCTACACATGTGTTCCCAGCCAGGTAACTCATACTTTTTGAGTTATTTGGGGAGGCAGAGAGTAGTGGATGGTAGTTCAAGGGTAGACTAAAGTTATTGAGACCCCATCTCAACTAGTAGGTGGACAGGGTGGTATATACCTGTCATCTCAGCTACATAAGAAGCATGAAGTAGAAGGCCCAGGCAGAGACCCAATTCTAAAAGTAACTGAAGCAAAAAGGTCTGGGAAAGGAGTGTAAGATGGTAAAATACCTGCCAGGCCAGCATTCAACTCTTGGCACTCCCTCCCCCCAGTAAATCAGCCCCATGAAAGTCAGGTAATAATGCATGCCTGCTCAAGAGGTGAAGATCAGAAGATCGTAAATTCAAAGCCAGCCCATGCAAAGTTAACTAAACCCTGTAGAAATAAGAAGAAGAAAATGAAAACTGGGGGAATAATTAAGTAGCTGAACATCCTGGATTTCATCTTCAGTATGAGAGGAGGAAGGAAGGAAGGAAGGAAGGAAGGAAGGAAGGAAGGAAGGAAGGAAGGAAGGAAGGAGAAAGAAAAGGAGAGGAGAGGCAAAGGAGAAGTTGAACCTGGCTAGGATAATTCCCTCCTAATCTCCATTCTTGTGATTCACAAAGGTGTGCCTTCGTACAGAATCCTCACCTCACCAGATTATTACTTCTCGCAACTACAGAATCTTAGTACAGATGGAAATGTGATCAAATAATGAAGATTAAACAGCAACCAAATCACATCTGTAATCATGTTCTGCTCCTCAGACTAAATGATGCTTCATTAGCTCAGTCTGCTACCTGAATAGCAGTGCGGTCTTCAAGTATGTAGCATGATCACAGCCAGCTCTGCAGGTCCACAGGACAGACAGGAGGGTGACACAGGCCCCTCAGCAGGAACCTCAGTTCCTGGTGTCCCCTGCCCTGGTACAGACACTGCTAATTCGCAGCCTTGGCCTCACCTGTGTGAGAGCACCCCGATCCCTTGAACCACAAAGGGCCCCTGCTCCCTGTCACAGCAGCATGAGAACTGTTACATGACTTGAAGCAGCCAGAGGGGAGGCACCCTGAAGGGGGTACCCAGAGAACACTTGGGGACTGTGAGAACCTCCATTTCCATCACATAGCGGTAGGCAAGTCTTAAAATATATAATCCAGAGTTTAAAACGCAGATAATAGTGAATATGAGTGTATTTAAATGCATAAAGGCAAATGCAAGGAGAAATAAAAGCAGTAATATGAGAAGCCAAAATTGTGTGAGAGAAAAGACACTTGAAGGAAGATGAGGACTTGTGAATTCCAGCCACATTTCTGGAAACGAGCCATTAGACACTGTCTGAAGGAGCCTGACACTGAGTGAACGGCTCTAACTCTAGGATATGAACTGAAAGGACCAAAAACATGATCGACCCTCCAGAGTGTCGGAAGGAAAAACCTGCATCTAGCCAAGCAAAGGCGCCCACAGAGATGCTGATGAGATCAGTGGCCCATGGGGTGGGCGGCTAGTGGCTGGTTTGCCAGAAAGTGCAGAACACCTGCCTAAGGCCTTGGATCACAGAGCTGGTGAGCAGACCTTTGAAGTCACTCACTTTCCTGCCTGCCTCCCCTCAAGAAGCAGGAACTCCTTAGACAATAATACACTTCTTGAAAAAGTCTTTTTAGCATGCTTCCACTTGAACCATCCCCCAGTCCTTCTCTTCGTGTGTTGTGTTTGAGACAGAGGCCCTAGCTGGCCTCAATCTTACAATCTTCCTGCATCTGCCTCAAGTAGCTGCAATTATAGATACTAGAGTCAGCTGCTCTGGGCTAGGCCCAGATGGCGCATGCCCAGATGTGGCCAAGTCAATCCGCTGGCAAAGCTAAGGGAGGCAAAGCCTTCCATCCAGCTCCTCCAGGGTTGAGCAGAGCCAGGGGAGCATGTCCGCCAGGGCTGGTCACCATCCCATGGCAGCAACCCTGTGTGGGAGAATCAAAGACCCTTAGAATGACACAACTCTGAGCATAATGGGAAGAGGACCCCAGGAGACCCTGGGCAAGGGCCTCACCAGCACTGGCGAGTGGAGACAGGTTAGTGTCACTGTTTTATAATCATGGAAAGCAGGAATGGCCGGGTGAGGAGGGCTGTACCTGTGCCAGGGGCCCCAGCAGCCTGTGGTGTGTCATCTGTGGTCCCATCCCACTTCGCTCAGCCATGGGTGGGTCCCATCACAATCTTGGGGAACCTACAGAGCCAATTCCAGCACAGCCATGTCTGCTCTGATGCCCAGCTCCTTCCCATACAACCACTTCTGTTGGGCCACTGCTTGTGGGGGTAACTGGGTTGCATGGTCAAGACCAAACAGGAGCCACAAGAGATGGAACATGGGTGTGGGTGGGTCTTTTCCAGGAAAAATGAGACAGACTCTGCAGGATGGGTACCTAGCCTCTCCATACCCATACCCACCTCCTTGGCCACCTTCAGGGGCCACCGTGTGAGGGCCAGGGTTCCACATGGGGTCCTCTCCTGCAGCTGCTGTAGTAACCTTGTCTTCCTCATTTCAGAGTACTGTGGGTCCCAGGGCCCCCCAAACCAAAGAGCCCCTGCACTCATGACTGAATGTGGGGAGAAAGGAACCATCAGCTCAGGAGGACTGGCTGGCCATTTCTAGGCTACAGTCTTTTGACAGCAAATCAGAAGGTACAGGCTTCTTGCCCAAGACCGTCTGTGCACCCGGGTCCGTGGCAGGCGGCAGAGCCTGTTGATGAGAGGTAGGGCAGCAGCCGAGATGGCAGCGCAGGGCTCTGAGGTCAGGTCCAGCACAGAGCAAAGCCACCACATGGCATCGTTATGGGCAGGGCCGGGTGTATCACCTCCCAGTCTGCGTGGTGGCGAGAATGGCCCTGAGGAACGGCCCTGAGGATGAGAGTCTGGAGCCAGGATTGAGGTCGGGGTCTGACCTGAGCATTCTGTGAGCCGAGGACAGGAGAGGGCTCACTGCACGGTCAGGGAAATGACAGCAAGCATCACAAGGCACCCTGGCATCCAGGGCCAGCTGTGATGAAGAGCCAGGAAAGGGGAGGTGCCTCGCTGAGCTGAGGCCAGGGCTTCTGGCAGGCTGTGCGGTGGGAGCCAGGCTTTGGGAAGGGATGGGGCTCTCATCACTGCAGGCACCGACACGCACAGGCTGCCCATGGAGGCAGAGCTGGACCAATTGAGCTCTGCTGGGTTTCATTGCCCAGCCATGTCTGCCTAGTTTACCAGGAACAGTCGGACTGCCATTAATGCTTTTTTGGATGTCACAACACCGTATCTGTTTTGGTTTTAATCAGCAGCTGGACTACACATGGCCTTGGAGCCCAGAGGAGGCAACGCCTGGCACCAGTGTCCCAGGCTGGGTCTGGAATGCTGGCGAGGCCTCTCCAGATGCTGGTGGGTGGGCATGGGACAGCGGTCTTGATAGGCCAGGTGCCAGATTATAGGCACAGCCTATAATCCTAGATGGCTGAGGTCTCAGTTCTCAGCCAGTCTGGGCAGGAAAAGTCCATGAGACTCTAAACTCCAATTATCTAGCAAAAAGCCAGAAGTTGAGATGTGGCTCAAATGGTAGAGTGCTATCTGTCTTTGAGCAAAACAGCTAAGGGGCAGCACCCAGGCCCCAAGTTCAAGCCCCAGTATGCGCGCGCACGCACACGCGCGCACACACACACATACACATCCTAGAGATATTAGACGCCGCCAGCCTTCCCTCAATTGACTGAAAAGAAGGACATAGTTATTTAATCTGGAGCCTCCTAACAGCTCAGCATGGCAGTGAGTGAGGAGGGGCCTCTACACTGGGGGAGGGAGAAGAGGGCACCACCCCTGACACACACTCATACAACCTGGCAAGACAAGAGGATGGAGGACACATAAATAAGGTCTGGCCTTCCTGCTTGCTTGCTGCAGGCTGGGAACTTTTAAAGCCCTGCCAGGCCCTCCCCCAGCCCACCACCCACCCACAACCCACCCTGGGTTCCTGATTCCTGTACATTCTCTCTGCGTGCAGTGTGCTTAGGAGAGATGAAACTTCACATCTTGTTCCAGGGAAGGACGAAGAGTGAGGCGGGTTTCACTCGTCATCGTGGAAAGTAACCACCCTTTCAGTTCGTACCACAGTCACCTCTAGAAGCGAAGAAGAAATAAATGGCCATGTTTGGGTTTCTAATCCCACCTGTCATTATGACGTGGGAAGAGTTCAGGTCTGCAGTGAAGGAACAAATGGCTAAGCAGACTCTCCTCTCCCCTCCCCTCTACCCCCCTCTCCCGCCTGGGTCCCACCTGCAGGGTACCAGATCGCCTACCGCCTGGCCAGCAGCAGCCCACACACATTCACCACCGTGGAGGTGGGTGCCACCGTTCGGCAGTTCACAGCCACCGAGCTGGCCCCGGAATCTGCATACATCTTTAGGCTGTCCGCCAAGACAAGGCAGGGCTGGGGGGAGCCTCTGGAAGCCACGGTGATCACCACGGAGAAGAGAGGTAGGCCTACATCTAGGGGAGAGGAGCTCAAGTGGGGTCACCATTATGGGCATGTGGGCCCCCAAGGAGCCAGACATGGATCCAGGCTCATTATCCTATCCTTCCTATACACCATAATCGTTACTCACCTGCCTGCCTTCTCAGATAGGTGAGCACCCAGCTTTAAAGGCTCGAAATTCAGCTCAAGAGAGGTCATAGAACTGGGCCAAGGTTGCACAGAGAGTCTTGGATGAGTGGAGGCTCCTGGAGGCAGGCATCTTCTCTGTGGTGGGCAATGCTGTGTCTCCAGTGGACAGGTGCACAGTCGGTATTTTCCTGGTAACTGGTCTTTGTGAATACCCGCCCAGCTCCAGACTCAGGATCTGCCCTCAGCATATGGGTTTGCTCTCACCCCACCCTGTGGAACAGCCTGATTTGCCAGTTAATATAGCTGTGGAGCTGACCCAGTTGAAGGTGTGGCAGGCTCCTCTCCTCCACCTCCTGCCCACAGCCTTGGGCCTCACCCTGGAACCTGCCACTGCAGCCCTGGGATATGCCGCAGGGCCTCAGCTCAGCTGCTGACTTGACCTGCTGGTGCCAAGGTCATGGCCACATCCAGTGGTCTGGGGGAAAGTCGGACAGGAGGGAGCTCCCAGCATGCTGGTGGGAAGTGCTTGGAGTGTGTGGCTGATCCCATTTCTTCCACTCTCTGTGCTGTGTCTCTGACCTGAGAGGCCAGTGAGGAACAGTAGGTGTCTGGGGCCATGAGTGGCTCTCCCTGCTGTTGTCAAGAATCCCCCAAAGCAAAATGGCATTGATTCTACTTTTATTACAAAATCTAGAGTACAGCCAGGTTTGGGGGGGAGGGCATACCCGTATCCCAGGGATGCCAGCAGTGGAGGTCAGCCTGGACAAAAGTACAAGATCCTCCCTGAAAAAAAACAACATCAGAAAGGTTCAAGTGATAAAGTACTTCCCTAGCAGGCACAGGTCCCTGAGTCCCAACCCCCACTGCCAAAACCTTTTTAATCCAGAGTAGAGCCCTTCAATGGGTGAGGAACTAAGCCCTGCCCTTGGAAGACAATTCTGACTGTAAATCTAGTCAAGGAGGCAGGAAGAAGCTGGTGTGATCTCCCTTAGTGCTCTGGTAGGCACCCAGGCCTCAACTCTGAAGCTTCCACAGCTCTCACCGTGTTCTGGGTTTGTGTTGGTGAGGCCCCAGCAGCCCCACGGTGGCTGGAAGGCTGCCCAGGAAAGATTACGCTCACATTCCCAAGGTCTGCCACGTCCACCAGGCTCTCCTGGGTCTACACCACCTCACTCAGCTCTGCTAAGCAGAATGAGTGCACTGAAAAGGACACAGCTTTCCTTGTTCCCACACCCAACCTGTGCCCTGGTGATGTAGGAAGCCATGCCTCACAGTCCCGCCCAAGACCAGCAGGCCCCTGCCAGGCCAGAGACCTGCTCACCTGCTGCTAACTGATCCACACTAAGCCAGACTCCACCTGCTTCCTAAGGTCCCTGCCTGGCCTACCTGCTTTTCCCTCTTAACTGCTTGCTCCCACCCCAACTTTTTGACTCTCCTCTTCCTAGAGGCCCTCCAGACCACACTTGCCTGGCAGGTGTGGACAACAGCAGCAACTTCCACAGGGCTGCTTCTCCCATGTAGCCCAGGTCAGCCTAACAATCTGTTAACAGTTCATAGCTGTGCAAAAATACTTAAGAAAATCACCATAAAAGAAGAAAGGTCTACTTTGGCTTCTCAGTCCATCATGACAGCAGGAGGATATGATGGAGCAAGGCGGCTCACCTCATGGCAGCCAGGAAGCAGAGAGAAACAGGAAGTGCCGGTTGACAAGATGTGCCTACCCCTGAAGGGCCCGCCCCCTGCTCCCTACTTCCTCCAACTGGGTCTCACCTCCTAGCTGCCCATTCAGCTATGAACTCATTTGGTGAATAAACCCATGAATGTGATTATCAGCCATATGATCAAATGATTTGTCCAAAGTGCCACCCTCTGGGGACCAAGCCTTCCTATGGGGAGAGACGGGAGGGCACTTCATATCCAAACCATAGCACTGAGTTCACAGAGGCCAAGCTGAGGGCAGGGCCTTCCCAGTGTGGGCATGGCAGTGTCTGTGTCTGCTTACAGGACACCAACCTGCAAGAGAGAGGAAAACTCAGTGATCCCAGCAGACCACGCCTTAAATTAAACGGGTACACTAGGGGTGCTTCGGGGAGCCCCGGCCCACTCAGACACTGACCTTGGTGGTGGGATGCAGGTAGGCAATCACTCATTTGGCTCTGCTGTGGGAGCCAGCAACAGTCTCCAGGCCAGCCTATGTTGGGCTCATCCACAATCAGCTGTAAGCCACCCCCTTTCAAAGCTGAGGATGAGGATGTGCCCCTCAGTGCCTGGTTCACGCCACTGGCTCATGGGCCAGCTGTAGGAAGCAGCTTCAGGACACAATGTCTCATGTGGCTTGGTCTATTCTTTGCTTCCAGAGAGGCCAGCACCCCCCAGAGAGCTGCTGGTACCCCAGGCCGAGGTGACAGCACGCAGCCTGCAGCTCCAGTGGGTCCCAGGCAGCGACGGAGCCTCCCCCATCCGCTACTTCACCGTGCAGGTGCGAGAGCTGCCCAGGGGAGAGTGGCAGACCTACTCCTCCTCCATCAGCCACGAGGCCACGACCTGCAGCGTTGAGAGGTACTGAGGGAAGCAGGACCCTTGCCCTGGGGTACTGCCTAACAGGGGGGTACCTCTGTTCCTATGGAGTGTCCCCACACCTGAGATCCCAGAGTCCCTGGGTCCTAAGAGGAGTTCCTTCCAGGCACGTGCTATCTGCACGCATCAGGCTTGCTGGGGAGAGAGGGGAGAAGGGGACTGAGCCTGGATGTGTGTGTTCAGGCGTCCTGATCCCTCCAGAGGCCAGTGCTTGGGACAGGAGAAGGGATATAGAGCGGGTGGCTGGTGTTAGAGAGATGCTCCCTCTCTTTGTGGGCCCCCCAGAGCTGGGAGGGGCTTAGGGACAGGTGACAACTGGTAAGAAGTGGCTCCCCATCCAGGCACCTGTTAAAGTGAAGGAACCACATGGAATAGGCCCAGCTCCAATAGAGCCTTCCTTCACCATGGGCTCACGTGGGTCTCAAGGTGACCTTGTCACAGCTCCTTTGCAGGGGAGAAGAACAGGTGGGGAGAGGGGTTCCAGAAAGTCTGGTTCAATAGACTCCAATCAAGTAGGAGGCCACGTGGGCCTGTGGCATTCTCCCCATGGCAGCATGATGGAGGCTCTGCTGGGTGGGCAGAATTTCTAAAGATACCCAGGTCCCCAGAACACACCTCCACGTGCCCCACGAACTACTGTGCATACCCAAGCTAGCTTGTTAATAGGCTGGGCAGTGAGGTCCTCACTCTCTGAGGTTCTGGAGCCCTCGCCCTTGACAGCACCCAGAGAAGAACAGGAGCCCAGGCGGGTTCACAGTCCAGGCCTTATGCTCAGCAACACCCACCTGCAGTGACCCAGTGAGGGGAGGCCGTGTTCCCCCATTGGGAAAACCATCAGGAAAGTCATTTGCTTGCTCCTGACATGGAGCCTGGAGCTGGTCAGGTGCACAGGTCAGCCCCAAACTTAAACAGGTGTGTAGAAGAATTCTCAAACATGGACTTGAGCTCATGCCATTTCTGAGTTTGGATGATAGGAAATTTGGGAGATGAGGCGTGAGGAATGTGCACAGGAGGTGGCACATGTGCGAAGGAGGTCGTTCCCCCGCAGCATCAATGGATCCCAGGGGAGAAACTTAGAGCACCAGGGACAGAGGCGGTAGAGAAAGCCTTCAAGCTGTGCATACCAAGATGTTAGATGCTCTGTGGGTGGCTATGTGCTTTAACTTAATCCAGAGCCCTGGGAAGTGCTGTGATATCCACTTCCATACATGAACAAGATGAAATCCATGGGTATTAATGACTTGCCCTGGACAGCAATGGCAGAGCCAGAATCTCAGATCTGCTGGGCCCATCCCCAAGCAGAGCTGTGACTACCCTGGAACTACCAGAGAGCAGACTTCTGGGGGAACTAAAAGGGTGAAGGGTGAGCTGGGGGCTGTTCATCCTGAAACCCTGGCCTACCTACAGGGTCCTGGTGAGAAGTGAGGTGAAGGCTAGGTGCTGAGCACTGGAAAAGCAACCAAGACAATTGTGCAGAGATGGTCTGAGGGGAAGCAGGATGCTCCTGCATTGGCTAGTATCTGTCTCTTTGGGGCCACAAGTCGCTGCTCCCTGGGGAATGAGCGCCATTCCCCTTTTTCAGATTGCAAGCTGATCCCCATCAGGAGTGTTCCCTCTGTCCCACAGCTTCCAGCCTGCCTGCTGCTGGAAATCTGCCTTCTGTTTTGTTTTTGTTGTTGTTGTTGTTGTTGTTGTTGTTTTGCCAGTTCTGGGCCTTGAACTCAAGGCCTGAGCACTGTCCTTGGGCTTTCTCAAGGCTAGAGCTCTACCACTTGAGCCACAGCACCATTTCTGGCTTTTTTCTACATATATGGTACCAAGGAATTGAACCCGGGTCTTCGTACATGCTAGGCAAACACTCTACCACTAGGCTAAACTCCCAGCCCATCTGCCTTCTGCTGTGCCACACACACCCAGTCCATTCGCCTCAGCTCATCTGGTTCCTGGAGCCACTTGACCTTGCTTCTCATTGTTGACTCTCACAAGCTGTTGCTACTCTGCACCGCCCAGGCTGGCAGGTGGAGAGTGAGCCTCTCCAAGGACTGTACAGGGTAGCCCCCAAATCACTAGGGACAGTTACAAAGCACATTATTCTTGCTAGCTGTGAACTCCTGACATAGATGCGTCCATTAGCTTTTTTTTTTTTCACTCAAAACTAGCACTCTACTCCTTCCTTAAAAAGAAGTGCCTGTTGACAAGATGTACCTAATCCTGAAGGACCCGCCCCCCTGCTGCCTACTTCCTCCAACCAGGCCCCACCTCCATTCAGCTGTGAACTCATGGTGAATAAACCCATGAATGTGGTTATCGCCATATAATCAGATGACTTGTCCAAAGTGCCACCCTCTGGGGACCAAGCCTTCCTACTGGGGGGTGGGGGTGAGGGCACTTCATATCCGAACTATAGCACCGAGTTCTCCGAGGCCAAGCTGAGGGCAGGTGTCCTGCAAGCAGACATAGACACTGCCATGCCCACATGGAGAAGGGAAGCGGCCTTCCCTTCCCCAGGGTGAGATCTACTGATGGTTCTCTGTGAGTCCAGCCACAGTAGCCAGCAGTGCATCGCTGACCACTGTGTCCTAGTCACAGCCCTGGGTCAGGCCAAGTCAGGTGACAAACATGAGCACAGGAGGCCAGGATGGCTGGTGAAGTCAGACCCCTCACCAGGGGACCCACATCAATGACAGCTTTATTACACACCCCACATTTCAACCAGAATCAATCATCTTCATATAAACAGACTGTGGGGTTTCTCTGTTGACATCAGTGGGACACGGGTTAGCCCTGGGCCCCGCCTC
Source organism: Megascapheus bottae (assembly GCF_031878675.1). Taxonomy (NCBI): domain Eukaryota; kingdom Metazoa; phylum Chordata; class Mammalia; order Rodentia; family Geomyidae; genus Megascapheus; species Megascapheus bottae. The sequence continues at coordinate 32,963,480 of NC_143511.1, read as the reverse complement.
ACCACCCACCCCCACCCCTACTCCTCAAGAGATCCCAGGAGAAGAGAAAAGACACCTCTTGTGTATTAGACTCAGGTTCCCTACAGGAAAGAGGAAAATTCAGTGATCCCAGTAGACCAACCAAGTCAAAAAGGTACACTAGGGGTGCTTCCCGGAGCCCCAGCCCACCCAGACACTGACCTTGGTGGTGGGGTGCACGTAGGCAATCACTCGTTTGGCTCTGCTGTGGGAGCCAGCCACAGTCTCCAGTCGGGCCCACGTTGGGCTCATCCACAATGTGTCCTTTCAAAGCTGAGGAAGAGGACATTCCCCTCAGTGCCTGGTCCACGCCCCTGCCTCACGGGCCAGCTGCAGGAAACAGTGTCTCACATGGCCTGATCTATTCTTTGCTTCCTGGGAGGCCAGCACCCCCCAAAGAGCTGCTGGCACCCCAGGCCAAGGTGACAGCACACAGCCTGCGGCTCCAGTGGATTCCGAAGTTTCACGGAGTTTCCTGTTTGGACTGGCTTCAAACCACAATCCTCAGATCTCAGCCTCCTGAGTCCTTCTAACAAGACCTGAGTCACCAGTGCTCAACTTTCTTTTTTATTTCTTATTAGCACATGCTGGTTTGTACAGAGATGTTAATGTGATATTTCCATGCATGCTCACTGTAACTCTCATCAACTTTACCTACTCTTTGACTATCCCTTATTTTTCCCTTAAAGCAATCATAACAGGTCTCATTCTATGTTGTGCATATATGTTCATGAAGTACTTGTTTCTTCATACACACACACACGCACACACACACCAACAATACCCCCAAACCATCTGTTTTACATTCGTAGTCTTCTTTTTTGTTGTTGTTTTTTGTTTGTTTTAGTTGGTTGTAGGATTTGAACTCAGGTCCTGGGTGCTGTCCCCGAGTCATGTTGCTCAAGGCTACTACTCTACCTCTTTGAACCACAGTGCCACTTCTGGTTTTCTGTTGGTTAACTGGAAATAAGAATCTCAGGTCAGGCACAATGGCTCACACCTGTAATCCTGTAGGCTGAGATCTGAGGATCACGGTTCAAAGACAGCCTGAGCACTAAAGACTGTGAGACTCTCTTCTCCATTTAAACACTAGAAAACCGGAAATGGCACTATGGCTCAAGGGGTAAGTTGGTAGCCTTGAGCTGAAGAGCTCAGGAACAGCACTCAGGCCTAGAGTCCAAGCCCCACAACAACAACAACAACAACAATAACAAAATCCTGCCCTGGTAGGTTTTGAGCCATGATCCCTGAGGATCTCAGCCTCTAAGTAGCTAGGATTACAGGTGTGAGCCGCCATCTCCAGGGGTGTTATTCTTTTTAAGGACAAGATCCTGCATATGAGACAGAACATGCAATATTTTTCTTTCTCAGTCTGCTTTATCTCATTTCACATCATGCTCTCTAGTTCCATTCATTTTTTTCACAAATGACATAATTCCATTCTTCCTTCTGGCTGAGACTCTGCTGTGTGGCTGTGTGTAGATATGACATGTTTTCTTTATCTGATGATAGACACCTAGGTTGATTCCATTATTTTGGTCATTATGAACAGTGATGTTATCAAATGAACAGTGATGGATATGCAAATAGCTCTGTTGTCTGCTGACTTTAGGATTTATGGCCAAGAATTGTGTTAGCAGAATCATATAGTAGGGAGTTTTATTTTTAGGTTTTTGTTTTTTTAAGGAACATCCATACTGACTTCCTGTAGTGGCTACACTAATTTACATTCCCATCAACATTGTATCAGGATCTCCTTCCCTTGCCTCTGTATCCTCACCAGCATTTGTTGTTTGTTTTCTTGATGAAAGCCACTCTGATTAGGGTGAGATGGAATCTCAATAATGTTTTCATTTGCATTTCTTATCTGGGGCTACAGCAATCAATGAGGCAGGCTTGTTGCTCATTCTCCCCGTTACTGCCTCTTGTAAGGCATCCATAAAACAATTACAATTACAGGGACATATGTTAGAGTTCACACCTATAATCCCAGCTACTGGGAGGCACACATAGGATGAACACAGACAGAGGCTTCCCCCAGACAGAAACAAGACTTTAAAGCAAAAAGTGCTGATAGAATGCTCGAATGGCAGAGCACATAGTGAGTATAAGGCCCTGAGTTCACTTCTGAGTATTTGAGAAGCAGAAGAGGAGGAGGAGAAGAGAGAGAAGGAAGGATAGAGGGAGGAAAAGTAAATGAACTGAGTATCAGGTCAGCCAGTAAAGCCAGGACCCAGAGTTCTTTCCGAGGTAGGCTGGGGTCAGTTTGACTTCATAGTCTACCCCTGAGGACCACTGCCCATACCAGGAGAATGAAGCAAATAGCCATGCAAAGGCAGACAGCCAGGGACCAGGCTAGACTTCCTGAGTCACGGGGTTTGGGGGAGGAGGGAAGAAGCATACCCTTATCACTGAGTCATGGCATCACATGGCTTCCCGGGTATAGGAAGAGTGAACATGTCTAATTGAACTAAACAATGGCTGATCCCGGAACCCTGCCACCATGACCATTCTCATTGGTAGGACTTCGGCAGCATCTCCATTAAGCTGGATTAAGCCAGCCAGGCTGTTCCTGGTGATAGCTGCCCCTGCCTCTGGGCTGAAGCCAGGCCTAGCTGGGCTGAGTGCTTAAAGCTCGTGGAGGAACTCTGTCATCTGTCTTCATTAAGAAAGTGTGCAAGAGCAGATCTTCTGATCGTGGTTCCTAAACATGGTGTGAGTTTCCTGAAAAGCAGAATCCTTTCTTGAGAAGAAGGGTCTCCCAGCTCAGCAGTGTCAGGTGGTCAACAGTGGGGCTGCTTTGGGGGACAGGCAGCATGAGGCTCCCTCAGCATCAGGGCTCCCACGGGCTTCTCATGGGAGGACCCAGGCCCAAAGTCCTGGACTTCTACATGTTGAGTCCTGCTACTTACCCTGATATGCCACATCCAGAGACTCAGTGAAGGGCAGAAAAAGGAGACAGGAAGAGGTGGAGGAAGCATTCTTCAGCCTCGTCTTCAGCCGTCTTCAGGTGTACAGACATGAGCTTTAGGTTTCAACAGAAGGGAAACAGAGGCCTGTGCATGAGTATTAGACAGTGCAGCTCCCCACTGTGGCGCCCCTTGTCTGGGGCAGGCTTCCAGAGAAGTGGTTATTGCTGGCATCAGTGGTGGGATAGACACGTAGTTATTGCCTGACAGTGATCTCACCTGAGGGCTTCTACTGTTTGTGTCTTTGGGTTCGGCCCCTCCCTTCCTCTTTGCAAGCATGTTGTTCTTTCCTGGGTGTAAGGTGATGACAGAGCCTCTGCAGAGAGAATGGCTCAGTGCACAGACATCTGCAGACCCAAGGCAAACATTTTCTTCTGCTTTTGGTTTAACTCATGGGCATAACTTCCTATTGCACGAGGAGTGAGGACGATTGAAACAGTGCAGGCTGAGAGGCCCTGGGGCTTCGGGAGCTGGGATCACCCAGAGTCTCTGTCTGGAAGACAACAAGATGGTCAGTCATGGCCTGGTATAGAACTGCTGGGAGAAAATTCTGAATCTTTTCTACCTGCTCTCCAGCCAACCAGGTCCACAGACTTCCAGCCAGATACTGAGCCCGCCTGGGTGTTTGTCACCAGCCAGTCAGGGCTGCAGAAGGAGGGAGGGAGCCTGCAGAGTTTGGCCCAAGTCTCAGTGTGAGGCATAGCATAGCAGCTGGCACAGGAGACTCCAGAGATGGAGGAGGGCAGGCAGGGAGGGTGGAAATGGGCCTGAAGCTTCTGTGCCCTGAAGTCTTAGTCAGGAGACTAAGGCATTTCTCTAGGGATAGTCTAGGGATAGAAGCCAAGTGTTAGAGCCCAGAAGTCCCTCGCTCACCTACCCACTCTCCCCCCATTTGCCAAGTAGACATGTTGAAGGGCCGAGAAAGATTTATTTCATGGCAGCCATGAGAAGACAGCTCTTCAGTACATGTTCAGCCATCTACAAAGGCACAGACAGTGGACTCCAATTAAATAGGGAGAAATGGGGGTATGGGAAGGGGGGGTGACCATCAGCTCAGACTGTGACGCAGGAGGCCTGGCCAGTGGACTGTTCTCTTCACCATACTAAGAAGGCAATGCTGTCTGTCTGAGGGGCAGCAAGTATTCTGCCACAAAATGCTTCTCTATGGGTCCTGTTCCTGGAGCCCAACATGATTCTAAGGTGACAGTAATAGGGAACAGCTCAGGTCACCAAACACAAATGCAAAATGGGGAGGGGGAAGTTGGGGGGGGGAAGCTGAGCATGCAGGTTTTAGTTCATTCACAAGGCCAGCAAAAGCAACTTTTAAGTTGCCCTTGTACGAGTTGACATGGATGGCACGTACATGGTCTTCAGTGAAGGGATGTGCAGATGTAGATTCTAGACATGCCACGTCCACCTGCCTGTCCCAGCTGCATGCCACACACCGCCCTCTATTGGTGAGTGAGTGAACTACACTCACTGGGCCTTTTTTCTCATCCTGTTCTGGCCGGCAGACTCTCTTGCAGGCTAGATGGGGTTGGGCTTGCAAAGGGCTTGGCCCTTGGGTGAGTCCAGTGGGCAGCTCATGGGGAAAAGGACATAGGAGACAGCCACTCCCTTGGCTTTGGGTTAATCCATGGGAAGACTGGTCTGTTACAAGCTCCTCCTGAGAAAGCCCTTGGAGAGCAGAGACTCCGTGCAGGGAGGTCTCCTGTCACAGAGGCTGTGGAACATCACGGCAGAACCTTCCCCCCGGGCATGAAGACAGGTCAGGGTGTTCACAGCTGTCCCCACACACAGACCCAATGTTCCTTAAAGACCTTGTCTGCCACTGCAGCCCAGAGACAGCCTGCCTCGCCTGTCACTGGAGCTCTGCTGGGGGTGGAAGGGAGAGACACACCTTCCCCTCCTTCAGGGCTTCCCCAGAAGCCGCACCCCAGGGCTGGGAAGGGTGGCAGGTCCGCTGTGGTCATAGGACTCTTTGCACTTCAGGCTGAGGCCCTTCACTTCCTACAAACTGCGCCTGAAAGCCACCAACGACATCGGGGACAGTGACTTCAGTTCAGAGACGGAAGCGGTCACCACCCTGCAGGACGGTGAGCTACCTGGGGCCCTCTGAAGCAATCTGGGTTCTCCCTTGAAGCAGGGACACAGCTCATACAGGGAGACCGCCCTGCCCCAACTCTTGCACCCTGTGTGGTTAACACAGGCCCAGCTCTCCTGCCTACCCTGCAGGTGTGAATCAGGGCTTCAAAATGGAATGGAACTTCCTTTGATTGGCTTTCCAAAGCCCGACTATCCATTAGCAGCCCAGAAATTGAATAATTGATAGCATTGTTAAAAATAAATGTCAGAGGGAGCTGAGTTGAAGAGATTCCCCCAGTCTTCTTATTCACAAGATGCTCCGTTTTGACAGCAGCACAGGTAAGTGATGGGGGGCAGAGCCCCTCAGCACACCATGTAGATTTTCCACTCACGCTACCTCAGCGGCACTGGACCTGAAGATCCATCGCAATTGTCAGTGACCTGGTCCTGCGGGGCGCAGGGAGCCCCAGAGATAACTCCATCAGTCGAGTAGAGCAGTGATAACCTGACTTGAGGGATGGAAGAAAGGACGGATATTGTATAACAGGCAGATCCAGCCTGAGGCCTAAGCGCTTAGTTCGCCCAGCAGTGCTTTACAATCATTCCCCAAGACAACCCCAGGGCGCTGGCTTTTCCATTTAACGCACCAGTGGAACCATTTTCAAATAGACCAGCTTCTGCTGGCTCACCCCAAGACCTCACATATTCTGTGCTGCTCTTTATAGAACCTGGAAGTTTCGTGTCTGCCACCCAAGGCCCCCCACAACCCCAAGGGGTCAGGCAGTAGTAGAGGGAAAACTTGGTCAGCTTTTCAGCAATGTGTGGGAAAAGTTTGTGCTGCAAATCCCATGCTCACCGTGGGCAGGGCTAGGTCTAGGGAGCTGGGGGCCCTGGTGCGAGGGGCTTTGAGCCTCTGGGAGCCAGACTTGCTCTTCAAAACTAAAGTGTCTTTGGCTCTCTCCACAATTTTTTTTTTTTTTTTTTTTGCCAGTCCTGGGCTTGAGCTCAGGGCCTGAGCACTGTCCTTGGGCTTTTTCGGTGCTAGAGCTCTACCACTTGAGCCTCAGCACCACTTGCAGCTTTTTCTGAGTATACGGAACTGAGGAATCAAACCCAGGTCTTCACGCATGCTAAGCAAGCACTCCACTAGGCCGAACTCCCAGCCCTCATCACAACTTTTTTTTTTTTTTTTTTTGGTCAGTCCTGGGGCTTGAATTCTGGGTCTAGGCGCTGTCCCTGAGCTCTTCAGCTCAAGGCTACCACCCTATCCCTTGAGTCACAGTGCCACTTCCAGTTTTCTAGTGTTAATTGGAGATAAGAGTCTCAGTCTTTAGTACCCAGGCTGGCGTTAAACCTCGATCCTCAGATCTCAGCCTCCAGAGTTAGCTAGGATTATTGGCGTGAGCCACAGCACCTGGCTTCCTCAGCACAACTTTTATGAGTATATAGATCCCAAACATTTAAGAGGGCAGGGGAAGCCACATTGAAGGGGGGAAACCTGCATGAAACTCATTCTAAGATCCAGGGCCCAGATTCCAGGAATCCCTCATCAGGTCCATTTGGTTAGGTCACGCATTCCCATCTGCTAAATAGAGACCTGGTCAAGGACAGAGAAAGGAAACTTATTTCATGGCAGCCATGGCAGACAGCACTTCAGTACATCTTCAGGGTGTAGACACTGGCTTCAGGTTAACTAGAGAGAATTGAAGACAGAGAAAAGTATGCAAAAGTTAACGCAGTCCTGGGTCACGGGTGCAGGCCTGGCTGGCCATTAGTCAGTCTACCACTCCAGGGGCCTGGCAAGAGGTCTGAAGCTTTGGGCTGCTCTCTTTAAGGTACTGAGAGGGTGGCCTTGAGTGTCTGAGGGGCACGAGATGCTCATGGGTGAATCCTGTTCTTCCTGGAGCCTCAGGTGATTGTAAAGTGACTGCAGCAGGAAATGGCTCAGATCAGAGGGCACACATGCAGAATAGGAGGGGGTAGGAGGGAGGTTAGCTGCTCAGCTTTTAATTTATGTGCCCAGCCAAATTAGCTTCTAAATTGCTTCTTACATGCAGGGCTCAGCCCTCTAGACTTGGGACCCCTGGCTCAGTGGCTCTGCTGTGTTGGGCACAGAGAGATGAGTCAGCTCCAAGGAGTTGGGGGAGGGGAGTGAGAGGGCAAAGGAGAAGCCCACCCCAGGCTTCTGCACCCTAGGGGCCAATTAAAGTGGGGGCCAACTGCACACCAAATCAGCTCAGGGAGGAGATGCATTCTTAGCATTATGAATGCATTCATAGAAATCTTGCATTTAACACAATTCAACTCTGCACTAATTCTTCCCAAGAAAGACACACAAGGAGCTGGTTTTATTGTTGTGTTACCTCAGACAAGCAAGTGAGCACAAGATCTGACAGGCTGGCTGTGACCCAAGGGAATGGGTCCTTTCTGAAAAGCTATTCTAGGGCCTCTCAAGGCTCCCAAGGCCCTTCTTGCTCCTTTGATATTCAAATCAGGGCCTGTGAAGCACCTATCACATCATCTTCCTTCTCTCAGACTTGCAATTTCCCACTGCAGTCTATTTGCATTGTGTTTGGGTTGCTTTGTCTCCAACTCTGGGCTGGAGATTGACAGGCAAGACTTGAGCTGTGCGAATGGTCCTCTGGTCCATATTTTCATTTTTTTCTTTCTTGGCAGTGCTAGGGGATGGAACCCAGGGCCTTGCACATTCTAGGCAATCATTTGACCACTGAGCTCTTGATTTTTTGTTGTTGTTTGTCTTTATTTTTGAGACAGAGTCTCCTATATAGCCCAGACTGCCTCCACCTCCAGAGTGCAGAGATGGCAGGCAACAACACCACCCCTGCTTCACTATTTTTCTTATTAGGGTGATTTCTCCCTTCCCAGCATAGCTTGCCAACCTGGGTTATGTGGAAACCCCTGTCTTGCCTGCTGGTGTGCAAGGCTCTCCCCCGTAAGAAGTGGGAAGGGGAGATGCGTGTGTGAGAAGGAGCTGAGGGCCGGGGATGAGGACACTGGCAGGTCGAGAGAACTGCAGAGCAGAGACACGGGGACAGTGAGTGGAGAGGGTTGAGCAAGTACTCAGGGGTACACAGGGTGTGGGGACAGGCTCGATCATATTCAGTGAGCATTTATCGAATCATCTGGCAGGGAGCTAGAGTGACAGGTCACTTTACATACCCAAGAGGATCACTTGATTTGGTGGGAGCCTCGAAGCATGGAGAAAAAGATCCTCTGGGTGCGGGCAGATGACAAACCACAGGGCAAGGGCTTGGCTTGGGCAGAGGTCAAATAATCCTTGCCCCCACCAAGACCACAGCAGAACCACTGCATCTTTCTGGGCCAGAACAAGCTGCCTGCTGCCTTACTGACTGGCCATCCACCAACAGTGGCCTCCCCTCTCTTTTCCAGTCATGTAAGTTTCAAACTAAGAGCACTGTGGCCCAGCCTGACATAGCTCTGACTAAAGGCCTGGGAAAATGGCATTTGACACCCAAAGAAGTACAGGACTGGAAGAGGAAGGGTTCAGGTGGGGCGCTCCCCTGGCAGCACGGCTGGAGTGAGCAGCCTCTGCTGGTCTCCATGGAGAGCCCTGCATGTCAGCGATGACAGGCTCACCTGGTGGCCCATCTTGTTAGGACTGTATTAGGAAACTGAGTCTACAGGGGATTCGACTAACAAAGCGGAGCAGACCAGATAACTTTAGTGAAAATTTGAAGGACTCCACGGTGGCCTGAGGAGAGTCAGGAGATACAGAGCAGCATGATGGGGTGGGGTAGAAGGACCTGCGTAGGGTGGGGCAGGGTTGAAGGTAGCTGGAGAGAGGCTAGGAGTTTCTGGACTCTTAGATGAGTGTGCCCTGAGGTTCAGAGGGTTCTTGACAATGGAACTCCAATATCTGACACCTGAGGGGTGGGGGTGGGCTTTCACACTGACATGAAGATTCTGGGCTGGAGGATTTCTGGAGGGTGCTCTGGGGGGAGGGTAGTCAGTGGGAGACGCTTTGAGTTATGAGAACAGAGCAGATTTCCATCAGACCGGAGTCCTGGGAGAGCACGGGTCAAGGAATGGAAGGAAGGTAACAGGCTCATAGCATCCCATGCTCTTGGGAGTGGCCATAAACCCACAGAACCTTTCTAATCCTGCTTTCTTTTCACTGGGCCGCAGTTCCAGGAGAGCCCCCTGGGTCTGTCTCGGCGACACCCCACACCACATCCTCGGTTCTGATCCAGTGGCAGGTAAGATCTGGAACTTCATTGTGTGTGAGACAAACACTGGCTCCCTTTGTCATCCTCCGGGGTGCTGGAGACAGACACCAAGCCAGGCCTGTGCCCGTGTGTAAATGAAACCAGGGAAACAGCAAACAAACCAGAAAGGAAACTAGTGTTGAATGTAATTTCTAGAGCTGCCAGGAAGGTCTTGAGAGCCCAGAAACACCAGCTGGAAAGTGAGGGATGTAATCTGAAGCAGAGGGGCTTGGCCCCTGGGCCTGAGTAGGCCTCGTCCAGGGGCAGAGAAGGGAGGATGCAAACGCTGAGGTTCCTCACGCCACTGAGCCCATGGGGAAGGGCCTGGGCAGACCTCCTGTTGCTGTAAGGGGCCATCACCTGAGGAATGGAGAGGCTAAGGAAGCCAGGGGTCAGGCAGGAGCCAGACTGGTTTACAGCCGTGTCCAGAGGTCCACAGTGAGGTCTGGTTGGCCCAGGAGAGGCTGTGCAAGCTGGGGTGGCAAGAGTGGTCTGAGTGACATAAGGCTCTTGATTGAAATCAAAGTTGCTGTCAGGAGAATGACAAGTGCCAGCTTGAATGCAGAGGTGCCCAGACACGGGTGACAAGAAAGACTGTGTGTGTGGAATGCAGGAGAGCTGAGGGGCCATGTCTGAACCAGAGGCCTTATGCTGGCCCCATCAGCATCCAAGACATCCAGTAACAAGGAGAGGGCCCTCACCAGAGGGGACGGGGTCATGAGACCCTCAGGGAACGGCCATTCCCTAGAGGATCTGTCAGGTGAGGATGGGTGAGCTGTGCCAGGTGGCTGTACCCTGGGCTTAGAGGCCACTAGCACTGCTAAGAAACAGCCACCCTAAGAATGCTGGGGACGGAAAGATCCCAAGACTGGGGGAATCTAGGAACAAAGGTACATCTTTCCTGTCCAGCCATGAGCACCGACTCCTGCCCTCAGCAGTGCGGGAGCCCAGTGTATGTCCACACTCCCTGCTTTGGCGGGGGGGAGACCGGGACTATGATTTAGAGCCCTGATTCCCACTAGGGGCTGTGCATTGAAAGAAGAAATTCAAGGTCCCCCGCCACTGCCAACATCATCAGCCTCGGGAAGAGGATCCTCTGTCACATCCTACCAGAAAATTAGCATTTTTGTCCACATGACAATTGGCCTGCCAGGAACTCAGCACTCTGCTGCTCCACAAAAGCTGTGAGTGCTCTAGCTGGGCCATGCCATCTCCAAACAAGTGGCTGTGACCACTGCCTCCCCGCACTCCCCTCCCAGGCTGCCGGACAGCTCTGTGACACAGCATGGAGCCGCACCAGAGGAACTTGGCATATGTGTCCATCAGCTGTCCTCCCCAGAGCTGAATAGAACAAACTAATTGCCAAGAAGCCTGGAGCAGGGGGTGGTCAATACCGCGTATTGTAGAAATAAATGCCTGTCAACTGCCAGGCAGTTGAAGTACAATTAAAATGATGAGTAATTTAGTAAATCTGAGTGAACAGAACAAAAAGGGAAAGAAAGTAGGTTCGGGTCTAGATGTGCATATCAAATGAATTGTTTCACCTGCAGCCCTCTGGGTTTGGTGGTGGGACTTAGTGTGGGGAGTGGGTATTTTTCCTTTTTTTTTTTTTTTTAATGATTTGCTTAAAAATACAAACACAGGCTGTGGTTTCCAGTCGGTAGCCCCACTTAGAGGCCTTCCGATAAGAGGCTGTCAGGATGGATCTTTCATAGTGGGAGAATCAATCTTTGCCTTTCCAGGCATCCAGTTCTGTTTGAAATCCCAGGATGTGGATGTGCATCCTTGGCCAGAGGGGGGGAAGCGGTGGGTTATTCTGCTTGCACTAGGTACCACTCGTGAACACACAGGGGGCTTTCTGACTTGATCACAACGTGGAAGTTGGCTCTTCTACACCTTGCAGTGGGCCATCCATCTGCCACGCTGAAGCATGGCCCCAAGGTTCCTCTAAGTGGATTTGGAAGTTGTTTTCTAGCAGAAAGAAAGAGGGGGGAAAATGTGAGCAATATATCACCTCCTCCCAGAGCTGTCAGCCATGCATGGGTTCCCAGGTGGTCGTGGGTCCCTTGCTCCAGTGTGACCGCTGCCGGGGCAGGGGAGTGGGACCTGGCTTCCTCTGTTCATGGCCCTGGGCTCCACCTGGCAGAAGGCTAATATAGAAGGCACTGGCTGTGGCCAGAGGGACAGGCATTCTGCAGAGTAGAGGCGGCTCTTCTCAAGATGCCAGGCAGGGCCCAGGTGGGAGGCATGAAGCCACTGGGTGGATGGGTGGTGTTTGAGGAAAAGGCATCTCTGCCACCTGGCCTCCTGGGAGATTTTGCCACAGCGGAAACACTGCACCCCTCTCCAGGAAGTGGAAGTCCTGGGATCATGAGCTCAGGCATCTCATGAGATTTGAACCTAACTCCTTTCCCTTCAGTCATCGGTGCCCAGTGCCTGATGGCTGTAGAACCTACAGGTTGGAGGGGGGGCGGTTGGCCCCTGCTTCTTATCCCTCCCAAGTATCCTATGTCCTTGGCTAAAAACATTTGAAGTTCAAGGTCAGTGGCCCTCAGCCCCTATCCACTGCTAGCCTGGGCAACATGGCGGCTGATGAAAACATTCCATTTTCCCAACCTCCCATTTCCTGCTCCATGGATGTGCTTGCTGATTAGGACAGAGCCCTCCCCTCCCCCACGGTTCCTGTCTGTGTCACCCCCCAAGTCTCAGCGCTGCTGTGGTTCAATCTGGAACTGTGATGCAGACTCTGACGGTGACCCTAAAGGGTGAGACTGCTGGGCTGACACTTAAAGATGCCCAGCCACAGGCTTTTCATCTGCCCACTCGCCCCTCCCTTCTTGCCAATTCCAGTCAGCCCAGATCTCAGAAACAGGAATAGAGCCGTCTCCCCATTCCTGCCAGAGCTGCGCTATCACCCTGGCCTGCCAGCATGCAGGAACAGGGCAGGCAGAGTTGGCACTCTCCACAGAGCCTGCGAAATCTGAGCAGACTGGGAGCCTGAGCAGAACCAGTTCAGCTGCAGCAGGGAGGCAAAGCCAGGTGCACATTGCCTAGCCTTTCACCAGGCGCCCAGAAGAGGATGGTCAGATCCCCAGGGGCTATGTGCCTCCGAGGTCCCTGCTTTGGCAAAGTGCTCCTCATCCGGGCATTGATGTGGGGCACTGGTAACAAGCAAACTGGAGAAACGCATTAGGCCAGGCTTTTCATTTTTGTTTGGTTTTGGTCTCTGCAGTGCTGGAATTGAACTCAGAGCTTCACACACTCTACCACTTCAGTCACTCCCCCAGTCTGTTTATTTTTATTTTGTTGTGTTTTTTTTTTAATTGCTATTATAGAGGTGATCTACAAAGGGGTTGCATAAGTCAGGAAATTAGTACATTGCTTTTTTTTTTCTTTTTTGCCAGGCCAGGGGCTTGAACTCAGGGCCTGGGCACTGTCCTTGAACTTTCTCAAGGTTAGCACCCCACCACTTGAGCCACAGAACCACTTCCAGCTTTTTCTGTGTATGTGGTACTGAGGAATTGAACCCAGGGCTTCATGCATGCTAGACAGGTACTCTACACTAGTACTGTACACTAGGCTACGCTCCTAGCCCTACCTTTCTTTTTGAATAATGTCCTTTCTACCCTTGCTTTCTCTCAGTTTTTCCTCCTGTCTCCACTCTCAAGTTGTATACTTCATTTTCAATCCAGTGTCCAGTGAGCACCGCCGCTGCATGTGTTCATCCTTCTTCCCTCTAGTTCTGTGCCCCCACCATCTCAAAGAGATAAGAGAGCAATTAAGACAAAATGAAAAGAAAGCAAAAATAACCAAAGTGGGGGGGAACCTCTTGTTTCCATTCCCTGGAATTCATTTCGATAAATATTATTTTATATGATCAAGATGCACATAGGCATTGCACCTTTTTTTTTTTTGCCAGTCCTGAGCTTGTGCTCAGGGCCTGAGCACTGTCCTTGGACTTTCTCAAGGCTAGAGCTCTACCACTTGAGCCTTAGTACCACTTCCGGCTTTTTTCTATGTATGTGGTACCGAGGAATTGAACCTGGGTCTTTGTGCATGCTAGGCAAGCACTCTACCCCTAGGCCAAACTCCTGGCCCCGCTGCACCTTTTTTATATTTTTTTTTGCCAGTCCTGAACTTGAACTCAGAGCCTGAGCACTGTCCTTGAGCTTTCTTCAAGGCTAGTGTTCTACCATTTGAGCCACGGCACCACTCTGGCTTTTACTTTGTATGTGGTACCGAGTACTTGAACCTGGGTCTTCATGCAAGCTAGGCAAGCACTCTTTTTACTAGGCCAGACTCCTGGCCCTTGTATTTTATGTTTTGACACAGGGTCCCAGTAGCTATGTGTGCTGTCCTCAAACTCTCACCCTCCTACTTCCCCTCCTGAGTACACACCTGGCTTGGGACTAGCTGCCACTAATAGCCAGCCGCCACTAATGTGGCTTTGTCCTGGTCTTGAGGGTCCCTCGAACTATTCCTTCCCATTCTGTGGGGATGACTACTTGACCTGTCACCAGCACCTCTTGTGGGGTTGATGTGGGAGGGGCTTCCACAGCGGTGCACAAGCACACAGGGCAGGACTCCAGCCTGAGGTTGGAGTTGGCGATGTGGAGGTACCCTGGCATGTAGCAGGGTCAGTGAGGGGCCTGTGCCAGAAAGGTGCCACCGGTCTATGTGGCCAGGAGGCAAGTTTCCCAGGGCCTGGAATCATCCAGTGGACCATTCTCAGCCAGGCCACAACCCAAGTTCCTTTGCTGTGGGGTCAACCCCACAGGGGTCCTGGGAAACCCACCCGTGTGTCCTCCAGGCCACCTGACCTAAGCCAGCCCGCCCCGGCCCAGCTTGAGCCTTGCGCCAGACATGGAATGAGATGACAGTATCTCCACACACACGTGAGCAGGGGCTGCCCAAGCTTCCTACTCAGCTGGGATTATAGCTGTATGCAACAGCACCCAGGCTGCTTTAAAAAAAAATGTTATGATAAAGCAGCATACAGAGGGGTTACAATTACAAAAATGAGATAATGCTACATGTCTTATTAGACAGTGCCCAGTTGACTTCAACAGGCACAGACTTGAACTAGTGACTGTCACCCACCATTGGTGGTTAAATCAAGGCAGCACAGGCCTTGTTGCCGGGCGTGGCTGAGTGTGCTATCTTTGCAGCCACCCCGGGACGAGAGCCTGAACGGCCTTCTGCAGGGGTACAGGATCTACTACCGGGAGCTGGAGGCTGAGGCGGCCACTGTCCCTGAGGCCAAAACACTCAAGAGCCCCTCGGCCCTACGAGCTGAGCTCACAGGTGAGCAGATCCCATCCGTGACCTCTCCTTCTACCAGGCACACATCCGTCTGTCCCACGTGGGGCGTGGTGGGCAGGCACCAGAAGGGAGAGACAGAGAGTCCTTGGAGTATGGTATGGTGTTGGCTCTGAGCACTGAGGGAGGGGCAGGTGGCTGGTCACCAGGGCCTTAGTGCTACAGACATGACAATGGCGTGGGGCCTAAACTAGATACCCAGGAAGCCCACAGCCAACTCCAACTATGGTGGGGGCCATCTTTCATTCCTGAGCCATCTGCACCAGGCCTGTACCTCACCACTGATGGCACAATCCAGCAGTGCCAGCTGCTGCCTAGGCAACTGCAGGAGCTACAGGAAGACCCTTGCCCCCCAGTCCCTCGTCTCTGGATGGAGGATAGGGCCCTTCCCCCCCCAGCAGTGTTGCAGGATGTGCTCCTTGTCCCTGACATCATCAGGCTGGGGATAGGGAGGGCGACCTCTTTCTGCCTCTACTCCAGAAGCAGCTAGAAACAGCCAATAGCTTATACCTGCTACTCAAGAGCCTGAGATCTGTGGATCATGGTTCAAAGCCAGCCTGGGAAGAAAAGTCCCAGAGACTGCATCTCAGATGAACCACCAGAAAACTGGAAGTAATGCTGTGGCTCAAAGTGGTAGAGAATGAGAGCTGAAGAGCTCAGGGACAGCTCTCAGGCCCAGAGTTCAAGCCCCATGACCAACATTAAAAAGAAAAGAGCCCACAAGCAGTAGACCCAAAAACTGGGTCTCAGGCGCTCCTGTGGGTAGTTTGCTCATCCCCCCTGCCCAAAGCAACCAGGAGAAACCTCCCCCCACCCAATTCTACCGACATCCAGGCATACCAATCCCTTACCTGGGTGCCATCCCATCACATGCCAGCCTGGGCTTGCTGTTCTAGAAAGAACAGCCATGGCCCCAGAAGTTGCTGTGTAGGAGCCCAAGTGACCCCCAAGTAAGGCTGAACCCCCTTTCTCTCTATCCTGCCTCATTTGCTGTAACTGTGTTTCCTACTTGCTAACCGCCTTTCTGCTTTACTCGTCCTAACAGCCCAAAGCAGCTTCAAGACCGTGAACAGCAGCTCTGCATTAACCACGTATGAATTAACACGTAAGTGCGCATGTCTTCCCTGGGCTTCGCCCCCCCGAGGGAGGCCTCTACGCTTGGGCAGCGTCACCACCCTCCAATTGGCCTCCCAGTGGACCAAGAGAAACCAGCTTGGATTAATGGCACTAATTTTGAGAGTTCCCCCTCCCCCAGTACTGCTTTTCCTCATGCCAAAGCCTTTAGAGGACAGGAAAGGAAACTTCTAGAAATGGGGTAGGAAGGAGTTTGTGCTATTGGTACCAGGTCTCCCAGCCTGGGTTTCTCTTCCACCTCTGGCATTCTACCACTTGAGCCGTAGCTCCAGTCCAGCATTTTGCTGATTAATTGGAGATGGTATCTCACAGACTTTCCTGGTTGAGTTAGCCGCAAACCTCAATCCTCCAGGTCTGAGCCTCCTGAGTAGCTGGGATTACAGGTGTGAGCCACTGGTGACCAGCCTTTTATTATTATTGATGGTGGTTAAAAAAAAAGACATATCAAAATGTACTGTCTTCGAATGAAGCTTACCTCACCACCAACCAGCTTCAGAGCTGTTCCATCCTTCTAAATAGAAGCGTGCTCCATGAAACACAGACTCCTCACTGATCGGGGCCTCCCATCCTTCCCCTCAGCCCGTCCCTCCTGCCATTTTAGTTTGCTGTCATTATGACCCCACCATCTCTGAGGGCCTCACATTAGTGAACACCTTGTGTGCTCTTTTGTGACCGGCAGTGTCACTGAGCATGACAGGTATGAGCACATGCTTCTTTACGAGTGTCTCCTTTAAAGCTGCACGGTATTCCATTCGTTTATCCAGCTCTTCTCCCCTGACCTTAGTCAAACCATGTAGCTTTCCTTTGGTTTCTGTCCAGACACAGGTTTCATGATACAAATACAGGGCTGTCAGGGATCCTGTAGTGTGGCTTGTTTTGATGCAGACAGAGAGAATGGGTATGGGGCAGGGGTGAAGCCCTGCCCAGCTCCCTCCATGTGCACCCACACTTTAAGGGATGGCCGCCATCATGTCATCCTCCCCATCCCCTCCCACTCTGAGCCCAACCACTGGATGGTGAGCAGGGCCCTCCAGAGAGGCACTTCCTCTGTGCTCCATGCTGCTTCCTGGAGCTCTGCTTGTCTTGTCCCTTGTCAACCAACCATCAGCCCGTGCCCCCCTCAGCACCCCATGCACACAGCACCAGCTGGGGACCAAGCTGAGTTAGACCAGATTCTAGTAGTCACAATTCCTCAGCTGGATGCTGCTAGGTTTGTTTGGGTCCCGGGCTCCACCTGACTTGGGAGCCATGGGGGTCCCAGGGTGGAGATGAGCAAGCCGGGGGTGGGAGTCCCAGAAACCCCTTCCATGGCTTCACACTTGTGAATTAGGGTGGCCCAACATGAGGATTTGTGGCAGAGCAAACCACACACAGCAGGCCTTCAGCAAAGCCACAGAGCAGCATGGGAGAGCGTTCTAGAAGGTCTTGTGTGAGGGTCAGGCACTGTCACGGCCTTTCTGTGGTGTATGGAGCCGCACTTGGTCATCTGCCTGGGTGGAGATCAATGGACAGTCAGAAAAGTGAGGGGCTTGGATTTGCTCTTGTCTGTTTTGGGTTTGGGGTTTCGAGTGCCAGATTCTTCCTCCATCTCTGGGAACTTGTCAGGAGAAAGGCAGACCTGCTGTGGTTGCAGTCTAACCTAACTCTTCCTGGCAGAAGGACATCTGGTGTCGCTTTCACTTGAGGACAGGGGGGCGGATCTGCTAGCTTGATTGACAGCAGGAGGTGGGTAGTTTCCAGGACAGGCTGAGGCCATCCCAGAGCCTGGCAACACACCCTTCCCTTACCTCCGGGACATCCCAGTGATTTCTCCCCCACATCGGGACGATGGCCATGCTGCATGCCAACCCCTGCTCCTCTGGCCTTGTAGATCTGAAGAAGTACCGCCGCTACGAGGTGATCCTGACCGCCTACAACATTATCGGCGAGAGCCCGGCCAGCGCCCCCGTAGAGGTCTTTGTGGGTGAAGCCGGTGAGTTCCCAGCATCCCTCTACAGACATTCCACGGGCCAGGAGGGCGCCAGAGCTCTGTGGCTAGCACCTCAGATGAACAGCCGTGTCCACCCTCCCTGACCCAGCCTCTGTGGTTGGTGGCCACGTCCACATCCGCATCTAGGCTAAGGAGAACGGTTACTGCTGGCCTTTGTGCTCCATGGCTTTGCCCAGTGGTGGGCAGCACTGCACTAGCAGGACTCGGCCCTGCAGGAGGGGATGGGCACACACATGCCTGAGCCTCGTGTCCTGCCTGGAAACGGAAGCTCCATGCAAAGTCCTGCTGAAAGCCATTGCCCTGGGCCGGGGCAGGGATTGGGCCTTCCAGCTGTGCTGAGCTGACATGGAATCCCAGCCGCACCCGTCACCCAGCATCCCTCCAACTCGTGTGGTGGGGGAAGCAACTTACTGTGGTTTTTGTAAGTCAACGTGTGAGTCTGAAGGCTGGCTCTGTCTTCACAGGCTGTGTGACCCTGAGCAAATCACTTACCCACTCTGAACCCCAGCCTCGATGTGCGCTGCTGTAGTGGGGAGAGCTGTGAGCCTGTGCTCTCACTCGAGCTGGGCCAATGATTCATGTGTGTGTCCTGCCTACAAGATGAGTTTCTGGAAGGTGCCAGGCCTGGGCCTGCTCCTGCTCCCATCCGTGTGTGAATGAGGGAATGGGGCCCGGGAATTGAGCTAGAGATGATCAGATGCATGGAGTTGTGATCTTTGCCCCCAAATTAAAAAAAGAATGTGGCTGGGCACAGTGGCCCACACCTGTAATCAAAACTACTAAGAAGGCTGAAATCTGAGGATCTCAGTCCAGAGCCAGCCTGGGCAGGAAAGTCCTTGAGACTTGGATTTCCAGTGAACCACCAAAAAAGCCAGAAGTGGTACAGTGACTCAAGTAGTAGAGAGGTAGCCTTGAGTAAAAAAGCTACGGGACAGCACCTAGGCTCTGAGTTCAAGCCCCAGGACCGACGCCACACACACACACACACACACACACACACACACACACACACACACACACACACACACACCTCACCTGGAGAGCCACGTGGTGGCTCTTTGCACTGCATGACATTCAGCAAAGGACTTGCATCAGGCTGTGCATGGAGAGGAAGCTGGATCTGCATTGGCTCAACCTTGTCTTAGAGATAATGTCACAAGGACAGACTGAGGACAGAGAGGCTGGGGAGGGGCTGGACCTGCTGTTTTATGATGACTCCATCTCAGGAAAGCAGTGCCAATCTTACAGAAGGACTACCAGCCCCATCTAAGCACACGGCCTCCAGGACTCTCCATTAAGGGCCCCTCTTAAAGGTCCACCCCCTCACATCACCACCCCTCAGACCAATACATGAGCCTTTGGTAGGGAGGGGAGTGGGGACACACTTCAACAGTACCCAAACCTCACTACTCCTGTTCAGAAAAGTTGAGCAGCCTAGGCACAGCTTCAGGTATGGCTGCATCCAGTATCCTAACAAGCTGCCTCTTGCCTCCACTTTCCTCTCAGTAGAGGCCCTTGTTTATTTTTGTAGTTATTTATTTATTTTTAGGTGCAAGATGGGGACTCAAACTTGGTATCTGATGCATTGACTCATTGGCTGGCACTCTACCCCCTGAGCCATGCCTCCAATCCCTCAGTAGGGGCTTTTATCCAGCATCCTATAGCTCCTGGCAGAACACATCCTTCCTCCTACACTATGTGCTGTGGCTGTTTCCAGTGAGCCCTTAGCAGCAGGCCCATAGCCAATGGCCTGAGGTTCCCAAGAGCAGGCATGATGTCACCTCTCTGTGGACCAAAGGCAGAGCAGGAAACAATGCAAGGAAGGGGCTTATTGGCTGTAATGTATTTGCCACTGTATTCGGTAGGAAAGCCCCAAGTTGAATAACAACTGGGTTAGATGGTAGCTTCTGATTGGCTGAATGTTAGGCTTTTTTTTTTTTTGGTCGATCATAGGACTTGAACTCTGGTCCTGGGCATTGTCTCTGAGCTCTTCAGCTCAAGGCTAGCATTCTACCATTTGAGCCACATCATCACTTCTGGTTTTCTGGTGGTTAATTGGAAATAAGAGTCTCTCAGATTTTCCTACCCGGAGTGGCTTTGAACCACAATACCCAGATCTCAGACTCTTTAGTAGCTAGGATTACAGGCATGAGCTGGTCCCCTTTTTTTTAATGTAGGAATTTATAGAGGAATAGTCCAAGTTGCTTTCTTTTTTTTTCATTATGTGTTTGTTAGTTTTAAGTATTCCCAAATCAGTTTGTAAGTATAATGCATCTTGACCAATGGTACCCCTTTCACTGCCCATCATGCCTTTTGTCTGGGACTACAAGACCCAGCCCAGTCCAGATAGCTCCCTGGCTACATTCTTGTGTCTTCTCATCTCTATACTGAGGAGGCAGAGACAGGAGGATCAAAGATTCAGGCTACATAGTGAGACACTGTCTCAAAAATCTTTAATCCATCTGTAACTTACTTTGGCACCTAGTATAAAGTGAGCTTCTAAACTGATTTTTTTCCCAGAGACCTTTCCTCCCAAACAAGCCAGATTGATTGTTTCTTCTTTGTGATATCTCAGATGTGTGTGCGCGTGCACGCGTGCGTGTGTGTGTGTGTGTGTGTGTGTGTGTGTGTGTACGTGTGTGCCGGCATTCAGGACCTTGATCATTCTTCCCCATCTCTCCCAGTGACACACAATGCAGTGTGTCCAAAGGTTTCCTCAGTTCCACAGATGGCTTTTCCCATGCCCTGGTCACACCATGCCTTGCATCTCTGTCACATCCTTATGGGTGGCTTCCCTTCAATACAGCTTGTCTTACTCCTCTCTCGTTTTCCCAGATATTCCCACCAGACTACAAGGTTGCAATCGTTTTGGCAAGTGGTTAAAAAAAGCAATCCTTCTGGGATTTGGATGAAACTCCATTGTGAACTGATTTAGGGATCCTGACACCTTTACTCCATTCCTGTTCTCTCCCCAGAAACTGGCCCGACTCTCCTTTCGCATCTCCGGGTGGGTTTGGAGGAGTTCTTGGCACAGGCTGCCCAGTGCTTAGTGAGCCTGTTGCTGGCAGCTTTCTCCCAGTGGGGTATCCATGAACCTAGAGCCTGTACCACACCGACTTGTCCCTCTCTGCCCGGCCACCAGCTGCTCATAGCCGGAGGCCAAGGCATGCCTACTCGCCAAGTTCCTGAGACATGGGAAATATTAGGCCAGCAAAAAGAGCAACTTTGAGTTGCTCACTTGAGTGATGTAGTGTATGCCTGGCATGCACAAGCCCCAACACCAGGAGAGAGACAGGGGTGTGTGTGTGTGTGTGTGGGTGTGTGTGTGTGTACACGAGTGCATCTGTGTCTGTGTCCAACCTTATTCTCTGAAAAGGAAACCCCATTTGGCCTGCTCCTACACCTAATCGGGGCTGGCTTCCAGTCACCAGTCAGCAGTAACAACATCTCGAACTTTGATGTTTGGCCATCTTTTCCCAGAAAGAGAAGAGACAGACCTATAATAGACCCTGCTGCCTTTGTTATACACATAGTTTTGAAAGACAGCAAAGTAGCTTGAGCCATATGCTCAGGACGCTGAGACCTGAGCATCAAAGTTCAAAGCCAGATTGGGAAGAAAAGTCTACCAGATTCCCATCTCCCATGAACTAGCAGAATGCTGGACTGAAGGAAAGGCTCAAATGGTAGAGGACCAGAAACAACCTAGCCAAGTGTGCCAAGCCCTGAGTTCAAGTCCCAATACTTACACACACACACACACACACACACACACACACACACACACACACAAACAAATACTTTGAAACTTTTGGTTCTTAAAAACTGTTTTTAGGAATTCTGTTTGTGGGCTAGGAGTGTAGCCAAGTGGTGGAGTGCCCCTAGCATGCCTGAAGCCCTGGGTTTGATTCCTTAGTACCACATACTCAGAAAAAGCTGGAAGTAGTGCTGTGGCTCAAGTGGCACAGCACTAGCCTTGAGCAAAAAGTGTCCAAGGACAGTGCCCAGGCCCTGAGTTCAAGCCCCAGGGCTGGCAAAAAAAAAAAATTCTGTTTGTGGCACTGGGGGTTGAACTCCAGACCTTGCACAAGCTAGGCAAGCGCGCTTCCACCTGAACCACTCCCCCAGTCATTATCTATTAGTCTTACTATAGAATGTAGGTTTTTACCTTTCCTGTAAATCTACCAGTTTTAATCACCGTTGATTGGAAAGAAAGAAGATTAGGAAGCTGCTAGCTGTTTTAGCCCCCCCTAGTGACAAATAAAGCAGGTCCTAGAGCCCATTAAGGGAAATTAAAAGGATTCAGAGCTGTGCTAGTTTGAAAATGTGTTTATAATGAAGAGAGAATGGCAGTTGCTTGCCGGGTGACAAATGTGGGTGGTCCCCACTTTCCAGGGCTGCGTTCCGTGGATGCTTGGAAGACTTTGAACCAAGCATTCCCCATGACATCCTGGGACCCTGGCACAGCTGCTGCTGCCTTAGTGGCCCATCGCCCCTGCCCATCCCGGAGCAGTGCTGGATTAATGGATGGGTGAAATCAGGGCTCTCCCCTGTGGTTTGGCCACTGCACTGTGGCGAAGCTGCCCTGGTGTGGGAAGGTACATCCCTGTGTTTGATCCTGCGTTAACCTTGCAGTGGGGTGTGGGCTGCACACTCAGGGCCAGGGTGAGGCCATCTGGGGGTTTGGAATGATGTCATTCAGGGGTCTCCCTAATGGGCAGATCTCACAGAGCCCTCTCAGTCTCCGCCCACCCCACTTGGGACGTCTTGTTAAACCCCAGACTCATCCTTGTTCTTCAGCTTCCACCCCACAGTGGTGAAGAGCATAAACACAATCTCCCTGAGGGCACCTTTGAGTACCACACTGGCTTTCCTCCATCCACACAAGGGTCCCCAGAGCCAGACACCCCATATCACATGCCGACCCTCCCCCAGCTGCTCCCTTTCCTGACAGAGACAGCGCTCTGGAAATGGGAATGGCAAAAATACTGTTATTAATCATCACATCTCCATAAAGGAAGGAAGGTTATGGAGAACATTCTAATAGAGCCTAATGCTTATCTGGAAAAGTACCGAAAGGTCACAGATCTGGAGTGGAAGCCCCGGCGAGTCTCTATAAACCCTGCACTTTGTCATATGCAATATGACACAGAGCCATCTCTGTCCGGGGCCAACTTGCTCAGGAACATGAGAGATCATTCTGAGGCCATGGTTTGTAAAGGGGGGTTATGGCCAGTGGCATTATGGAGGTTCAAGGCTCTCCAAGGCCTAATTCTAAAAAGTTGGGCCCACTGTGTGTCACAGAGCTGGGGGTTTGGGAGAACTTGGGCCACCTGTGTGTGACTCAGCAGATGGGGCGGCCCCCATGGCTTGCTGTGGAGATGTGGGGACTGGGGTCCCCCCTCCAGGTTCTGATGCCAGCAGCAATGGTGGGTGTGGTGAGTGTGATGGCGCCATGGCCCCAGGTCACACCAGGCCAGGCCTCTCCCCAACCATGCCCCTCTCCCTCCCCCTTTATCCCCAAACTGTGGCCTCTGTGGTTTCTTCTGCTTTTGTTGAACTTACACTTATGGAAACCACAGCAGGCGAGACAGGGCAGACATGGTGGATCCCTGCATCCGGTGCTACCACACCTCTCCTCTGTCTTCCCCTCTCCTCTCTTTCAAACATCAAATTTCATTCAGAAATTCTCTTAGCATGTATTCCTACAAAAACTCTCTAACATATAATATGCACCAACCTTAGCACACCTCGAGAAAGCAGTAATCACTTCTTAGTCTAATCCATTATTAGTTGGCATCCATAGTCCCAGTGTTTGGCTCGATTCTCCACCCCTGTGCAGAGTGAGTGCCCCTCCTCATCCCAGCCACCCCCTGCCTTCCCTGTTGCCTTCAAGCAGGATCTCAAGACTTGGCCCATGGACCAAAGGCCAGCCCTTTGGCCTGTTTTTGTAAATAAAACTTTATTGGAACCCAGCCATACCTTTCTGGGTAGAGACGTAGGCAGGGAGTGTCTAAGCTACACTGGCTCCATAGGGTCAGGCTTGAATACAGCAGGTATGGCAGGGGCCTCACACCTATCAACTCTGCAATGAAAATGCTTCCTAGAGAAGCAGCCTGAAGGGGCTAGAATGTGGCTTAACCTAACATGTATGAAGCCTTAGTACCACATAAGCAGAAAAAGCTAGAAGTGATGCTGTGGCTCAAGTGGTAAAGTGCTAGCCTTGAGCAAAAGAAGCTCAGGGACAGTGCCCAGGCCCTAAGTTCAAGCCTCAGGACTGGCAAAGAAAACAACTGAGAACAGCCTGGACTTTCTGATCAGAGCCATCCAAGTTCAGATCTAACCCCATTCTGGAGCAAATGCCAGCTGAGCCCCACTTTTCTAAGGAGAAAGAAAGATTTCTACAACAGCATGAGTTGTGCCAGCCCAGCTGCTGTGGGTTCAGCGGTGTAATTAGGGACTGTGGGTTGCGTGTGCAGCTCCTTGGGTTACAGCTCAGTCTTTGACTGTCAAGGCCTGGGGCCCTGGGGTCTTGCTGTGATGGGAAACTCAATCTCCAGGCAAGGAAAAACAAACACAAAACACCATTACAAGCAGCAGAGCTGGTTTGAGTGGCTTTTAACTTTGCTAATCTAGCAGCAGGTGATAAAGGTGATAGCAGAGCTAAGAATTCCCAGCATTGAGAGAGAAAAAACAAAGGTCATTACCAGAAGAGATCTTAAGGCTGGACTTGTTCTGACCAGGGAGAGTTCAGCAAAAAGCTGTAAGGTTGAAAAGTCCTGTAAGAAAAACATATTTGTGTGTTATTTTGAGTCTCAAATTCCATGGCCTCCACCTTCTTCTGTTATAGAAACTGTTAAATATATATATATATGTGTATATATATATACACACCATTTTCAACCCATGCTCATTTCTTAGGATAGCAGCAGCTGCTGTATCCTGGCAGAGGAGCCACCTCTGGCCTCCAAGGCTGGGTGGGAACCTGCCCACTGCCAGGCGCTGGGGGGGGGGGGGCGGGGGACAGAGTGTGTGCCTCAGTTGTCTGCAGATCGTGGAGCTTGGTCTTCTTAGTGTGGAGACATGGCTGGAGGGCTCTCAGGGTATGCTCTCCCCCATTCCCTCTGCTTTCTGCCCGTGTGATCGCTCCTTCCCACATTTGCTCTTACCATTGTTTGTGATACAGCTAAAGGAGAGGCCCTCACCACTGCCCATTCAGCTAAACAAACCTCTTTGTTTTACAATGTGATACAGCCTCAAGTATTTGGTGGTAGCAATGTGTAAGATAAGAAAACACATCAGTGACTCTTCGGTTTCCCAATCCTTCAGCTGGCGGATCCTGCTGCTCACACATGGCCACCACAGTTGAGAGCTCTGGTTAGCCCCTCCTGGCCCACACCCTACCGCCAAACCACTCAACAACCACAGCCCAATGCCAGCATGCTGTCATTCTCTCCAGTACTTCTGCCACCAAAACGGGCCAAGCACTGGGTCAGAGTTCTTCTGGTGTTGACAGCACCAGGTCATCTATAGTCATCTTGACCCTGACAGGGGAGTAACTCTGAAACACCTGTACCATGAATCCAGCCTCTATGACAGGGCCAGATGAACCCCGGCCAGTCCCTGTACACCCAGGCTGTGCTCCAGGTGGGACTGTACCTGTCAGCTCTTGCCAAGTAATGAATTACCCCATGTGTCTACTGGAAATAATGCATTTTCTGCCTCGTGGTTTGTGTAGATCCGGAATCTAGGCATGCAATAGCTGGGTACTGTGGCAAAGTACCAGCTAGGTCTGTGTCTTTGAAAGATTAATCAGGGAGGGAGCCATGTCCAAACTCAGTCCTGTGGCCACTGGTAGGACTCCATTCCTCTGGGGCTGTTGGATGGGCATGTCAGTTTCTAGGACTGACTGTTGGCCAGAGGCTTTCCTGAGTCCCTGACAAGGATTGCCAGTACTAGGGCCTCAGAATTGCTTGACTGGTGCTCTACCACTTGAGTCATGCTCCAGCCCCACTTTCTTGCTGGTAATTTTGAAGATGAAGCCCCATGGCATACGTCCAGCCCATGTGAGTGAGTACCTGCAGTGCAACCAGGCTTAGATCACAGAATCAGGAGTCAGAAAGCTCTTCATCTTGTTAGAGAAAGGATTTGAAGATAGGCCCAGAGGGAGACCAAGGCAGGAGCAGGTTTATTACTGCAACATAAATCCCCTGCAGGCTCCAAGAGTGGCTACAGAGACCGCAAGTCCTCTGGCTCTCATCGGAGGATAAGGGACCATACATGGCCTCCTTCTTCAGGGATGATGCACTTAGGGACAGAAATCCAAGCTCAGAGGTCCTGGAGAGCCCTGGTTAACAGGTTACACTCTCATCCAGTTCATTTCCTTTCACTTCACCTAAAAAAAAAAAAAAAAAAAGGCTTTAAGTTTGGTGTTTTCTTCTACACACGAAGAGCCAAGCTCAGAGATAGAAGCCAAGAGTCCAGCATGGCTCAGGTGGACAGGTCTGAAGGCTGGGAGGCACCATGCGTTTTGTGATCACCCAGGACAGCTCTGCTGCCTACACAAGCTCATGTCTTTTGGCCTTGGTTTTTCCACCTGTGTAATGGGGGCACTGAATGTCAAGGTCAAGAGGCTCGAGAGAGTTAGGCAAAGCCCTGAAAGGGTTTCTCAGGGGCAGGAAACCTCCCCCACCTCGCCCAGATGCCAACTCTCCAGGGGTTCTGATGATTCCAGCAACAGCACGCTAGACATCACCTCTACTGTCACCCTTCCAAAGTCCTGGACAATTCTGGAGACAAGGATCCCTGGGTTGGGAGAAGCGGGGCTTATGTCTGTTGTATGCATCACCGGTTTAGAAAGTCCACAGTTCTTGGAACATTGTAAGCTTTAAATGATTATTTTCCGGTGCCAGTGGTGGCTCCATTTACACCCTGCGGGTTCTGGAAGGGGGAAACGGGGCCAGCTGGCCTGCCCGGGGCACTGAGGCCGGCTTCCCAGCGGCCTCTCCCATGCATGGCTCAGCTGCTCCTGTTTGCCTGTTTCCCTGCCTTCACTCTCCGCTCTCTGTCTCCAGTTTTGACTTGTCTTCCGCTGAGTTGAAGCAGTCTATCTCATGTGAACCTTGTCTAGGCCTGGAGAAGGCCCCAGTGGCTGTGTTCTTACCCGGATCTGGAGTCTGTCCCCAGACAGCTCTGCTCAGGAGAGCAGATGTGTTGGCAGAGCTTGCTGAGAAAGTCAATTAGATCAGAGCATCCTGTTTCCTGTGTATTTCAAGTGGGAGTCACACAGTATTAGACCAGGAAAATGTTGATGTAATTAAAATAAATTGACAAATGTAGAAATTTTTTTCAGTCATAGTCTCTTCTTAGCCAAGCACCAGTGGCTCACACCCATAATCCTAACTACCTCAGAGGCTGAGATCTGAGGACCCCTGTTCAAAATCAGCTTGGGCAGACAAATCTAAGAGGTTTTTATCTCCAGTTAACCAGCAAAGACTCAGAAGTGGAGGTGTGGCTCAAGTGGTAAAGCACTAGTGAAACAACTGAAGGAGATTAAGAGACACTAAGTTCATGTCCCAGTACCAGAACACACACACACACACACACACACACACACACACACACACACACACACGGCTGGGCATTGGTGGTGGCTCACAACTGTAATCTTAACTACTCAGGAGGCTGAGATTTGAGGATCACAGTTCAAAGCCAGCCTAGGCAGGGAAGCTCATGAGATTCTTATTTCCAATAGACTACCAAAAAGCCAGAAATTGGAAGTGGCACTGTAGCTCAAGGGGTAGAGCACTAGCCTTGGACTAAAGAGCTCAGGGACAGCACCCAAGCCCAGAGTTCAAGCCCCATGGCCAACTAAAAAGAGAAAAAGCCAGAAATGGAGCTATGACTCAAATGATACAGTTCTAGCTTTGAGCAAAAAAAGCTCAGGGACATGCACAGGCCCTGAGTTCAAGCCCTAGGAACAACACAAAAAAATAAATTAAAATTTTTTTAATTAAAAATAATTTTTGCCTGGCACAGTGTCTCACACCTGTAATCCTAGCTACTCAGGAGGCTGAAATCTGAGGATCGTGATTCAAAGCCATCCCAGGCACTGAAGTTGTGAGACTCTTATCTCCAATCAACCTCCAGAAAACAGGAAGTGGCACTGTGGCTCCAGGAGTAGGGTGAGCTAAAGAGCTCAGGAACAGCACCCAGGCCCAGAGTTCAAGCCCTACAATTGACAAAAAATAATAACAATAATAATAATTTTTAAAGAACCACTTATTTCATTATAATAAGACATTAACAGGGA
This sequence comes from Megascapheus bottae, assembly GCF_031878675.1. Classification (NCBI taxonomy): domain Eukaryota; kingdom Metazoa; phylum Chordata; class Mammalia; order Rodentia; family Geomyidae; genus Megascapheus; species Megascapheus bottae. The sequence goes on along the minus strand of NC_143511.1, from coordinate 32,935,409 downwards.
TCCTCAACCAATAGTAAGCCAGACTACTACAAAAACTGAAAGTAGAAACAATCTAATTACAGGTCAGTGGTACATTCCCCCCACCCTACTCCCTTCCTCCCCTCCTTCACACCTCCTCCCACTCCCGCTCACCCCAGTGTGGGGCTACTCTGTGCATGGTGATCTGGAGGACCACAGAGCCTAGGACAGAAGCCTGGCATGGCCTAGCAATGGTAGACTCCACATTGTCTTTTACATCTTTGTAACCATCTGCCTCTTGGCCCTAAGCCCAGGACCCAGGTATCATTTAGGAAAATCCCAGCAATCTCCGCTCTCAGCTCCTAGGTCTGGTCTCTTCTACACGCAGCTCTGTGGGGAACCAGTCAGCCAATGCTGAGCCTGGGGGAAGTCAGGCCACTCGTAATTATGGGAAGGCTGTGCTGTAGGGTGGCCCCTGACCACTGGCCAAGATGAGGTCAGACTGGAAAGACAGGGTAAGGTGGGCCCTCCCCTCCCCCTGCAGGCCAGTGAGCATTCTGAACTAGAGAATGAATGAATGAATGAATGAACAGACATCCTTCTCACTGTAGATGTAATTCCCACAGCTCTGAGTTTCTCTTGTGCTCCATCTCCACTGCCCCACCCCTATGCAGCTCTCATTCCTCCTCTTCCATGGTCCATCCAGCCCCCAGGTAAATGAGGCTATAAACTGCCAATAGTGTCAAGCCACCATGAAGAGCCTAGAAGCCAGCCCAGGCAGAAAGGTCCATGAGACTAATGGTATCTCTAGTTAACCACCAAAAAAACAAAAACAAAACAAACAGGTGTGGAGGCCGGGAGTTTGACTTAGAGTGCTTGCCTAGCATGCACAAAAACCCAGGTTCTAATCCTTGGTATCACATACATAGGGGAAAAAAGCCAGAAGTGGTGCTGTGGCTCAAGTGGTAGAGCTCTAGCCTTAAAGAAAAAAAAAAAAAACAGGACTGGCAAAAACAAAAACAGATACGGAGCTGTGGATCAAGTGGTAGAGTACCAGCCTTGAGCAAAAATGCTCAGGGACAGTGCCTAGGCCCTCCTGAGTTAAAGCCCTAGTACCAACACACACACTCACACAAGCTGGTATGTGCTCCATACACCAACAATGCTTAGGTGAAGAACAGTGAGCCTCAATAAGGACTGAGGACAATAAAGACAGGAGTGCCTAGCAGTGTCCCACCATATGTACTATGTTTGGATGAGGGCTGCATCTGTGACTGGGAACCATCCAGGCCTTCCTGCAAGTCGGTTCTCTGTCAGGCTGCAGCACAGCAGCTTGCAGAAGTGTTGGGAATGGGGGCGGGGGAGTCTCCGAGCTGACAAGCTTTGCTCTGTGTTTACATGTATTTGTTTCTCTCTTCTCTGCATGTGTCATCAACAAAAGCGCCTTTGTTACCTGCAGCATTTGCACGACAGGAAGCTCTGTGCCGTGGTGTAGCTGGCGGTATGGAGAAGCATTGCTTCCCGGCCAGCACCAGGGGCCCTCGTTCAGGCCCAGCCCATGTGTGGCCACTGAGCCAAGGAGCACGTGGGCCTTGATTGCAGGGGCTGGCCTGGAGCTCGTTGTGTGCCACCAGTTCCTACAGACGGAGCCCAAGGCTGTGATGGCCCGGCCCGGGGCCTGGCTGTGTGAAAAGAAAAACCTTGGGGATGTTGAGGGAGCCCCTAACCAAGTCCCGGGGTAATAGCCACGCGCAATTCTGCCTTTCACATTTTAATTGTACAACAGTAATTTGGCAGTAGAGTTGCCGATGGCAAACATGCAGAAGACATTAACTTTATTTATGTTTTAGATTATTAATGTGGCTGTTAAAATTCTTCCAGTTAGTTTTGATTGAATTGTTTTTTTGTGGGATTCTGTTGTTTAATGGAGCGGTAAATAAGAATTTCTGATAATGAGGCTGAGCATCTGTCACAACAACCTGGTGTGGGTTATTAACATTTCCATTAGCGGCAGGGTGGGCAGTGATAATCCAGAAAGCACACAGTTAGAACAAAATAAATAGTTGGTGTCAGGCTGAGCGGGTGTTAATTACTATTTTATTCTACGTGGGATGGGGGCAGAAAGTGGGGAGGGGCGAGAAGAGATGACTCACCAGAAAAGCCAGGGTGCCGGGCCATCTCCTCACAAACTGACTGCTTTGTGGCCTCCACAGATGGCCTGTGAACAGCTTGAACTGAAAAGCAGGCAAGTGCCAGTGAATGGCTCAACTTGCTACTCAGGATGCTGAGATCTGAGGATCAAATTTCAAAACCAGCCTTAACAAGAAAGTCTGTGAGACTTTTTTTTTTTTTTTTTTTGCCAGCCCTGCAGCTTGAACTCTGGGCCGGGGCATTGTCCCTGAGCTTTCATGTTCTACTTGAGCCACAGCTGTAATTCTGGCTTTTTGTGGTTAATTGGAGATAGTCTTACAGACTTTTCTGCCTGGCTAGCTTGGAACCAGGATCCTCGCTCAGATCTTAGCCTCCCAAGGAGCTATGATTTAGGAGTGAACCTCGGGCACCCCACTGCCTCCTCCTGGGCCCCCATTCCTGTTGAGCCTCTGGGTGGCCCCTAGTCACCCCCTCAGGGCTGAGCGTGGGGATCATGCAAGGTACCCTCACTCTGCTGACTGCATCTTGGTGGGACCCATTCACTTTGCAGTTCAGCAAATATCGATTTGGTCATTTAAGAATGTGAGAAGCCAGGTGCCTGTGGCTCACACCTGAGGATCGTGGTTCGAAGCCAGCCTAGGCAGGAAAGTCCACGAGAGTCATCTCCAATTAAGTACTTAGAAAAAGACAGAAGTGGTGCTGTGGCTCAAGTGGTAGAGTATTAGTCTTGAGCAAAAAGGAGCACAGAAGCTGGGCATGGTGGCTCACGCCTATAATCCTAGCTACTCTAAGAATCACGGTTCAAAGCCAGCCTGGGCACTAAAGTCTGTGAGACTCTTATCTCCAATTAACCACCAGAAACTGTAAGTGGCACTGAGGCTCAAGGAGTAGGGTGGTAGCCTTGAGTTGACAAGCTCAGGGACAGCTCCCAGGCCCGGAATCCAAGCCCCATGATAAGAAGAAGAAGAAAAAGGAGGAGGAGGAGGAGGAGGAGGAGCAGCTCAGGGACAGTGCCCAGGCCCAGAATTCAAGCTCCAGGACTGGCAAAAAAAAAAAAAAAAGTTCTGAGAGACTACACAGCGTTCCCTGACAACAAAGGGCTAAGTGGAGCAGGAACTGAGCGTGGGGGTGGGGAGTGCCCTGTCTGCAGGCCACATGTAATGCGGAATTTCCCATGCTATGGGCTTCCCCAGAGACCCCCACCCACACAGTGTGCTGCTCTTTCCTCAGCCCCTGCCATGGCCCCACAGAAGGTCCAGGTGACCCCGCTCTCCGCCAGCCAGCTGGAGATCACGTGGGAGCCACCACCCCCAGAGAGCCAGAATGGAAACATCCAGGGCTACAAGGTAAGCTCACCAGTGACGATGGCTCTTTCTTCCAGCTCACGGTGCCTGGCGGCAAGCCTTGGGGCCCTCCACAGCACCTCTGCCCAGCCCCAGCAGACCCTGCTGCTTTCTCAGAGGTGGGCACACAGCTAGCACAGGCAGCCTGGAAGCTAGCTGCCAGCTGGGCCACAACTGTGAAGGAAAGCAGTCTGGCTTGGAGATCCTGTCCATCCTGCTAGAGGAATCCGGTGCCTGCTCCAGTTTCCAGCACCTTCTCTGAGAGTAAAAAGAGATAAGGTGTCCTCCAAAGAACATTCTCCATCCTAACACTGCCTGTGGTCATGAATGGACACTGACTAGGTCTCTCTGTATGGCAGGTTTGCAGGGAACCTGACAACTGCAATTCTAACAAGTTCCTGTGTCACAGATCCCTGGCTTGGAACCATCCCCACTAAAATGGTCCAAGCCCACAGTAGCTGAATGCTCTAGAGATGCAGGGAAAGAGAGCCATGGTGCCATCGTGAGGGGCTGGGGGCGTTAATCACGTAGCCCTGCTTGATCCAGCGGGCGTGGAGCCCCACACAGCTGCTGCTGCTGCTGCATCTCATCCTCAAGACTTCGTTGCTGGGAGAGTTCAGGAGCCGGGAGCAAACCGTTCCTGGAGAAAAATCCCAAATTCCCCCCATCCTTCCCCAGAATTAATCTCCTTATCTGGCCAGCTGGAGACCCAGTTGATCAGTTTTCAGATTGCCTGGGCTAGCCTGTCCCCTTTGACTATCGGACCAATTAAATGTCCATTTAAAAATGATTTTTGTAGGTATTTTTATGAAAATTAATACCTTCCTCCATGGCCCAGCCGTTGCCGTGATTAACGAGGTAATGGGAAGACCTGTGAGCTCCGAGGCAAGGTGCCATTTATGGATGTCCAAAATATGTTTTCTCATTTCCTTAATGATAAAGACATTGAGCTGGGATATTGATCTCACGTTAGGAAGGCCAGAGTATGCTGGGGTCCTTCTGTGGTCCGCTCTGCAGGCAGAGGCACAGCAGCCTCCTGCATGTGGAAATGGGCCACGCTCATCTGCGGGACCCACACTAGCACAGGCAGGGGCTGGGAACTCCCCCATACTGCTCCCAGCCCCGCTCAGGCCTGCAGAGCCAAGGGATCCTCCAGCTGGCATGGGCCAGGCACAGTGGCACCCAGCCAACTGCCTAGTAAGTCGTTCTGGCAACCAATTCAAACCTTTGCACTGGGGCATCAGGTTCCCATGTGAGCAGCTCAGCAACAACGGAGAAGAAATGCTATCTGGGGCTTTCCCACCAGCTCTGAGCTTAGCATGGGTCTCTTTCCAGTTGTCTGTTTGGGGTATTGTGATTTCCCCAAGTACTTTTGCTCCACTGATCAGATATGGTGGCTCATGCATGTAGTCATAGAAGGCATAGATAGGGAGGATCGTAGTTTGAGGCTAGACTTCGGGGGGGGGGGGGGAGAGCGGGGGAAACTTAGCAAGGTTCCATCCCAACAAGCCAAATGTGGCAGCCTGTGCCTGAGGTCCTCCTACCGGAGAAAAACCCTCCCATCCTCAGACCCCATCTTGAACAGTATAATTAGACAAGAACCCTTAAATTCTAGCCAAGCAACTCAGAATCGCCAACCATTGTCCAGACTGTGAAGCACCCAGAATCTCCCAACTGTCACACTGGCCTCTGCTACTGCCTGTCCCCTGGAGGAAGGTGACCCATTCCCCATCTCCAGGCCTGGCTTCCCCAGCACTCATCCCAGCCTGTGCTCTTCCTGACAGATTTACTACTGGGAGGCCGACAGCCGAAATGAAACGGAGAAGATGAAGGTCCTCTTCCTCCCGGACCCGGTGGTGAAGCTGAAGAACCTCACCAGCCACACCAAGTACCTGGTCAGCATCTCTGCCTTCAACGCGGCTGGGGATGGGCCCAAGAGCGAACCTCGCCAGGGGCGAACCCATCAGGCTGGTGAGTTGGAGAGGGAAGAGGGGTCGTTTCCTCAGGCCTCCATTGGACCAGCTTATCGTCTTGAGCTCAGCCAGTGCTGCCCCTGGGTCTCCCAGGCAGAATGAATCTTCCTTTCTCCGGCTCTTTGTTGCATTGTGCCTGCCACTGTGGGTTCCCTGGCATCTGGCCTCACCAGGCCATGTAGTGTGCTAAGTCGGTGCTGGACAAGATAGAGCCACCTAGGTTTTCTTGGGAGTTCTAGAAAGCAGTCAAGGGAGGCAGTGCCTTGGGTCAGAAGCTTTACCTCATTCCTGACCATCCAGGACCCTTCTAGCTCCTTCTAGGAGCTGTCAGGAGAGGGTGTTCAGTTGTCTTGGCTGAGCTCCTGGTGTATTGGGGCCTCAAGGCTGGGTTTTCCTGGGATTGGGGACCCATTCACCCCTAGCCCAACTCAGCATTCACCTACCAGTCACACAGTTCCAGGGACATGGAGACAGAGGCTATATGGGAGGGGCTACTCTGCTCAAGGCTGTACTCCCGGCACAAGAGAATGCTGGTGCCTAGGGGAGAATCTGAGCTGAAAAGGCATGAGGAGACTCACAGAGGGCAGGGAGCCAAGTTGGGGCCCAGTACCTGGGAAGTTCTGGGGCTGAAGTACCCAGAGATGGGAGGGGAGCCAGAAGCAGGAAAAACACTGCTTCCAGAGAGCTTCTGATAATCATGGGGTCAGGCAGAGTCCAGGTGCCATGCCTACCTGCACACAGCCCAGGCTGAGGGTAGGGAAAGAGGTCCTGCATGCTTCTAGCTGCATCCCAACCATCTGCATCTGCCAGCAGCTCCGATGGCTCTGTCAGCCTCCTCTCTCCTTCATTCTAACAGGGTTCAGGCCCACAGCGGCAGAGAAATTCAGATGTGGAGACAGGCTGTCCTCTGAGACCTCCAGAGCCCCCAGGAGGAAAGGGAAGGAGAGGGCAGGGGAGAAGAGGGGTGGGGAGGGTAAAAAGAAAGGGTCCATCCACCACAGAGCTCCATCTCTCTGAAAGAGAGCAGGGCAGGACCCTCCGAATCTTGCAGCAGCAATTGGAACCAGAGCTATCTGCATTTCCTTTTCTGTCTCCATCTATTATTCATTTGTGTGCCTCTGTCAGTCTCTCCTCTCCTTTGTGTTTAAACTCCCTGATTTCTCCTCTCTTCTCAGGAGGGCCTGTGGTTCTGATTGATCCTGGGAAGTTCGGAGGTGATCAATGAAGCTCCTTTTCATCCAGTGCCATTTAGATTTCTACACCTAATCACATTCTCTCCTCTGGATGAGGGCACCGACATGAGCATGCTCCATAAAGGAGAGGCAGTGACAGTCTCTTTGTGCTCTGTGCTTCCAGCTCCTGGGGCCCCCAGCTACTTGGCTTTCTCAGAAATAACATCCACCACTCTCAATGTGTCCTGGGGCGAACCCGTGGCGGCCAATGGCATTCTGCAGGGCTATCGCGTGGTGTACGAGCCTTTAGCACCTGTCCAAGGTAAGACCGGGGGAGCTGGGGCAGAGTCCACAGAACAAGGCTGCTGGCTTGCAGAACCTTCTAGAAGTTCAATAGGTGAAGGAGAAGCTGAATGGCACAGGCCCTTGGGCTCTGGGTTCAGCATGATCTCGCTTATGCATGTCTTGCCATGCATGTCCCCTGGCTTGGTGGGCAACACTCAATGTGTCTCTCCCCTTCCTGCTGGTGTTCCTGTCACAGTGGTCACTGGACCCATCACCCCAGGTCCACTCGGACCCACATGAGCAATGCTGGCCCTTAGGATGTCACCAGCATCCCCAGAAATGCCAGTAGCCAGTGGCCCTAGACAGCTGCCAGCCTCTCCTTTTTCCATTCAGCTCCTCAACCAATTTTTCTTCCTTTCTTTTTGGTCGTGGGACTTGACCTCTGGACCTGGGTACTGTCTCTGAGCTCTTCAGCTCAAGGCCAGCGCTCTACCACTTGAGCCACAGCACCACTTCCGGCTTCTCTATGTATGTGGTACTGAGGAATCAAACCTGGGTTTTTCTGCATGCTAGGCAAGCACTCAATCACTAGGCCAAACTCGGGGCCTCTCAACCAATATTTCTAAAGTGTCCACTGTGTGCCAACTGCTGCTCTGGAAGCTAGAATCCATAAGCCTGCAAGAGCAAAGGTCTAGACTGATTCATGCCCACGACCTCACTCTCTTCTGTGTAGCTCATTTACATTCCAAATCAGAGATGAAATGTGCAGATAGTTAAAGTTACATGTCCATTTGTGCCCGGGCTGGGTGCAGTGAGGCAGAGGGCTGAGATCGCTCATGGAAGATGCTGTCATTTGAGTCCGGGAAGAGCCTGGGGTGTCAGGAAGGATGCAGGGCCAACAAAAGCACAAGGAAGACCCCCCAGGGGGCAGCAAAGCCCCCCCCCCCAAGAGAGACAGCAGGGAAGCAGCAGAGCAGGCGGAGGGCTGAGGAGCTGCTTGACAGGCTGGATCCCCACCCCCACCCCCCAGCTAAAAACTGGCGTTTAAATACCACAGCATGAAAAGAGGGCTATTGATCCCTCGGAACTTCCGAATCAATCAGAAACAGCCCCTGTGCAGAGTGAGGATGGGTGCTTTAAACACCAAGGCGCCAAGAGAGGAAACGGTACCTTTTCCAAGAATGAGCCGTGGATGGGTCACTGGGAGACAGAAAGGATCTGGAGTGGGTGGGAGGCAGGAGTCCCCCCCAGGGGGTGAGGGGGAGGGGCTGCTGTGGAGCCTGTAGAAGGTGGAGCCTCTGGGGGGGAAGGGGGAGCAAGGGGGACAGGGACATGGATGGGAGGAGGAGACGGTAGAATGTCCCCACAGACTGAGACCAGCACAGGATAAGCCCCACAGCTCATCATTCACACAGCAGGTACTCGTGTACCTGCTGCGTGAAAGTGTGGCTGCCCCGGTGGTGTTTTAATTCCTTCCACGTCCATCTCTCTCATCCACTAGATTACTCATGTAATCCACTGAGGCTTCTGGGTTTGCACACACCCCATTGTGTGCCCCGAGACAAATCCAGAGTCCTCTGCTCCACTACCCCAGGGAAGGTTTTCCTCCTGGTAATGTGTACAGGCAGACTGTAAAGATTATAGATTATTTAATGCCTAGGAAGAAATATACATATATATAAATGTAACCAGCACATCAAATAATATTGGCTCTCCATTTAAAGCTGTGATAAAAGTTTCCTTTTAAAACAAGCACATTCAGATGAAACAGGGTTGAGTTGAAGGAGGGCATTTAAGCACTGGATTTTATTTCGTCAAATCTAAGATGCCAGCGACTGTAAGATTCATCGTTATTTTATGACATGCTAAGAAAGAAAAAAATGATCCCAATAAACCATTATCTGGTACTTCGGCATCGTCAGTTCTGAGCTGCATCCCAAATCAGACATGGAACTGTGAGCAAGAAAAAAGCAGAGCATGTGAGGCTGTCAGAGAACCCCGAATACATGGTGGTGGTGGAGGCAATCTACCCACGTGGTTTTCAGAACCCGGGAGGGCTGGGGTGGGGAGGACTCTAGCCTCTCCAGGGCCCAGGGCAGGTGACCAGGGAGACACAACAGAGAATTCCCAGAGACCTTGTGATACATTCCACCCAGGCCCCACACCTTCCCCAACACATCCACACAGGCATGCGCACACACGCACACACACACACACACACACACACACACACACACACACACCAGTGGGTTCATGTCACACCTGAGTCCAGGTCACACACACCATTTGAAGGACAACACAAACTACATCCGTTCACCTAGGAGAAATTATGAAAACCACAGCTAGTCCGTTCCTGTTCAGAGCCATTATGAGTTCTTCAAGTTGGCAGCTGCCTGTCCCACAGGCCAGGCTCACAGGGTCACAGGCTCCCCTGGGGCCTGCAGGCCTGGCTCTTTGTGCTGCTGTCTGGGCAGGGAGCTCTGGGAATCAGTGGGAACTTCCACACCATAGGAGACACATTGCAGACAGCCCTGTGATCTCTGCTCAGGCACTTCAGCGCCTGGGTTTCTATAAAAGAACACCCCAGCATTCCGGGCTGGAGAGTGACCCCATGCTGCTGAGTGTGGCCAGGATTTCTGTTTCTGCCTCTGTAGGAAAGTCAGAGCATGTGGAAGGCCCATGTTCCCGGGACTCAGCCCACTCGTGGCTATCTGCAGAGTCTGTGGACACAGCCCAGCACAGTGACGGGCCTGGCTGGCCCCATGCTGCATACAGAACACTTGTTAGCTTTCTGTGGAGCCTTTCACAGGCAGAAAAACTAGGCTGAGCCCCCTTCATTCCTGCACCCCACACCTGCAACTTGACAAGTAAGAGGGGTGGGAACCGAACCCAGTGGGCCAGTTGCAACGTGGAGATGTGGGCTGCCAAGGTGTCAGGTAGGGGGAGATGTCAGAGGTTCTCATGTTTCTGAATGGTGAAGGTGAGCAGAGAGACAGGCTCCACGGAGGATTCCTGTAGGCATCTCATATTCTAGACTCATGGCTGGCTGCACAGCCGGGTGTGGCTTTTGTCCCTGCAGGGTGACAACAGGTGCGATCACAGGCCATTTTCGCCCGTGTTCACAAGTGCTAAGACCAGCTGTCACCAGCACTGAGAGAGCAGGCTCCCTCCTTCTGTCCTTCCCCCTCAATATCCCTGGCTTCTGTGCCCAGTGCTTTGTGCATGGGAATGGAGCAGGAGGGGGCGAGCTCAAACCATCCAGACCCCTGGATGTGTTGCCTGATCCCGGCTTCCTGTGCAGGCCTCTCAGCTGATCCCACAGCTCTGGTTGCAAAAAGGGCCCAGCCAGGCACCACAGCTTTGGTACTCAGCTCCAGGGCTCCCGGCCTCCTCCACTCCAGCCTCCACACGCCACACCTCCATCTCTGCTCCAGCCGGCCGCGAGGCTACCTGCTTGGCCTCAGATAACAGGCCATGGGCTGGCTTGAGACAGAGGCCACAAACCAACTCCCAGCACTTGCTGGGTACCTGCAACCCACAGGCGGCATCCCTGCCCACCACTGAGGGTAGCAGTTTTTTTCTCCATCTGACCACTTGCCTGCATAGACAGATGCTTTTGCTAGAATCCTGGCAGAATGAGGCCAGGGCCTGTCTTGGATAAAGGAAGATCAGCCAACAGAAGACCAGTGACAGTCTGGGACCAATGGGTCCAGCAACAGTGTGTCTGCTGCATGAGGGTGAGCCCTGCCTGCTCCTGCAGCACCCACCCCAGGGTGCAGCGGCTTTAGCATCACCCTGGTGCTCACACCTCCTTAACCCTGAAGGGTCCCTCAGGGTCTCTCCCCACGCTTACTGTCAGTCTTGTTCAGGTCTGGAATTGCCATTGTGACTCCGCTAGTGATCAAATACACTTGTGCAGTGCCAGATGCAGTGGGCATGCCTGTAATCCCAGCACTTAGGATATACGTTCCTCCCTCTCAAAAGAAACAGAACAAGCCAACCTCAACGCATCAGCACGTCGTCGTCGTCCCACTGGTCCTCCCACCTAGCCACCGCCCAGATATACCTGAGCACCCTACAGGCGCCCTGTCACCCACAGGGGACCCACTTCTCCAGTGAAGACTGGCCAAATGATGCAGTCACTGGGGCTGAGCCCAGCCAGGATCCCCCCAAGCAGAGGTCTGCTCAGCAGAGCACGAGCCCAAGTGAATGGCGGCCTTTCCCAGCACCTGGGTTTGACACAGTTTGACAGCCAGCCATGTGTATGTGAAGCTGAGAACAAGCGCACATGGACTCTGCAGATTGCACAGCTCTGCTTATGTGATGCATCCAACAATAATAGCTGAATGGGTTCCTTACCACAGACCTGGCTTCCAGCTCAGCCTTGCTCACTCTCCAGAGAGACACATCCACTCAGAACAGATAGGAAGCCAGGACTACAGAGATCAGGTACCATGCCCGGCATCACACTAGAACAGACAGCAGGTTGATTTTGAGATCTTCCATTCCGAGCAGTCCCTGCTTCCTGCCTCTGCGAATCTACAGAGAAACAGTTGGGGCCAGAATGGCATGCAGGAAATGCCTGACCTCTGGGTTGAGGATACAGAGGATGCCAATGCTTTTCTTGATGCTGTGGAGTAGTTGAGAAATGTTAGAACTCAGGGTAGGCGAGGGTCAGGGGCATGGACCAGAGATAATGATAGCCCAAACCCAGAAGGCTCTCTGAACCTCCCGGAGTTCAACTTGCCTGACCTCCCTGCTGCCTGACTCAGCCTCTGCAGTCCTTGTTCTCTATGCCAAGGCCAGCCACTGCCCAGCTGCCACGGGCTCTGGCTCCCTGAGACTGCCCTAGTGTGTGTCCCATGGCCAGGCACAGTGAGGTGCACCCTCTCCCCACTCCCTGCTGGATTCTAGGTTTTCCAACAAGAAACTGGGGAAGAATAACTGTCTCCCTCAGGGTTTATGGTGCTTCTGAATACTGCTCTGCCACACAATTGCAAACATAAAGAAAACATCAGGCATCTTTTGGGGGGACTAGAATTATCTTCACTGTCTGGGATAATGATGGTTTTTTTGGTGAAGATTGCTAAGGATAGGAGAGGGGTGTGTGTGTGTGTGTGTGTGTGTGCGTGTGAGAGAGAGAGAGAGAAAGAGAGGGGGGAGAGAGGGAGAGAGAGGGGGGGGGAGGGAGAGAGAGAAAGAGAGAGAGAGAGAGAGAAAGAGAGAGAGCTGTTATAAGCTCCAACTGTGTTCTGGAGACAGAATCTTTAAAATGCTGTAAATGTGGTTTAAAAAGAAGAAGAAAAGAGAAATCACTCAGCACTTTCTCCTACAAGTGACTGCTGGTGAGATACTCAGACTGGTTTTCCTGACAGCTACTAACCAACGAGGCCAGGGGAAGGAGAGAGCATGGCCCGTACCCCTGGGGTCTCTCCATTGGCAAGCCAGTCTTCCCTCATCCTGTGTGCAGAACCAAGTCCACGGTGATCCCCTGACCAGTCTCCATCACTACAGAGCACCCCATGAAAGTCCCTGGAGCACTACAGCACTAGAGCACACTCCACTGGGAGCACCAGCCATCAGTACTACCCCAGAGGGAGCACTATCATTCAGAATACCACATAACTGGAGCACTGCCACAGGACGCAAGCCCCATGGGGCCTAGAAGCCCATGCCGCCTGGAGCCCAGAGCCTTGGAGCACTGAACCAGATTCTTGAGAATGTGATTGTTATGTTTTTAAAAATGTTTTAAACAGTAGTATTTTATGGGATTGCACCCTGAGGCTTCATAGTGCAGGGCATGGTTTAAAAATTGACTAAATAAATAAAATTCTGACACACTTGAGATGGCAGAAAGGCCAGGCTGGCTGTACCTCCTGGTGGGATCGAATTTATAAAATCTGTACGTGGGTTTGTTTTTGCTCCAGGGAGAATGAAGGCAGAGAAGAGTTGCCAGCAGAATAACTTTACATCTGGCAGAACCCAGCTTGATTGTGGCTGGCAGTCACTACAGAACTGGTCACCCTATAACTTCTTTCTCAAACAGGCTGTGAGGCTGAGGTCAGGATCCCTGGGCAGAAATAGAAAAAAAAAATATATGGAGGGAAGTAGCCCCAAGCCAGACATCCGTGGCTCATGCCAGTAATCCTAGCTACTCAAGTTACTGAGATTTGTAGAGTGCAATTTGAAGCCAGCTCAGACAGGATAATCAATATGACTCTTTATCTCCAATTAACCATTAAAAAGGACAGAAGTAAGCTGAGTGTGATTCACGCCTGTAATCCTAACTACTCTGGAGGATGAGATCAGAGGATCTCAGTACAAAGCCAGCCCAGGCACTAAAAAGTCCATGAGACTCTTATCTCCAATTAATCACCAGAAAACCAGCAGTAGCACTGTGGCTCAAGGGCTAGGGTAGTAGCCTTGAGCTGAAGAGCCCAGGGACAATACCCGGGGGGCACGGGGGGGTGGGGGGGGAGTGAGGCTGTAGCTCATGTGGTAGAGTACTAGCCTTCAACAAAGAAACCAAGCAACAGCACCTAGGACCATCTGGCTCCAGTCATTCACACTTGTAATTCTAGCCACTCTTGATGCTGAGACTGGAGGAAAGGGGTTGTACATCTAGCTGTGTCTGGGCCCAGGACGGGAGACACAGTGCACAGCTGCAGTGTTTCCCACTCCTAATGCCCAGGCAGGTGTGGAACACAGCATTTGCTCACACTCCTGAAAGTACCTGACAAGGAGCCTTCCTTTGAGTGATCCTGTAGTTGACAATTAATTTAGCTTCTTTAAAAAAAAAATCAGGGTCAGGAGTTTCGCCTAGTGGTAGAGTGCTTGCCTAGCATGCATGATAGACCCGGGTTCGAGTCCTCGGTACCAGAAAAAAAGCCGGAAGTGGTGCTGAGGCTCAAGTGGTAGAGCTCTAGCCTTGAGAAAGCCCAAGGACAGTGCTCAGGCCCTGAGCTCAAGCCCAGGACTGGCAAAAAAAAAAAATATATATATATATATGTATATACATATACATATACATGTACATATATACACATATATATGTATATATATATATATATGTTAAAGTCCAGAAAGCAACAATTCGTAGGTTCACTGCTAAAGCTTGAACTCAGCACCTGGCACTCTTGACCTGGCACTCTTGCTTAGCTCTTACACTCATAGTTGGTGCTCTACCACTTCAACCAGTCCCCCTCATCCAGCTTTTTGTACTGGTTAATTGGAAATGGAGTCTCATGGACTTTTACTGCCCAACTGGCTTAGAAATGTGACTCTCAAGGTCTCCACCTTGTAAGTAGCTATGATTACAGGCATGGGCTAGCCACGTTGGCCGGTGTATAAGTGTTAAGCCATGCGCCGTTGTGAGTAGTGATGACTGAACATGGATCCGCTGTTTCACACAGGTTGGACTCATGTCTTGCTTCAGCACGCCACGCACCAGCTAGTCACCTAGACCAGACTCAGTTACCCCATTCAGCATAGAAATACAGGCTGTGTGCTGGTCAGCTTATTTCCCTTCAGAACAGGCCCAAAGTTCAACAGCTCCAGGCCCTGAGCAAGCAAGCTCGTGCAGCAGACCATGCTGCAAGGACCTGGGACATGGCCCAGGATTCCAGGCATACCCTGTGGTCCCGAGCCATGTGCCCCTCAAGTCAGTCCCTCCAGTAGCGAACTCAGCCAGCCACACGTGTACATCATACTCTTGGTGATGTACTTGCTGGAGAGACTTGTCCCTCTCGCTGTCATTCTGAGAATCAAGGCTAGACTGTGGAAGCAACAGAAGCATCATCGCCCATGTCCATGCTTGCAGGCCCACAGATGATGTGCTCTAGTTATCTGAGTCCAACCATCCATGAGTCAGCCAGCCTGATGAAGCTGCCCACCCGTCCTGGAGGGAGCCAGCCACCTGTTAACTAGATCAGATGTCTTCCTGTATTGTTTCCAGAGCCTTCTTTCCTTCCTGGCTGAGTCAGGAGGCTGGCATTGACACAGGACTTTGTAGGGCTCTGAAAACTAGTCCTGGGGACAGACAGGGGCAGCCCCTCCCTGCAGCGCCTCGGGGGCCGGGTTGTTCCTGCTGTGCCCACTCAGGTCTGCAGCCTCATGGGCTTTCTTTTCTTGATTTCTTTTTTCCCTTTCTTAGTACTTATCAAGCTTAGGTTCTAATTACATTTATCTGGGTTGAAAATTGGCCATGATCGCCACTTAAACTCCTCGTAATTGTTAAAAAAAAAAAAAACTTTCTTCTCTTGTTATAAAAAAACAGATGGAGCCAGATGCTGGTGGTTCACGCTGTCCTCCTAGCTACTCAAGAGTCTGAGATCTGAGGATCATGGTTCGTAGTCAGCGTAGGCAGGAGAGAGTCTGTGAGACTCTTATTCCAGTTGTCCACCAAAAAAGCTTGAGCTATGGCTCAAATGGTAGAGTGCTGGCCTTGAGCAAAAGAGCTAAGGGCCAGGACACACACACACACACACACACACACACACACACACACACACACACACACATCCAATACTTAACTCCTTGTTGTAGCTCCGCCCTCACCCTCTGTTTTCCTTCCAGGGGTGAGCAAGGTAGTCACGGTGGATGTGAAGGGGAACTGGCAGCGCTGGCTAAAGGTGCGGGACCTCACCAAGGGAGTGGCTTATTTCTTCCGCGTCCAAGCTCGAACCATCACCTATGGACCCCAGCTCCAAGCCAATGTCACAGCCGGGCCAGCCGAGGGTAAGGAAGTGGGGCTCCTCACATGACACAGAGTGACACTTGGGCTTAGAACTTGCCTGCCCTCTCCGCTGAGCAGTGTGGCTGCAGCCACCCAGGCATGTGAATGCCCCCAGGCTTCAAGTTCTTAGTTGTTAAGCATGTAAAATTTCCATGTGTCTTCTGAGAAGCAGTCTTTGAGGTGGGGGAGTAAGAGGGAGCTGGAGGCATGGCTGAGGTCATAAAGTACCAGCCAATGAGTTAAACAGTAGCAATGAGCAAATTTAATTTTTGAAGTGAAAGACAGTGTTTGTACAAGTCAATAGAAGGCCTCACCGAGCCACTGGTCACACATGAACAACAGAATGATCTTTGGAGGGGACACCACTGGGGATGGGGCCCTGTGCCCTCCTTGTCTCTTTGCCTTCTCTGATCCTATGGATCAAATATGGTGCTGCTCTCCTGTGATCCCAGCTACTGAGGAAGTAGAGCTAGGAGGATCATGGTTTCAAGCCTGGCCCGGGAAAAGTGCAATACCCTCTCTGGAAAATGAACTAAAACAGAAAGAGATGGAGGTGTGGCTCACGTGGTTGAACACCTGCCTAGCAGGAACAAGTCCCAGACAGTTCCTAGTACTGTCTAAAAGGAAGAAAAAACGAAAGATGAAACCTGTTGGAGCCTGAGGGTCAGGTCCCTGAAGGCCAGTTGTCGACTCTCTCTTCTCTTTTTATTTTGCAGGGTCCCCAGGGTCACCTAGAGATATCATGATCACCAAATCCTCCTCTGAGCTGACGCTGCAGTGGACAGAGGGGAATGCTGGCAACACGCCCACCACTGGCTATGTCATCGAGGCCAGACCCTCAGGTAGGGGCAGCTGCCCTTGGCACTGGGCTCCCACCCAGCCTCCAGATCAGCACAGGCCAGGCTGTGTGGTCTCAGCCAAGCCAAAGTCAATGGCCCAGGAGTTTCAGGGTCATAGCCTCTTGGCCTCCGTCTCCCCACATCTCCCCACATCTCCCCACAGGGGTGAGGGAGGACCTGTGGCCAAGGAGAATTTGGTGGTCCCCTCTCCTCTTCAGTCTCCAAAAGCACAGTGGTGCTGTTAACCTGATGCTGGAGCCATGCCAGTATTGTCCTCAGGAACAGGTAGGTGAGGATGGAGGCTGCTTACTGACATTTCAGCCCCTCAGGAAGTGTCAGGTGTGTGTTCAGGTGCTGAGACAGGGCCCAATGCCAGCAGCCTGTGGTGGAAATAGGAAACCGACAGACAAATCCACTCCTGTAGCTTTTAGTCTTCAGAAACCAGGTCTCAGATCCCACCTAGCCACACAGAATCATCTATACCCCTCCTTCCAGCTTCGTAAAGCACCCACTTGCTTTATTCCCACGTAGTAATCACTCATAGTAATGGGATTAAGTATGGTAGTTTTATACATGTATATAGTGTGCATTGATCAAATACCAGCACGTCTCTGGCTCCCTCTCCTCTGCCTCCTCCCCATCCACACCACCCTCTCTGTCCCTCCCTCTCCTCCTCCCCCACTTCCCCTCCCCAGTCCCTAGGAATCACGACTCTACCTTCAGGTTGACTTCTGTTAAGTTTACACGCTTGAGAGAAGATACACAGTACTTGTTTTTCTGGGTCCTGATATATTCATTTTATGTGTTCTCCATTTCCATCCATTCTGCAGCAATTAACAGAATTTCATTTTTTCTTATGATTGGATCATACTGCTGACGCATGTGTGGCACAGGTTGTCTTGGTCTGGTATGGCAGCTGATTGCCTGCCAGCTGGGTCCATGGTGCTAGAAACAGGTTAGGAAGCTTGTGCTGGGCAACTCTGTCAAACTTGCCAAATGGCTTCTTTTCATCTGACTGCCTTTGCCAAGATGACACATGAAAACCCTGCAGGGCTGTGCAACTGAGCAGCTCCAGAGGACTGAGTCCCCATGCCACAACTGGCATTGCTGTGGACCCATTACTCTTTGGGGAATGGTGAGAGCCTGGGGTTCCCTTCCTACCCCTTCTTACAATGGATGGGACTGTGCAGTGATTTCAAAGTGAGAAGTCTGAGAATTGAGAATCACAAATGGGCTCATCCAGGTCAGTTGAGGGCACCAATGTATGATGTCACCAGCCACACTTCCTGACCTCAGCACTAAAGGCCTATGGCTTCAGCTCTGGGCTCTCCAAGATGAGTAAGGGCTCTGTTCTTAGGCCTGTAGGAAGGGCATGGCTAGGATGGCCTGGCATGCCCTTAGGCCTCTCCCTGACCTTCTGCACTCAGTGGGGTGACACTGCAGGTGGAAACTCACCCCTGGAGGGCTCAAGCATGACAAAATGCAGACCTGGAAGATGTCTGTCTTCCTCAGTGGCACTGCTGGTTTTGTGTCTAGTGTATCACTGGACACCAGAAAGCAACTGCCAGCTCTTTCTCCTCTTGTTAGCTGAACCCCAGCGGGCTGCTGGCCCCAAGGTCTTCCATGTGAAGTCAAGGAAGATGCACCCCTCCCCGCCCCGCTTGTGGCTCAGGTCAGTGGCAGCACACAGTGGAATGCACCGGCCTTTTATGGATTGTCAATATTTAAACACCTTGCTGGGCCCTAGGGGCTCCGAATCTCAGCTGTCATCTATTTCAGGCCTCATTACACAGAACATTAAATGCTGTAACTTCTCATTTTCTCCACTAAAGCTCTCCGGAAAGACAATCCACAGGCAGGGGAGTGGCTTATGGAGGGTGTTAGGGGCCTGAGTTGTCAGGAAAAATAATGCTCACAGGGTATGGTGCCAAGTCCCCTGTGGGCACCCAGGGGGCACAGAGTCACATGGGATGGAGAAACCCCACGATCCACTTGTGGTCTGCTTGACCTATTATCACCCCATCCAGACATACCGTCACCTGGCCTTCCGGAGATGACACACACACACTGATGCTGGCCCATTACCAGACATGGCCCTTGAGCTGGAGCTGGGGCATCCGCTGTGAGCTCTCCCTCTTCAATGCCCATCCTCATTTTCACCCTGCAGAGTCTGCCAGAGAGCCCCCTTGGCTGCCATGTTCTGGGGCCATAAACCTAAGCAGTAACTAATGAATTGAGGATCCGACCAAGACACAGAGCCATCTTGTTCCTGGAGATGGTGGTTGCTGGATATGGATAATTTGACTTCTACCAGGACAGCCAGCCCACACTCTCCTTTCTCTGGTTATCCACAAGTCATTCCACAATCCTGTCATCAGAGCTCTCCCAAAGGCAATCCCAGCTATGCAATGGACAGATGGGGGTGATTTATTTACACAAATGCTTCTGAGGCATTTTACTGTGTGGATCACGGGGCCTAATTTACATATTTACACAATAGACTGGAATGGCACTAAAGGAACTATAAATATACTTTCCTCTCCAAAGCAGCCATGAAATACATATTTAGGACGCATGCAAGGCAGAACATTGCATTGCTTTTTTTGCAGATGATGCTGCTAAGCCAGAGAGTGAAGGATTGGGCCTGTCTGTTGCCAGTCCTCCTGGGAGTGTGTCTGGTCCCTCCCACTCACTCTGCTCATATCCAGTCTTTGGCATTGGGAGTATTCAGTGGAAGTAGAAAGAAAATCAGTATTTTTTAAGCAGGCATGGTAGTGCATACTTGTAATCTCAGTACTCAAGAGACAGAAGCAAGGGAATAAAGTTTGAGCCTATATGGTAAGACTATCTTTCAAGAAAGAAAGAAAGAAAGAAAGAAAGAAAGAAAGAAAGAAAGAAAGAAAGAAAGAAAGAGTAAGAGAGAGAGAGAAAGAGAGAGAGAGAATAAGAGACTAGGAGTTTGGCCTAGTGCTTGTCTAGAATGCATGAAGACCTGGGTTTGATTCCTCAGTGCCACATATACATAAAAAGCCAGAAGTGGAGCTGTGGCCCAAGTAGCAGAGCTGAGAAAGCCCAAGGATAGTGCTCAGGCCCTGAATTCAAGCTCCAGGACTGGCAAAAAATGAAAAAAACAGAAAGAATAAAATCTGTATTTCCCCTTTTCCTTGTCCCCTGCCTGAAGAGTTAATATTCACAAAAGGTCCCAAAGTCACAGCCAAGGCTCTGCCTCAAGCCGTTGCCTTTACTTGGCTCTTGTTTTTCTCATGGCCATTTGGCCTGCATCAGCCGCTTCAGCATGAAAACCTGCATTGCAGGCTGCCTCTTACCTTGAACAAGAACCAGATAGAAGGCATTTTTATTAGGAGTTGCATTTAGCCCTCATGGTTAAGCTTCGCCTGTTCCACTTAAATTCCTCCCCTAGCTTGGCCATTTATACAGGGAGAAATAGCAGCATTTAAGAAATAAACAGCTGACAGCCTTCCATTTGCTCAGAGCTCCAGGCTGACAGTCAGGTTGTTGGCTGTGTGAGTTAGCGGAACCAGAAATCTCGAGCAGTGAATGACAGTTTCATTCAGCATGGAGACCCTGTTTAATTATCTGTGAAATCAAACTTTTGTATTGGCATGGCGTGTGCCCTGATACCTGCGGCGTGCAGCTTGGTCCTGGGCATTGGGGGGATTCATCTAGCGACACCCCAGACCTGCTGCTCTGGGCTTTGTCTCGGTTCAGGAAAGAGGTAATTGTGACTCCAGGCTTGTCAGGACAGAGCCTGGAACAGATGTGCCTCTTCCCTTGGGGCAGGGCTGGCCTTGAGAATGGAAAGCTGACTCACTCTGTCCACTGCCAACCAGACTATCTCCAGTGGCAAAGCTCGTTTGTACCAGAAGAAATGTCTGTGTTCTGATGGCTTCACTCTCAACCCGCCTCCCTCCCAAGGCTGAAGTGACAGTGGCCCTCTCTGAGGAATGTTTGCAGAGTCTATGACTCCCCAGCTTTCTGAGGACCTCAGGTGGAATTTTTCTGACAGCGTCTCGGTGATGAAAGTCTGGGAAAGCTCTCCTTTCAGTGGCCAGGAAGGGAGGGACAATGGGACTCGAGCTCCTTGTACATTGCATGGACCTCCCAACTTTCCAGGACATCAAGAGGATGCTAGTCCAGTCTGGAGGTAGACCTCAACCAGGAAGTTTAGCAATCAGAAACCAGGAATCAGTCAGCCACCCAGACGATCAGTCACCCAGGAATCAGCCAGCAAAGGGTTAATCATGTAGGGATCAGTCAGTTAGGGATTACCTAGAGATCATACAAGGATCGGTCATCCAGAGATCCGTCACCTGAGGACCAGTCACTGATGGATTCGTCACCCAGAGGATCAATCTCCAGGGATCACCAAATCATTCAAGGCTCTGTCATCCAGGATCAACCATTCAGGGATCAATCATCTGGGGATCAGTCACCTAAGGTTTAATTATCAGAGGACTAGCCACCAAGGGATCAGTTATCCAGACATCTGTCAGCCTCAGATCAGTCACCTAGGGGTCATCCCGGAATCAGTCATCCAGGACCTATCACTTAGGACAATCATTCAGAGATCCATGATCTGAGGATCAATCATTCCTGGATCAGTCACCCAGGGATCATTCAGAGGTCATCCATGGATCTGTCACCCAGGATCAATCACGCAGGAACCAGTCATCCAGAGATCAATCATCTAGGGAGCAGTCAACTAAGGATTACTTATCAGAGGATCAGCCACCAAGGAATCAGTTATCCAGGGGTCAGTCAGCCTGGGATCAGTCACCCAGGAGTCATCCAGGATTGGTCACCTGAGCACAATCATTCAGAGATCCATGACCTCATTCATGGATCAGTCACCCAGACATCATTCAGAGGTCATCCATGGATCTGTCATCCAGCATCAGTCACTCAGGAATCAGTCATCCAGAGATCTATCACTTGAGGGTCATTCATGGGTCAGTCACTCAGCCATCCACCATCCAGAGTACAGTCAGTCAGGGATCAATCACATAAGGAAAGATCATAGAAAATCAGCAGCCCAGGCCTTAGCTGGAGATCTGGCTCTGCATGCAGTGATGGTGCTTGCAGCCAAGTCCTGACTTTCTCAAGGTGGTGATGCAGGGGCTAGCTGAGCAGGAGAGGAAGCAAGCTGCGCTCCGCCACCATCTCAGCAGGCCAGGTGCTCCAGAGCACGCTGTCGGCACTGGCTGCTCAGGATGCGTTTTTCCCTTGTGGAAAGGAGATGGTCCTGCCGACCTCTCCGGTGTTGATTGAGACAGAAAGTCCAGGCACTAGGGAATCTTCCTGGTGCGTGGAAAATCAGTTGCACAAATCTCATTATTGCTAATAGTTCTGTAATGTTATTTTTCCTGCTAATTTGTAAAGTTACTTTTCTCCCTCATTGATTTATTGAGATATTTAACAGCATAATACAAATGAGAAAAACAATCCACAGTTGAGAAACAGAGCGCCTACTCTGGCGGCTGCCAGGTTTCCCACCCCTTTACCCACTCGTGATCGTGGTGTAAATATTATTATGGATAAATAGCCCAGTGAATTACAACTGGAGTATAAAATGCTGAATATGCTAATTTGGGGAAGCCAGAATTAAGCAGAATAAAAATGTGAACATTTTCTTCCGTTCACTCAGAAAGAAATGATCTTGGTATGACTTTGCCCTCCCATGTTTGAGTGCAAATGGATTGCCAAATAAATCGTTTGATGTTAAGATTCTATATCAATATTTTTTTAATTTTTTTAAAAAGCACCCAGTTCCTGGAACTATGACAGAGTGCTTAAAATAAAATGTGGCCTAAAGAAAATGTGGCCTGTGGGGGATGATAGAGGACAACCCCTCACCCCAAGCAGGAACGCATTAGAGAAGCAGCAATGCAGGCGAAATTACATTCCACACCCCAAACATGGAGAGCACCAGACCCCAGACCACTGAGAGAATCTTCTAGACAGTGGGTGCCTCATTTCAGTGGGTTTAAACAACACCAGTTTGCAAGTCAGTATTATTTTTGTCTTTTAATGCTTTTACAACATTAATTTTTTGGGGGAGGGGGTGGTCTGCTGGCTGTAGGACTTGAACTCAGGGCCTGGGCACTGTTCCTAAGCTGTTTTGCTCAAAACTAGCAATCTACCACTCTGAGTCACAGCTCTACTTCCAGTTTTTGAGTTGTTGATCGGAGATAAGTCTTGCAGGGACTTTTCTGACCAGACTGGCTTTGAACCACGATCCTCAGATCTCAGCATCCTGAGTAGCTAAGATAACAGACATGAGACATCAGCATCCAACATTAAATTATCTTTTTTTGCCAGTCCTGTGACTTGAACTCAGGGCCTAGGCACTGTCCTTGAGCTTTCTCAAGACTAACACTCTACCACTTGAGCCACAGCACCACTTCTGGCTTTTTTCTATGTATGTGGTACTGAGGGATCAAACCCAGGCTTCCTGTATGCTAAGTGAGGCCATGCTCCTGGCTTGAACTCAGGTCCTGGGAGTTGTCCCTGAGCCTCTTTGTGCTCAAAGCTAGTGCTCTACTACTTGCACCACAATGTCATTTCTTTTTTTCTCTCTTTTTTTTTTGGGGGGGGGCCAGTCCTGGGGCTTGAACTCAGAGCCTGGGCACTGTCCTTGGACAATTTTTACCCAAGGCTAGTGTTCTGCCACTTGAGCCACAGCAACACTTCTGGCTTTTTCTGTATATGTGGTACTGATGAATGGAACCCAGGGCTTCATGCATGCTTAGCAAGCACTCTACCACTAGCCTGCGCTCCCGGATCCCTAAATTATCTTTTTAAGAAGGAAAAAACACTCCATAGTTGCTTCAACACTTAAAACCCTTTGAATCAATGACTTGTTCAGTTGTAATAAGCACTATGTAAATGATAGTGGTTAGTGGTTACTAAGGCCCTGAGAGAGGACATGGAATGAGAAGATTGGTGGGTGGGCGGATGGGTAGGTAGATGATGGATGAGTGAATGGGTGAGTAGATGATTGGATGGGTAGATAAGTGAATGAATAAATTAATTGGTGGGGGGTCAGGAGCATGGTCTAGTGGTAGATTGCTCACCTAGCATACAGAGAGGCAGAGATATAAGGATCATGCATGGTTCAAAGCTAGCCTAGGCAAGAAAGTCCGTAAGACTCATCTCCAATTGGAAGTAGAGCTATAACTCAAGTAGTATAACACCTGCCTTTAGTGAAAAAGCTGACACTGAGCAAGCCCTCAGTTCAAGCCCCATTACTAGCGCGCACACACACACACACACACACACACACACACACACACACACAAGTGGATGGATGAATGGATAAGAGGATAGAAGGGTGGATGAATGTGAGGAAGAAAGGGAGGGAGGGTGGAAGGGAGAAGAGTGCTAATATTTATTGAACTCTTAAAAAACCCAAGAGCTTTTTGTGACTATGACAAGCCCGTGAATGTGACCCCCATGGAGGAAGAGACATAAAGGGGTGCACACGCCAGCCTGCTCCCAGTGTTTTTATGCAAAACTCAGAGACATATACCACTTCAACAGCCAGTCTGTGTGCAAACTTGAATATTTTAGGGAAGGGGCAGCACTTAGGTTATGACTTGCCGCTTCGACGTTAATCCTGGTGATAAGTGTGTTGCTGAGAAATGACTGTAAGTGTAAATGTTTTGTCTTCATTCCTCAATGTTCTCCCTCTCTGCCTGTGCCTTTAAAATCATTCCCAGCTACTCCTTCATTAACCTATACCTATAAGGATATCCATCAGGGCAAACTCTTAAGTCCTTTGCAAACAGAGTCTTCTGCCAGGCAAATTTCCTCTTGTTTACGGTGGACTTACCTGTCCCTGTGCTCCTGCTGAGGTGTGGGATCTGAGCCTCTCACGTTGCCCTCAGGCCCCATAAAGCTGTCAGTGCATGCTCATGCATATTCAGATGGCTCTTCCTTCCCCACGATTCCCACTTTTGAAAGTCTCACATACCTGTGACTATAAAAGAAAATATAATTTGTGAAGGATTGCTACTTCAAATGAACACTTTGGGCTCAGAGCCTACCTTTTAGCTAACAGCCTCCTCGGGGAGTAAATTTATACTTGATTTTACAAACACTCCTGTCGTGCTTACTATGTGTGAAACACTGCTATAAGCACTATGTAAACAAAAAACACGTTTAATTCTCAAAGCAAACCTACACTATAGAAGCTTTTTTGTCACCACCACGCTGCCGAGGAGGCACAGAGAGGTTGAGGACTCTGCCTGAGCTCACATTGCTCTTGAGTCCAGTGGCTCTGCACCACTCTACTGTATTCAGAATACACTCTGTGTATTCTGTCTGGTCCATAGCCAGTATGTTTTATTGTTGATGATGATGGTGTTTTTATTCGCTTGCTCCGTTGACCTGATCTAAATAAAGCTGCACAATAGACAGGTTTATTTTCTTTAACGTATTGTCAGGGTTCATGCATGTTGTGACATGTCACGGTCAAAATAGCCTTCTTCCTTTATAAGCCTGTGTCATGTTCCATTGTGAGCATAGTCCATGTTTCAGTTTGTCCACCGGTGAATACTTAGGTTGTTTCCACGTCTCAACTATTATGAATTATGTGCTACGAACACAGATGTGCAAGTATGTGTTTAAAATTACATATATGTGTAAATATATACATGCACATATTCAGATTATGACTGAAGTCAAGAATCCAATGTATATCCTACAGAAGAGTGAGAAGGGCTGGGAGTGTGGCTTCGTGTTAGAATGCTTGCCTAGTATGCACAAAGCCCTGGGTTCAATTCCTCAGTACCACATATACAGAAAAGGCCAGAAATGGTGCTTTGGCTCAAATGGTAGAGTACTAGCCTTGAGAAAGCCCAAGGACAGTGCTCAGATGCTGAGTTCAAGCCCCAGGACTGGCCAAAAAATAAAAGAGTAAGGATAGGGGTGGGCAGGGAAGGGTGGGTGGGAATGCTGGGTGGGTGACATTGTTCAAGATATAGTATTCATCAACTTTGTTAAATGACAACTCCTTTGTACAACTACTTAAATATAATAAAAATAATAAAATAAAATGAAATAAAAATAATACAGGGTTGGAAGTTTGGCCTAATGGTAAGAGTGTTTGCCTAGCAGGCACAAAAACTCAGGTTTAATTCTTCTATACCACATACATAGAAAAAAGCCAGAAGCAGTGCTGTGGCTCAAGTGGTAGAGCTCTAGCCTTGAGAAAACCCAATGACAGTGCTCACGCCCTGAGTCCAAGCCCAGGACTGGCAAATAATAATAATAATAACTACTACTACTACTATTATTATTACTATTATTATTATTATTACGGCCAAGTGCCAATAGCTCTTAACTACAATCCTAGCTGCTCAGAAGGCAATGCTCTGAGAATCAAGATTCAGAGCCAGTCTGGGCAGGAAAATCGGTGAGATCTTATCTCCAATGAACAACAACAACAAAACAGAAGTGGAGATGTGACTCAAATCAAGTGTCAGGCTTGCGTAAAAAAATCTTGAGAGTATGAGGCCCTGAATTCAAGTCCCAGTCCCAGCACAAAATGGCGGGGGCGGGGGAGGGAGGACTACTCCTGACGAGCACAGTGGCCACACCAGTTTTCCCAGCCCTTAGAGAGGCCAGCCTCACAAAGTGAACAAGGACGCAAGCTCAGGTTGTGGACTGGTATCTGGGAGGAGAACAGACCTGACCTCTGGTGTGCTTCCCTTTGCAGATGAAGGTTTATGGGACATGTTTGTGAAGGACATTCCCCAGAGTGCTACTTCCTACACCGTCAGCCTGGACAAGCTCCGGCAAGGGGTGACATATGAGTTTCGGGTGGTGGCTGTGAACAAGGCTGGCTACGGGGAGCCCAGCAGCCCCTCCACGGCGGTGTCAGGTAGGGGCCCTTCCAGGGCACTAGAGGGAAGCAGCCTGTTTTTCTATATGAAGAAGGGGTAATTAGGCCCAGGTGTCCATACACCCATCTACCCACCCATTTATCCATCTATCCATCCATCCATCTATCCATCCATCCATCCATCCATCTATCCATCCATTCATCCATCCACCCATTTATCCACCCACCCCCATCCATCCGCTCTCCATGCACTGGTGCATCAGTAAGAGGAACGGGCAGGTGCTGAGCTTTGGCCAGTCTCTCCTAAGTCTCTGAGTTGCTAGGGAAGCAACACGGGGTGGGGGTTTTGGGGGTGGAGGAGTATGGTTAGGGGGTCTCTGCAGTGCAGCACCAGTGCCTAAAAGAAGCCAGACACCAGAGTTAACACCAGCCTCACCTGTGACGACCCCTCACAGGCAGGTTAGGGGTCCCTTCACCTTGTGATTTTTACTTTAGATCTTTATTTTTTATGGAATCCAAGGCATGTGCTGCACAGTGTGAGGCCAGCATTGTCCCAGCCAGCAGAGCCCATGGCCTGTGTCAGCTCACTCACCCTCCCCAGAACAAGCATGGCCCCAGGACCCATGAAGGAGCAAGCCGGGCCCCTGTGTCTTATGGGGGCAAACAGTGGAGGGGCCTGGAGGTCACTGGGGCCTAGGGGACCCCATGGCTGGGGATGGGAGTGGACTGGATGAGGGAACCAGCTGTGTCTCCTGCCTTGGCTCTGTGCGGCTGAGCTACTCACTGCCTTTGCTGAAATCAGAACAGCCTTTCCCTGACAGAGGTTGAGGGGAAAGGGTGAGGTCGATGAGTGATCACCATATCCTGGTCTAAGAGCACCTGTGGATTGTAGGGCTATGAGAAAAAGAACCAGGGACCACTTGAGGTTATAACACGTGAGAATTAAAAAAGAAAAACAGAACTGACAGCCAATGGTGCATGCCTGTAATCCTAGCTACTCAAGAGTTTGAAATCTGAGGATTACAGTTCAAAGCCAGCCAAGGCAAGAAAGTCCATGAGACTCCTCAGAAATCCCAAAGTAGTGCTGTGGCTCAAGTGAAAGAGCAACAACCTTGAGTGAAAAAGCCAAAGGACAGCATCCAGGCTCTGAGTTCAAGTCCCAGTACCAAGAAAGAGAGGGGAGGGGAGAGGAAGACAGGGAATAAGGGGAGGGAGAGAGAGAAAAAAAGGGGGAGAATGTGGCTAATGATAGAGTGCTCGCCTAGCATGTATGAAGCCCTGGGTTCAATTCCTCAGTACCACATCCGCAGAAAAAGCTGGAGTGCTATGGCTCAAGTGGTAGAGCATGCTAGCCTTGAGAAAGCTCAAGGACAGTGCCCAGGCCATGAGTTCAAGCCCCAGGCTGGCAGAAGAGGGAGTGGGGTGGAGAGGAACAGATGGAAAGAAGGAATAAAGGAAGAAATAAAGACAAAAAAATTGAGGTGACATTATCCAAAAATAAATATACTCATTACCCAACTTATGAAATTATAACCCTTCTGTATATCACCTTTATAATAATTAAAAATCTTGTAAGAAAAGAATTAGAGCCAGTGCCCATGGCTCATACCTGTAATCCTAGCTACTCAGGAGGCTGAGATCTGAGGATTGAGATTCAAAGCCAGCCCAGGCACTAAAGTCCATGAAACTCTTATCTCCAATTAACCACTAGAAAACCAGAAGTGGCACTGTGGCTCAGGGGATAGGGTGGTAGCCTTGAGCTGAAGAGCTCAGGGACAACACCCAGACCCAGAATTCAAGCCCCATGACTGTCAAAGGCGGGGGAGGGAATCAGAAAAAACAACAGCAATACTCATTTACCTCGTTTTTATTAAAAATGTAAACATGCCCCAAAGGATACAGAATATGGTCAAGAGCCCCCAGCTCACACCTCCCCAGATCATTCGGTGAAGAATCACCTTACCAGGTTCAGTGTGGAAAAGGCACGTGAAGCCGTTCCAGAGCCACGTGACTGTGTCCACAGGCACAGCCGATAGCAAAGTACACCAGTGGTCATGTCCTCCCCCTCTCAGGCATCATGCCCTGGCACTTCTGTGAGGTCTTGCATCAGAGCTGCCCCTGGCTGCCCTGTCATCTGCAGACTGCTTATTACACTCTTGGCAGTGCCAGCCTTCATTACCTCCTGGCCCTGCCTCAGGCCGCAGCCGTGCCACAGAGGTCCTGCCGTGTCCCAAGCAGCCCACAGGACAGGTCCACGGCCAGGCCTGCTTCTGTGCCCTCTAGGGTGGGAGGGGGTGGCAGCTGGGATATGTCAGCCTTATTAGATGAAATATGGAAGACACAGCCTGCAAACCCACTTCTATCTCCTAGATTCAAAATACTATCATCATCTAAGAACCCTGTGGTGTAACATTATCCAAAGCCAATTTCCCCCGTGGTCCCCGGGGGCTCACATTCTTTATCCATCAGGTGAGATGGTTAGCACCAGGTAGCTGCATTGTCTGTGGTTTGGGCAGCTGAGGCAGCCTCTGGGCTTTGCCTGTGAGAGGCCCCCACCCCGCCCTGCCAGAACCAGCTCCTCCACATGAAGCTCCTGAAAAGCACAGAGGAGACCCCAGGACTACCTGGACACCCACTGAGAAGCTATTTCCCATTTTCCTGTTCTTTCTAAAGAGAATAAAAGCGAAGGAAGAGTCTGCTTTTGCCAAAGCAGCTTTTACATGAAACCTTTTTCCAAACCCAGTTTTGCTCAAGGCACAAAATAAATAAAGCCCAGGTCTGCCTTTAAGGGGCTGTGGTCTGATAGAGGAGCCCAACAGGCAGACAGCAGGCAGCCCTGGGGATTCCCTGCAGGGTGACCACTGAGCTGCGTGGCATCCCAGGGCTTCTGCAGCCCCAGACCAGCTCAAACAAAAGCTTGAGATCCTATCTGAAAAGCAAACTAAAGCAAAGAGAATGACTGGAGATATGGCTCAAGTGACATACTGGTTGCCTACTTGGCACAGCACCCTGAGTTCAATCCCCAGTACTGCAAAAGGAGGGGCTGGGTAGGAGCTTAGCCTTCGCCCCATCACTAAGGAGGGGGCACTGGAAGATGCTGTGAGCATGAACTCGTGTCCTTAGCAGGTCCCTGGTGGTGGTGCAGGGTGGGTGTGAGGCGCCAACCCGCTGGCTGCTGCAGTGTGGGTATGACTTGGTGAAGGTGAGTGGGCACGGGGCTGGCTGGGGAAGGCCTGGAAGGGCTTACGTCTTTCCAGGCAGGATGCCGACAGATAGGCAAGGCCAGGACCAGGGCCAGGATGTATAGGCCACTGGGCTCAGAGGAGGCCTGAGCTGACTGTGCAGAAAAAGTTGGAGTGGGGAGAGGCATCCCAGTCCCGCCCCCCTCAGCGGACCTGTGGTCTTTCCTGCAGCCCAAGTGGAGGCCCGGTTCTACGAGGAGTGGTGGTTCCTGCTGGTGATGGCGCTGTCCAGCCTGCTCATTCTCCTGCTCGTGGTGTTCGCCCTGGTCCTGCACGGGCAGCACAAGAAGTACAAGAACTGCGGCGCAGGTATGGCGGGAAAAGAAAGCCAAGGCCATGTGTGTCCCTCCCCGAGACAGTCGGGGAGTGAGCTGGCTCCTGCCGGGCACACTCACGTTAGCTGTGGGTCTTGGAGTCACTGGAATCTCTGAGACCCCACTCCTCCTCCACACCCTGATGCAGAGCCACTCGTGTTTTAAACGCAATCAGACAGAAGGAGCATCAAGCAGAAGAAATATCATGCCAGCCACTCCGGTGCTAATACCCCAAAGCCCCTCCTCAGGTATTTGGGGGTGCCCCATAGAGTGTGGCAGCCTTATGATGGTGCTCACCACACAGCCTCACACCTGGCAGAGGTCAGGGTAAACAGCCGCTCCCCAAATCCCCATCATTAGAGAAGTGAACAACATAGAAACGCTCCTGTGCTGCTCAGAAGCAGCCAGCACAGCACCCGCTGTGGTGAAGAACAGACAGGGAAGGTGTGTGAGGAAGCTGAGCCCGAGGTTCTGTGCTGTGGCCACACTCGGGAGTTTTCTCAGGTTTCCAGGTCAGCTGGCTGGCTGGATTTATAGAAAGACAGCTTCCTCCC
The DNA here is from genome assembly GCF_031878675.1 of Megascapheus bottae. Lineage (NCBI taxonomy): Eukaryota > Metazoa > Chordata > Mammalia > Rodentia > Geomyidae > Megascapheus > Megascapheus bottae. The sequence goes on along the minus strand of NC_143511.1, from coordinate 32,904,979 downwards.
CCCCCCACATACACACATTCACCACCCTCCCACCTCCCCAACCCCGCCAAGGCCCTGTTGAAGATGCTAGCTCTTCTGGCCCTGTGGAGTGCCAGCAAGATAGGGTCCCCCCATCCACTGAAGAGTTAGCAAAAACGCCTGACCGTTCACTCTGGTATAGTGTTCAGTAATTCACCCCTCGAAGAAAGGATTTATCCTTTTTTTTCCCTGTATAAATTCACTTCTAACAAGTGTTCATAAAATCACATTTTATTCCTATGGGATTTGTAATGTATGAATGGCATGTCATTTCACTGAGTTAATACCATTACAGAATACTGTGTGTGGTGCATAGGAAATCTCTCTGCTTCCAGCCTCTGTTTCTCTATCTGAGGAGAGAGGGGGAGAGAGAGAGAGAGAGAGAGAGAGAGAGAGAGAGAGAGAGAGAGAGAGAGAGAGAGAGAGAGAGAGAGAGAGAGGAGGGAGGGAGGGAGGGAGGGAGGGAGGGAGGGAGGGAGGGAGGGAGGGAGGGAGCGAGAGAGAGAGAGGGAGGGAGGGAGGGAGGGAGAGAGAGAGAGAGAGAGACACGGAGGGAGAGAGAGAGAGAGAGAGAGAGAGAGAGAGAGAGAGAGAGAGAGAGAGAGAGAGAGAGACGGAGGGAGGGAGGGAGAAGAAGGAAGGAAAGAAAGAAGAAAAGAAGGAAGGAAAAGAAACTTGAAAAGACAGACCTGACCCACCACTGCCGGCACCAGCGTCACCTGGAGTATTCAGTGAGCCTCATAACTGAAGCTGGTAGGGTAGCACGCCGGCCTTCCCATAAGCCCCTGTGGGTCCCCTTCTGTTCATCCCCAGGCCCTGGTCTTCCAGGTTAAATTGCTTTTGACTCTGTTTCCCACCTGCCTGCACCCACTGCCCACACACATGCCCCACCAGGCAGGGTCATCTCCCACTCAGGGCCCGGTGTCTGCCTGCTGTGGTTGAAGAGCAGCACAGTCTGGAGGTGTGTGGCGGGGCTGGATCCCCATCAGAGAGGCATGGGTGGGAGGTTGACACTCCCGGACTCTGTCCCAGGGGCCCTGAATGGTAAGGATTATAGGTCTTGAAGTCCTGCCCTCCAAGAGCATCTTGTCCAATAAGGAGAGAAAACAGGCAGTAACATGGACAGGTTGGGGGGTAACATCAGTGTGGAGGACACAGAGGAAGGGGCAGTGGGGGGAAGCCAAAAAAGGAGCCCTCTGGTCATGAGACATTTGCTGTTCTCTCTCTCTCTCTCTCTCTCTCTCTCTCTCTCTCTCTCTCTCTCGTGTGTGTGTGTGTGTGTGTGTGTGTGTGGTGTGTGTGTGTGTGTGTGTGTGTGTGTTGGTCATGGGGCTTGAACTCTGGGCCTGGGCGCTGTCCATGAGCTCTTCAGCTCAAGGCTACTGCCCTACCCCTTGAGCCACAGTGCTACTTCTGGTTTTCTAGAGGTTAATTGGAGATAAGAGTCTCATGGACTTTAGTGCCCAGACTGGCTTTGAACTGTGATCCTCAGGGGGCCGGGAGTTTGGCCTAGTGGTAGAGTGCTTGCCTGGCATGCACGAAGACCCGGGTTCGATTCCTCCCTACCACATACATAGAAAAAAGCTGGAAATGGTGCTGAGGCTGGAGTAGAGCTCTAGCCTTGAGAAAGTCCAAGGACAGTGCTCAGGCCCTGAGCTCAAGCCCAGGACTAGCAAAAAAAAAAAAAGGTGAAAATGAACTGTGATCCTCAGCCCTCAGCCTCCTGAGTAGCTAGGATTACAGGCGTGAGCCACTGCACCCGGCTTCTTTTTCCTTTTCCTTTTTCTTTTTCTATTGGTTGTAGGGCTTGAACTCAGGGCCTGGGCTCTGTCCCCAAGCTTCTTTGACTCATGGCTAACACTTGAGTCACAGCACCACTTCTGATTTTTTCTGTGTATGTGGTATTGAGAAATCAAACCTAGGGCTTCATGCATGGTAGGCAAGCACTCTACCACTAAGCCACACTTCCGGGCCTCTAATCTATTATCTCTTGGTAACAAATGCCACTGGCGGTGAGGAACAGGAAGGAGAGCCTTTCGCAGTCACGTGGGGTGTCTGCTGACAGTCAGAGGCCAGGCAGACCATCACTTGCAGAGAGAGAAAGCATGCCAGGGACCTGGGCAAATTGGCTTTTGGAGCGGATCTGCACTGCTGACCACTAGGCATGCTCTATTAACAGCCCGATGGAATGGCCCCTCACTAAGCCACAGCCATCTGACCACCCCATGAACTTCCCACCCCACCCCTCCTCCTGCGGGCTCATCATGGGGGTGGAATTTCAATGTGGGTCTCCCAGGGGACTCACCAGATGCAGCCCCAGCCACATCTGAGCTGGGATCTGAGGACCCTGAGCAAAGGGAGAGGCTTTCAGACATCATGGAGAATCCCACTCAGGACAAGGCCTCCAAGCAGAAATGACTATGGCATGAAATGGCATCGGGCTGGGGTGCACAGGGAAGTCTGAGCTGAGGGGTGAGCCTGAGGACGGGGCCTCCCTCTCCAGAGGATTTGCCTTCTTCAGCTCATCTGCTAATTTGGGATTTTTTTTTTAATTCATTGTTTGGTTTGGGGGGGAGGGTGGAACTCAGGGCATTGGCACTATCCTTGAGCTTGTTTTTTGTTTTGTTTTGTTTCTGTACCACTTGAGCCATAGTTCCACTTCCAGTTTTCTGATGGTTAATTGAAAGTAAGAGTCTCCAGAGACTTTCCTATCTGGACAGGCTTTGAACCATGATCCTCAGATCTTAGCCTTCTGAGTAGCTAGGATGACAGGCGTGAGCCACCAACACCCAGTATAGTGTTTTTATAAATTTACTTCTTTAATAAGCTTACAATTCAGTGGTGGATTCAGAGAGCTATATACACTGTCACCACTGTCCATCTAGGGACATTTTAGTCACCTATTCAAAAAGGCACCTTTTGTTCACCTGTTACACCCACATAAATTTGCCTTTTCACTTCTTGTTTTGTTCCATGGTGGTAAATTTTTTTATCTTGAAATTTATTAAGTATTTGGCTTCCCTGGTGTTTAGTAAGTATATGCATTCAGATCACGTTTTCATAAAATATTGGCAAGAATACTAGAGTTTGGTGCAAAAGAAACACTGAACCGGACTCACACCTGTAATCTTAGCTACTCAGGAGGCTGAGATCTAAGAACAGAGTTCAAAGCCAGCCCCAGCAGGAAAGGTTGTGAGACTGTTATCTCCAATCTAACCAGCAAAAAGCTGGATGTGGAGCTGTGGTTCAAGTAGTGTCAGCTAGAGAAAAAGCTTAGGGACCCAGGCCCAGAGTTCAAGCCCCAATAAGTGTGCCCACATACACAGAAATGTTAATACTGTCATTTGGTGCACTTGCTCTAGGTAAGAGCATCTCCAACATGGAAGAATCTGTGACCCTGGACAATGGAGGGTTTGCTGCCTTGGAGCTCAATAGTCGCCACCTCAATGTCAAGAGCACTTTCTCCAAGAAGAACGGGACCAGGTAGGAGGCCGTGACAGGCCATGGCAGGCTGAGCCAGCCTGGGTAGGTATGGCTGTGGACTGCCCCCAGGCCTGCCTAGAACCCCTGACTCCCCCAGTGTACCTCCCACCCAACCCCACCAGGAAACTTTGAGTCTGGGGGCAGGGGCCCCAATGGCAGGCAGCTTCAGAAAACCCTGGAATGCATCCAGAGTTGACCAGGCATGTAGACAAGAATGATTCCCCGGGGCCTGATAGCTGATGCCTGTGATTCCAATACCACAGGGCTCTTGAGGTAGTCCCAGACCAGCCAGACTTCTGTCTCAAAAAACAGTACAAGAAAGGGCACTGTTTCCTACCAAAGCTTTGCTTCTCTGCCCTTTCTCAGTTTCACCAGGAAGGAAAACTTCCCCTGACCCACTCAAATCCATCACCTGCCTTTACACCCACCAACCCCAAGATTCTGGGAGGGAGGATAGTAGTCTGAACTACTGAGGATACTTTCCCAAAGAAGGGGCACTTGGAAGACCCTCAAGGGGCTCTCCTCTCCAGGCTCATGTTCATACTATTTGTGAACAAACATGGGGAATCCAGACCACCAGAACCCTGCAGGACAAATGTCTCCATTCTCCTACACTGTCCTTACAACTTAGCGTGGCAAGCCTGCCCCTGGACCCCACACTGCCCCGTTCCCTCCTGCTGGGGAGCTCAAAATCATTTGAAGGATACTGAGATCCTGAACTGACTGAGCTAATCTCCATCACTGGAGAAGGCAGGTCACACGCCCAAGCAAAATAAGCTGCAAACCCCAATTTGCCTTCCTTAGGACTAGAGGTAGGGGCTAGTAGAGCTCTGGTCATGTCTTCTAGTGCCCCTTGTCTGTGGAGGGGCTTTTCCTCCTGTGTCTTGGAAACATGAAAAGGCAAACACAGACCCAGGCATGGTGAAACACACCTGCGATCCTAGTGACATGGAAGATGGAAATGGGAGGATCATGGTTTGAGGCCAGCCCAGGAAAAACTAGAAAGTTTGCAACATACCAGCCAGACACTGGTGGCTCACACCTGTAATTCTAGCTACTCAGGAGGCTGAGATCTGAGGATCAAAATGCAAAGCCAGCCTGGACGGGAAAGTCCATGAGACTCCTATCTCTAATTAACCACCAAAAGCAAGAAATGGAGCTGTGGCTGGGGCATGAGCCTTGAGGGGGGGAAAAAAACCTCAGGATAGCACCACATCCTGAATTCAAATCCTTGGAATGGCACCAGAAAAAGAAAATTAGCAACACCCCATCTCAAAAAATAAGCCTGGTGTATTGGAGTATTCTTGTAATCTCAGCTACACAGGATGCTGAGTGAGGGAGAAAGACCACAATCCAAGGCCACCAGGGTGGAGGGCAAAGTAAGAAAACTAAAGCAAATGAAACTAGGAGTATAAAAAATAGAAAGCAGGAAGTGGTGCTGTGGCTCAAGGGGTAGAGTGCTAGCCTTGAGCTGAAGAGCTCTGGGACAGCAGAGTTCAAGCCCCATGACCCACAAAAATAAAATTAAAAAAATAAAAAAATAAAGCTGGGTTCAGTGGCTCACGCCTGTAATCCTAGCTACTCAGGAAGCTGAGATCCGAGGATCAAGGTTCAAAGCCAGTCCAGCACTAAAAACAGAAGACTCTCATCTCCTATTAACCATTAGAAAATGGGAAGTGGGGCTGTGGTTCAAGGGTAAGGCGGTGTCCTTAAGCTGAAGCGCTCAGAGACAATGCCCAGACCAGGCAAAAACCCATGACCCACAAAAGTAAAATAAATTGAACTGAAGAGCTCAGGGACAGCACCCAGGCCAAGTTCAAGCCCCATGACCCACAAAATAAATAAATAAATTATAAATATAAATTAAAAAGCAATCACATAATTGCAAGCAAGAGGGATTTGTTGCAGACAGTTTTTTTTTTTAATGTTCTACACTCCACTTCCTGTTGCAGCTCTCTCTTCTGCCCTCCGAGAAGAGAAGCTCATAGCCTCGAGGTGCTGGCCAAAGGATGAACAGTTGTCTGGATTATTAAGTCTGTGTACCATCTAGAAAAAAATAAAAAGAGGAAATCCATTTTCTGATGAAGTTGTAGGATCTCAGTGCACATCTGGTGCCAGCAGAACTCAGGCCTGTATGGCTCAAGAGGTGCTATTAAGAAGCCTAAGCCGGTGTTTCCAAGAGGCAGGCAAAAAGTAGGGTGCAGAACAGATTGGAAGGTCCCCAACCAGAAAGTGTCCAGCAAGCCCATGGGAGGCCGAAGGTGGAGGACTGGCCTCCAGGGTTCATCCATCTCTGAACACTAGCCCCAGCTCATGAGTGCCTCCTGCAATTCCAAGAGCCATGGACAGGGTATGAGGAAGACACAAAGGACCCCCACCCCATCCTTGCATTGTTCATTAAGCCCGCCTTTCATTGTGGGCCCCCAAATGTGACAAGGAAGGATGTGCTCAGGGAAGGCTGCTCAGGTAGGGGACACCAAGGCGAGAGGGGAGGAGACTGGCCTGTCTTGGGCTAGCCTCCCCAGCTAGTGAGACCTGGCTGGCCTCCATCTCTGGTTTGTGTGGCGATGCCAGTGCCTCTGTGGGAAGATGCCACTTTAGCTCTGAGGTACATGGATTTGCTCAGATGGCTAGATCACAAAAGGAGTCTTTCCTAAAATAAATTATCCTCCAGGGAGAGGAAAAGGAAGTATTGGTGACTCTGGCCTGTCATCCTTACCTACTCTGGAGGCTGAGAGCTGAGGATCATAGTTGGAAGTTAACCCAGGAAGGAAAATCCTTGCAGTTCTTGTCTCCTATTAGAAAGCTAGAATTGAAAATGTGGCTTTAATGGTAGTGTGCTGGCCATGGACACAAAAAAGCTAAACAGGAACATAAGATCCTGAGTTCAAGCCCCAGTACTGACAAAAAAAGAAGAAGATGGAGGAGGAGAAGGAGGAGGAGAAGGGGGAGGGGGAGGAGGAGGAGGAAGAGGCAGCCACTACCCTTGGACCTTCCCAGGACCTTTTCTGGAGAAAAGCAGCAAAGCTAACCCACAGGGAGGCCAGGCTGTGGCTGTGGTCAGAGGTGTCCACCCCCTCCTCCCAGGAAGCCTGTCCTGTGCCTGGCTTCCAGCCAGTGGCTCCTCCAGGCTCTGACCTCCTTTGTCCCCCACTAAGGGATGAAAGGCCACCTGTCTGCAGCCGTGCTCTCGTCCTCTTGTGACCCTGTGACCTAGGGCCTGGCTTCTCCCTGCCCCTGGCAGAGGACTGCTGCTGGGTCCTGCCACCAGACCTCCCTGGTGGGACCCAGCTGTGCGCCCACTGCTGTTACTGCTGCTTCTTTGTGGCCATAGAGACTGAACCCAGGGCCACTCTTGCTAGGCAAGCACAATATCACCTAAACAATGGCCCCAGCCTTTTGTTATAGTTGTTTCCAAGACAGAGACTTGTGCTTTTGCCAGGGCCAGCCTCAGCCTTGATTCTCCAACCTCCACATCCTGAGGAGCCAGGAGCACAGACATGCGCTGCTTGCCTCTTCAGAGCCAGCAGGCCACTCTGGAGCAGTGTGATTGCTAAAGGAGTGACGGCCCTCCTTCCCAGTACTTATTGGTTAGAGGCGATTGCAAGCCCTGCCCACACTCATCCCCACACTCCCAGGAGCCACAAAGGGCCAGAGCCCTAGCAGCTTCCCCAGCCAGCCTCAGGAAATGGGGCCACAGAGATGCAGCCCCGCCCAGCACACTTGAGTGGCACCTGCAGGGCAGTAAGAGGGCAGCCTGGCAGATCAGCTCCTCTCCTCCATATGTCCCCTCCTCTTGCCCTCCTCAGGAGTGCCTCAGCCCCAGCTTTGCCGGTCCCCACCTCTCATGCCCCTCCACCCTCAGTGCCTACCCAGCAGGGGCTGTGTGTAGTCACCACAATCCACTGGTGTTGGTGTAGCTGCAGTGACAGAAGCCAGAGGGTGGCGGGGGGGGGGTGTCCCTTGGGGGAGTGGTCTAGGCCTGGGGTAACCTGAGCCCCCCTCCTGTCCCAGGTCCCCTCCCCGGCCAAGCCCCGGAGGACTGCACTACTCTGACGAGGACATCTGCAACAAATACAACGGTGCTGTGCTGACTGAGAGCATGGACCTCAAGGAGAAGTCGGTGGACGCGTCTGAATCCGAGGTCAGTGCTGTGCTGGCCTCCCTGCTCGGACCCCGCTCCTGCCTCTCATCCCGCCCAGATAGGTGGGCAGAGCGGGCAGCAGAGTATGTCCTGCTTCTTAAATCCCAGGGGCTGGGGTGAGATGAACAAGGTAGGGGCACCCTTCTATAAGAGCCAGCCCCGAGCTCTGCCCCTCTCCCTCACGCTCCGTCTCAGCCAGGCCGGAGGTCATGACCCTGCCCAGAGTGGACTTAAGCTGGGGGTCCATTCTTTCCATGACAAACCTGCTTTGGACCCATGCCAGGCTTGTCTGCCTCCTGATCAGGGATTCCATGGAGCAAAAAGGTCTCTCTGCTGGGTGCTGGTGGCTCCTGCCTGTAATCCTAGCTACTCAGGAGGCAGAGATCTGAGGATCATGGTTCAAAGCCAGCCCGGACACAAAAGGAGCTGAGACTCTTATCTCCAATTAACCACTAGAAAATGGGAAGTGGGGCTTGGCTAAAGGGTGGGGTAGTAGCCTTGGGCTGAAGAGCTTAGGAACAGCACCTAGGCCAAGTTCACGCCATATAACCCACAAAAAAAAGAAAGGTCTCTCTCTGACCAGTGAGGCAACTACGAGGCCCCAGAGCCGAGGCCATCTCTGTGACTTACTCCAAACAGCACGGAGGCCACTTGTGCTGAATCTTTGGATTTGCACATGCCACACTTTGCAAGGTGGCAAAACCCACCAAACCATTCTCCAGGCTCGGGGGCCTGCCCTACCTCTCACATTGCTCCTCAGACCAAGATTTAATCTAAAGTCTCACCTGTCTCTTGACCTGAATTCACGCCTTATTGAGCCCCAGGGCTCCATAGAATGGCTCCTTTTCCATCACACTGTCCATGTGAACTCAAGAGAGGCCAGAAGTGAGTAGGCAGTAGATGGGCGCTGGCTGGCCTGGCTGTGAGTGAGCTGTTTACCGAGGGCACTGGGGAAAGGGACGGCAAGAGATGGTGCAGACATCAAGGTGCTCCCCCTCCTGAGCAAAGCCGCCTGCCTTTCCTTGCTAAGGAAGCAGCTGTGGAGCTAGCACACAGGGACAAAGTCTAGTCCTCACTCTTCCTGGGCTTCCCTGAGTGATGGTAGCTGTGCCCATTTGGGGCTCACAGCAGCCCCCTGCAAGCTGGGCTGTCCTCCTCCTGGCCAGCATGGAGACCCGCCAGCAGGCAGGATGAGGAGCTGGACAGCCACCTTGCTGCTCTGGTGCCCAGAGCTGGCCTAACCCTCCACCCTCCACCACCGGCTCCTCCAGCCCAAAGCTGGCACATCCCGGAACAGCCAGAGTGAGATTTGCGGCTTCTGAACTGTGTTCATAAACCCCACATTCTTGGGGCATGCTCTGTCCAGCTCCCCTCAGAGGTGTGGGTATTTTGCTATTCAGATTTACCTGAATAGTAGATAATTATAACTCATGACCCTGGCTCAGTACTGAGCCAGGAAACAGGTGCATCATGTGCACAAATACATATAACTAAATACATGGACACACATGCACACAGCCACATATCCATATGTGCATATTTACGTGGCCATGCATGCACAGCTAAGAACATAAGCATGATTATACCTACACATGTAACCCTTCCCTCCCCCCCACTGCCACACACAGGTGGACAGGTAGGCAGGTGAGCTGCAAGAGGGACAAGGAGGGGAACAGGCATAGGAAGAGGGAGGGGATGGAGCCACTAGGAGGGAATACTGGCTGGGAAAGCCAAAGTTAAAGAGGGGATTAAATGCTTTCCCATGGCATAGCCATATGGCTGGAAGCCAGGGTCCTGCAAGCCAGGCTGCCTGCCCCCATGTCTCCTTCCACAAAGAACCATGTAGATACTCTCTCTCCCATCTCTATGCAGAATACTGTCTAGAGCCCTGGGGGTCTGCGCCCCGGGAGCCTCTCAGGCCCCTGCACCTAAGGCCAAGAATCCCCCAACATCCGGGTGCAGTGGCTCATGCCTGTAATCCTAGCTACTCAGGAGGCTGAGATCTGTGGATTATGGTTCAAAGCCAGCCCAGGCACTAAAAAGTCCATGAGACTCTCATCTCCAATTAATCACCAGAAAACCGGAAGTGGCACTGTGGCTCAAGGGGTAGGACAGTAGCCTTGAGCTGAAGAGCTCAGGGACAACACCCAGGCCCAGAGTTCAAGTCCCAGGACTGACAAGGAAGGAAGGAAGGAAGGAAGGAAGGAAGGAAGGAAGGAAGGAAGGAAGGAAGGAAGGGATCCCCAAAGGCACTTTTCTCCTGTCGGGTCCCAGAGCCCCGAAGAGGTCCCCTTGGAGAGCTCACTTGTCAGAGGCTCACACTCACTGCTTTGCCAACCTCCATCTGCTGGTTTGTTTCTGCTCTGAAGCAAACTCTGGCTGTTATGGGTCTATCCTTTGTCTGGCTTAGCTCATGAGAGTCTTCAGCACTAAAAAAATACTGGATTTCACCATTTTTTTTCTTTTCAGCAGTACAGGAGGAGCTTGAACTCAGCCTTATGCTCTCCTAGATTTATGACTCAAGGCTGGCATCTACCACTTGAGCTACAGCTCCTCTTCTGGCTTTCAGTTGGTTAAATGATAGTGAAGAATATATCAGATTTGTCTGCCTGGGCTGGCCTAGAACTTTGACCCCCTATCTCACCTCCTGAGTAACTAGGAGCACAGGCATGAGCCAGCAGCACCTGACCCAAATGATTTTTAGCTTGTTGGCCTGCATTCTATTAAGATGGTCAATTGATTGATTTGGGGAATGTCAAACCAACCTTGCATCCCTAGGAGACCCCACTGATCTTGGTGGGTAGTTCTTCTTGTATTTGGCTATAATAAGTTTGCAAATCTTTTATTGATTATTTTTATACTGTACTCATAGAGTTATGGATGCATAGTTATCTCTTATTGTATAATAGTTTTGTCTTATTTTGTTTTATTTTTTTGGTGCCAGTCCTTGGGCTTGAACTCAGGGCCTGGGTGCTATCTTTGAGCTTTATCTGCTCAAGGCTAGTACTCTATCATTTGAGCCATAGCTCCACTTTTAGGGCTTTGGGTGGTTAATTTAGAGATAAGAGGTTCATGGACTTCTCTTCCCTGGCTGGCTTTGAACTGGGATCCTCAGATCTCAGCCTCTTGATAGCTAGAATTACAGGCATGAGCTACCAGCATTCAGCTTAGTGTGTGGGTGGGTGTGTGTGTGTTAACCGGGTAAGAATAGTTCTGTAAATGAGATGGGAAATAATTCTTTCTTAATTAGTATTAATTCTCCTTTAGGTGTTTATTGGAATTCCCCATTAAAGCCTTCTAGTGCTAGGCTTTCCTTCCTGGTTGATTGTTAGTTACTAATTCTGTTGTCTTTGCTTGTGATCAGTATATCTGGTCTTTCTGTATTAGCACATGTCCATCATGTCTGTGTTTCTAGGGATTTTTTCCTCTCAGCAACCTAGTTTGTGAAATATAGCTGTTTCAAATCTTTCCCACTTCCTTAAGGCCTGTATGTAGTTCTATCCCCTAGTCCATTTCTATTTAATTCTCTCCTGGTTTGGGTCACTCTGCTTAGTTTCCTCATTTTTCTTGATCCTTACCATACAACTTGTTTCATTGATTCTTAATTGTTTTTCTTCTATATCACTTATTTCTGCCTGAGTACTTAGCATTTCTTCCCTTCTGCTTGTTTGAAGTTATTTTGTTCTAGCTCCAATTTCTGTGTATATATGAAAGAGAGAGAGACAGCCAAGAAGAAAGAGAGGGAAAGAGAGAGAGAGAGAGAGAGCACCAGTACTATGGTTTGAACCTGAGGTCCCATATACTCTCACTTAGGTTTCTTGCTTATGACTTATGCTCTACCATTTGAGCCACGCCTCCAGCCTAGATTTTTGGATACTTGTGAACTTTTATGCCCAGGCTACCTTTTCAACAAGATCCTCTAGATCTCAGCTTCTTGAGTGACTAGAATTAGAGGTATGAACCATCAGTATTTAGCTTTCTAATATCTTAAGCTAGAAGTTTAGATTTAATGTATTTCCTTTTTGTAAATAGGCCTTTATAGTTTTATTTACATTTTCCTCTAAATGCTTTCAGCCAAATTGCACAAAGTTTAGTATGCTGTGTTCTTTCTCCTCTTGTCTCAAAATATTTTATAATTTCCTTTGTCATGTCCTCCTCAATACATATTTGAAAATGTATTTTTTTTTGCCAGTCCTGGGCTTGAGCTCAGGGGATGAGCACTATCCTTGGACTTTCTCAAGGCTAGAGCTCTACCACTTGAGCCTCAGCACCACTTCTGGCTTTTTTTTATGTATGTGGTACTGAGGAATCGAACCCGGGTCTTTGTGCATGCTAGGCAAGCACTCTACCACTAGGCCAAATTCCCAGCCCTGAAAATGTATTTTTAAGAGGCCAGGAGTTTGGCCTAGTAGTAGAGTGCTTGCCTAGCATGCATGAAGACTCAGGTTCTATTACTTGGTACCACATGCATAGAAAAAGCCAGAAGTAGTGCTGTGGCTCAAGTGGTAGAGTGTTAGTCTTGAGGAAAGCCCAAGAACAGTGCTCAGGCATTGAGTTCGAGCCCTAGGACTGGCAAATAAATAAATGTATTTTTAAATCCCCCATGCTTGTAAAATTTCCTAATTTCTTTCTGTTAATTATTTTTAATCCCATCATGATCAGACACTTTGCCCTTTTCCACTTCTCTTGTATTCATTGAATTCTACGGTACATGCTGGCATGTATTCTACACAGGAGAGTGTTTTGTACCTAGATGGAAGCTTGTGCCACTCTGCTGTGCTGCGTGGAGAGCTCTGAGAGAAGGCTGCATCTAAATGGTTTACAGTGCTCTATCTTCTGTTAATGTGCTGGTGTCTCCAGCGGTTGGTACTGAATTATCTGTTTCTGTCTTAAGTCTGTCTGATTTAGTTTCATGTATTTCCCCAAGTTCATGTAACCACGTGTCTATAGTTGTCACATCTCATTCACAGCTTCTCACTTTAGCCATCTAACACGCCCCCTTTTGTCTGCAGTCACCATCTGTGTCTTCAGGTCTAGTTTGTCTGATATTGGTATTGTAACTCCTATCTCCTTTGGTTAGCTTGCAGGGTCTCCTCATTCTAGCCACTTGTATCTTTCCATCAAACAATGTTTCTTTTATAAGACTCATGTGATTTTAATTGTTCTGCTCATCCTTGCCTTTTTATTGTTGGTGGTGATAGTGGTAGTGAGGCTTGAACTTGGACCCTGGGTGCTGTCTCAGCTTTGAAACTCAAGGCTAGAACTCTACCACTTTGAGCCATAGCTCCACTTCTGATTTTCTAGTGGTTAATTGGTGATCAGCCTGGCTGCCCAGGCTGGCTTTGAACCACAATCCTCAGATCTCAGCCTCCTGAGTAGGTGGGATTAGAGGCATGAGCCACCAGCTCCCGGCTTCATCATTGCCTTCAATTGACTTTTTAATCTACTTATTTAATGTCAGTTATCCTGTAGGTAGAATTTACATCTCCCATTGTGATGTTTGCCTTCTCATGTCTCATATTTCTGTATCCCTATTTTCTATTACTTCTTTTGTTTGGTAAGTGGACAGTCTTTATAATGGAAAGCCACTATAATTAATCAGTGGCTACCACTTTAATTCCTTTGCATTTGCTTTCCTTATTCCTTTCAGGTGATTTTATTAAGGGCTTATTCCAGCATCTGAACTCACTTCAGATTTATCCTAAATTTCGGGGATGTATGGAAACTTCTCTCTCCTCTTTTTTTCTTGTTCTATAATTTATATCCATCTTATATACCCAGTGTTCCAAACTGAAGACTTTTGTAATTATTGCCTTACATAATTACATGTCTCCTAAGGAATTTGAGAGAGGAAAAGAGAGCACAGGTACATCTTAACCTTCCTGCTTGTTCCTTCTGGGCCTCTTCAGTTCTGTGGATTCAGGCTGTCAGCAGGTGTCAATCCATTCCCTGCCACCTTCCCTGGGTAGTTAAATATGCTACATTTCCAACATAAAATTATATACATATTGTTGTATGCACCATTGCTCTTTAAATAAGAAAAAAGAGGAAAGGGGAAGAAATATATAATTACAATGTCTTTGATAATTTCCTATGTAATTACTTTGCACTGTGCTCTGTGTGTGTGTGTGTGTGTGTGTGTGTGTGTGTGTGTGTGTGTGTGTGTGTGTGAGAGAGAGAGAGAGAGAGAGAGAGAGAGTTATTGTCTGATGTCACTTGCTTTCAGCCTCATGATCTTCCTGCTAAGGCCAGTCTGCTAGCAACAAATCTTCCTGCTTCCCTTGACCTGGGTATCTTCTTTTTTTTTTTTTTTTCCAGTCCTGGGCTTGAGCTCAGGGCCTGAGCACTGTCCTTGGACTTTCTCAAGGCTAGAGCTCTACCACTTGAGCCTCAGCACCAATTCCGGCTTTTTTCTATGTATGTGGTACTGAGGAATCGAACCCGGGTCTTCGTGCATGCTAGGCAAGCACTTTAACCACTAGGCCAAACTCCCGGCCCAACCTGGGTATCTTTTTGTCATTTCTTCCCCTCCTCCCCCCGCCAATCCTAGGGTTTGAACTTTTTTTACTCAAAGCTAGAGTTCTAACCACTGGAGCCACAGCTCCACTTCTGGTATTTGCATAGTTAACTGGAGCTTCACACACTTTCCTGCTCAGGCTGGCATTGAACTGGGATCCTTAGGGCTCAGCCTCCTAAATGGCTAGAATTATAGACATGAGCCACCAGCGTGCAGCTCATTTCCATTTTTTTGAAAGCTCTTTTCTCAAATGTAGTATTCTTAGCTAGCACTTTTCTTCCCAAGTCTGGCTGCATAGCACTGGTATATTTGTGGCCCTGGGGCTTTTTAACTCAGGACCTCAGTCTTGCTTGGGATAATTCCTCTCACATTTTTGCCTCTCACATTTATGCCTTGGGCCACAATCCTTCTATGGCTCTCAATAACTGCCATTACAGATGTTTGTTACAATGCCCGGCAGCTGGTTCACATAAGGATCTCACTAATTATTTTGCTGGGGTTAGACGCAAATCGTAAGCCTCCTGATATCTATCTACCAAGTAGCTGGCCTTGCAGGTATGAATCACTGTTCCCAGCTTTCCTTACTTAACAAATAGGTTTCACATTTTTGACAGAGGGCAACTTCAAATCCTACTCCTCCCACCGCCAGAATAGCTAGGTGACCACATGTACCGTCACCTCTTGCTTGTCTTTCTTTTTTAATTGCTTTAATTTTTTATTAGAAAGGGTTACAGTTACATAAGCCAGGTAATGAGTACATTTCTTTTGGGACAGTGTCATCCCTTCCCTCATTCTTTCCCAGGTTTTCTCCCAAGCTTGTCTTTTGATACAGGGTTTTACTCACTCTCACGTGCTCTCACTTGTTCACACTGGCCTCAAAGCATAATTTGCACCTCTTTTAGAGCTGGGATTACAGGCAAGCACCACCACACCCTTCCATAACAGGTACTTTGGAAGTCATGGCTTGGTTAGTTTCAACACTGACGCATCCTGAGAGGTTGCCTGCCGTTTTTGGTCTGTGAAGGCATGACATCTTTCTGGTTCGTTTGGTGTCTGACTGCTGGCATCCATCCCCTGTGTGGTGTGGTATTGCTTGTCTATTTGACCCTTGTGCTGTCTGGACTCGTCCTCAGGGTACATCCGGGTCACTCCTCAGTGGGGCAGCCTTGGTGTGCGTGGATCCCCAAGCCACCACATTCATTTAGCCGTATCTCTTCCCCCACCATGAGCAAGGATCTGGACAGTCCACTGCTGTCCGTGCCCCGCCAGCTGATGCCCCCATTACTCCCAAGCTCTCTGGTGCCTGCATTGTGTGGAGACGTAACCCCCACCCTGACGGCGTTAACTCCCAGGCTCTGTGCCATGGCCAGACACTATGAGCGCTGGAGGCTGGCTCTGATCTTGGGGCCTCTTCGCTCTAGCTGTCTCCCTCCCTGCTCTTCCCCATTCCCCTCCAGTTGGATCCCTGTTCCACATGTTGCTCTCCCAGGCCGCAGAGCTACCCAGCACACAACAGCAGCCATCCACAGGCCGGCCCAGCTCTAAAGCCACCTGCGAGTACCCAAGCCCTCTGTTGCTATGGTTACCTTGCCCCTCCCTCCTGTACCCCCTGGAGAGGCCCTAGGGCACCGCAACAAAGCTGGGGTTGGGAGCCTGGCCATGCTCCCATAGCAACACACACTGGGCACAGGGGCCAAATGGGGACAAGTTCTTCCCAATGCTGAGTGGATTTCCTGTGGGGAGCCGGAAGAGGGCCATTCTCCTGCCCACATGGCCAGGACTGGGCCCTCTGGATATAGAGCAGACTGGGAAGGGTGACATGGAGTGAGAGACCCCAGGAGATTGAACCAAACCCCTAGGCTACAAGTCCTTCCACCTGCCCACACCTGCCCAGAGCCCATCACACTGAGGTGACAGGGAAGGACCACCACTCAAATGTCCTGGGCGCCCCTGGGTCTCAGAGAGGTTTAGTACATTGCTTTCTGTTTTGGGGTGCGTGCACATGCGCGCACGCGCGCGCGCGCGTGTGTGTGTGTGTGTGTGTGTGTGTGTGTGTGTGTGTGTGTGTGTACATGTGTACTGGGGCTTGAACTCAGATCCTGGGCACACTCCCTTAGCTCTTTCACTCAAAGCTAACACTACCACTTGAGTCACAGCTCCATTTCCAACATTTTGCCAGTTCACTGGAGTAAAGGGTCTCATGGATTTCTTGCCTGGACTAGCTTCAAACCAAAGTCCTCAGACCTCAGCCTTCTGAGTAGCTAGGCATGAGCCACCAGGGCATGGGTAGTATTGTTTTTGGTGGGGGAGGGAGGCAGTACTAGGATTTAAATTCTGGGCCTTGCATTTGCTAGACCAGCAGTCTGCCATTTGAGTTATACCCTAGTCCTGTTTCTTGAGTTTGTTATGAGACAGGGTCTCCCACTTTTGCCCAGGCTTCTATTATCCATCTGTGCTAGATTTTCTTTTCTTTCTTTCTTTCTTTTTTTTTCTTTTTGTGGGTCATGGGTACTGTCCCTGAGCTCTTCAACTCAAGGCATGCTACCCTTGAGCCTCAGCCCTACTTCCCGTTTTCTAGTGGTTAACTGGAGGTAAGAGTCTCACAGACGTTAGTGCCTGGTTTGGCTTTGAACCTTGATCCTTAGATCTCAGCCTCCCCAGTAGCTAGGATTATAGGTGTGAGCCACTGTGCCTGGTTTCTGGTAGATTTTTTCTTATATAAATCTTTCTCTGCTTGCTGTCTGTTCTTAATACCATTTCCAAAAACTTTATGTAGTTGTTTTTAAAATAATCTTTGCTAGTTAGGCAGTATTTCCACTGCAGAGAGCATCTTCTGGAGCTTCTAGCCCCACTGGTCCAAATATTTCTCTTGTCTCTCTGATAATTCTGCCATTCACTAATGAGAGACAAGCCTGGGTTCTGATGCCTGCTCATCTCCTGTTCCTTTGACATCTGGTCTAGACTCTTAACTCCTGTGCATAGAGTTGGAGCCACGTCCAAAGGTGCAGCTGAGGCTCTTGGAGAGAAGAGCAAGCTCCACAGGCAACCAGAGCAAGTGGGGGAGGATAAAAATAGATGTGCTTGGTCCTGGGTTCAAGTCAGGGGCTTGACTTAGGCAGCACGTAGAGTTACATGCAGAGCCCTTGGGAGTGGGAGGCACAGAGACCCTGTTTGACAATTCTAAGAGCTAATGGTTCCCTAACAAGACACTTTATTCCCTAGTACATCATTCATTCATTCATTTATTTATTTATTTTGCCAGTCCTGGGCTTGAGCTCAGGGTCTGAGCACTGTCCTTGGACTTTCTCAAGGTTAGAACTCTACCACTTGAGCCTCAGCATCACTTCCAGCTTTTTTCTATGTATGTGGTACCGAGGAATCCAACCCGGGTCTTCATGCATGCTAGGCCAGCACTCTACCACTAGGACAAACTCCCCCCCCCACCCCCAGTGCATCTTTTAAAAAACCATTTCCAGACTTTTTTATGTGTGTGGGGGGGGGGTCATGGGGCTTGAACTCTGAACCTGGGTGCTGTCCCTGAGCTCTTCAGCTCAAGACTACCGCCCTCCCCCTGAGCCACAGCCTCATTTCCCAGTTTACTAATGATTAACTGGAGATAAGAGTCTTACTGACTTTAGTGCCCAGGCTGGCTTTGAACCTTGATCCTCAGATCTCGGCCCCTGAGTAGCTAGGATTACAGGTGTGAGTCACCGCATCCTGCTTATTTCCAGACATTTTGTGTGAGTGAAAATTGTGGCACTCTGGGCCACCTGGTCAGATGCTTGGCATCCTGCCCCCAGGGTCACATGACAGGCACATGGCTCTTCCTATTTGTGACCATCTCCTCACAGGGCTGCTTGTGGATTGTGTCTGCACCACTGAGTTCAAATCCCATGTCAGAACTGCTTTGGGTTGGGAATGTGGGCTTAGTGGTAGAGTGCTTGCCTAGCATGCAGGAAGCCCTGAGTTTAATTCCTCAATAACACATAAGCAGAAAAATCCAGAAGGTGATGCTGTGACTCAAGTGGTAGAGTGCTAACCTTGAGTAAAAGAAGCTCAAGGACACAGTACCCAGGCCCTAAGTTCAAGCCCCAGGGCTGGCAAAAAATAAAAATAAATAAAACCTCCGCCCTTTCCCTTCAACTGGCAAAGAGTGCCTGGGTTTTTCACCTTGCCAGTGTTTAGGTAGCCACCCTACCTTGAACTGCTGGCCAGGGCTCTGCACCCCTTTAGAAACAACCACAGCCAGTCAGACAGGGCCCCCAATCACATTCTGCCCTTCTGTGGTTTCCTGGGAAACCAACGCATACCATGACTTTCACATCACAGGGGAAACTTAAACAAAAAAAAAAAAAAGAAAAGAAAGAAAAAAAAAAGCCCTGCAGCATTTCCTTTTTGTCAATAATTCTCCCTCACTAAAATACATCCCCATTAAAAAATAATAATGTCACATAAGCAATAAACAGAGCAGCGGCAAGAGAAGGGATGGCGTTTTAAAGCTGTTTTTTTTATCAGAAGACCCACGGCACACTGCCTGAGCCGGAGCCAGAGGCCCGGCGTTTCGCTCTGGCTCTGCCGACATCAATTTCTCACAAGCTCCCCATACTTCTCGTGTCTCTGGCCTAGGAGGCAGGAGCCTCTCTTAATCCCTTTTCTTTCTTTCTACATGATGGTTTGGCTCTCTCAGATTAGCTGGGACTAGGCAGGAGCCTCCAAAGGCACCAGCCTCCCAGCTCTACCCCACCCTGGAAACCTTTCCCTTCTGGTGCAGTGTGCAGAATCCTAGGGCAAGACTCTGATTGGTCAGTGTAAGTTTCACACCCGCTCAGGAACCAATCACTGCTCTTTGAGAGGCAAGCATTCGCCCCACCAGGGGCAGGGAGAAGGTGGCTTCCTTCCAGGAGAAGATCAAGGCCTAGATTCCTTCCTTTTAGCCCAATAAGAACTGACCTCAGCTCATGCCCCACTGCCAGGACCCCTTCTTAGCACCCACATTTTTCACACATAATGCACCACCGTGGGGCTTGTTACTGATGAAATTCCTAATCAGGTATAGGAAGTGTGGAACCAAGTGACATTTTAATGATCACATAAACATGCTTGAAGCTCCGAGCTGACTGTCTCACACCCCGGCGTCTGTGGGATAATCTGGCTTTGTCTTCTTCCTGCTCTTCATTTGCTCAGAGCTTCGCCTAGTAAGCCACCCCCAGGCCTCTGGAAAGCAGGAGGAGAGATCTTCACCCAGCCATGGGAAACCCTTGCCTGCTGAGGGGCCCCCTCAAGTCACTTCGTTGCCAAGCAAGCTGTGACCACAATGGTGGCAGCTAGTTTCCAGAGTGCGGTGGGTTATGGTCTTGTGTTAGCGTGAGGAGTTCATGGCCACTGCAGCTGATGTGGAAGACACAGCAGGAATGGGGTGGAAGGTTACTGTCCACTCAGGTTCAAGGCTCAGAACCCTCTGGTCAGGGCCCTGGCAGCCTGCGGGAAGCATGGGTGAGTTGTCATGGTCACCCCTTGCAGAGGGCTACCCTGCCCTGGCAGGACTCCCCAAGTAGACAGACCTGGCTCACTGCACAGAAGACAGGCAGCCAATGCATCCAAGAGCTCCATTGTCAGCCTGGGGAGATAAGAACTCTCCCCACACACGCGCTGACTCCATGTCAGCGGTATGGAGCCTGAGACACAAGCAGCCACGCCCAGTGTTCCAAAAAGGCTCTGCTCACTCAGTGTGGAGTTTGCCTCTGAAAATCCCAGAGTGGGGGATGCTGGATCCATCTGGTCCTGCACCCCAGGGGTCCCTATGTGGCCCAGACTGCAGCCTCTCCTGCAGCCTCCAGGAGGGTGGCTGGCTCCCTGGCAGGACAGCCCCTGGGGATCAGAGCTCCCCCGTGGGGGTGGTGCGGCTAATGGCTGTCGAGCCAGGGAAAGTACCTGCCAGGAGCAGTGCACCCAGCGCTCAGGACCCTCGGGTACTGTCTTGGTGTGGGACCCTATGTAAAGCAGGGGAGGCAGCCTGGCACCAGAGGCTCACACCTTTCATCAGCACCCAGGCCCTGAGTTCAAGCCTAAGAACCAATGCCAAATAAATAAGGAAATAAGGAAAGGCAACAGCTGCCCATCTCCTCCCAACTGAGAGAATGGGGGGTCCCACACCCCAGGGAACCTGGGATAGTGTTTTATTCCCTGTCTGAGAGAAGTTATTATCCCACCAAGGGCTGACTGACACCACTGCCTCCTCACTAATGTTCACCACTAGAGAGAGGGAAAAAGCAAATCCTGACAGCTTAAGGATCATCTTCCCAGAGCTGCCCCCTTCTTCCCCCCCTTTCTATCCCAGGGGTCTCCTAAGCTCGTGGGACCTAGGGTACTTGAGCCCCAAACCTGCCCTGGCAGAGAAGCTTCCCTGGGCCCTGGAGACCCAGCAAGCTCTTTGCTGCCCTCCAGTGGACAGTATGGAACACCACGCCAGACAGGGCCCCAGCGGTTGTCCCTGCAGTGGCTGGCCAGCTTTTCAAATTCAAGGAGGAAGCAGGAGGCTGGCTGGGCTCAGTCAGGATGTGGGATCCCTTGCTTGGGGACTTGGAATCTTGTGGAGCTCTGGCTTGAGGATGTGGTGTCTTCCTCCCTCTCTTGTGCTCCTTTCATCAGAATAGCAGGGAGACTTCTCCCCACTAAGGGGAAAAAAAAACAACAAACTTCCATCTACATCTTTAGCAATATTTCCAATAAATTTAAATCAACTCAGAGACTATAATATAGTTTTGCTCTAAGAAAATAGACACAAGGGGCTGGGAGTTTGGCCTAGTGGTTAAAGTGCTTGCCTAGCATGCATGAAGACCCGGGTTTGATTCCTCGGTACCACATACATAGAAAAAAGCCGGAAGTGGTGCTGAGGCTCAAGTGGCAGAGCTCTAGCCTTGAGAAAGTCCAAGGACAGTGTTCAGGCCCTGAGCTCAAGCCCAGGACTGGCAAAAAAAAAAAAAGAAAATAGACACAAAAGGGCCAAGAATTTGGTAAGAGTACTTGCCTAGCATGCACAAAGATCCGGGTTCGATTCCTTGGTACCACAAACAGAAAAGAGAAGGAAGTGGTGCTGTGGCTCAAGTAGCAGAGCTCTAGCCTTGAGAAAACCCAAGGACAGTGCTCAGGTCCTGAACTCAAGCCCAGGACTGGCAAAAAATAAAATTAAGAAAAAAAAAGACCAAAAGCTGGAGCAAGTGGTTCACAATTATAATCTCTACTATTTAGGAGGCTGACATGAGGAAGTTTGTGGTTTGAGACCAGCCTGAACAAAAATTTAGCAAGACTTCATTTTACCCAGTGGCTGGGTAGCATTCCAGCCTGAGGTCAGTCCTGAGGAAAAATAACGAATTATTTTACTGGGCGCCAGTACCTACATCTGTAATCCCAGCTACTCAGGAAGCTGAGATCTGAGGATGGTGGTTCCAGGCCAGCCTGGGCTGAAAAACTCATGAGACTCATCACACCGGGTCTCTGCTTGTGAGGTTGGCTCACGAAAGCATACCCTGAGCTGGGTGCCAGTAGCTCATGCCTGTAATCCTAGCTACTCGGGAGGCTGAGATCTTAGGATAGTGGGTTAAATCCAGGTCAGGCACAAAAGTCAGTAAGACTCTTATCTCCACTTAACCACCAGAAAACTGGAAGTGGCACTGTGGTTCAAGTGGTAGAGTGAGAGCCTTGAGCTGAAGAGCCCGGGCCCAGAGTTCAAGACCCATGACCAACAAACAGACAGACAGACTGACACACATACACACACACACACACACACACACACACACACACACACACACACACACACACACAAGCAGAACCTCAGCCAGGAGTGTGGCCTACTGGTAGAGTGCTTGCCTAGCATGCACAAAGCCCTGGGTTCGATTCCTTGGTACCACATGCACAGAAAAAGCTGAAAAGTGCTCAAGTGGCAGAGCAATAGCCCTGAGCAAAAAGTGTCCAAAGACAGTGCTTCGGCCATGAGTTCAAGCCCCAGGACTGGGGGGGGGGGGGGGAGTGGGCCCTGGAGGCCATCCCTCCACCTGCGCCGGTGTGGGAGAATCCTTCCTTGTTGCCCACGCCTGGGCCTCCTGCAGACCCACGGCCCAGGCTGCCCCAGTGCCCCAGCCAAGCAGGGGAGGCATGCGGTGTGGACCTCTCCCGGGAGAGAACGGGGAGGGGGGGCAGGAAAGGGGGGCAGCAGGCCGTCCTGCACTTGGGGGTAACTGATGCCCGGCCAGCTTCCCGCCTGGCGGTTCTGATGGCCTCCTGGTGGCTTCCCCCCCCTCCGCCCCCCTGTGTCCCCTCTGACCCACGCTGTCCCCGTCCCCTAGGCCTCCGACTCAGACTACGAGGACGCCCCGCCCAAGCACTCGTTCGTCAACCACTACATGAGCGACCCCACCTACTACAACTCGTGGAAGCGGCGGCCGGCCGCGTCGGCGCCGCACAGGTACGAGGCGGTGGCCGGGGCCGAGGCGGGCGCGCTGCTGCACCCGGTCATCACGACGCAGAGCGCGGGCGGCGCGTACGCCCCGGCCGCCGGGCCGCGCCCGCTCACCGGCTTCTCCTCCTTCGTGTGAGCGCCGCGTGCCGCCCGGTTCAGACAATCAACTCCAACCACTGAGCTGAAGTTGTTTTCGTTTTATTTTCCAACCAGGAAAACAAACAAACAAACAAACAAACAAACCATCCCGAATCTGAGAAGCAGTGATTTCCCCCCCTCGACTGGTGGACGCGAGATGTCAACTTAGGAAGGTTTTTTTTTTTAAATGCCTTTTTTTTGGTAACATCGCTGCCGAAAGCAGATTGCTTTGTTTTCTTTTCTTTTTAAGAGAAGGTCTATCTCCCTGGTGCACTGGCTGGCACTGCCCCCCTCGGGCAGGAGAGGAGGGGTGGGTGAAATGGGGCTCGGCCTGCTCCTCTGTCTACCTCCTTTCCCAGGCCCAGCCAGCTCGGTCACAGCCTGTCTGGGGACAACTTGAAGCTGCTCCTGGCTCCAGGCTTTGAAGAGCAAATCCTGCCACCTGCATCCCGAGCTTTGCCGCTGGCCAGTGTGGCACTGGGTCGGGGAGGGTGGCGGGCAGGGGCTCAGCTTCTATCCTGCCTGCCACCCTGGGTGCAGAGCAAGCTTTTCCCTTCCTCTGCCCCCCACCCTCCTGGCCAGCTGACAGGAGCAGGAAGTGTCCACCCGGGTTCTGGACACACCCCCTCCCCAGAGGTGGCCAGCGGGGCCCTGCCTCCGAACACAGCACACGCCCACCCCACCCAGATGCCTGCACAGTGGCTTGTGATGTAGGAGTGTGCATTGTTAACCAGAGTATTTTTTAAATCTTTTTATCTTTTTTTAAACGATGTCACATGAAATGAACGCGTCTTTGCTGTCTCCAGGTGCCTTTTTATTAATTGTTCAGCTTTGTACATGGGAAAGACAAGAAACAGGAATCTCCAAATAAAGCCAACAGCTCTAAGAAACCAAGCGGGCCCCAAGTCACCTGTGCAGGCACACATGGGGACCATGCCCTCCGTCCCCTGAAGCCAATGTGTGCCCCACCCCCCTTGTCTCCAGCCAAGGCCAGCAGTGAGCCTCAGCAGGCCCCGAAAGGGGAGAGCCTTTGTGAACCCGCTCTGTTTGCGTTATTATGTGTAGCTGAATGAAAATAGTCTGAACTACTTTGGAAAACTTGAGTCCAGCCCATGCACCCAAGCTCTCCCATTATTTTGAGGGCAAATGGCTGGATGTGGGGACCCATAAACCCCCAGCTCAGGTCCATGTGGAACCAGAGCAGCGCAGCCTGCAGGGGGCAGCGCACACCAGACCGAGGTCACAGCCCTAGGATCAGCCAGCCCCTGAGGATGTGTGCCACTGGGCTTCAGTCTCATGGTCACTTGTCAGCTATGCGGCCTGCACGTGGCTGTTTCTTTCCACACCTGGGTAGGGGGTAGA
Source organism: Megascapheus bottae (assembly GCF_031878675.1). Classification (NCBI taxonomy): domain Eukaryota; kingdom Metazoa; phylum Chordata; class Mammalia; order Rodentia; family Geomyidae; genus Megascapheus; species Megascapheus bottae. Next base: position 32,880,859 of record NC_143511.1, on the reverse strand, counting down.
GAATGAAGATGTCACTTTCATTCTCTGATTTCACAGGCGTCAACTGTGTTCTAGGAACACAGGAGAATTTCCTGTGGGGTGAAGAATCCTCAGTTCTTCCGAAACAGAAGATGTAGGAAGATTCCTCCCTCCCTCTTCCCATCTTGCCCTCCCTCCCTCCTTCCTTTTCCTAGTGGAAGAGGAACTATTCTAAACCAAAAACTCCTAGATGCTCTGTCCAAAGCCACCTGTGCGTGGGACTGGCCACAGCCGTCCATATGGGGGACAAGATGGCCGGAGCTGCCTCCCCTCCCCCACAGAACTCTGTGAACACTCACCCCGCTTGGAGGGTGAGGACAGGCCCGGCCCTGAGCATGTGGCCATCTTAAGCCACAAGACATTGCTTTGATGGTGGGGAGGACAAGGGACAGTTCGGTTGGTGGCAGTGGCGTGTTTCCTGCGCCCCTCCATTTCCTGTGGAGTGGGCTTTCCAGGCTGTACTGGTCCCAGGATAGATGCTGAACAGTGACTGGCCTATGACAACCAGAGGATGGGAGCAGGGGTGGGGCCTCCCGTAGCCACATGGCTTTGGGAAGTGTCCGCTCCAGGCATCCCCTCCAGGGAGGATTAACACGGATGCTGGACTTAAGTCTCCATTCTGAGACAAGGACGTGCAAGTGCTGTCACCAAGACATGAGAACCACGTCCTGTGGGTGCCACCCCTCTCCCTGATAGCCTCAGGTGGACAGCTGAGAAAATAAGGGAGAGACCGGGCACCCCGTCCACCATCCATGTCCCCACACAGAGTCCCTGCTCCCCAGGGAGGAGTGGTGACTTCCCTACAGTAACCACCACTCCGATCTTTGAAGAGTCATCTCATTCCATGACTGAGGCCACAGGAAGCATCCGCACAGCTCCAGGGGACAGAGATCCTTCTGGAAGCTTCTTTGGATGCTGTGATCAGAGCTCAGTGAGGCACTTGCATAGCAGTTTTCATTTCCCAGCTCCCCTGAAGAACATGTGGCCCACACCCCCTGACTGTGGCCTCCATTTGGGGGTTGACAGCAGTGCAGCATCCCCTGGACCTCCTGCCAGCCCCTCGCTGCTCTTGGGAGAATTTGGGGTACACCTGAAGTTTTACCTATGCCTTCTGAAATTGTGCAGAAAACCAGGCCTAGTTTTAAAAAGAAAAAAAAAAACAAGAAGCAGAGGAAGAACCCAACAGCTTGTAGGAAGATGGACAGGTGCCATGTGTGCAATTTTTAATAAAAACAATTATTTTGGTTCTTCAGCACTTGTGATTTCCTTCACGTATCAGCGACCTGACTCGGGTCCTCAGCGACGTTCAGAAATTCTAAGGCTATAAATCACCATCACCAAAGTCATTTCAAGCCACACAGTGGGGCTTCCCCTGTACCCCAAGTTAGTATGAGGCCAGAGGAAAGCCAGCCCTGGCTACCCTGGCCTGTGACAGGCAGTGCAGCCTGGGGCCTCCAGCAGCCATTCCCAGAGCCAGCCCCACCCGGGGCCCTGAGCCCAGCACCTCACAGGATTGTGCCACACCTAGCCTGGGTAGAACTCGGATGTTGAACAACATAGTAGGCGTCTGGAGGAGACAGGGTGGGCCTCATGGCAGGGAGAGGAATGAAGCCCCGGCTTCTGGCAGCCACCATGCCACCACTAGGGGAGGGGACATCTTTGTCCTTATCATCTGCCCACCTGAAATGCTCAGAGCATTTCAGCAACCTTTCCAGGTGCTGTCATCCTAGCTACTTAGGAGGCTGAGATATGAAGATCATGGTTCAAAGCCAACCCAGGCAGGAACGTCTGTGAGACTCTTATCTCCACTAAACCACTAAGAAATAGAGCTGCCGCTCAAGTGGAAGAATGCCAGCCCTCAGTGAAAAAGCTCCCTGAGTTCAAGCCCCAGGACTGGCACACATACAGTGCAGCATCTCCAGGGAATGCTTAAAAAAAAAATCCAGGCAGCACTCAGTCAGACTGACTCACAATCTCCATGGTTGGAACCAGGCAACTGATGCATTTTAAAAGGTCCCCCGAGGACCTGTAGGAAGCTACATGTTCCTTGCCAGCAAGCAGGAAAGCAGAAGGAACCAGGTCTCTCCCCATCAGCTCTTATTCCAAAAATAATCTCCACCACAGAGATTGTGCCAAAGTAAGACCAGCTCAGAGGCCACCTCTGTCCTGAACGAGAATGTGGGCTTAGAAAGATTGTCTTCTCCCCACACCACTGTCTGCTGTAATGAAGAGAAAGAGCCTGTGTTAAGTTGGCTTGGGTCACAAAAGACCCTGCCATTATTATTATTATTATTATTATTATTATTATTATTATTATTACTATTCATGGGGCTTGAACTCTGGGCCTGGGCACTGTCCCTGAGCTCTTCAGTTCAAGGCTATCACTCTACCCCTAGAGCCACAGCCCCACTTCCCTTTTTCTAGAGATTAATTGGAGATAAGAGTCTTATGTTCCTTAGTGCCTGGGCTGGCTTTGAACCTCGATCCTCAGACCCCAGCCTCCTGAGTAGCTAGGATTACAGGTGCCCAGCTATTACTGTTGATGAGAAGGCAGGGCAGTTGCGTGCCTATGATCCCAGGAGGTAGAGGTAGGAAGACTGCAGATTTGCAGCCAACCCAGGCAATATTTGGCAAGACCCCATCTCAAAAACAAATACTGGGCACTGTTGGTTCACACCTATAATCCTAGCCACTTGAGAGGCTGAGAATGGAAGGGTCTAGATTCAAGGCCAGCTTGAACAGAAAAGTTGGTGTGCCCCTCTTCTGAACCCATAGCTGGTCACAGTGGCAACTGCCTGTCATCCTAAACCAGGTGAGACACTGACAGAGGATTACAGTTCCAGGCCAGGCTTGGCAGAAAAGCCCCAAGACTGCATCTCCACAAAGATGGAGGATCCCAGTCCAGGCACTCACCTGGGCATAAAGAAAGATGATACCTCCACAATAACCAGGGACAAACAGGGCTGGGTTTAATTCCTCAGTGCCACATACTTTGAAAAAGCTGGAAATGGTGCTGTGCCTCAAGTGGTGGAGAAAGCCCAAGGAGAGCACTCAGGCCCTGAGTTCAAGTCTCAGGACTGACAAGGAGGGAGGGTAGGAGGAAATCATTCTTTGGACTTGGGGTGCAACATGGCTAACTTGTGACCCCCCCCTTCTGCACTCTGGCTCATAGCAGTAGTGGGAGCAGGAGGCCCCACAGAGCCAAAAGTATGTCAGAGAAGGCATGGTTTGGAGGTGACTGCCAGATTTAGGATTGCAGAAAATCACATTAAAAGTGGTGTGACCCCAAATTCACAGGGTGAGGAGGGGTCAAACTCAGAGGTTCAGGCCCCTCCTGAAGAGCAGCGAACCCCTCAGAACCTCATCTGATCAAACAACCAACTTTTCTAGAACAGTGGGCACACCAGACGCTTATTTGCCAACAATTCTCACACAGCCATGGCTGAGCTTGTCTGAAGACCACAGCATTTCTCTCATTTTAATGGTCTAAGTCAATTAACCGCCCGCATGGTGAACAGTCCAAGCTGTTAATTCTGGGCTCTGTGGTCTTAAAATGCCCTGCTCCTACTCAGATAAGACAATATTCTGTCATGATTAAGCCAATCGTTGCATGATGGGCTTGAATTCTATCCAGGATTTGAGCGAAAGAAACAAAGAACAGAAAGAACTCCTATTTCTGAAGCATCCTGAAAAGACGACATTTTGGTGGGTTCACAAGCACCCAGGCAGCATCCCTGGACAACTTGGTAGGTCCCCATAGCCAACCAGGGAAGCCCCAGAGGGAGCCCCCAGTGTGTAGGAAAGAAGCCCCACCTGGCCCTGTGTTCTGGAACATTCTGCAAAACCTTTGTATACCTGCAGCCTGGAGAATAATACACAAGGCATGATGAACAAAACAGAGTAGGAAGGTCACAGAGAGCCCCCCATTTGTATTATCTTGTCTCCTCTCGCTCCATGGTGGACCAGAGTTCGCATGCCTCCCCACTCCCTGCTGGTCCCTGAGTGACTGTCCCCTGCACGCCCCACTGATGAGCCCTTGGTCCCTAGCGGTCTCCTTGCCCCTACCCTGCCACACCCTGCCTGCCATGTGGGCAGTTTGCCTTTCCTTCTAGCTCCTCTCATGCTCATGCTCCTGTGGCCTAGATCCTGCAAGCCAACAACCCAGGCTGAAACCCCAGGCCCAAACTCCAGCAGTCCCACAGGAGGTCTGACCATTCACCAATAAAAGAGGCCTGGCAGTGAAGGGAAGAAAAAGGTGACTCATCCTGGGAAGCCAGTGCCAAAAGGACATCTTTAGGGGTCAGAAGTGAATTTTAGCTTTTACAGACAAAGGACAGGGGCCAGGGGAAGATGTGTAGTTACTAAAACATCCCAGCTGTTTGGACCCTTGTGTGGGACCGGGTTCCAGAACTGTGGTGCTGCTAGCATGGCCAGGTAGGGTGAAGCCCAGGGCTCTCTGAAGAAGAAGCCGGGCCCGCAGTCTCATAAAGATGACCTTAATCAGCTCATCCCCCGAGTTTCCAAGGTGGTTGCAGAATAGCCACAGAGCAAAGATGAGAGCAAAGCAGAGGCAGGAGGCCGAGCTCTCCTCCTGCTTTCAGTTCACTCATGATCCCAGCAAAAGCAGCTTGAAAACACTGTTTATATTCCCAGGTGCCAGGCACTTCCGGGGAGGGCAAAGGGGAGGATGCCAGTGGGTCCAAGCCACCTGTAACCCGGTGCTGGACTTCCGCTTGATATCCCCCCACACAAACGGGGCGAGGGGAGGGAGGCAAGGTCCTAGGAGAAAAGGACCAGATGGTGCAGCTAGAAGAAGGGTCTCTGATGCCTTCAGCCTCTTCTGCCATCAGGCATGCCCAACCCTGCCGTAACAGGTGAACAGACCCAATGACAGCCCAAACTGGCTCTCACCTATAATCCTAGTCTCTGGAGGCTGAGATCTAAGGATTACAGTTTGAAGCCAGCATAGGCAGGAAAGTCTGTGAGACTCTTATCTCCAATAAACTACACAGAAAGAAAAAAAGAAAAAGTGGAGCGGTGGCTCAAGTGGTAGAGTAATATCCTTGAGCAAAAGAAACACATTCAGGGACAGCACCCAGGCCCAGAGTTCAAGCCCCAGGACCAGCACAATAAATAAAAATCAATAAAAGCCTGACCATTTCATCCAGACACAGAACAATACAGAAATTACAATCAATCATTATAATTAATAATGTATGTTCATATTGGTGCAAGCAAGGGAAAGAGTAATTGCTCTGGGGTTCGGGAAGCTTCCGATACCATAGTTTAGCTCTTGCAGATACAAAAGGTAGAAAAATGGCCATTGGAAGGCCATGCCTCAGGAAGGGAGTGAAACTCACAAAACTCCCTCCTTCCCTGGCAAGCTGCCCTTGGTTTGGCCCCTTCCTCAGCCGCGACTGTGTGTCTGTCTGTCTCCCTGGTGGCTAACCCCACGTCTCTCATAGCAAATGTGAGCACCAGATCTGTAGATCAACTGAGCACGTGGAGCCTTCGCAACCATGAACACTGGAAGTCTTTACATTAACACCTTCTTTACAGTAGAAGAACCTGGAAAACACCCCCTCAGCTTGATAGCCGACTTTAGCACAGACACATATCTACCCCTCCGGGATCCATGAGGCCACTTCCTCCCCAACCCATGCCCCGCCTGCTCCTGACATCAAACCTAAGCAGAGGGGCATTCAGCCACATTCTTCTTCTGCCTTCTTCAAAATAACAGCCTAGCAACCGCAGAACCTGTTTTCAAACCCGAGGAATACAATATATATATCCTCAAATCGCAGCCTCCTGAGTAGCTAGGATTACAGGCTTAAGTCACAGCACCTGGCGTGGCCCTCTTATAAAGCCAAGCAGATTCAGCTCGAAACATCACAGTCAGTTTTAAATTTTTAGCATTTTAATACAATATGTGTGTGTATTTCCTTCCTTCCTTCCTTCCTTCCTTCCTTCCTTCCTTCCTTTCTTCCTCTCATGTCTACAACTGTGGCTTGAACTCAGGGCCTTGTGCTCTCACTCACCTTTCTTGCTCCTGGCTAAGATCTGAGGATCTCGGTTCAAGGCAGGACAACAGACAACACCCAGGCCCAGAGTTCAAATCCCACAACCGACAAAAAAAAAAAAGGTTGAGAAAGAAAAAGAAAGAAGAAAAGGGGAAGAAAGGAAGAAAGGAAGGAAGATCTTGCATGCACCTAGAGGTGGAAATTATTGACATATCAGCAAGCAGAATTCAGTGATATATGAAGCCAAGTGAGCGCTATGCTAAGCACTCAAGGCTGGCTCAGTTTGCAAAAATCGATCGAGGCCATCTACCAAGTTAACAAGCCAAAGAGAAAAGACGACATGATTATGTCAATTAATACAGAAAAGCAATTAATCTGTCAATTCATCTGACAAAATGCAACATCCATTTATTATTAAAACTCTCAGAAAACAGAGGAACTCTTCAGGCCTCACATTTGCTAGGCAGGTTCTCTACTACATGAGCCATACCTCTAGCCCCTTTTGGCACTGGTGATTTTCAAGATAGGGTCTCCCTTTTTGCCTGGGCCAGCCTAGACCACAAGCCTCCTATTTGTGCTTCCTGAGTATGATAGGCATGCATCACATTCACTCATCACACGCCCTCTACTGCTGGGATGACCAAGCATCCAGCATTGGGTTACGGGGAAGTTTCTGGCATTTGTGTGCCAGAGCCACTCTGGAACTCCCATCTCCCTATCTCCCAGTAGCCAGGAATGCTACCACAAGCCCTTTGACGAGAGGAACTTCTGCGACCACATTGCATCTAAGAAGCGCCTGCAGCCAGCACTATCCTTAATGTCCAAGAGTAAGGGCAGGAATAAGACAAGCTGTCCTCTCTGCCTGTCCCACATTGCCAGAAATACTGTACAGAGAATAACCAGCACCCTGAAGAAACGTGCTGTGCAGAGAATGATCACCACCCTGGGGAGAGGAAGAAACAAAACTGCCCTTGTTTTCAGAAGACAAATAGCCCATGTTGAAAAACCTCAAGGACCCCACAAAACAAGAAACTAGTAAGTGAGTCCAGCAAGATGCCTTCTGTAAGTTTCCATGACAAATATCAGCACAGGCCTCAAACTCTTCATTTGGACAGAGTTTTCTCTCTGCACTTACCTGTTAAGCAAAAGTAGCCAGATGATATCCAATCAATTCATAGGCAGAAGAAAGGGAAGGGCTGGAAGGAAAGAGGGAAATGAGATCAGGAAGGAAGGAAGGAAGGAAGGAAGGAAGGAAGGAAGGAAGGAAGGAAGGAAGGAAGGAAAGGAAAGGAAAGGGAAGGGAAGGGAAAGGAAAGGAAAGGAAGGGAAGGGAAGGGAAGGGAAGGGAGGAAGGAAGGAGAAGGAGTTTGGGAGGGAGAGAAGAGATAGCTGGAATCAGCCTGAGGGTCAGGAGACGTCCATAGGACACAGCATTCTAGCAGTTGGCAAAGACACAGCCTGAGCCAGGAATGAACGTTTGTCACAGCAGTCCCTCCACCTCCAAATCAACTGCTTCCTCTCCTGTAAAGTCGTTGATCACTCAAACATCACCCGTAAGTCTTGGACAGATTTACATTCCTAGCCTGGACATACAAGTCAGGAGGGTCAAGCTGGATGCTGGTGGCTGGTCCTTCTCATCCCAGCTACTCAGGAGGCTGAGGTCTGAGGATCATGGTTTGATGCCAGCCCAGGCAGGAAAGTCCATGAGAACCTTTTCTTTTCTTTTTCTTTTTTCTTTCTTTCTTTTTTTTTTTTTTTTTGTGGGTCATGGGGCTTGAACTCAGCCTGGGCACTGTCCCTAAGGTATTCGGCTCAAGGTTACCGCCCTACCCTTGAGCCAAGCCCCACTTCCCATTTTCTAGAGGCTAATTGGAGATAAGAGTCTCAGGTCCTTTTGTACCCGGGCTGGCTTTGAACCTTGTTCCTCAGATCTTAGCCTCCTGAGTAGCTAGGACTACAGGCATGAGCCACTGCACCTGGCTTAATGAGACTCTTATCTCCAATTAACCATCAAAGGGCCAGACATGGAGGGGCCAGGAGTTTGACTCCCCCACTTTTCTAGCCAAGATGAGAGTAGGAACATTTTCCATGTCCCTGGAGCCATGTCTAGACATCTCAAGTCACTGTGCTAAGCCTGGAGCCACCTTGGTAGAACAGATCCTCAGAGACAGATCACCCCACAATAGGCTCACCCCCTAAATGGAAACCTTTTATCCTATCATGAGAACTGCCTGGGCTGGCTTCATGGACTGCAGTCCTCTGGATCTTGGCCTCTTGAGATCCAGGGTTACAGCCATGTATCACCAAGGCTGGCATCATCAGAATCCTGACCTCCAGCCACTGTGCACTGACCCGGGCTTGTCTCTCCAGGAGCCCATCAAGAGCATCCAGCCTGTTCTCTGTGGCCAAGACTTTTACAACCTTCAGTCCCACAATGTGCTCGGAATTTAATTAACCATATCGAAGATTGCACACTGGGACCAGCTTATAGCAGCTGTAACATTGAGGGGGTTTATGGCCAGATATTAAAACCAAAGCCACGGGGAGAGTGGCTTGAAGCCAGACAAATCAGCAGCAAGAAGGGTAGAGATGTGTTAAAAAAAAATAAAATTTAATTCTCCAGCTGTGGAGTAGTCATATCCAGGCTTGGTTATGAGGTCAGTCTCACAAATGGGGCAGGGGCTAAGGAAGGCATCACAAGTTCTGGCCAGCAGTGGACCAAGAAAGACAGAATAGCCCCCGGCACAGGATAAAGCTGGTACAAAGTGACCTCCATACAAGATTTGAACTCTGTATCCACCTTTGCATAAACTCCAGAGATAAGAAGGGAGGAAGGAATCACCAAGAACCTATTTGTCTAAATCGCTTTTCGCAACAGGTATTAATTGAGCATTTACACTAAGACTGCCTCCCTCCAGCCGGGCCGGCCCTGCAGGCACAGCCTGACTCCAGTTTAATTTGTGATCACTCTAGCCTAGTTTCTGCCATTTGGCACCTCATGAGCCCCCTCCCAGGCTTGCCCACATGCCAGGCCTGGCCTCTTTTACTCCCGCTGCCCTTTCCTTACTCTCTTCCTCCCAAACCATTACCCTTCCTGCAGGCACAACCACAGCCATCTTTAGTCCTGACTGCTATGATTGGCCCTGGCACTTCTGGCTGATTTTCCTGCAAACTATAAATAGACAACACAATAGAGTGGCACACACCTGGACACTGGCTCCTGAGATTTGCCTGTCACCTTAGGATAAACCGGGTGCCCATTACGCATGCCTAGAATCCTAGCTACACAGGAGGCTGAGATCTGAGGATCGTGATTCCAAATCAGTCTGAGCAGGAAAGTCTGTGAGACTCTTCTCTCCAATGACCCACCAAAAGGCTGGAGTAAAGTTGTTAGCCTTGAGTGAACAAGTTAAGGGACAATCACCCAGGCCCTGAGTTCAAGCCCAGTCACACACACACACACACACACACACACACACACACACACACACACACACAGGTGTATATCACAATTCAGAGGCCAGCATACCCTCTGTGTACGGCCAGGTGTGGGTTCATCACAGCCAGCAGCTTCTGCCTGAGCCCTTCCTAGGCACCATGCACTTGGCTGGGCAGCCACCACCTCCCCTCATGGCTCTGCTGCACCTTCGGCTGCCCACAAAATCCCAGCAAATGAACACGTGCAGTCCTTACTTAAGAAAACACATTTCCACATTTCTGGAAAGCGAGGGTAGGAAAATGGAACATTGAACCCTACAGCCCTTTCAGTAAGGCAAGCCAGGCCGTCTCATGATCTTCCCACAAGAGAATTAACGTTTGCCTGAACAGCTGAGACTCAGATCAGAAAGATGCAGCATCGCTTCCGAGCCAAACAAACCAATGCCATGCATTCATATCAGCCAGCTGCACCATGAACCAGGGTGTCTGTCACTCCAGATTCTCCTTGTTCCCCCACTCACTCACGGTGACATTTATGTGGCTGACTCTGTGAGTTTGAATTTGGAGAAGTGCTGTCCTGGGGAGGGCTGCAGGAAGGCCCTGCTGCACAGAAATGGCTGGCAGGAAGCAAAAACTTCCCAGCACCCACGATAGTGCATGCCTGTAAGCTCAAGTGTCTCATGCTATTCTGGGGTGGCACTTGGGGTTTGGTTGACATGGATGACAATGAGACAGCGCCCCTGGAGCCAGCCACCAGCACAGCAGTAAGATGCTCTGTGTACCCTGTAGCCCCCCTCTGACTGGCACACCCCTGAGGTCCAGTGCATTGTTCACGTCACCTGCTAGTCTTCCAGGGTGAATGAGCCCTGATGTGCTGCTCAGGAACCACGGCTGCCCAACGCCCTGGTGACAGATGCAGAACAGTTATGTGAGGCTCTTTTTCTGCTCTGGTTTGTTCAGACTCCATAATGCCAAAGCCCGGTGCAAAGCTGTGGTAATCAAGATAAACCTGACCAAAATCGGATGGACATTAGATCGATGGAATAGAATTGAGAGTCCAGCAAAAAAAAATGACTTACATTTATGCTTAATTAGTTTTTACAATTACCCACAAGGGCACTGAGCCGCAGGAGCAGAGCAGTCCCTTGTAAATGTCGCTGGGCTGAGTAGCCACATGTGAAAAAACCCAGTAGAGCCTTTCCTTGTGCCACACACAAAAGTAATTCAAACTGCTGGCACCTGTCATCCTAGCTATGCAGGAGGCAGAGACCTGAGGATCACGGTTCAAAGCTGGCCTGTGTAGAAAAGACTCCATGAGTTTCCAGTTAACTACCAAAAAGCCAGAAGCAGAGTGTGGATCAAGTGGTAGAGTGCCAACCTTAAGCAAAAAGTTAAAGGGCAGTGCCCACGCTCTGAGTTCAAGCCCCAATACCTCCCCCCATGCCTACCAAATAAAAAAAAAACAAGTGGCTCCTGGGCCCAAGGCAATAGCTAAAACTATGCTGAAACTTCTAGAGGAAAACCCAGGATTCAGTCTTCACATCCTCAGATTAGACAATGTTTTCTTTGAAAGATAAAAGCCCAAGCAATCTGTTTGAAAAACAGACAAATCTGACCTCATTAAAATTAAACATTTTGTTCTTTAAGAAAAATAGACAAATCTGACCTCATCAAAATTAAGCATTTTGTTCTTTAAACATGATTACCAAGCAAGTGAAAACACAACCCACAAAGTGAGAAACGATGTTTGACAATATATACCAGATTTTTATATAAATATATTAAAATTCTTGTAACTCAGTAGTAATAAAAGATTAAAAAAAAAACAAAAACAATGAGCTCAGCTCATGCCTACTCAGAAGACTGAGATTTGAGGATTGAGGTTTGAAGCCAGCCTAGACAGGGAAGGTCCTGGTAGGGTGCGTGGCCCCATTTGTGTGGGGGCGTGGCTTTGTGGTGGTGGGCGTGGTCCCATCCAGCAGGCGTGGCTTAGCAGTAGAAGTCAAGATACTGTTGAAAAGAGGGTGCTTAGTGGTAGAGGTTTATTAGAGGGTTTAGCTCCGTGATAGAAGGCTTGCCTAGCCACTAGTTAGGCCTAGTTTCCAACCCCAGAAGAAAAAGGAAAAAAACTTGAATAATCATCTTTCCCAACATAGACAAATGGTCAACAAACACATGAAAATCTGCTCAGTGTCATAGTCAAGGAAATGCAAATAAGAATGATGAGATACATCAAAAGTAACAGCCTGGGAGAGGACAAGAAGGAGTGTGGCCTCCTCCAGTGCAGTGGAGCTGTGAAATGTAGCCACTTGGGGAACAGGCAGTTCCTCAAAAAGGAGGTTACCATATAACTGGACAATCTCATTCCCAGTGATAATAAAAAATGTGTCCCCCATATACGTGGGAGTGTGGGGAGAGGGCACAGAATCTGAGGACAAAGGATGGAAAAGTATAACAGTAGAGCTACACTTTTGAAAGTGAACTATGAAACTGGTGGGTGGAAGTGGGAGGCAGGGAATGGGAGAGAAGGAAGGAACAGATGACACTGGCCAAAAGTAAACTGCCTTGCTGACATATGTAAATGCAACCCCTCTTTTTATCACCTCTAGAATAACAATGAAGTGCATTCTATTTTAAATAATATGTCCACACAAAAAAAGTGAGTGTACAAATGATGATTATAGCCCCAAAGCAGAAACACCTGAAGATTCATCAGAAAATGAATGTGAAAAATGAATGTAATATTTGTACATGAAGGAATATTCATCCTAAAAGTACTATGCCATGAATGAACCTGCAAACAGGCTGGGAGAAAGAAACGGGATGGCCAGTCACTACGGGCTCATGCCTGTCATCCTAGCTGCAGAAGAGGCTGAGATCAGCACAGGGCAAGAAAAATCCACAAGACTCCTTCTCCAATTAACCGGCAAAAAGCTAGGCTAAGCCAGGCGCTGGTGGCTGACACCTAATCCTAGCTACTCAGGATCACAGTTCAGAGCCACCCCAGGCAGGAAACTCAATGAGACTCATATCAAATGAATCACAGAAAAGCCAGAAGTGGTGCTGTGGCTCAAATTGATAGAGTGCTAGACTAGACTTGAGCAAAAGGAGCCCAGGGACAGTGCCTGGGCCCAGAGTTCAAGCCCCAGGACTGGCAAAAAAAAAAAAAAAAGCCAGGCTGGGGCATGGCTCAAGTAGTAGAGCACTAGCAGAGAAGGCTTTGAGTCCAAATCCTGCTGTGTGTGTGTGTGTGTGTGTGTGTGTGTGTGTGTGTGTGTGTGTGTGTGTGTGGAGAGAGAAAGAGAGAGAGAGGTGGGGGGGGGGCAAGCTAGAAGGATGGCTCAAATGGTAGAGCACCTGCTTAGCAAGTGCATGCCCTTGAGCTCAAACCTAGTTTGTGCTATGAATTTTATAGTATATTACTTATGGTCTAAAAAAATATAAATAAAGCCAAGCACTCTAATGGTAGAGTGCTTGCCTAGCATGCACAAAGACCCAGTTTGATTCCTCCGTACCACATACATAGAAAAAGCCAGAAGTGGTGGTATGGTTCAAATGGTAGAGCTCTAGCCTTGAGAAAGCCCAAGGATAGTGTTCAGGCCCTGAGGTCAAGCCCCAGGACTGGCAAAATAAAATAAAATAAAGCCACTGAGATGAAGTAAGTGGAACCCGGTCAGCTGTCAGCGGTCCAGGGCTGCACAGTCCTATCTGTCTGAAGCTGAGAGGATTTGGCTCTGTGGAGTAAAGGGCACAGAGTTCAGCAGGTCAAGGGCCTGCCTGGGGGACACAGTGGGCAAGATGAAACTGACCTGCCATCTCCTCCACAAGCCTCATCCCCTAGGAAGATGGTCAGAGGGCAGGTCCTGGCACCCACGGGGCAGGAATCTCAGGCATGTGGCTGTAAGCCCAGCTTTCCAGTTGGAACCTCCTCCCCTGGCCAGGGCCTGGGTGGGGCTCCCGTTGCCCATCTTGAGCTGTGAGGTTGGGAGGCCCAGTAGCCCCTGAGAGGGCCTGGTCCACTCCTGAGCCCACCCTATCCCCTCCCTGTGCTGGGTTGGACTGTCAGGCGGAGTGAGATGCATTTACATTTTTCTGGTCTTTCCTGCCCTTCCTGGAAGCCTGACTAACCAGATCTCCAGGCCTGAGGTGTGGGTGTGGGGTGCAGCAGGAGGTGGCCAGACCAACCCCTGGGCCTTGGGAGCTCTGCCTGTTTGCTGGAGGCCATGGGATTCCCCAAGAGGCAACCTCGCCCTTGGCTGCTCCTCTCCATGCTGATCTGGCTCCATCCTGGCCTGAGCCTGGGTGAGTGAGGGTCCCGGCTAGATGATGACCCCAGGGTACTAGGGAACCTGACGGAATGACTGGACACTGAGAGTCCATCCCCTGGAACTGGGCACAGCAGTCCCAGGGGCCGGGGGCCCCCAAGACCCTCTAACCCACCCCTACTGCTCTTCTCCCCGCTCCCCCCCCCCCACTGGCCATAGAGCTGATCTCCTACAGGCCACAGATCTCAGCCTGGGACCTGGAAGGGAAGGTCACAGCCACCACGTTTTCCCTGGCCCAGCCTCGCTGTGTCTTCGATGGACCTGCAGCCGCTTCAGACACTATCTGGCTGGTAGTGGCCTTCAGTAATGGTGTGTGGTCTGGGGTCACGGGGTGAGGATGTGGCTGAGGAGAGCTGGGGGAGTTCTAGGAAGGGAGCCCCTGGGGAGGGTGGGAGGAGGGCTTGATCCCAAGAGACTGCAAAGGTGGAAAAGCTGGCATTGTGTCTGGACTTTTAAAGAAGGGGGTGGTGTGGGGACACAGGGCTGAGACAATGGCCACATGACCCGGGTCTGTAGGACAGGATGGTCTCTCCTCTGTCTGTGTCTGTCTGTCTGTCTGTCTATCCCTCCCTCGTGCAGCCTCCAGCGGTTTCCAGAATCCGCAAACACTGGCGGAGATCCCAGCCTCCCCTCATCTGCTGAGCGATGGCTACTACATGACTATGCCCTTGTTCCTGCACCAGCTGCCCTGCGAGGACCCGGAGGGTGGCAGTGGAGGCATCCCGGTGCTGAGGGTGGGCAATGATGTCGGCTGCAGCCAGCAGCCCTATTGCAATGCCCCCCTGCCCTGCCCAGGCCCCTACAGGTGCGTTGACCCTGCCCCCTGGGATTGGGCCAAGTGGGGAGGGAGGCGGGGCTTCTGGGATAGGTTATGTTAGCTCCCCGCCCCCCAAGCTCTAGGATTGGTCCGTGGTGGGTGGGGAGGCGGGGCGTCAGGGCCCAGGCTGTTTTCATCGCCCTTCCTGGCCCCACCCAGTCCTGGTTGGAAGATTGCACAAGTCCCTGCTCCTAGCAAGTCTCAGTTTACTGCTTTTTTTGGGGGGGAGGGGAGTCATGGGTCTTGAACTCGGCCTAGGTGTTGTCCCTGAGCTGTTCAGCTCAAGGCATCTGACTTACCCTGAACCAAGCCCTACTTCCCATTTCCTAGAGGTTAATTGGAAATAAAAGTCTCACGTCCTTTTATGCCCCAGCTGGCTTTGAACCTTGATCCTCAGATCTCAGCCTCCGGAGTAGCCACCCCGGCCCGGCTTTAGTTTACTTCTTGTGTGGGATGGAGTAAAAGACAAAGGCCTTTCTAGAGGGCCAAGGAGGAGGTAGGCTCCAGGCAGCTGGGCTCTCAAAGCAGATGAGGTGGCTGGAGGAACGCTGTCACTGCTCCTACCCACTTCTACAGATGAAGAAACGGAGGCACAGAGTGCCAACTGGCCTGTTGAGTTTGGAGTGAAGCTGGGTGAGAAAGCAGGGGTCCGAGTGGGTGCTATCCAGCCAGCAAAGGAGGCCCCATACATGGGTGTGGGCTGAGAATACAAAGGGAGACAGCACCCCTCTTATGCCCCATACCCCCTGGCAAGGTCATTGCAACACAGGCTCACCCCCTGGGCCTCCAGCCTCTCTCCTGCTCCTCCTTACCTGGTCTAAAGGTAGGGAGCTCCCTATAGAGGAGAATCCAGGTCTCTGAGTCTCACCATGCTCTCCATTCCCATTCCTCCAGGGTTAAGTTTCTCCTCATGGACGCCAGTGGCTCCCCCAAGGCTGAGACACAGTGGTCAGAACCCATCGCTCTCCAGAAAGGTACACCATTCACCTGGACTCAGTGGGCCGCCCATGCCTCTGCTGCAGAGCTGTCCTGCTGGGCTGGTCCCATGCTTCTAGGGGATAGAGGCCTCCAAGACACAAACCAACCCCCATGCAGACCTCAAGCTGGAGGAAGGGCCTAGGTCAGCTCTATCACAGGGGTGACCAGCCTCCAGCCCTGCTGGGGGACAGAAACAGCCTCTGAGGCAGCACCAGGCCAATTGTTGAGTTTGGCAAGAAGGACCTGGGCCCAAATGAGCCCAAGGCCAGGGCTGGGCAGTGGGTTCTAGTAGCTTCTCCAAAGGGGGAGCGTGAAACAGCAAGGCCAAGCATGGCAGTTCACGCTGTAGTCCTAGTGTTCAGGTTCACAGGTTCAGGGCCAATCTGAGCTATGTAGAAAAGACTGTCTCAACAAGATAAGGGGGATTGGGCCTAGTGGCACACACCCTTTAGTCCCAGCTATGCAGGAAGTGGAGAAAGGCTTGATACCTGAGGCCAGCTAGGGCAAAAATGTAAGACCTTATTTTTTAAAAAAATTAAATAAAGCAAATCCTGGGAGTTTGGCCTAATGGTAGAGTGCTTGCCTAGCATGCACAAAAATCCAGGTTTGATTCCCTGGTGCACTACATACATAGAAAAAGGCAGTCGTGGTGCTGTGGCTCAAGTGGTAGAGTTCTAGCCTTGAGAAAGCCAAGGCCCTGAGTTCAAGCCCCAGGACTGGCAAAAAATAAAATAAAGCAAAAAGGGCTTAGAAGCAGAGCTCAAGTTGTATAGTGCCTGCCTAGCAAATGTGAGGTACTGAGTTTAAACTCCAGTACCACATAAATAAATAAAACATATATACATCCAGCTTTTTTTTTTTTTTTTTGCCAGTCCTGGGGTTTGAATTCAGGGCCTAGGCACTGTCCTTGGACACTGTTTTGCTCAAGGCTAGTGCTCTGCCACTTGAGCCACAGCACCACTTCTGGCTTTTTCTGTGTATGTAGTACTGAGGAATCAAACCCAGGGCTTCATGAATGCTGGATGAGTATTGTACCATTAGGCTATGCTCCCGGCCCTATGGACCCATCTTTCTAGATGACACAAGCCAGTAGTGGTGGGGCATTTGCCTGGGAGGTGGGCTACGAAGGGGGAGGGGGAGATCCAGGCACCTGAAGCCCTTGCATGACAGACTCCAATGAGAAGAGGAGACCCCTAAGTCTGGGGGATCCCTCAAGTAGCCAGGCTGTGAGGCATGAGCATGGCTGGGGGGAGGGAAGGAGGGCAGGATGGGGGAGGGCCCAGGCAGCCCTGGATCCCCTCCTTCTGAATAGCCCTTGTGATGCAGGCAAAGCCCCAGGTTCCATCGACACATGGCCAGGCCGGCGGAGTGGCTGCATGATTGTCATCTCCTCTGTCCTCTCTTCCCTGGCGGGCCTCCTGCTCCTGGCCTTCCTGGCAGCCTCCACCGTACGCTTGTGAGTGGAGGCAACACGTGCTCTTGTCCCACCCCGAACCCCACTCTGTTGATGGAGTCCCCATGCATACTGCAGTTCTGAATCCCTTTCCTACCATGCAGTATGGCAGCAGGCAATTTCTGCTCTGCCTGTCTCTCACGGGGACAGAGATGACCTAACAGCCTCCCCAGACAGGTTTGGGGGCTGTCACTCACTGGTCCTGCCCATCCCTGTATTCCCAGACCCTCTTCCACAGGCCTGATCTTCTCCCATAAGCCCTAGATGTTTTGTTAGGGAACTGACCCCAGGCAAGGTAGTCAGGGTGATCACCTGGAAGAGGTGTCCCACCTTGCTGGCTCCAGTGGGGAGGTGGACAAGGGAGGATACAGGATGGGGGTACTGTGTGTGCGCATGCACGCATGGGTGTGTGCTCTGTGTGTGTGTGTGTGTGAGAGAGAGAGAGAGAGAGAGAGAGAGAGAGAGAAAGAGAGAGAGAGAGAGAGAGAGAGAGAGAGAGAGAGAGAGAGAGAGAGAGAGAGAGAGAGAGAGAGAGAAGCTCCATGTCGCAGACACAGAGCTCTGGTCTCTCTTGTCCAGCTCCAGCCTGTGGTGGCCGGAGGAAGCCCCCGAACAGCTGAGGATCGGCTCCTTCATGGGAAAGCGCTATACAACCCACCACATCCCGCCCAGTGAGGCTGCCACCCTGCCCATGGGCTGCGAGCCCTACCTGGACCCCCTCCCCAGCCTCAGCCCCTAGCCAGCCCCTGCAGCTCAGGCCTGGAGAAGTGGGGAGGGCAAGGGAGCAGGTGCTTAGCCTGTTTTCCTCCCCCTGACTCGGTCATGTACTCCCCTCTTCCTTCTTGCTCACCTGTTCACTTGTTCCGGTTTCTCTTTGGGAGTGTGTGGGGGGGCAGTGATATTGAGGGTTGGAACTCAGAGTTTCACCCTTGCTAGGCAGGCATACTACCACTTGAGCCATGCCTCCAGTCCCTTTTGCTTTCATTTTTCAGATAAGACCTCATAGCTTTTACCTGGGCCAGCCTCAAAGTGTGATCCTCCTACTTCCACCTCTGAAGTGGCTGGGATTACAGACGTGTGTGTCTTTGCATCCAGCATGAAGCATTTCTTTCTTTTTTTTTTTTTTGGCAGTACTGGGGTTTGAACTCAAGACTTTGTTCTTGCTGGGCAGGCTTTCTTCCACTCTGAGCCACACCCCATTCTATTCATTTATTTTCAAGTAACATCTGCTTTTGTCCAGGCTACCCTCACTCTATGATCCTCCTGCCTCTGCCTCCCTACTAGTGGAGTCCAGCCTCCAGCAGCTCTGATGTGTTGGATGAGCAACTGAACTCTCATCTTCCTTTGCAAGCTGTCGCCTCACACCCCCAAACCCCCTCACAAGTATGGGGACCAAGGCCACTCTGCAGAGCTCAAGGGCACAGAACTGGATGGAGCATAGAGAGCGTCTGTCCTGCTGCTCACCACACCCCTGGACATGGTCCCTGGCAGCCTGGCCTGCTGACACTGGAGCCCTGCTCTGTCCCTGCCCTCCCTTCCCCAGAGCACCTACTCTTGAACAGGACACTGACCTGGGATCCAGCCCAGAACCCCCACAGGCTAAGCAGAGGCCTCAGATCCAGTCCCTATCCTAAGGGAGCATCATGACCTCTGAATGGGTCTTGGAAATGTCCCCACCATCAGACTCAACCATATCCCCTCATACATCATATGTGGAAGCCAGATGTGGTGGTGCGCATCTGTAATCCCAGCACTGGGGAGGCTGAAACAGGAGGACCGAGAGTTCAAAGACAGGCTGGGCTACACAGCAAAAACCCTGTCTCAAAAATAAATAATAAGTAGGCTGGTAGCTCATGCCTGTACTCTCAGCTTCTTGAGAGGCATTGGTGGGAAGGACTAGGGTCCAAGGTTAGCCCAGGCAAAAAGCAAGATTCCTTCTCAACCAACAAGCATAGCATAGTGGTACAGGCTTGTGGGAGGACCATGATCTGAGGCTGACCACCAAGACCACAGCGCTCTGTCTGCAAAACAGCTAAAGCAAGACCAGGCTGGAGGCATGGGTTTGGATGTAAACAAACTGTAAGGCTCAGAGTTCAATTCCCATTACTGACAAAAATAAATTAATAATAAAATATCGCTTCATTTGTAATTTGCATGTCTTAGCTTATTAGCAAGATTAAACATCCTATTTGTGCCAACCATTTGAATTTGTGCTTCCGTGATTTGTTTGTTTGTGGCGTTTTTTTTTTAATTGTGGGTGCTGGTGGCACACTGGAGGGGGATGGGGACCAGTGCCCAAATTCCAAAGAAAGTTGGCCTAAGCAAGGACCCAGAGATGCAAAACCTTGTGTGTGCATGCATGCGTGTGCCTTTGTGTGTGAATATATGTGCCTGTGTGTGCATGCATATGGGTGTGTGTGCATGTGTGCACCCAGGGCTTTGCACTTATTAAGCAAGCACTCCACCAACTCTTGGAACATGCTGCAGACAGACCTACAGACAGACAGATGGCAGGCAGCTTGCGCAGATGTGGTTTGGGCTTGGTTAGGGGGCATTAGGTGGCAGTCCTGGTAGCTGATGGCACTCTTGTTGCTGCTGACCACTGTCCAGCCTGGGGTGGGTGTGGGTGTGGCTAGGCTGTTTGTTCCTCTGCAGTCCAGCCTCAGCCTTGTTGGGGGCATCTAGACTCAGGATCAACGGCATAGCAAGAGCACATTCCAGCCTAGGGTTTCAGCTACTCCCAGGTCTGGCACTCATGAAGAAGGGGCCTTCTGAACGCCCTCTGTCCATCTGTCCTTCCCGGATTCTCCCCCATGTCCTTCCTGGATCCAGCCTATGGCTGGATCTGGCCCCATCACACCCCATGGGTTGCCAAGGGACCTCGGAAGTCCTTCCTGGCCTAATTGGCCAGGAAGACACTCACATCCTCCCTCAGGGGGGTCCTGAGACAGCCATGTCTCCTGCTCACCCTGGACAGGGCCACCGCTTCACCTTTACCTCCCTACCCCCACCCCCTACTTCCCAGAGTGCACCCCTCCGAGCTTTCCAGGGCCACCAGCCAGGAAGCCACCACCCAGTCCACCTTCTCCCTGACATAGTCCTGGGGCAGCTTACCAGGCACTGCATCCCTGCTGTTTGCCGCATCTGGCTGGGGTAGCCCTCAGTCACCAGTGGATGCCCTAACTGAGCTACTATGGCTTCTGTGTACCCCAAAGTGGGATGCTGCGATTCCTCACTCTTGTTCTACCAAGGGGAGTGTGAATCCGGGGACTGGAACATCCCTGCCAGCTCCCCCTTCTCTGCTCTCTGCTATGCAGTTGTGCCTGAAGGCCATTTGGGGCTGAGGATGTATTAGCAAGCGTTCTTTGAGCTAGTGACCCTTCCTCCTCCACACCCCCCCCCCCCCGTCCGGTCCACCGGCTGGGGACACCCAGTGAGCACCGCTTGCCCCCTCGTGGCAGCACCTGGAATTGCAAGTGAGTGGGCCCGTAGACACGTCGGCTGGGGGGTTATCCGGGCTGGAGGGGAAGTGCTTTCAGACCAAGCTCCCTTGTCCCCCAGTCAACAGCTAGAAAGCGGCTATTTGCGTCTGAAAGAAAACCTGAAGGTCTGCTGGTGGCTCCAGGATCTGTAAACTCCCTGAGGAAGGGAATATGTGTGGCTGGAAGAGATAAGAGACTTACTTCTTGCTTAAACACAATGTGAATCTTCAATATCACTTGAATGCGGTCAAGTGTGTATGGAGTGTATAAGTTACAAAATAGACACGACACACACCAGGACGGTACGGAAACTAGACCCCACACCTCCAGCAGACCTTTGGCGGGGGTTGCCACACACCCCGCCTCCATCCCCACCTCTGCCAGCCGCTCCTTGAAACAGCGTCGCAGCCCGGGAGGCTTCCCCGGGGCCATCCAGCGAGGCAGGGCAGAGCTGAGTCTGGAACTCAGATCTGCAGCCATGCTGGGGCCAATGGCAGGTGGCAAGAGGCAGCCGTCGACTGCTCTGCCAGGCCCAAGACGGTGCCCCCCACCCCACTCCAGTTTGAGGGGTGAACCACACGGGTGGACAATTCCAGAAAGTCGGCTCTGGACACGGAGTCTGGGTGAAGGGCTGTGCACTGGTGGGGACACCTGCAGTCACGTGTACTGGAACCACCTGTGACCCCTCACCCCCACCCAGCAGGAGGTTTTCCCTCCTAGAGCCGGCGGGAGGCGGGGAGGACCGCGAGACAGGCCCCGCCCACTCTTGGAATCTTGATTTCTGATTGGCGCAGGGCAGAGAAGGGGCGGGTGAATGAAGCGGAAGCGGTTTCCCGCGCGTGCGTGGCCCGCACCCCGCACCTGAACCCTGGCGTCAGGCTTCGCCCCGCCCGGCCTCCGTGTTCCCACCTGCGGTGGCCAAGCCCAGGTCGCTGGCCCTCCAAACTATAGAGGAGAGGAACCTGCCCGCCAAGGATAGGTGAGCGCCGCCCCCTTCAGGCCTGACCCTTCTTCCGGAGCAATGGCGAGGACGTGGCGACCAGGAGGAGGGTGTCTGCCAGGGCCGGGGACGGGGAGAGCGTGGGGATGTGCGTGGCCAGCGTTGTCTAGAGTGTGGTTACAGGGGTAGGGTGCCTTTCTCTGAAGCCCGGCGTCCGTGGTACCCCAAGTGTGCACCTGAAACGCTCTGAGGCCGGGTCTGCAGGAGACTTAGTGCTGTGCACTTGAGCAGGGAGGGCCTCTGAGAAGAGTGGGGTTCTAATGGGGTGTCCAGGCAAGCAGAGCCTCACGTGAAGAGTGGGATTCGAATGGAGGGGGAACAGGACGCGGGGAGAGGCGCCAGGTGGGGAGCTTTGCCATGCCCTCTCACCTCTTTAGGGTCCCCACCTACTCACCCAACCACCTCTCAAAGCAAGGCCTAACCATCTCTATTAGAGAGGAGATAAACAAAGCTGGAGATACTGCAGGTGGTGACATCTTTAAGGATGTCTCTGCTTCCTGGTCAGATCTAGGGAGCTGTCAGAAACCCCTTGTCCCACCCTTATCAGCAGGCTCCAGGAGTGAGCCTCCCCCTTCCCTCAGCGCCCTTGCTCATGAAGCCTCAATTTCTCCTTCTGGGAACCTTGGGTCTGAAATCCCAAAGAGCCGGAAGGCAGGGGGCTCTGGCTGCCTGGAAGAGAGGTGTGGAGAGAGGGGAGTCCCATGCAGGCCTTGGGTTCAAAGTCTTCTGGACAGGAGCCTCTCTGCCCCTGGGGAGCCTCTACATGTTCTAGGATGCAAAGAGGAGGAAGGTGCCAGGACACCAGTGTAGCTGGCATGCACGATGCCTCTCTGAGCTTCCCAGAATGCTCAGTGCTGGGAATCCTGACAGTTCTAGTTCAAGGCCCCAGCTCAGCAGTTACCATGGCCATGATGATGAGGGAGGGGGCCGAGCCATCTTTATGTGGATTTCTGTATAGGACACCAGCATGGAACAAGGGACCCCCCCAACTCCCTCCCCCCTTGCCTGCTGTCTCTTTCACCCTAATCTCCCCAGCAGTTGGATTACTTCCAAAATGGCACCAGCCCCAAGTGCTAAAACTCTCAGGCTGTCCTGCCTGGGAATCTAGGTCCAGGTTCCTGCCCCCTGCACTGCTCAATGGCTCTGGAAAATAGGTCTTCATTCCAAGGGAAGTACTAGCCAGTCCTGCTGGTTCTGCCTGCAGTCTCCACACTCACCCTGCTCCCTCCCCTCCCCACTTACCTGTTCCCTCCCTGCTCACCCTTTCTCCCCTGCCAGCCCCTAGGTGACTGACCTACACCAATTACATGTGTCAGCTGTCTTAAGCCCAGCACTCACTCTCAGAGACTCTGAGCCCCTCATCCAAAGCCCTGGGGAAGGCTTTTAGATGTAGACTTCCTCCCTGCCTCACCCTCACTGTGATCCCAGGCAGTTCTTTCCTTCTCTGGACTTTTCCCAGGGCTCATACCAGGACCAGCTAAAAGAACAGGTCCAGAAAGTCCCGCCAGCCCCTGTTCCAGGAAGAGTTTGAGCAAGCTGGTGGTCAGGCTAAGGCATAGTATCAAGTTCACAGAAGCCACTTCTGTTGGCATCAAAGGTCCATGCACGCCAAAACTCATTAATTCATTCATTTGTGCATGCATGCATTCAGGCATCCATTTGTGCATTCTTGCATGCATGCATGCATTCATCTGATATCATTTTTTTTTGCCAGTCCTGGGGCTTGAACTAAGGCTTGAGCACTGACCTTGGGCTCTCTCAAGGCTAGCGCTCTACCACTTGAGACACAGCACCACCTTTGCCTTTTTCTATGTATGTAGTACTAAGAAATCGAACCCTGGTCTCTGCACGCTAGGCAAGCACTCTACCACTAGGCCAAACTCCCAGCCCCTCTGATGTCATTATTAAACTTCCAGAAGAAGACCAGTTAGGTTGAATCCAAATGACCTCAACAATCAGGACCCCAAAGCCCTTAAACATCCCTATCCATTCATGACCCTCCTCCCCATATGGCCAGAAAAGGCCAGGGGCAGGGCCTCTGCCTCCTCTCCTTCTAGCTGTGAATGGCATGGGGTACAGTGACCCATGCTCCAGACAGCCCAAGGGCAACATGAACACTCCAGATCCAGAGCTTGAATGGAACCACTGCAGTCCACAATAGGCCAGGGCATGGCTTAGCTGAGATATTTTTATCTCTAAGCTTATGGACATTGAGTGTAAGAGTGATCACTCCTCACTGGGTGTGGTGGCTCATGCCTGTCATCCTAGCTACTCAGGAGGCTGAGATCTGAGGATCAAGGTTCAGAGCCAGCCCAGGCACAAGAGGACCTGAGACTCGTATCTCCAGTTAATCTCTAGAAAATGGGAAGTGGGGCTTGGCTGCTGGCTAGGGTAGTAGCCTTGAGCTGAAGAGTTCAGGGACAGCGCCCAGGCTGAGTTCCAGCCTCATGACCCACAAAAAAAAAGATTGATCACTTACCACAGGCCCTGCCAATTAGCCCAACCCTCAGGTTCAGGTCCATGCCCACCCACGCTGCCCTTGGGGACCCATGGCTTCACCCACTGTTGATGTCTTTCATAGCCATGCCACCACTGCTCAAACCCAGTTCCGTTCTCTTAAGCCTGGTTCTCCATCGCCCCACAGCTTGTAGTTCATGTCTGCCCTGGCCCCTGATTCCACAGTTTATTGGAACCTGCCCCATCCTCCACCCCAGCCTTGTTCTTCATTCTTAGCTCCTCGGCCTGAAGAGAGGCCTTGCCCACTACCCTCTCCCCACAGAGGCCCTCCGCTTCTTCACCAGGGTGCCCAGTTCCTAAAGAAGACTGGAAAATGGACTGGGAATGATGAGGATGTCCTGGGGAAGGGGGGAAGCTGTACTCTTCCTTGGATCCCACCCACAGGTCACTGGGTCAGGAAAAGAGCCAGGCTGGGGGCTATTCATGCTGTACAACGTGAGTATCAACAGCACTTGCCAGCCCACTTGCTGGCCTAAATCTATAATCCTAGCTACTCAGGAAACTGAGATATTAGGATTGGATTGAAGTTTGAAGCCACCTTAGGCAAAAAAGTCAATGAGATTCTTATCACCAATTAACCACCAAAAAGCCAAAAGTGGGGCTGTGGCTCAAGTGGTAGAGCACCAGGCTTGAATGTAAAACTGAATGTAAGAGATAGTGCCTTGAGTTCAAGCCCCAGTAATAGCACACAGATAAACACTGGCCTGCTGAGATCCTACCACCTTAACATCTTTTTCAGGAACAAGTGAAGCTGCTGCCACAGAGGTACAAGACCAGTGGGGAGCACAGGCTGTATCCCTGCACTGCCTCTGAGAGAGGGGGCCCCAAGTCCTTGGCAAGGCTGGCTGGGAGCAAAGTGTTCCATGACTGAGTGGTTTGGTAAATTCCACATGCAATATGATTCAGTCAAGAGAGGGACAGAACACACAGATGACTCAGCCAAGGTCAAATGTCAGCAAATGTCAGGGCCAGCCCATTTCAAGATGAAGGCCCCAGATAGCCCACCATACCTGGTTCACAGCATCTTCTAGACAACCAGCCTTCCAGAAAGTTCCTTAGTACTCCCAGCTGCCAAAACAAACTGCTGCAGGGATAGAGTGGCTGTACAGGCAGTGCTCAGTCCATTTTGCCAGGTCCCAGTTTCCAGGCAATTGAATGTGTGACATCATAACTCTGCCCTCTACACCATCCACAAGGCTGTGTTAAGACTCGGTCCTGGGACGTGTAGGAGTGGAATAACCCTCTGGACCACAACCCTGAGATCTAGTTCATCCACCTGCACTTGCTAGGTGTGGAGACCCCACTTCCCTAAGAAGCAAGGAAAGTTATGCAGCCCCGGGAATGAACCTTGGGAAATGTAGAGTCTGAGAAGTGTTTTGGAAGAGTAAAAATTTTACTTCTCACTGGGTGAAGTGTCACACACTTGTAATCCTAGCACCCAGAAGACTGAGGCAGAAGCATTTTGAGTTTGAGACAGCAAGCCCTTGTCTCAAAACAACAACAGCCAGGCGTGGTATCTCACACCTCTAATCCTAGCTATGCAGGAGGCTGAGATCTGAGGATCATGGTTCAAAGCCAGCCCAGACACTAAAAAGTCTGTGAGACTCTTACTTGCAATTAATCACCAGAAAACTGGAAATGGCACTGTGGCTCAAGGAGTAGGACAGTAGCCTTGAGCTGAAGAGCTCGGGGACAGTGTCCAGACCCAGAGTTCAAGTCCCACAACCCAATAATAATAATAATAATAATACAATAATAAAGGTGTTCATGTGGTAATGGCTACTGTTCCCCATAAGAATGGACATTTAATTATACCCCCAAAGTAATGCATGGGCTGTGGACCTGAAAGCAACCCCACAGCCTGAGGTGAAGACCTCAGCTTAGATTCTGAGCCTCACCAATGGTCCTAGAACTTGAGTCCTAAATCAGCAAAGGTAACTTTGAAGGGTTCACAGGGATCACCAACAAGCATCTGTCCTTACCTGGCAGGGGGCTGGGGCCCTCCTGGCTGCCTTGGCTGTACTTGGCACTCCAAAATCTCAGCACAATGCCTAGAACAGGGAGGGATGTCATAAAAATGCCTGTGCTCTTACCCCACAAGGAGTTGGAGACAAAGTGAATTTGATTTAATGCTATTAAAGACACAGGACACTTCTGGCACCCCAAGTTATAGATGGAGACTCTCCATTCCTTGGCCACATGTGCACAATAATAAATAGTAAACAAATATGTAACCCTCGTGGCGGGGGTGGGGGGGGAGGATTTATATCAAATATGTAAGGCTGCAAAAGCCAGGGAGTTTGGTCCAGTGAAAATGATTACGGCTGGAGTTTTATTTCTAAGCGTCTTCTTAGCATTAAGTTGTCACGTATAATAAGTAGCATTTCTTGGGAAAGTGCTAGAAGATCCTAATTGGCCCTAGAGAAGGAATTTTTCACTCATTTCAGTAGAGAACGGATGAGAAGCATATGCAGTTACATTAATGGTTTCATTTTTTAAGACACTGAGTGTTGTTTATGGGCTGTCCTGATTTTACTGCACACAGATTAACAATTGCTCATCCCAAGTAGAAAGAAGCCAAGTTCGGGAGGGCGAATTTCATTTACTGGTGGCTCTGAGCCTCTCTGATTGGTTTTTCTCTTCCCCCTGTCGAGGTCAATAACCAGCTCTGATGCGATTTCTGCTGAATCAGTTTGCTGTGATTTGTCTTAGCCTCTTCCCCCAGGTTAATTACATCTCCAAATGAATGCTGAGCTAAAATGCCGGGTTATTTCAATAACCAAAAAAATGTATTTCTCTTTCCTCCAGTCTCTTGCTTTGAATCCTCTCTCTCCCTCTCCCTCCCTCCCTCCTCTTTGTCTGTCTGTCTCTCTCTCTCTCTCTCTCTCTCTCTCTCTCTCTCTCTCTCTCTCTCTCTCTCTCTCTCTCTCTCTCTCTCTCTCGACCATCCCTGGTCTTTGAGAAATAGTAGTTGTGTGGCCTTTCTGGGAGGGCTGGGAAGAACTGAGTGGTCCTTTTCAGATTTCAGAATCAAGACTTAAGGGCCAAGCATGGAGGCCCGTACCTGTAATCCCAGCTACTTGAGGGACAGAAGTAGAAGGATTATGATCCTAGGCTGGCCTATATAAAAATGTAAGCCTCTATCTGAAAACTAAAAGAACTAGAGGTGTGGCTCAAGTGGTACAGAGATTTCCTAAAGAACACCACGCCCTTCAATCCCCAGTATTGCCTTAAAACAAAGAAATGCAGCCAGGCAGCCTAGCCTGGCAGCATAGCCTAGTGGAAGTGTGCTTGCCTAGCATGCATGAAGCCCTGGGTTCAATTCCTTGGTACCACATATACAGAAAAAGCAGAAAGTGGTGCTGTGGCTCAAGTGGGAGAGCACTAACCTTGAGCAAAAAGTGTCCAAGGACAGTAGCCAAACCCACAGTTCAAGCCCCAGGACTGGCAAAAAAGAAAGAAATGCAGTCAGGCACTGACGTTCTCACCTGTAATCCTAGCTACTCAAGATGCTGGGACCTGAAGATTATAGTTCATAGCCAGCCAGGGCAGGAAAGTCCATGAGATTCTTATCTGCAATTGACCACCAAAAAACTGAAAGTAGTACAATGGCTCAAGGTGGTAGAGTGCTAGCCTTGAGCAAAAAAGAGCTCAAGGACAGCACTCAAGCCCCAAATTCAAGTCCTATGACAGACTCCCCCCGCCCCCCAAAAAAATGCAGAGTTAGGGCTGGGAATGTGGCTTAGTGATAGTGGTTGCCTAGAATGCATGAAACCTTGGATTCAATTCCTCAATACCACATAAACAAGACAGAAATTGCACTATGACTCCAGTGGTAGAGTGCTAGCCTTGAGCAAAAGAAGTTCAGGGACAGTGCCTAGGCCCCCTGATTTCAAGACCCAGGATTGGCAAAAAAAAAAAGGGGGGGGCAGAGTTAATGTAAGGATAAAAGGATTTTACCCTCTTCCCTGCGTGTTCTCAGCCCCTGGTTCTTCCCACTACACACCCACTATAGAGTTGGAACCAATAGTGTGTGTGTGTGATTTTTTGGTTTTGTTTTTTCAGTCATGGAGCTTGAATTCAGGGCCTGGGAACTGTCCCTAAGCTTTTTCACTCAAGGTAAGACTTCTGAAACTCTAAGCTACAGCACCATTTCCAGTTTTCTGGTGGTTAACTGGAGATAAAAGTCTCACGGACTTTCTCACCCAGGCTGGTTTCAAACCCTGATTCTTATAGCAAACCCTGATTCATAGCCTTCTAAATAGCTAGGATTACAGGAGTGAGCCACCAGCAACTGGCAATGTGTGCATTTTTAACATATATGTGTTGGTACTGCTGTCCCAAAGCTTTTCACAGCTCCTCTTCTGGCTTTTATGTGTGTGTGGGGGGGGGGGGGGGGCTTGAACTCTGGGCCCAAGCTCTTAAGCTCAAGGCTACCGCCCTACCCATGGAGCCACAGCCTTACTTCCCGTTTTCTAGTGATTAATTGGAGATAAGAGTCTCCCCATCTTTTGTGCTGGCTTTGAAGCTTGATCCTCAGATCTCAGCCTCCTGAGTAGCCAGGATTACAGGAGTGAGCCACCATGCATGGCTAAAATAAAACTTTTGTCTAATGAGAATGTGAAGAGATTCCAGATTTTCTGGCCATAGCCAGATTCTAGCATTTATTTCATACACCTGCCACACAGTCTTGTGACCACAGAGATCCTGGCCTGACACTTGCTAAATTTCCTATAACTGATCATTAATATAAAATGAAAGCCATTAGATGAGTAAAAACAATGCTGATAACCAGGCTTAAACCATGTAGAAAGGGAGGTGAGCTATGTTGCCAATGGGTGAGCTAGTGAAATCCTACACAGGAGTGAGCCTTCAACATCATACCCCAGGCAGTAAGGACCTGGGTCTTTGTCCAGTCTCGCATGAAGCCCAGGCTGACCTCAGACACATGATCCTCCTGCCTCCATCTCCCAAGTGCTGGCATGACAGCACCTATGTCACCATGTCTTCCCTTTATCTTTGTATGTGTGTGTCAGTACCAGGGCTTGAACTCAGAGCTGCGACTTTGATCCATTTGTTTTGGGCTTCCTGAGGATAGTTCAGATGATAGGTATACGACACTACTCTCAGCTTCTTCCACTGAGGTGGCGTCTCATAAGCTTTTCTGTATGGGCTCATCAGGAACATCAGTGCTCCTGCTCCTCCTGTAGCTGGGCTTACAGGTAGGCACCTGTGAACACCACAGGTGCTCAGCTCATTCCAGTTTGTTTCCAGTTCTCAGCTTCCTCCCTGTTAGTGTCCATCTTTCTGAAATGCAACCTCTAATTCACCTTGTAGACATTAACTTCTCTAAGAAGCTTATGCCAAAGGGGTCAGGGGACTCGTGTTTACCCACAGGCTCTCTATCCATAGATTGATCCCTGGTAGTTACAGTGGCAACAGCCTAAGCATAGCAGCTCACTGTTTAATAGTGCTGTTACCCCCACTGCTTTTCCCCCTTATCCTTCAGTGGCTTCTGTTTATACCTTGTCTAGACAAAAGTGGCATTTGGCCAAGAATGGCCATACAAAACCAAGCACATACACCCAGTCTTAAGGTTTCATGCAGTTACCTGATATAGTGCATGCCTACGTGACTCAAGGTTACATGGATATGCTGAACCAGCTAAATCCCAGTCCTTCAGAAGTGCAGACCAAATCCATCCGGAAGCTACAATGAGAAAAGCTTGACTTTTCCATTTACTTTACAAAGCTCTACTTGGCAAGCCTAGCTAGGCCCTAGTGTCCCTCCTGCTGTTAGGGCTTTCCTGTACCCCTCCCCCTTTTTGGTTAATACAGTGATGCAATACTGCCCCTCCCCAATTCAAGTTTTTAGGACTCATTGATCTTATTGATTTACATGTATGTCCAATTAAACTGCAAACCCTTAAAGGACGAAGACCTCCTTTTGTTTTTGGTGTGTGTGTGTGTGTGTGTGTGTGTGTGTGTGTGATGTTTTGTTTCCGCCAGTCCTGGGGTTTGAACTCAGGGCCTGGGCACTGTCCCTGAGCTTCTTTGCTCAGGATTAGCCCTCTACCACTTGAGCCACAGTGCCATTTCCAGCCTTTTCTGTTTATGTGGTGCTGAGGAACCAAACCTAGGCGTAATGCATGCTAGGCAAGCACTCTACCACTGAGCCACATTTCCAGCCAACCCCCTTTTTTGGGGGGCATGGGGGGAGTCGGTTTTAGGGCTTGGGCCTGGGCGATGTCCCTGAGCTTTTTTGCTCTCCCAATTTGAGCTACTTCAGGTTTTCTGGTGATTCGTTGGAGGTAAAAAGTCTCCTGGACTTTCCTATCCAGACTTCAAACTTCGGAACTCAGCCTCCTGAGCAGCTGGAATTACAGGTGAGAGCCACCAGCGCCGGGCAAAGACCCCATTTCTAATTGCATGTAACAGAACGCTTATTTAAAACAAGTGACAATGTCCAAAAACAGATGTACTCGTTCTCTGACACGTAATTCTAACCCGTGTGTGAATCACCTTTATGATAAAACGACTTGCTTCATAAAAAAATAAACGACTGAATATGGGAAATGGTACAACTGCTCGTTAGCTACAATTACGTGCGTTCCATTAGTAATCCTCCTCCCGACGATGACGCGCTAGCTTCTGACTGACTCTAGAACTACCAGGACATGTATTTCCAAGGGTACAATCCAGGGCTGCTCGCACGACGTGAGGACAAAGTACGTGGAATGCACAACAAAGACTGCAGAGGATCCCTTTGCAGCACCGAGTAAGGGCGGGCGGCGGGCGGGACCGCGGTCTCCGCCCGGCAGCCGGAACAAGCCAGAGCCCTTCTTCTCTCCAGACCTGGCGGAGCCTCCGGGTCCGGACGACCACGGCGAAGGTGGAGTCGGCGGGGAGGAAGAGCTGGCGCGCCCGCGTCTGAAGAGCTGGCGCGATGCCGCGGGGTCCTTCTGCGCCCTGGGCGCAGGGTCTTCGGGGCGGAAAGGAGAGTCTCGGGACGCGTAGCGCTTTAAGAGTCGCTGTCAAGACCAAGAGATGGAGTGTGCTGAAGTACTCGAGAAAGTGGCTGAGTACGCAAAACGATCGGGCAGTACGGCAGATAGCTCGAAAGCCGGTCCTCCGGCGCTCAGCCCGGGGCCCTCCGGCCGGGTCGGGGTGCATCTCGCTCTCCCGGGAGCAGCATGACGCCGTCTCCGCAGACAGCCGCCGCCGGACGACGGGAAGGTTCAGGTCGTGTCGGGACGGCGGCGACCTAGATCACATCGAGCGTGTCCTTAAGGGAGAGCCAGGGGTCGTCCCTGGACCCTGGAGCCTCCGGGCGGGGTGGCTCAGGTCTGGAGTCCCAGCTGCGGAGGCTGGGATCCGAGAACGGAGGTCCGGAGCCTGCCCCCGAGACTCTTCTCTCCAGTTAACCACCGAAGGGCCCTGAGTTCAAGCCCCAAGACTAGCAGGAAAAGAGGAAGAGGGCAATATAACCATGCGCAGCGAAGGTGTCACCATCACCGAAGCAGGAGCCCCCAACTGGATGCAGCCACCTAAAAAACGTACCCATCAGGCTACTGGCCACGGTGCACTGTGTGCCAGCCTCTGTGCAGTTCTTGCAGACGTCCAGTTTAGCCATGTCATAGGCACCGAAACGGATTCGGTAAATCAGTTCCGGATTACAGGATTGCAAACGTTAAGGTGAAAGCTTACATTCATGCATGGATCTGCCAGCTCCAGCCCTAGGGTTGGTTGGTTTGTTAATTTTTCCTTTTTGTCAGCACTGAGGCTTGAACTTAGAACTCAGGACTTTGTGCTTTCACTCAGGTTTTTTCACTCATACTTGGTACTCTATTTGAGCCACACATCTAGCCCAAGTTTTGCTGCCTAATTGGAGGAGTCTTGCTGATTTTTCTGCACAGGCTTGCTTCAAATCTTGATCCCCAGATCTCAACACCCCCCCCCCCACCACCACCACCACACACACCATGGGGCTTGAACTCTGGGCCTTAGCTCTTCAGCTCAAGGGCTTCTGCTCTCTCAAGTTGAGCCACAGCACCACTTTCGGTTTTCTGGTGGTTAATTACAGAGAAAAGTTTTAGCATGAGCCAGAGTTAGGCCTAATGGTAGAATGCTTGCCTAGCATGCATGAAGACCTGGGTTCATTTCCTTGGTACCACATACATAGAAAAAAGCCAGAAGGGGGCTGGTGGGGGGAGGGAAATGGGGACCAAGACATGAGAAAGGGTATCAGTGTTTGTGAAGTAATGTGCCTTCTATCTAGTGAATGTAATGTAACCCTTCTATTAATTACAATGAAAAAATGAAAAAAAAAAAGCCATAAATGGAAAGCCCAAGGACAGTGCTCAGGCTGAGTTCAAGCCCCAGGACTGGCAAAAAAAAAAAAAAAAGTTTTACCAAAGTCCTCAGATCTCAGCCCCCTGAGCAGTTAGGCTTACAAGCATGAGCTACCAGTGCTTGGCTCAAGCTTCTGAATAGCTAGAATTATGGATGTAAGCCTGAAGTACTCTCCCCTCCCCCACTCCAGCTCTGTGTGTTTTGATTATTGTGTGGCTCCTCTCAAATGATTTGTTATAATGGAATTGTGGGGTACCAGTAATCAAACTATTAGATAATTTCTAGAATTGTGTGCAAAAGTGTTTTTAGTTTATTTGTAGGAGACTCCAAGTTAGCCCTTGACTCTTCTACCCCTCGGCCCCTGCTCTACCCACTGAGCCATACTTCCAACCTCAGAAGTTTCACTTTTTTTCTTTTCTTTTTCTTTCTTTCTTTCTTTTTTTTTTTTCTTTTGGTGCTGGTCTGGATCTTGAACTCAGGACTTGGGCACTGTCTCTGAGCTTTTGTGCTCAAAGTTAGTGTTCTACCATTTTGAGCCACAATGCCATTGCCAACTTTTTGGTAATTAGTTGGAGATTAATTGGAGGTAGTTGGAGTTATTTGGAGGTAAGAGTTTCATGGACTTGACTTCCCAGACTGGCTTTGAACTGCAGTCCTCAGGTAGTGAGGATTACAGGCATGAGCCACTGGCACCCAACTTGGACGCTTTCTGTATGACCACATTCAGTTCATTCTGTCTGCCCATGTCCTTATTTCAAGTTGACATGGGCTCTGCATTTGAGTGTGACAGCAGACGTGAAATGTAGATTTTTACACTGTGTCCTCTCTCCAGTGACAGAATTCTCCCTTGCTATTCTCTAAATCTGTAAACTTACACTTTTTGTAGTCAAGTTAGTTCATCATTTAATAAAATTATTTTTCACAAAAATGCCTCTCTGATTTTCTTATTTTTAAAATAAATAATTTATAAAAATTCTTTTTTAAAAAATGATGGCAGCTGGGTACAGTAGCTCACGCCTGTAATCCTAGAGACTGAGGTCTGAGGGTCACCATTTAAAGCTAACTCAGGAAACTCCATGAGACTCTTACCTCCAGTGAGCTACTCAAAAGTGCCGGAAAGACAAAAAACAATGGGCCAGGAATTTGGCCTGATGGCAGAGTGCTTGCCTAGCATGCATGAAGACCCAGGTTTGATCCCTCAATATCACATACACAGGAAAAAAGGCCAAAAGTGGTGCTATAGCTCAAGTGGTAGCTCTCTAGCCTTGAGAAAGCCCAAGGGCAATGCTCAGGTCCTGAGTTTAAGCCCCAGGACTGTCCCCCCAAAAAAAGTTTTTGCACAGAGAACACCTTCTGCTTAGTATGTCCTTCTTATTGTCCGATCCTCTAATTAGTGGGAAAGAAAATGAAGCACCAAGAGTTTTAAGTGTCAGACTCCCACAGAGGCTCTTCCATGGTGATTAATTTTTCTAACATTTGCAAACAGTTTAGGATATTTGCACTGTGATTACCCTTGGTCTCTCGGATGTTCTCTGCTGGATCTGACATCATCCTCCCCTTCCCCTGCCTTATGAAGGTTCCTGAGACATAAAAGGTTAAATGGAATCATGGATAATATTCACACATTTTTTCTTGTGCTGCTCATAATGGACCTTTTTTTTTTTTTGGTTGTTTTTTTTTTTAATTAAGCATCTCTCCAAGGTCATACCACCTGGAAGTGGCATAGCCAGGTCTCAGCCATACACCCTCTGATCCACGGCTGTCCTCTCACTGTGAAATTTGCTAAATTAATCACATAGTCAGTTTGCTGTAGCCGAAACATGAGCCCACTCCAATCTACACAGAATTAAAAGTTGATTGTGTTCGTTCCAGCTGGCCCTTGGACTATGTTGCAATGTCATATAATGACATTTTTAATTACTTGTCAGTGCCTTTAAAAAAAATAATACAATGCATCACCTACTGTTTATGCAATTCAGGGGCAGGTGGGTTCTATCACCACTATCTCGTTTCAGAATATAACAGGTATTTTTTAATTGTGGATTCTCTTTCTCTCCCTCCCCCCCTCTCTCTCCCTCCCTCCTTCCCTCTCCCTCTCCTAGTTCTGGGGCTTGAACTCAGGGCCTGACACTATCCCCGAGCTTTTTTGCTCAAGGCCAGTGCTCTACCATTTGAACTACAACTCCACTTCCAACTTTTAGGTGGTTCATTGGAGATAAGAGTCTCAAGACTTTTCTTCCTCAGGCTGTGATCCTTAGATCTCAGCCTCCTGAATAGCTAGGGTTGTAGGCAAGGGCCACTGCTTTGCTAGTAGTGCCTTGGTGAGAGAATGGCAAAGCAGAAATGCAATAGTCCATGAGAGTTTCTTAGGTTTTGACTGGGCCCCTAGCAGGCTGGAGAATTTTCCCATATATAGATATAAATTTAAGGGACCAGGCACAGTGGCTCACAACTCTAAGCCTAGCTACTTGGGAGGCTGAGATCTGAGACTGATTCAAAAAGTTTGTGAGACTCCATCTCAACCAGTGGCTGAGTATCCAAGAGGGCAGGTACTATGTCTCTTATCTGTATATGCCAGTACTGGACTTGAATTCAGGTCTTCATGCTCTTGCTTAAATTTTTCTGTTCAGGACTAGTATGCTACCACTCGGGCCACACATCTGTTTCCAGCTCTTTGCTAGTTAATTGAGAGAAGAGTCCCTCCCAGCTGGGCATCAGTAGCTCACACTAAAGTCCTAGCTACTCAGAAGGCTGATATCTGAGGATTGTTGTTCAAAGCCAGCCAGGGCATGGAAGACTGTGAGACACTTATCTCCAATTAACCACCAGAAAGTTGGAAGTGTTGCTGTGGCTCAAAGTGGTAGAGCACTAACCTTGAGCTGAAGAGCTCAGACACAGCTCCCAGGCCCAGAGTTCAAGCCCCATGACTGACAAAAAAAAGAAAGGAGGAGGAGGAAAGAAAGAAAGGAAGGAAGGAACAAAAGAAAGAAAGAGAAGGAAGGAAGGAAAGAAAGAAAGATCTCAGCCTCCTGAGTAGTTAGGATTACAGGCGAGAGCCACCACGCCCAGCTTGTCCTTGACCTATCTTAAGGCAAGCTCTCTACTACTTAAGCCACAACACCACTTCTGGCTTTTTCTGTGTGGTACCAAGGAATTGATTCAGGGCTTTATGCATGCTAGGCAAGTATTCTACCACTAGGCCAAACTCCTAGCCCCAGGCTAAATTATTTTTTATCACTGGATGAAATAAAACATAACTGCAGGCCAGATTTGGGTATTAGGCCACCATCCTGCAAGCTTTAAATGTACTTCCTCCCCGCCCCAGTCTTTACCTGAGCCCCCAGTGTAAGAAGAGTGGAGAATGGCCAGGGGTCACTCAGCCTTGGTCCAAGCCATGCACTGCCCAAGAGCACCACACCCTTGCTGTCTAACATCCAAGACTTGTACAGTCCTGAGTTTCTGCAGCTGCCCACCAGAGGGCAGTAACAAAATCACCATATCACCAAAAAAAAAAATATATATATATACATATATATATGTATATATATATACATATATATATATATAGCAGCAGTTGGAAATGAACCTTTTGTAAGCACACAAAGTTCTAAGAAAGAAACAAGGCTTGGAATGGTTATGCTTATGCCTGTAATCCTAGCTACTCAGGAGGCAGGAATCGGGAGGATTGAGGTTCCAGGCTATATGGGGCAAAAATGTTGGCAAGTTGTCATCTCAACAGAATAAGCTGGGTATGATAGCTTGCATCTGTCATCCCAGGTACAGCAGAAAAACGAAGCAGGCGGACGTCAAGCCAGGCCTGCCTGGGCACAAAGTGAAACCCTACTTAAAAAATAAAGGAAAACATTGGGGCCAGGAGCATGGCCTAGTGGTAGATTTCTTGCCTAGCAAGCTCAAAGCCCAGGGTTGATTCCTCAGTACCACATACACACACACAAAAAAAAGCCAGAAGTGGTGCTGTGGCTTAAGTGGCAAAGTGCTAGCCTTGAGAAAGCACAAGGACAGTGCCCAGGCCCTGAGTTCAAAGCCCCAGGACTGGCAAAAATAAAAATAAGGCAAAACTAAAAGGCTAGAGGGCATGGCTCAAATGGTAGAGCACCTGCCAACAAGGGCTAATCCTGAAGCCCTTAGTTCTAACCCCGGTACCATTAACAACAGCACACCAAAACACCCTAGCATGAACCTCATGGGTGAAGAAGACCTCACCATCCATCTATCCTATTTCTCCTGACTCAGCTGAGCACTAGAAAATAAGCACCAAGAACAAACAGGTGAGATTATGGTGGGCCTAGAATGTCCCACTGCTAGTAGAAGAGCAAATTGCCATACCTCACTTTGGAAATGATGTGTCAGCCCCTAAGCACAGAACACGCTTAAACCTCCATCCAGTGACACACTTGCATGCACCAAAAAACGCGCTCCTTATCACATTCAGCTAGAGCCACAAGTCTAGCTCTTCTTTTTGTTTTGTTTTTGTTTTTCTCCAGTCCTGGGGCTTGAACTTGTTCTTGGGCTTTCTCAAGTCTAATGCTCTACCATTTGAGCTACAGCACCATTTCCAGCTTTTTCTGTGTATGTGGTACTGAGGAATCGATCCCAGGTCTTTGTGCATGCTAGGTGAGCACTCTACCACTAGACCACGCTCCCAGCCCAAGTCTAGCCATTCTTGTGGATTATTTTTCAGATAACCTCCCACTTCTGCACAGGACTGGCCTTGGACCTTGATCCTTCTTACATAGCTGGGATTACAGATCTGAGTCATTGCGTCCAACTTGTTTGTCAGACCGGGTGGGGTAAGGGAGATCCCTCACTAACTTTTGCCCAAGCTGGCCTTGAACCAAGATCTTCCCAATCTCTGCCTGAGATTACAGGTGTGCTACGGTGTGCTTGCTAACAGCATGTTGTTTGACAATGCATCACCACATTGAAACTAGACAAAGTTAGTTAACGTCCCTCAGTTCGGGGCTGGAGGAGCTGGGGAGTCCTGTGGATGCAAGGAAAGGTAGGGGAGGCCCCCAGAGACCGACCCATAGTCCACCATTGTTCCCTCTCTGGGATCATCAATGGACAGATGTCACCATCAGCTTTGCCCATGCACACAGGCCTGCAGGGTTCACCGGAGGCTGATAAAAGATGGGAAAATAGGGCTGGGAGTTTGGCCTAGTGGTAAGAGTGCTTGCCTAGCATACATGAAGACCCGGGTTCGATTCCTCAGCACCCCATATACATAGAAAAAGCCAGAAGTGGTGCTGTGGCTCTAGTGGTAGAGTGCTAGCCTTGAGAAAGCCCAAGGACAGTGCTCAGGCCCTGAGCTCAAGCCACAGGACTGGCAAAGAAAAAAAAAAAAGATGGGAAAATGCAGAAGCCCCAAACCCAGGCCTGGGCCCCCCTAAGTCTGGGGCAAAGCCACAAAAGGCTCTGTCTTCTGCAACTTGCCTCTCTTTCCTCCCATCAGACCCCATGGCCTGTGCCACAATCCTCCCCACAGGGCCACTTCTGGGAGAGCCAGGTCTGGATTCTAGCATCTTCTCCACACAGAACCCTGTGGCCCACAGAGGCCCCTCACTGGGCTGGGTGCACCCTCCTCGTGCAAACCCATTTGCTGTGAGGAAAGTTCCAGTGTTTTCTGTCAGCTCACTCAAAAGAGCTATTCATTCTCTGGGGCCCATGCTAGCTTTCAAGACTTGGAACAAGAAACACTCTCAACCTAAAAATTATAGCCACAGGGGCAGCATTGGAGAATGATTCTGAAAGGAGCCTCAACTAACATGTGACTGAATCTTGATTTTTCCTCTGGTCAGGTATGGTGGCACATACCTATAATCCCAGCACTCAGGGGCCAAGGCTAGAAGAGTTCATACTCTGAGCAGAGGAATGAAGGGGTGACCAGGCAGGTGAGCAGGTAGTTGGGAGCCAGGATAAGTCCTAAGACTTTACAAATTGATTTTTTGGGGCGGGGGGGGGGAGCGAGAGACTGGTCCTGATTTTTTTGTTTTTTGCCAGTCCTAGGGCTTGAACTCAGGGCCTGAGCTCCCTGAACACTTTTGCTCCAAGTTAGCATTCTGCCACTTGAGCGACAGCATCTCTTCCAACTTTTTCTGTGTATGTGGTATCAAGGAATCAAACCCAGGGCTTCATGTCAGGCAAGCACTAGGATATACTCCCAACCCCATGGTCCTGATGTTTGAACTCAAGGTCTGGGCACTATCTCTGAGCTTCTTTGCTCAAGGCTAAATGCTCTATCACTTGAGCCACCGCTCTCCATTTCCAGCTCTTTGGTAGTTACTTAGAGATGAGCTTCACAAACTTTCCTGCCTCTGCTGGCTTTGAACTTTGATCCTTAGATCTCAGCCTGGATTAAAGGTATGAGCCACTGGTGTCTAGTCTAGTTGATTTCTTTAATATGCACATTCTTCCATGTACTTGTAGCTCATACCTGTAATTCTAGCAACTCAAGAGACTGAGAATCATGATTCAATGCCAGTCCAAGAAAAGAAGTCCATAAAACTCCAATTAATCAGCAAAAAGCTGGAAATGGCACTGTTGCTCAAGTGGTAAAGTGCTAGCCCTAAGCAAAAAAAGCATTAAGGGGCAAGCCAAGCACCAGCCATTCACATCTGTAATCCTAGCTGTTCAGAAGGCTGAGATCTGAGGATCATGGTTCAAAGCCAGTCTGGGCACAGAAGTCCATGCAACTCTTCGTTCTTGTCTTTTCTTTTCTTTCTTTTCTTCCTTTTTTCTTTCCTCCTCCTCATCCTCCTCCTCCTTCTTTTTTTTTTTTTTTTGGCTTGAGCTCTGGGCCTGAGCACTGTCCTTGGATTTTCTTAAGGATAGAACTCTACCATTTGAGCCTCAGCACCACTTCCAGCTTTTTTTCTATGTATGTGGCACTGAGGAATCAAACCCGGGTCTTCATTCATGCTAGGCAAGCATTCTACCACTAGGTCAGACTCCCAGCCCCCTCCTCCTTCTTTTTATGCTAGTCCTGGGCTTGAACTCAGGGCCTGTGCACTGTCCTTGAGCTTTCTCAAGGCTAGAGATCTACCCTTGAGCCACAGCACCACTTCCAGCTTTTTCTGTGTATATGGTACCAAGGGCTTCATGTATGCTAGGCAAGCACTCGATCCACTAGGTTACACTCTTATCTCCAATGAACCACCAGAAAACTGGAAGTGGCGCTGTCCCTCAAAGTGCTAAAACAATAGCCTTGAGCTGAAGAGCTCAGGGACACTGCCCAGGCCCTAAATTCAAGACCTAATATCGACACACATACAAATCATCCTGATAATTAACTTTGTGCCATACCAGACCCTACAGTGAGCCCCAGAGAGTATGTTCACATTGTTTTTATCTTACATCAAAGTGTGACTAGCATACCAGAAAATACACACTTTTTTTTTTTTTTTTGGTCAGTTGTGGGACTTGAACTCTGGGCCTGGGCATTGTCCCTGAGCTAGCTCTTCAGCTCAAAGCTACTGCCCTACTCCTTGAGCCACAGTACCACTTCTGATTTTCTGGTGGTAAATTGGAGATAGGAGTCTCACGGACTTTTGTGCCTGGGCTGGCTTTGAACCTTGACCTCAGATTTCAACCTCCTGAGTAGTTAGGATTACAGGCCTGAGCCACTGCACATGGCAATACACACATTTGAAGACTACCGTGTGAGCCAGTCATGGTGGTGCATGCTTGCAATTTAACGTACCGGGCAGGAGAAGAGAAGAGTATCATGGTCCAGCCGGGCACAGTGGCTCACAGCTGTACTCAGGAGGCTGAGATCTGAGGATTGCAGTCCAAAGCTAGCCCAGGCAAGGAAGTCCAAGAGACTCTTTTTTTTTTTCCTGAGCACTGTCCTTGGGCTTTCTCAAGGCTAGAACTTTACCACTTGAGCCACAGTACCACTTCCAGCTTTTTTCTATATATGTGGCACCGAGGAATCAAACCTGGAGGAATCAAACCCCGGTCTTCATGCCTGCTAAGCAAGTACTCTACCACTAGGCCAAATTCCCGGCCCCAAGAGACTCTTATCTCCAATTAACTTCTAGAAAATCGGAAGTGTCGCTGTGGCTCAAGGGTAGGGCAGTAGTCATGAGCTGAAGAGCTCAGGGACAACACCCAGGCCCAGAGTTCAAGCCTCTGGACTGGCGGGGGGCCGGGGGTAGGGGGAGATCATGGTTCAAGAGAGCCCAGGAAAAAGTGAAGGACACTACTAGAAAACAAACTAAAATAAAACATGACTGGAGTGAGGAGAGGGCTCAAGTGG
Source organism: Megascapheus bottae (assembly GCF_031878675.1). Classification (NCBI taxonomy): domain Eukaryota; kingdom Metazoa; phylum Chordata; class Mammalia; order Rodentia; family Geomyidae; genus Megascapheus; species Megascapheus bottae. Next base: position 32,840,182 of record NC_143511.1, on the reverse strand, counting down.
GAGAGCACCTGTCCAACAAGCAGGTAGTGTGAGTTCAATCCTGGATAACACAGGTATGTGCACATACACAGTGTGTGTCCAAGGAACCTTGCCCTGCCCCCAGCCAGCCCTTCTCAGCAAATGCATGGACATGGGCCATTGCATGACCTCTCTCCCTAGGCCTGGGTGTTACAGGCTCCATGCTTGTGTCGAGCACAAAATTCCTATGTTGAAATCGACCCCCGCGGGCAGGGTGAGAAAAGGAGGCTTTAGGAGGAGCTAATGAAGACCTGCAGGGACAGATCAGTGCCCTTTACACAGAGACCCTGGAGCTGAGCACCATGCATCACACCTGTAATCCTTGCTCTTCAGGAGGCTGAGATCTGAGGATCATAGTTCAAAGCCAGCCACCAGAGCAGAAGAGTCAAGAGACTCTTATCTTCAGTTAGCCATCAAAAAGCCAGATATGGAGGTATGGCTCAAGTGATACACCACCAGCCTTGGGTGAAAAGGCTAAACAAGAGTACAAGCCCTGAGGGGGAGGAAAATGGAGACAAAAACATGAGAAGGCGTATCAATGTATGTGAAGTAATGTACCTTCTATCTGGAGAATATAACTAAAACCCATCTATTAATTACAATAAAAAATAGAAATGTAAAAAAAAACAAAGAGTACAAGTCCCGAGTTCAAGTCCCAGTAACCATTCTCCACACACAAAGTGACCTCTGAGAGTTCTCCATCCCTCTTCCCTCTGCATGGATGCACAGCAAGCAGTCAAAAGTATGCTGTGTGGAAGAAAAGCCCTCACCAGACAGACACACACACACACACACACACACACACACACACACACACACACACACACACACACATGCCGGGCGTGGTAGCTCACACCTGTAATTCTAGCTACTTATGAGGCTGAAATCTGAGGATCAAGGTTCAAAGCCATCCCAGGCACAAAAGGACCTGATTGAGACTCTTATCTTCAATTAACCTCTAGGAAACAGGAAGCTTGGGGCTTGGCTCAAGGGTAGGGTGATAGAGTTGAGCTGAAGAGCTCAGGGACAGTGCTCAGGCCAGGTTCAAGCCCCATGACCCATAAAAAAAAAAAGTCACTGCCCAGTTCAGAGTTTGCAGCTGGAGCTCCCGGGTGGGACGCCCTGGGAGAATCCACCCTGGCCTGTTCCTAACTCCTGGTGTGCTGCGCAGTGATTGGTTTCCTCTTTGGCTTGTGGCTGCATTGCCCCAAGCTCTACTTGTGTCACCACACAGCTGTCTGTTCCCCGTGCACACCAGCCATGTTGGCTTTAGACCTGCTCTGTCTGGAAGGATGTCACTTTAACAAATGACATCCGATTCCATTTCCAGTGTGACATGGGCAACTACTTCAGTGTTTCTTTCTTGGAAAAGGGGTGGCGGGGGAGGAGACACAATTCAGCCTATCACAATGGCAAACAGATTGTGATATATCTATACAAGGGAACATTATTTAGCCATGAAAAATGGCAAAATTCAGATTCATACTACAATGTAGTTGAAAATATTAAGAAAAATGAAAGGCAAAAAAGCCAGAACCAAATAGTGATGGCTCCCTCCTGTTATACTAGCTACCTAGGAACTTGCAGTTAAGAATCAAGCTTTGAAAATCTGAGCAAAAAAGAACTGGATACTCTGTCTCCAACCTGTGAGCAAAATGCCAAGCATGAGGCGTGGCTCAAATGATAGAGAGCCTTAAGCTCCAACCACCAAGATTTTTTTTTCTCTGTTGTAGGACTTGAACTCTAGGCTTGGGCATTGTCCCTGAGCTCTTCAGCTCAAGGCTACTGCTCTACCCCTTGAGCCATAGCACCACTTCCAGTTTTGTGGTGGTTAATTGGAAATAAGAGTCTCATGGTATTTAGTGCCTGGGCAGGCTTTGAACCGTGATCCACAGATCTCAGCCTCCTGAGTAGCTAGGAATACAGGCATGAGCCACCATGACGGGTTAACCACCAAGATTTTTTGAAAGGAAGCTCTTTTGACTGTAGCAGTGTTAATTTCCTGATTTTGATATTATATCACAATATCTTCTTTTTTCAACTGTTGCACTTGAACTCATGGCTTGGACACTGTTCCTGAGCTTTTCTGCTCAAGGCTTGCACACTCCACTACTTTGATATATAGCTCCACTTCTGGTTTTCTGGTGGCTAGTTAGAGATGAAGAGTCTCACAGACTTTCCTTCCCCAGCTGGTTTCAAATCATGATCCTCAGATCTCAGCCACTTGAGTAACTAGGATTAGAAATGTGAGCCTCTGGTGCCTGGCTTGAGCCTTTAGGATTTCAAGGTAAAGAAGTTTGACCTGTAGATAGAGAACATGGAATGAAGGGTCCATAAGGCATCCTTGATTTTTTCTTTTTCCTGACAGTTATGGGGTTTAGACTCAGGGCCTTGCATGTGCCTAGCAAGCACTCTACCATTTGCTCCATGTTCTATCCCTGAATTGTGTTCCTTTTTTTCAGTTTCCTCTGAATAGAATTATTTTAAAACCAAGACATTCTTAATTTGATTACAGAAACTTTGAACAACCAACCTGTGTAGAAACAGAACTGGATCATACCCAGGCGGGGTGTCTCTAAGAGCTGCCCCTCATCTCTGCTTAGCTCCGGGGATGAAACCAGATGGGATATGTCAGGGAAAGCTGGCTCTGGGAAGGAATGCACTGAGAAAAATAGTAGTGCTTTCAACCATGGCTGTTCTTAGCTGGATGTTGTAACAAATGCCTGTAATCCCAGCCATGTAAGAGGCATCGCAGGAGGATCATGGTCTGGCTTGACGAAAAACATAAAGACCCCACTTAAAACAATAACTAACGCAATATAGAACTGGGTGGGAGTGGTAGAGCACTGTCTAAGTGCAAGGCCCTGAGTTCAAGAAATTATAAAGATGAGTCAGACGCTGGTGGCTCACACCTGTAATCCTAGCTACTCAGGAGGCTGAGATCTGAGGATTGCAGTTCAGGATTGCAGCCTGAACAACAAAGTCCATGAAACGTTTATCTCCAAATAACTACCAGAAAACCAGAAATGATGCTGTGGCTCCAAATGGTAGAACAGTAACCTTGAGTTGAAGCACTCAGGGACAGTGCCCAGGCTCAGAGTTCAAGCCCCAGGACTGGACAAAAAAAAAAGAAGGAGAAGAAGAAGAAAAGAAAAATTATAAAGATAATACATATAAATTATGAATATGCATAATTCAAGTTCATTCTTATATATTATATTTTTAATAATTTATACACTTTCCATTTAAATTTTTATCATTACAAATTATAAAATGAACTTGCTTCACCAATGTAGGACCACTAGAGGGCCAAGCAGGAAGGATGCATCAGTCACAGCTGTCCTGTCCCCTTCCTTCTCCAGGGCAGTGAAATCTACAACAGGTGGAGCTGGCCTAAATGGGAAGAAATAGCAAGAGAGCTTTTAGCAATGTGTATGTGTCGCCATAGAAACCAGGCCATAACCAAGGCGCCCAGCAACAGGAAACAGAGAAGGTGAGGGTAGGTATATGTGCAATGCCCCGCAGCCCTTTGCATAGTGGTTTGTCTCTAGAAAGTGAGATTACAGGTGATCTTGATTTTACTTGTTCCTTGTATCCGCCACAACAAAACTCAGTGCTCTGTGTTTGATGCTCTACCACTTGAGCCACAGCTACATTTTGGGTTTTTCTGGTTAATTGGCGATAAGAGTTGCACAGACTTTCATGCCCAGGTTGGCTTTGAACTGCAATTCTCAGTTTTCAGCCTCTTGAGTAGCCAGGATTACAAGCATGAGCCACTGGCATTTGGCTTGTTTTGTTTTGTGTTTGTTTTTTGTTCCAGTATGGGAACTTGATTTCTTTTTTCTTTTTCTTTTTCTTTTTTTTTTTTTTGACTGATCCTGGGGCTTGAACTCAGGGCCTGAGCAATGCCGTTGGGCTTTCTCAAGGCTAGTAAGTTCTCTACCACTTGAGCCACAGTACCACTTCCAGCGTTTTCTGTGTATGTGGTACTGAGGAATCAAACCCATGCATGAACCCATTGACTTCATGCATGCTCGGCAAGCACGCTACCGCTAGGCCATGCTCCCAGCCCCGGAAGCATGATTTCTTAAAGTGGTCACTGGGAGCCTGCCTACGTCATCCTGTCCTCTTATCACTCAGCTACTTTTCCACTGTCAGCTTTCTCCCCACAATCAGGTTGTGACCTGTCATGTGTTGTGTCATAAACAAAGGACTTTAGGTCAGTTCTCTACTGCAGACTTCTTCCCCCAGTATCTAAGGTGAAGGACTTGATCTCAGTTTGTTCCTGATCTCTTGTTTTCTTTCTTTCTTTCCTTCTTTCTTTCTTTCTTTCTTTCTTTCTTTCTTTCTTTCTTTCTTTCTTTCTTTCTCTCTGTTCCTAATCTCTTATTTTCTTCCTTCCTTCCTTTTGTGCTAGTCCTGGGACTTGCACTCAGGGCCTCAGAGCTGTCCCTTAGTTTTTTTCACTCAAGGCTAATGCTCTACCACTTGAGCCACAGCTTCACTTCTGAAGTTGTAGTGGTTAATTGACAATAAGAGGTTCCCAGACTTTCCTGCCCAGGCTGGCTTTGAACCGCAATCCTCAGATCTCAGCCTCTTGAATCGTAGGATTACAGGCGGGAGCAGTTGGCTCCCAGCTCCTAATCTTTTGTACAACAGGTGACGGGTCACCACCATGTTCCCTTGGGTGGGTGTCTGCTATACTGACTGATTACTTTAAAAAAAAAAATCTCAGAGCCTGTGTGTGGTTCCTGCCTGTATCTGATCAGAACAGAGAAGAGTTGGCAGACTTGGCAAGACCACAGACTTCATGTGGCTGGCAGATACATTATGAGAAGCTACGACTCAACTCCAGATTGAGTCCCAGATGTTCAGCTACCAAACTGTGTGTCATTGCAAAGCCAAAGAGTCCAGAAACTCCAAACTGGGCACTGGTGGCTCATACTTGTAATCCTAGCTGCTCAGGAGGCTGAGATCTGAGGATCACAGTTCAAAGCCAGCCCTGAGCAGGAACATCCATAAGACTTTTACCTTCAAGTAAACACCAAAAAGCTAGAAGTGGCTCCTACAGATAGAACACCAGCCTTGGATGAAAAAGCCAAGTGAGAGTTTGAGACCTGTTCAAGCCCCAGTACTGGCAAAGAAAAAAGATGTTTCAATTAAGATGTCTTTTGCCAGGCTAGGTGGCTAATGCCTGTAATCCTAGCTACACTGGAGGCTGAGATCTAAGGATTGTGGGTCAAAGCTAGCCCGGGCAATAAAGAACAGGAGACTCCAATTAATCTCTAGAAAAAAAAAACAAACACAGGAAGTATGGATGTGGTTCAAGGGGTAGGGCAGTAGCCTTAAGCTGAAGAGCTCAGGGACAGCGCCCAGGCCCAGAGTTTAAGCCCCATGACCCACGGGGGGAAGAAAATGTCTTTCAACAGGACTAGCCTGCTGGCTCCTGCCTGGGCAGGAGACTTGCCTGCCAGCCTGGGATCCAGGAGGGAGTTGCGCCTTCAACAGAACGTGTCTTACAAGATCTCTGCAGCACAGACCGTGAGGGCAACCTGGGTACCTGGCAGGTACACAGTTCTGCTGGCAGAGACCCAAGCCAATACCCAGCTGGGTGGAAGAATTGTCCCTGGAGGAGTGAAGGACACAACTTCCCCTCTGGTCTCCCACCCTGCCAGCCAGATGGTGCCATCATGAACACTGCAACTCTGTCTCCACAGTGTCTTCCTTCTAGAAAAGTCCATGTCCCCCATGGCCAGCCTAATCCACCCTACATTTTGATCAGGTCCTTCTTGCCAATTGCACCAGAAAATTGCTTGTATTTCTTTTTTTTGCCCCTTTCTTTTTCCTTTCTTCTCCAAAAGCCTTTCTCTCAACCAATCTTGGAGTCTACGTATATCCCTGGGAATACGTTCTAAATCCCCTAAGATACCTGAGACACTGATAGTACTAAACTCCATAAGTTATATGATTTGTTTTTAAACACATTAGCTGTATAATTTCCAAGAGTCAAGGAATGGCTTTCCAGTTCTCATGGCTCAACATTCAGATTCCCACACTGGGGCTACAGGGATGTACTACCACACCCATCTTTTAGATTAATTTACAAAGTAGGCTGAATCAGAGATTAATGACAAATAAGAATAACAAAATAGAACAAGTATGACATTTGACACTCTGCCATGATTAAATATGGGCTGGGAATATGGCTCAGTGGTAGAGTGCTTATCTAGCATAATGAAGCCCTCAGTATCACATATACAGAAAAAGCCAGAAGTGGCACTGTGGTTCAAGTGTTAGACTGCTAGCCAGAAGAAGAGGGGTGGGGGTGGGGAAGGAGGATCATGACATGGCCGGGGCGGACTCCTGTTGTTACATGCTTGCTTAGCAATCCTGAAGCTCTGTGTTCAAAGCACAGAACCAAAGCTGGGTGCAGTGGCTCACGCCTGTAATCCTAGCTACTCAGAAGGTTGAGATCTGAGGATCGAGTTTCAAAGCCCGGCACTAGAGAATGTGAGACACTTTTTTTTGGGGGGGTGGATGAGGGGGGTCATGGGGCTTGAACTCTGTCTGGGTCTGGGCCCTATCCCTGAGCTCTTCACCTCAAGGGTACCGCCCTACACTTGAACCAAGCCCCACTTCCCGTTTTCTCAAGGTTAATTGGAGATAAGAGTCTCAGGTCATTTTGTGCCTGGCATGGCGTTAAACTGTGATCCTCAGATCCCAGCCTCCTGAGTATCTAGGATTTTAGCCATGAGCCTCTGTGCTCAGCTGAACCTGAGACTCTTATCTCCAATTAGTCACTAGAAAATGCGAAGTGGGGCTCAATGAGTAGACCCCTAGAGTTCAAGCCCTATGACCACATACACACACACACACACACACACACACACACACACACACACACACACACACACAGCCCAGACCCCAGACTACCTAAAATAAAAACAAATCAAAGCTGGTGGCTCACACCTATAATCCCAGCTTTTCAGGACGCTGAGATCACAGTTCAAAGCCAGTCTGGGCACTAAAGTCCATGAGATTCTTAGCTCCAATTAACCACTAAAAAACTGGAAATGGCACTGAGACTCCAAGGGTAGGGTGGTAAGCCTTGTGCTGAAGAGAGCTCAGGGACAATGCCCAAGCCCAGAAGTAGTGTGGTAGCTTTGAGCTGCAGAGCTCAGAAACAGTGCCCAGGCTCAGAGTTCAAACTCCACGACCAACCAAAAAAAAAAAAAAAAAAAAAAATCAAGCCAGGAATCAGTGGCTCATACCTATAATCCTACTTAGTCAGGAGGCTAAGATCTGAGGATTATGGTTTAAAGTCAACCACGATCCTCAGATTGTGGAAAGTCTGCAAATTAACCACCAAAAAAGCTAGAAGTGGAGTTGTAGCTCAATTAGTAGAGGTTAGCCTTGAGCAAAAAGTCTCAGAGACAGCGCCCAGACCTTGAGTTCAAGCCTAACAACTGGCATGCATACACACACACACACACACACACACACACACACACACACATCTATATAGAAAAAAATAAAAAGAAATGTGATATAAACAAGCAAAACAACAAAAAAAAATTTTTTTGGCCAGTCTTGGGCTGGATCTCAGGGCCTGAGACTGACCTTGGGCTATTTCAAGGCTAGTGCTCTACCACTTGAGCCATAGCACTACTTCTGTCTTTTCTATGTATGTGGTACCAAGGACTCAAACCCAGGTCTTTGTGCTTGCTAGGCAAGCACTCTACTACTAGGCCAAACTCTTGGCCAAGCAAAAATATTTTTTGCCAGTCCTGGGGCTTAAACTCAGGGCCTGGGCATTGTCCTTGGACACTTTTTGCTCAAGGCTAGTGCTTTGCCAGTTGAGCTACAGCACCATTACCTACTTTTTCTGTGTAGGTGGCACTGAGGAAGTGAGCCCAGGGCTTTATGCATGCTAGGTGAACACTCTACCACTAGGCTATGCTCCCAGCCAAGTAAATGTTTTGACAAGAATCCTCCACAGTTGTCCCATGAGAACCCCCAGTTGACTAAACCCTTTTCCTTCCTGGTTTTTGTTTGTTTGTTTGTTTGTTTGTTTGTTTGTTTTTTGCCAGTCCTGGGGTTTGAACTCAGGGCCTGTGCATTGTCCTTAAGCTTTCTCAAGGAGCACTCTACCACTTGAGTCATAGCACTGCCAGCCTTTTCTATGTATGTGGTACCAAGGAATGAAACCCAGGGCTTTGTGCATGCCAGGGCAGCACTCCACCACGAGGCTGCACTCCCGGCTCCTCATTTTAATTTTTTGTGCATTACCAAGACAAGGCTTGAACTCAGGACCTCAGACCCAAACTTTTTTGTGGGGGGGGGGGCTTGAGCTCCGCCTTGGCGCTGTCCCTTGAGCTTTTTGTGTCTGGGCTGACTCTGAACCTTGATCCTCAGATCTCAGCCTCCTGAGTAGTTAGGATTATAGGCGTGAACCACTGTGGCCCGCTCATACCCCAACTCTTGTTTGGCTTTTTTTGCAAGGCTAATACTTTAACACTGAGCCACAGCTCCACGTCCAGCTTTTTGTTGGTTAATTGTAGATAAGAGTCGCACTGGCTTTTCTTCCAAGTTGGTCTCAAATTGTGATCTTCAGATCTCAGCTTCCTAAGAAGAACTTCAGGCATCAGTCACCAGTGATAAGCTCTGCTTTTTCAAACCCATGACAAGTTTGAGGGGGGGGTGGAGTGTGAGGGATATAGGGCTGGCATCAACAGAAAATAATCCAGCTCATGCATGGCTTGGATTGGCTTTGATCAGCCTCCATTTCTTACTCTGTAAAATGGGACTTGGAGTTGCATGGAGTATAAAGCACATGCCTATCTGCAAAGCTCCAGGCAGGCAGGCCGTACGTGTCAAACAAGGCGCCTTTAGGAATAGAGCATCAGATGCTGGCTGAACTCTGAGTTCCTCCAACCACTCAGCCCACAAGCATTTATGGTATGCTCCCTGGAGGCCTGACCAGACCCTGTCAGCAGCAAACACAACTGGGAAGAGGAGCATAAACAAAGTTATTGGGAGAGTGTCAGATGGATCACAGGTAAACAAGCTAAGCAGGCAGGAAGGATGACAAGAACTGTGATGCCAGAAAACAATATTTAGAATTATGCATTTTTTAGCCAGGCGCTGGTGGCTCACTCCTATAATCCTAGCTATTCAGGAGGCTGAGATCTGAGGATCATGGTTCAAAGCCAGCCCAGGCATGAAAGGCCATGAGACTCTTATTTCCAAATAACCAAAAAACTGGAAGTATCACTCTGGCTCAAGTGGTAAAGTACTACCCTTGAGCTGAAGAGTTCAGGAACATTGGCCAGGCCCAGAGTTCAAGCCCCATGACTAACTGAAAAAAAAAAGATACAGATTTTTTTTTCAAAATGGTCAGAATTAGAACTTTTAATTTTACAAGCTCCAAATAATTAAATACCATCAGGAAACATGTGCATGGGAAAACAATGGCAGACTCAAAATATAAAATGTTTCTTCAGCCACATTGTGTGGCTATAAGAAGAAATTGAAAGAAATACAGATTTTTATGCCAGGTGATGGGTAGCTCATACCTGGCATCCTAGCTAATCAGGAGGCTAAGATCTAAGGATCATGGTTCAAAACCAGCCCAGGCAGACAAATTCAGGAGATTTTTTTTTTAATCTCCAATTAGCCAGCAAACAGCAGGAAGTAGCAGTGTGACTCGTGGTAGAGAGCCAGCCCTTAGCAGATAGAGTATAAAAAACCAACAACAAAAAAGAAACCAACCAGAAATATGATTTTGGTTTTTTTGTTTGTTTGTTTGTTTTTTGCCAGTCCTGGGCTTGAACTCAGGGCCTGAGCACTGTCCTTGGACTTTCTCAAGGCTAGAGCTCTACCACTTGAGCCTCAGCACCACTTCCGGCTTTTTTCTATATGTGGTACCGAGGAATCGAACCCGAGTCTTCATGCATGCTAGGCAAGCACTTTAACCTCTAGGCCAAACTCCCAGCCCCAGAAATATGGTTTTTGTGTTAGTGTAGGATAGGGCTGTTAAGAAAGGGCTTGAAGCCAAGTGCTGGTAGCTCGTGCCTATAATCCTAGCTATTTAGGAGACTGAGATCTGAGGATCACAATTCAAAGTCAGCAAGAAGAAGAAAGTTCATGAGACTCTTATCTCCAATTAACCACCAAAAAGCCTGAAGTAGAACTGTGACTCAAAATGGTAGAGCATTATCTTTGAGCCAAAAAAACTCAGGGATACCACCCAGGCCCTGAGTTCAAGTACCATAAGCAGGAAAGGTAAAGGAAGGAAAGAAGGAGGGAAGGAAGGAAAGAAGGAAGGAAGGAAGGAAGGAAGGAAGGAAGGAGGAAGGAAGGAAAGAAGGAAGGAAGGGAAAGGAAAGGAAAGGAAAGGAAAGGAAAGGAAAGGAAAGGAAAGGAAAGGAAAGGGGCTCAGAGAGGAACTGAGCAGGATTGAAGAGAAAAGATCAAGACCAAGTCACTAGAATCCCAAACATCGTGGTGTCCCAGTTTCTCTGGGGTCTTGGGCATGGGTCTCATCTTGGAACATCATTCGTTCCACCTGCTGAAGCTAAGGTCACCTAATGGAGTGCAGTGTGTGTGTGTGTGTGTGTGTGTGTGTGTGTGTGTGTGTGTGTGTGTGTCCATCCTGGGGCTTAAACTCAGGGCATGGGTGCTGTCCCTGAGCTTTTCTGCTCAAGGCCAGTGCTCTACCACTTGAGCCACAGCTCCATTTGGTGGTTAATTGGAGATACGAATCTCAAGAGGACTTTCTTGCCAGAGCAGGCTTGGCATGCTGAGCCTTACTTCTTAGCTTTTCAAGTAGCTAGGATTATAGGCATGCACCTCTAATGCACAGCCATGGAGCTTTTTTTTTGCCAGTCCTGGGCTTGAGCTCAGGGCCTGAGCACTATCCTTGGGCTTTCTCAAGGCTAGCACAGCACTTTACCATTTGGGCCACAGTACCACTTCCAGCTTTTTCTATGTATGTGGTACTGAGGAATTGAACCCAGGTCTTCTTGCATGCTAGGCAAGCACTCCACCACTAGGCCAAGCTCCCCACCCTCTTGGAGTGATATATTCATATATTTATATATTTATTTTCTGTGGTCGTGGGACTTGAACTAGGCTTGGGTGCTGAGCTCTTCAGCTCAAGGTTACCGTCCTATCCTCGAGCCAAGCCCCACTTCCCGTTTTCTACAGGTTAATTGGAGATAAGAGTCTCAGGTCCTTTTGTGCCTGGGCTGGCTTTGAATCTTGATCCTCCGATCTCAGCTTCCTGAGTAGCTAGGAGCCACCATGGCCGCTGAAGTGATTTTTGTACATGAAATCTTTAAAAGTCTGTATAGAGGGGAAGTGTCTGCCTGGTTCCCCTCCCCTTAAATCAGGGCAGATTTCTTTCTTTTTACGTTTCCTTTTGGGTAAGGGTTTTCTGAGGCAGGGTCTGGCTATGAAACCCAGATCCTCCTGCATCATCTTCCCGTGTGAAGGGATTACTGGTGTGCACTACCACGCCCTCCCAGCAAGGCAGCCTCCTCACTGCCCAACCAAGAAAAGTGATTCTACATTCTGACTCTGTAGGGTTTGTATGTGTGTGTTTACAATGGAGCTTGAACTCAGGTTCAAGTTCTTGCTTAGCTTTATCTTCCAAGGCTGGCATTCTACTACTTGAACCTCAGCTCTTCCAATTCTGGCTAGTCTGAGCAGACAAATCTCAGAGATTTAGCTCTAACCAGCAAGAAGCCAGAGACTTGGGGCTGGGAGTTTGGCCTAGTGGCAGAGTGCTTGCATGAAGGTTTGATTTCTTAGTACCACATACATAGAAAAAAGCGGGAAGTGGTGCTGTGGCTCAAATGATAGAGCTTTAGCCTTGAGAAAGCCCAAGGACAGTGCTCAGGCCCGAGTCTAAGCCCTAGGACTGGCAAACATACATTAAATAAATATCCAGAGACTTTTATTTCCAGCTAGCCACAAAATGTTTCCATCTGAAGGCCAAGATCTGATCCACTTCCTGAGTAACTAGGAATTACACGTGTGAGTCCCAGGCGCCCAGCTCTATGTCCTGACTTCTGAGAACACATCCTAAACAATCGTCTTAGTTTCTGCCTAGTTCTCTTGAGAATTCCAGGTAAGAACTCCAACACAAAGACTAGTGTGTCAGAGAGAAGCCACCGGGAGACCAGATGGCCCTACTTAGATCCCAGTGGAGATCACCAACCAGCCAACTTGGCTGCCTGACCCTGTCCATCATTCCCACAGCCACAACCATGGCAGCCACCCACAGTGATTGCAAACCTGGGGTTGCTTTACCATCTTGCCTTGTGTATTCTGGTCCTGGTGTTGGAACTCAAGGCCTGGGAGTGGTCCCTGAGCTTCTTTTGCTCAAGGCTAGCACTCTACTACTTGAGCCATGGCTCTACTTTCAACTTTTTGGAGGGTAAATGAATATAAAGTCTCATGGACCTCACTGCCCAGGCTGGTTTTGAACTCCAATATTCAGATCTTGGGGGTCATTCACGTATACAGATACAGGAATGGGCTATACCCTTTTCTGCCCTTCATACCTCAAAATTCTCCCATTTTCTTCCTGCCCCACTACCAAGGCTCTCTGTTCCTCAATGGAACATGGCTCCATATTTTTTTTTGTTTCTCTGTTTTGCTTGTCCTAGGGCTTAAACTCAGGTGCCTAGCACTATCCCTGAGCTATTTTTGCTAAGAACTAGCAGTCTACCACTTGACCCACAGCTCCACTTCTAGTTCATTCAGTGGTTAATGGTTTCAGGGACTTTTCCACCCCGTCTGGCTTCAAACTGCAATCCTCAGATCTCGGCCTCCTGAGTAGCTAGGATTACAGGCATGAGCCACCAGCTCCCAACTCTCCCAACCCTAGGGATTTATGTTTGGATTGTTTTTTCTCTTCCTGGAAATTCCAAGGGAGAATCTTCCAATCACAGCTGTCGAATCACTTAGGTGTCTAGGAAAACAAAGGGCCATCCCAGATGTCTTGGGCATCATGTGATCAAGATTAGATCCCAATCCACCACTGTTTCCCCTGATAGCCAACACTGCCAGTCACCTGATATAGTTTGTTTGCGTTGCTTCTGATGGCTTCTACCAGAGTACAAAGTTCACTAGAGAATCCTGACCTGTTGTGGTCACTTCTCCTGAGCAGAACTCTAGGCTTCTGGTAAGCAGAAATGTGTGTTTATAAAACTAAGTGGCTACTAGATGATAGGGAGAGGCATTTCTGTTGGAGAAAACAGCAAGGAGCCTGAGGCATTCCAGTTGGGACTGAAAACAGACACTAGGCTGTTTATAGCTGGAGAGGTCCAGGATAAAACAGGAACCTCTTTGATGGTTCCCCCGCCCCCCACCAGTGTGGCCAGACACAATTTGATCTATGTTGATGTGGGTGAAATTACACCCTAACAGGTAACTTAGGGATTTTCCTTTTTAAAAACTTGATGGGCTGGAAGTTGGGCCGAGTGGTAGAGTGCTTGCCTAGCATGCACCAAGACCTGGGTTCAATTCCTCAGTATCACATACATAGAAGAAAGCCAGAAATGATGCTGTGGCTCAAGAGGTAGAGCTCTAGCCTTGAGAAAGCCCAAGGACAGTGCTCAGGCCCTGAGTTTAAACCCCGGGACTGGCCAAAAAAAAAAAAAAATGATAGGTTGAAGCTCTATGTTACCCAGGCTAGGCTTAAGCGATATTTCCAGCTCTGCCTTTCAAGTTGCTGGGGCTAGAAATGGCACCACAGTGCAGGGCTCTGTCTGAATTGCTCCAAGGATGTAGCTGAGTGGCTTTAAGGAGGTTCACATTGAGCAGTTACCCCAATCCAATAAGGGAATTTTACCCTAACGGTAAGTCCACTTCCTCCGCCCTGCACTAGGGACTGTTCTAGGGAGCTCAGGTGTATAAAACCACTCGTGCAGGCTGCCTCTCTTCCCTTTCCTCCCCTTTCTTTCTTGTTTTTGGAGACAAGGTCTTGCTGTGAGATCCAAGCTAGTCTTGAGCCACAAAGCCCCTCCTGCCCCCTCCTTGTTCCCAGTGCTGGGATCACAGGCCATGCTAACCATACAGTCCTTCTGTGACTGGCTTATTTTTCTTAGCACAAATGACCCCAAATTTCATTTAGCATAGCAAGTGTTCAGCATTTCCTTCCTCATTTTAAATAAAGCATGAGACTTAGCCCAAGGGGTAGCCCACTCGCCTAGCAAATAAGAGGCCCCGGGTTCAGTCCCTAATAGGGCTGAAAGAAACAGTAAATAAACAAACGCTGTTCCAGGCTCCCTCCCCCGCCAGCAGGCCAGACCACCCTGAGCCGCAGGGCCGAGCCCACCAGGGAGGGTCGCGGGCCTCGTCATCCACCTCCGGGCCCCCCTTTCTAGGCCAGGAGCCAGGAGGAGTCATCACAGTCCGCCAAGCCCCGCAGAAGCGCAGGAGAGGCCAGGGACGAGCTGGAGCCTGGGAACCGCTCCGTCTCACCCCGGCCACACCCCGCAGCCAATGGCTGCACCGAGTGCGCAGGCGCAGAAGGAGCCGCGCGACTCAGACGCAGGGCGCATGCGTAGAAGGCTCCGTTCCACGGAACGAAAATCCGCTGATCCGGGGTTTCGGCTCCACCGAGAGCTCTGTTTATAAACACACCGCGCGGCTACCAGGGAAGGGTAACCCTAAAGGCAGTGGGGTTGGGGGTCAGGGGTCATCGGGCAGGTGGGGTGGGGATGCGGGTTGGTTGGCCTGCCCTCTGCATTTTTAGGGGTCGCCGGCAGGATGGCGTGGCCAGCTAAGCGGCCTTGCCACATCCCTGCACTGACGGGCGCCACGTGGTGCGCACGTGGTCCAGCCCGGCGCGGCCCTCCCCTCCCCCACAGCGGTAGCGTCCCCTAGCGGCTCGCGCTACCCCGCCGCGCATGCGCAGAACGCAGGCGCGAGGCGCCTTCCGGTGTCCGGCCAGCGTGCGCCGTTGCCTCCCCGCGCGAGGAGGTCTCCCCCCTCTCGCCCCAAGAGGCGTAGGGTCACGTGCAAGAGCGGGATGGACAGGGACGGTGGGCGGGGTTTCTGTACTTAGGAGGTGTGGTCCGACCAAGCCCCGCCCATCCCACCACAGGCGGTATTGTGAGTAGGAGGTATTGTGGACCAGTTCCACGGTCTCCATCACTTTAAATTCCTGAAGGACCAGTCACTGACCTCTGTCAGAGGCTGTGTTAACTGTGCCATACGCAGCTAACTAATGAATGCAAGGTCTAAAAACTATCCATCTATTCTAGGCTTTGTTTAAAAAGTTATATCCCCTGCTCTGTAGGCTTCAGGAGATTTTAATGTGCATAAACCCCGTTAGGTGATTCCTCGGCATTCAGTCAGTAGTAGTTCTTATGGTTGATACTTGAGGAGATTACACTGGGTCCAAGTGGCTCATGCCTGTAATCCTACCTACTCAGGAGGTTGAGATCTGATGATCCTGGCTTGTAGCAAATCCCATAATCATTATCCCCAACTAACCAGCAAAAAGCTAGAACTGCGTCAAGTGACATCGCAAACCCTGAGTTCAAATCCCAGTATGGCACATAGTAAATAAATAAATATATATGTATATGCAGAGTTTTGCAGAAATATAAAGCAAGCAAGTAGGCACAAGCATACACACCTACAATCCCAGCAGTGGAGAGGCTGAGAAAGAAGGGCTGCAAGTTCAAGGCCAGCCTGGGATACTTAAGGAGGCCAGTCTGAAAGAGATGAGGGGACAGAGGGAGAGAATGAAAGAAGAGAAGGAGAAGAAGAGACTAGAGATCAGGTTAGTTTCCATGTTTAATAGCTGGTTTAAGAGTGCTAAATATTCATGTATATGTTATAAACTCGACAGGTATGAAGCATACAAAGTAAGTCACCTATAAATAATAAATCTTCAATACTATTTTTTTTTGGTGGGTCATGGGGCTTGAACTCTGAGCCTGGGCACTATTCCTGGGCTCTTCAGCTCAAGGCTACCACCCCTGAGCCACAGCCCCACTTCCTCAATACTATTTTTTTTTTTTTGGCCAGTCCTGGGGCTTGAACTCAGGCCTGGACCCTGTCCTTAGACAATTTTTGCTCAAGGCTAGTGCTCTGCCACTTGAACCACTTCTGGCTCTTTCAATGTATATGATACACAGCACTTGAACCCAGGGCTTCATACATGCTAGGTGAGCACTCTTTTTGTTGTTGTTGTTGCTTGTAGGACTTGAACTCTGTGCCTGGGTGTTGTCCCTGAGCTCTTCAGCCCAAGGCTACCACCCTACCCCTTGAACCACAGTGCCTCTTCTGGTTTCCTGGTGATTAATTGGAGATAAGAGTCTCACTGACTGGCTTTGAACCATGAACCTCAGATATCAGACTCTTGAGTAACTAGAATTACAGGTGTGAGCCACCTAGTCCTGCAAACTGAGCTTCTTTTATTCATGGGTAGTACTCTACCACTTGAGCCAAGCTCCACTTCTGTTTTTTTGGTAGTTTAGTGGAGATAAGGGTCTCACAGAGTTTCCTGTGTAGGGTGGCTTCAATCCTTAGATCTTCTCCTCCTGAGTAGTGAGGATTATAGATCCTGCTCAATACTCTTTATTTATTTATTTTGCCAGTCCTGGGGCTTGAACTTAGGGCCTGGGTATTGTCCTTAGACACTTTTTTGCTCAAGCCACACTTGTGCTCTGCCACCTGAGCCACAGTGCCACTTCCTGTGTATGTGGCACCAGGGAATCGAACCCAGGGCTTCATGCATGTGCTAGGCAAGCACTCTACCACTAGGCTATGCTCCCAGCCTCTCAATACTCTTTTTTTTTTTTTAACTCTATAGAGTCAACTGATTACAGACAATGTTTCCCTTTAGTTTGGCTGAGTTCTTCTAGCTATAGATACCAGAGGTTGAAATCTAATCAGTCTGAGCTGTCTCCTAACCTGCTATCTTCCTAGTGGATTATTATCTTTAAATGTAATCCATGACATGAATATTGATTGAAAGAAATGAAGCAAATAAAAGAAATAGACTTAGATCAGAGGCTTGGTCATTCAAATATGAGCAATTTATTTGCTACATTGGATTACAGTTTTCCATTATGTGATGAATGCTCTCTCCTATTCCTACTATTCACAATATAACAGTTACAGACTTGACATAATGTTACGTTTAACCATAGAATTAATTTTCCTCATTACTTTCTTATATCTAGATTAGGGGTTAGCCAATGTGTTCTTCCAATAATCAGATAGTAAACATGGTAACATGTCCCAGAGTGATGTTTTAGTCAATATTGGACCAATTGTATAACTTACATTAAATTATATTGCCCAGGGACATCACAAACTCATAATTTGGAAGTGTTCTCTATGAGGTTTATACACATGCAAAAAAAAAAAAAATCTGCTAGGTGCGTGTGGTGGCTCATTCCTGTAATCCTAGCTGCTAAGTCAAGGGAGCCTGGAGGTTCACAGTAGGGGCCTGGGCAGAAAAGTCTGAAAGATGCCTGCTCCAAAATAACTAGAAAAGTAGGGACTGGTACGGTAGCACATGCCTGTATTTCCAGTTAAGAGGTTGATACCATTCTCTTTCCCTTTTTCCTCCCTCCTGCATCGTGTGCTGCCCAGCAGTTTGCTCTTCTCCAATAAACTTTTTTTCTGCCTGGGGAAAAAAAAGAGGTTGATAACATATTTTAAGTTCAAAGCCAGCCCAGGCAGACAAAATCCATGAAACTCCTATCTCTAATTAGCCAGTAAAAAGCTGCAAGTAAAGATGTGGTAGTACATTAACACTGAGCACAAGAGCTAAAAGAGAGCAGCCGCTCTAACTTCAAGCCCCAGTACTGGCACAAATAAAATAAAATAGGGGCCGGGAGTTTGGCCTAGTGGTTAAAGTGCTTGCCTAGCATGCATGAAGACCCGAGTTCGATTCCTTGGTACCACATACATAGAAAAAAGCCGGAAGTGGTGCTGAGGCTTAAGTGGTAGAGCACTAGCCTTGAAAAAGTCCAAGGACACAAGGACAGTGCTCAGGCCCTGAGCTCAAGCCCAGGACTGGCAATAAATAAATAAATAAAATAAAATAAAAATGGGGAAAACAAGGACAGTGGACAGTGTTTGAATAGTCCATCATTTTCAATGAACCAGGTTGAGTAGCCAGTGTCCCTTATGACCGCCTTCCCCTAAACACAATATGGAGCCATCCAGGGTCAGAAGGGCTGGCTCCAGCTCTGGGTGGGTCATACACCAGTGATGTTAACCCAACCCTCTGCCAGTGACCTGGCCAGATATAGAAACCAGTTCTTATGCATTATTCCCAAAGCCACCTGAGAAAGATCAGGCATCCAATTCACCAGGACTAATGGTGGAAGATTCTAGAAATGGTTTCCTAAGGTCTAAGAGGGAGTAGTGGAAAGAATTGGCCTCTCCCTCCCAGGATGCCTTAGGAGAGGGTAAACTGTGGACAACCCAGGACAATGCATCTGCTTCCATCCCTGATCCTGTGGATTAACACATCTCAGCAGGAAGTAGCCTATGTTTGAGCTGGATTTCCCAGGGCTGGGTGGGCTCAGTTTACATGGTGATTGAAATACCATGCCAGGCCTTAACAACAGCTGTCCCAGAGTATGGAAGTGAGGGGCACTTGACGCTGGGTACCTTGGAAGAGATGGGAGGGCAGGAAAGAAGGGACCATGGCTGGCATTTTGTGCCCGTTGGGGTTGCCTGACTAATGCCTTCCTCCTTCTCTCCTCCCTCTTTCCAACCCTCGCATTCTTTTCTTTGAGGTACTGGGGAATTGAACTCAGGCCTTGGTATGCCATGGGTGCTGCACCCCTTGAGACACTCAATCCTTTTGTTTTTGTGAGAGAGGGTCTCACTAACTTTTTCCCAGGATTGCCTTGAATAGTGGTGCTCCTACCTCCTCCTCCCGAGTAACTGGGATTACAGACATGTGCTACCATACCTGGCCTGATGTTTCTCTATCTGTTTCTCTTCATCACTTTCCACTGGCCCCCCTCCCCTAAGTCACCTCCACTTCTATTGTGATATTTGGCAGCCTGAAAGTCAAGCCTTGTCCCTGTTTCCAGGCCACCTTGGTCATGGAGCCCTCCCCTCCAAAAAAAAAAAAAAAAAAACAATTCTTCCATCCTTAGAATTCCCACAAAAAGAGCCCTCTTACCCCCTCCTTTCCCAGAAACCACACATGACCAGCCCTGGCCTTGTGCATATGCTCCCCTCTGTAAGAGTCACAAAAGAAACCCATGGTCCAGGGCCTCAGATCTAGTCCAAAGCACTTTGCCAAGAGAGAGGCTCTGCTAATTCAGCCGCCCCCTCCCAGCTCCCCACCCCCACCCCCTGCCCCGGCCCCACTGCAGGCCGGCGATATTCCCAGGCTACTCAGGTCCTGAGGTTGGCCTGGTAAAGACAGAACCGTCTGCATGGGACCGGCGGTACAAGCAAGCAGCCACGCAGGCTTTATCCTCTTTTTTTCTCTGTGGAACAAAGCCCTGGCTGGCCCTGGGAGCTCACGCTGTGGCTCTATTGAAATGTCGAGGTGGCTGTCTATTAATCAATCCCCCCGGTGCCTCAGAGGCTGAGAAAAGAGTCAAACAAAACCCCTTTTCTAAGCAGGAAGAGCTTTGCAGAGGCCTAGCAGCAAGATTTCCTCCGCGCCTCTCTCTGAGGCCTACAGGAGACTAATCAGAGGCTGTGGCCTCCCAGCCTCCGGGAACAAGAGCTGCCTAGCTGTGCAGAGGGGCCGAGGAACGTGACCACCTCCACTTTGAGCTCCCAGGAGCTCTGGGAGCAAAGCAGAGTGGGTGTCTGGCCTTCCTGAAGCCCCCTCCCCCTCCCTTTGTCTTGTCCTGGAAGCTACAAAGACCCTGTTGAGCGATTTTTTTTTTTCACATGGATATCCTAGGAGCATGGGAAAACAGAAATAAAACTTGTTTTCTTTCCTCCTCCAATACGACCTTGATTGGAAGCTTCCAATACTGCTCTTCTGTGTTAATTAACAGCTCTTACTGTTCTTCATTCATCTAGGAATTTGAAGTTTGGCTTCTGTTTTTTGTTGGTTTGTTTGCTGTTTTGGTGCTGGCACTGGGTTTTGAGTTCATCCCCTCACTTACGGCTTCCAGCCGAACAGTCCTCAGATCTCAGCTTCCTGACTAGTTAGGATTACAGACAGCCACAGTGCCTGGCCTCAGCCTCTGTTGTTGTTGTTGTTTGTTTGTTTGTTTTTCTGTGGGTCATGGGGCTTGAACTCTGGGCCTGGGCAGTGTCCCTGAGCTTTTCAGCTCAAGGCTACTGCCCTACCCCTTGAAGCTCAGCCCCATTTCCCCTTTTCTAGTGATTAATTGAAGATTAATTGAGTCTCACATTCATTAGTGCCTGGGCTGGCTTTGAACCATGATCCTCAGGTCGCAGCCTCCTGAGTAGCTAGGATTAGAGGCATGAGTCACCGCACTTGGCTTTTCAGCTTCTGTTTTTAAATCAAAGATACTACACAGTTCTGTTCCTAGACATGTCCTTATCACCCCAGGCCCATTATCTCTGGATGTCCTGATGTAAATCCTTGAGTACCTTTGTGGGCCTATGGCTTCTGTCAGGGATAAAAGTGAGGATCTTAGACCTGTATGCCTGTGACTAGAGCTATATTCTGTTTCATATAATTGGTGTAAAAGGGAGAGGAAGGAGCTGGCTTTTACTGAAACGTTGACTAACAGACATTCATAGCTGTTGTCAAGGGAGAACTTTCATCTACAACAAGTGCATGACATTAGCTTGCAAAAGTAGATGGAAGAGCCAGGTGTCAATGATTCACACCTGTCTTCCTAGCTACTCAGGAGGCTGAGATCTGAGGATTGTAGTTCAAAGCCAGCCTGGACAGGAAAGTCAGTGAGACTCTTATCTTCAATTAAGAACCCAAAATCCAGCAGTGGAGCTATAGCTAAAGTGGTAGTGTACCAACTTAGAGCAAAAAAGCAAGCAAGAGTGTGAGGCATACACACACACACACACAGATCAGATGAAGGGAGAAACAACAGTTTATTGTAAAGACATTGTCCTTGGTCTACTGAATGCAGGAGTAGAAATTTAAGAATGACTGGGCATGGCTGGGATGGAGCACTGGTCTTGTAAATCCCAAATGGAGCTGGTATAGATAGGAGGGAGGATGGGCCACATGGAGCAAAAGTGTATCCTTTAAAGAGATTGTCCCCCATGGAAGAGTGGCACTGATTGTATTGCCAGTCCTGGGGCTTGAACTCAAAACATATGTGCTTTCCCTTGAGTTTTTGTGCTCAAGGCTAGCACTCTACCAACTTGAGCCACAGCTCCGCTTCCAGTGAGGTGTGTGTGTATGTATGTTAGTTATGGGGCTTGAACTCTGGGCCGGGGCTCTGTCCCTGAGTATTTCAGCTCTAGGCTACCGCCCTCCTCCTTGAGCCACAGCTTCCATTTCCGGTTTTCTAGTGGTTAATTGGAGATAAGAATCTTATAGACTTTAGTGCCCCGACTGGCTTTGAACCTCGATCCTCAGATCTGAACCACCGGAGTAGCTAAGATTACAGGTGTGAGCCACCACGCCCAGTCCAGTGAGGTTTTTTGTTTGTTTTTTGTTTTGTTTTGTTTTGTTATGTTTATTTTTGCTAGTCCTGGGGCTTGAACTCAGGGTCTGGGCACTGAGTTCCTTGGGCTTTCCCAAGGCTAGTGCTGTATCACTTAAGCCACAGCACCACTACCAGCTTTTTCTGAGTATGTAAAACCAAAGAATTGAACTCAGGGCTTCATGCATGCTAGGCAAGCACTCTACCACTAGGCTGTACTCTCCCAGCCCCTGTTTTTTTTTTTTTTTTTGTTTTGTTTTGTCTTGTTTTATCATTAATTACAAATAAGAGTCTCACACACTTTCCTACCCAGGCTGGCTTTCAACTGCAATCCTCAGATCTCAGGCTTCTAAGTGGTTCGGAGTACAGGAGTGAGTCACTGACATCAGGTGTAGGTTCATAGTTTGATGGCTTTATTAGGAGGTGCTAGAAGTTAGGAGGGGAGGCCTACTTGGAAGGAGTTTGCTGGAGGTGTGTCTTGGGAAGATATACCTTATTCGGTGCCCTTTCTGTGTCTCCCTCCTTCTGCTTCCTAGCTGCCAGGAGGTAAGCAGGCTCCCCCCTCCTGCCTGCTCTTCTCTTACCTCAGGCTCAGAGCAATGGAGCCAGCTGACCTAACCATGTGCCAAAATAAATCCTTCCTCTTTTTTTCTTTTTGTCCATTTCCAGAGCTGGAACTCAGGGCCTCAGCATTGTCCTTGGGCTCTTTCCTCAAGACTAGCGCTCTACCACTTGAGCCACAGCACCATTTCCGGCTTTTTCTGTGTATGTAGTACTGAGAAATCGAACCCAGGTCTTTGTGCATGTGAGGTGAGCCCTCTACCACTAGGCCAAACTCCGGGCCCCCTTCCTCCCTTAAGTTGGGTCAGATATCTGGTAACAAAAGTAAGAAGTTGAATGAGGTGCCATCTTTTGCATGACTCCTAGGAGATCAGGGGGTTTGGATAACATCTTTCCCACAGGCTTGGAGACTAGTTGTGTATACTGTTTTGTCCAGTGACTAGAAATAAAAGATCCCACTGTACTGGTTCCAAAGTGAGGCATTGTGAAGCCTAACACATTTCTGTTAAGGAACGAAGAGTCTCATTGGGGAAACTTACTCCCTACCAGTCACCTGCAGCCATGCCTAATAGAGTCTGGAGTTAACTGGAGATAAGAGTCTCCCAGTCTTTAGTGCCCAGGCTGGCTTTGAACGTTGATCCTCAGATCTTAGCCTCCTGAGTAGCTAAGATTACAGGCGTGAGTCACCCTGCCCAGAAGAGTGGACCTGCTTTACTCATTGTAGTGACTAATCTTTCCCAGAGACACCCTCCTAAAATACTTCTGGAATCAAGATAATACAGAAGATTAGTATGTCTCTTCTGTCTATTTTTCTGATTTTCAGCTGTGAACATAGATTGTGGTCTTAACTGGTGGAAGTGGGGTTTTGAAAAATGAAGTTGAAGATAAATTGGAACATCTCTCTAATACTCTGTCTCTCCCATATGCTCCCTCTTTTTAATGATCAACATTTGTGGTCCGTTGATGTTCCTTTAGTTCAGCTGTTGCTTAGTAACACTTGTCTTTAACGAGGCCTTTATCTTGCTGGTACACTTAAATCTGCATCTCAGAGCAATCTGGTGTGAAATGATTTCTGGCCAGAGCAATAATGAAACTATCTAACTTACTGAATTACTACATGAGATGTGGGTATTGCTGCCAACTTCCCAAAACATTACATTTAACAAATGGACCAGAAAGAACAACAGCTTAAGGATCCCAGGTTCCTGGCTGTTATCGCTAAACTCACCCAGGAAAATCCTCTGTCCACCCTTCTCTCACATACTGCTTGGCCCAAGACTTAGCACATCACCCTATCATAGCAAATGACTGCCAGTTCTGGAAGCTCATGCCTATAATCTTGACTACTTAGGAGGCTGAGATCTGAGGATCATGGATGGAAGCTGGCCTGGTCACCAAGGGGACCATGGTGATTATGGGTAATTTCCATTTTTCTGTTTCTATGCCAGCATGCTTCTTTCCAAATGGGAGACCAATGGTCAACCTTATGGCTTTTTTGTTTTTTGGGTTTTTTGGTTTTGTTTTGTTTTTGCTAGTCCTGGGGACTGAACTCAGGGTCTGAGCACTGTCCTTGGGCTTTCTCAAGGCTCATGCTCTACCACTTGAGCCACAGCACCACTTCTGGCTTTTCTATATATGTGGCACTGAGGAATACAAGCTGGGTGTTGTGCATGTTAGACAACTCTGCTACCACTAAGCCAAACTCCCAGCCCAGGCTTATGTTTATTTTTTAATTTTATTAACACTGATTTTTTAAATCCTATTTCAGATGTCAAGTTTAACAAGTATTCAAGAATGGAATTTCTATATGCAATCACTAGCCAAGCTTATGGTTTTGAGAGAACTTTGGGAATCCTGTATGCTGTATCTGCTCTTTATTTTGTATGTTGATGCTTTGCTTTTTGTACTTAGTGTTTTTCTCAGACAGTAATTATTCTATCCTAATTTCCTTTGGTACCTGGAATTTCTGTGATTGACAGGATAGGAAAATGTTTTCAAGGAGCCTAAGTCCTGGTGGCTCACTCCTGTAATCACAGCTACTTGAGCGTCTGAGAATGGGAAGACTGAAGTTCAAGGCCAACCCAAGGTAGGAAACTGTGAGATTCCATCTCCACAAAGAGATTACAGATTCACTTGGTTGGAAGTGGTGATGTGGCTTAAGTAGTAGAATGCCAGCCTTGAGTGAGTGGGAAAAGCTAAGTGAGAGTGTTAGGTCTTTTTTTTTTTTTTTTTTTTTTTGCCAGTCCTGGGCCTTGAACTCAGGGCCTGAACACTGTCCTTGGGTTTTCTCAAGGCTCTACCACTGGAGCCACAGCACCACTTCCAGCTTTTTTCTACATATGTGGTGCCAAGGAATCTAACCCGGGTCTTTGTGCATGCTAGGCAAGCACTCTTACCATTAGGCCAAACTCCCATCCCAAGCTTTAGGTCTTGAGTCATGCCCCAGTTCACACACACACACACACACAGTGGGTTGATCCCATGAATGAAAAGAGCCTATAAGTTGGTGGATCTAGGCTCAAGTGTACTTGTGTGAGAAGTAAGACACTACCCTAAAATTAGCCAGGGCTGGTGGCATGACCCAACAGTATGGTGCCAGTCTAGCAAGCATGAAGCCCTATAAGTTCCAATCCTAAGTACTCTGCCCCCAAATAAAATGCTTACCATGGAAGGTTTAAACCCCATAATTCCAGGATCATTTCAGCAGCTAGTTAAACAGCATCTCATCTGTTCACAATTACCCCAGAGCCAGATGTGTTTAGTGTTATGAAGGGTACCAGGAAGCAGGCAGCTCAGATTCCATTTCTTCCTCTAGGGCATGTATGTCTTCCCTGTCCCCAGAAATTGCTCATGCTTTTCTTTTGGGCTTCTCCTCAAATCAGGGAAAATTTCCGTATTCATTAATTAATTCATTCATTTATTATACTGGTAGTAGGACTTGAACTCGGGCCTAGATGCTGTCCCTTAGCTTTGTCACTCAAGGCTGGTCTCCTTTTCTCTATGTAATTTCTTTCTTTCTTTCTTTTTTCCTACTTCATTGCTCTGAGGATCTCTTGTTGAATTGCTACATTTGGGTGCCTTTGGTTTTCATGGAAACTTTGATTATAAGTGACTATAATTTGATTATGATTTTAGTTGAATTATATGATATAAATTGATCACATTTGGCCTTTAATTTTTTTTTGCCAGTCCTGGGCTTGAGCTCAGGGCCTGAGCACTGTCCTTGGACTTTCTCAAGGCTAGAGCTCTACCACTTGAGCCTCAGCACCACTTCCAGCTTTTTTCTATGTATGTGGTACCAAGGAATCGAACCTGGGTCTTCATGCACGCTAGGCAAGCACTTTAACCACTAGGCCAAACTCCCAGCCCTTGGCATTTAATTTTTTATTTTACATTTTTGAGGCAGAGTATCTGAAATGTACCCCAGACTGGCTCTGAACTCATGATCCTACTATCTCAGCCTCCCGAGTTGAGATGACAGGGGTGTGTTACCATACCTGGATTTACTTGACCATTTTTGGACAAACAACTGCATCTCATTTAACCTATATATTGGGAATTTGGGGGTATTTTAGGTGGGAGGGCAGTACTGAGATTTGAATTCTGAGCGTTGTCCTTACTAGGCATGCACTCTATGCTTGAGCCATATCTCCCAGTCTTTTTGATTTTGGCTTATTTTTCAGATAGGATCTTGCATTTTGCCTAGGCTAGCTAGCTTCATACAAAGATCCTCCTGGAGCCACGTGGCTAGAGGATAAAGAGGCTAAAGATGTAAGAAGTCAGATGCTGGTGGCTCACACCTGTAATCCTAGCTAATCAGGGTTGAGGACAGTGGTTCAAAGCCAGCCTTGACAGGAAAGTTCCATGAGATTCTTATCTCCAATGAACCACCAGAAAAGTGGAAATGATGTTGTGGCTCAAAGTGGTAGAGTGCTAGCGTGCTAGCCTAGAGTAGAAAAACCCCAGGGATAGTCACCAGGCCCCAAGTTCAAGCAAAAAAGAAAGAAACAAAAAAAATCCCCCAGTATTACAGATGTGTATCACTATTCCCAGCCCCATAGATTGGGATGCTGCTTACATGCTGGATTCCACACTTGACCATCATTTAATCTGGAGATTTGCGCCAAGTGAGGAAACTGTGGCACATGAAGAGATTAAGTAATTTGCTCCGGGTCATGTGGTTAGTGTCAGCTGAGCAGTTAGAATTTGAGGGCTCTGGCTTGGAACAGAGCAGTTCTACTGACTCAAGAGTGACTCAAGGGTCACTCTGACTCTTCAGAGTGATACCTTGTTTCAAACATTTGTTATTCTCTTTATAGGTTACAAAGTATTTCCTAGAAAAGGCATTATGTAGGAAGTGGGCTGTAACTCAAAGTGGTAGTGATCTAGCCTTGAGCACAAAAGCTCAGAAACAGCTTCAGGACTCAGAGTTCAAGCCCCACCACCTACAGTGTGTGTGTGTGTGTGTGTGTGTGTGTGTGTGTGTGTGTGTGTGTGTGTGTGTGTGTGTGTGTGTGTGTGTGTGTGTGTGTGTTGGGTCTTGAACTCACGGCCTGGATGTTACGTCCATTAGTTTTTTTTGCTCAAGGCTGATATTCCACCACGTCAGCCACAACACTTCACTTCTGGCTTTTTGGGGATTCATTGGAAGTAAGAGCTTCACGTACTTCCTGCCCAAGCTGGTTTTTAGCGGAGACCCTCAGATCTCAGTCTCCTGCATAGTTGGGATTAACAGGTGTGAGTCACCAGCCCTTGCCACCACGTGAGGCCCCACCATCAACCCTTCTTCTTACCCTGGGCTAGCTTCTGAGTAAGGCCTGGAGATGATTCTGGAGCCCATTAAGGAGGCCACCACACTGCTCTACAGTGAAGAATGGCCTCCACACTCTCAAACGGTGTGGGATGGGAATTTGCAGGCTGAGAGCCCAGAGCCAAGCCCCATCTCGGAACCACGCCCACCGGCCTGAGCCACGCCCACCACCTCAGAGCCTCATCTCCAGCTGTTTTTTGTTTTGTTTTAAATTGTATTGTATTCCAAGACATGTGAAAGGGTATCAATGTATGTGAATTAATCTGGCAAATATCATGTAACCCTTTTATTAATTACAATAAAAAATTAAAATAAATAAATAAATACATTGTATTGTATTGCCGGGGTAATGTATAGAGGGGTTACAGTTACATTGTAGTTGCTTTCTTAGACTTGGAATCTGTGGTCTGGCTTTTTATTTTATGTCATCACATCCCAAAGAATCTTCCGCCATCTGCTGCTGAAGTCCACTTTGTGCTCCAGCCTGTGATACTCCTCCCATATCTGTGGCCATAGCCATAAGAAGTAGACTAGATGTGACTCATGCCTGTAATCCCAGCTCCTCGGGAGGCTGATATACCCTGTGGATCACAGTGTGAAGCCAGCCTGGGGAGATAATCACAGAAACTGATCTCCAAGAAGTAGAAAGCTGGAAATGGAGGTGTGGCTCAAGTGGCAGAATGCCAGCTGTGAGCAAAAGAGCCAAGTGAGAGTGTGAAGCACTGAGTTCAAATACTGGGCAGCGCGCGAGCACGTGCACACGCACACACACACACACACACACAGACTAGTCTGTGAGGGCTCATTGCAATAGCCTTACTCATAAAGCCAAGAAACTGGAAACAAGCCACACATCCATCAAATTAGTGGGGTGATTGTCTTTTTACAAGTACGGTATATTTATCCAATAAAGTACTAACAGCAATATAAAAGGATGGATTGCTGATAAAACATAAATGAACCCCAGCACCTTGGGCTTAAGAGACTAATAGACACAAATGGTCAATGTGTTGTTTGATTTTGTGAATGAGGAATCATAAGAAAAGGAAAACTGGACAGAAGAAAGCCAATCAGGGCTTTCAGGGTGTGAGGGGTGACTGAAAAAGGGTAGAAGGAACTTTTGTGTGCTGACAGATATTTTTTTTTTTTTTTGCTAGTCCAGGAGCTTGAACTCAGGGCCCAGGCAGTAGCTTTAGCTCAAGGCTAGTGCTCTAGCATTTGAGCCATAGTGCCATGTCCAGCTTTTTCTGTGTATGTGGTGCCAAGAAATCGAACCCAGGACTTCCTCCATGCTAGGCAAGAACTCTACCACTAGGCCACACTCCTGGCCCTGATGAAGATATTTAAAAGTTGGATTATGAGGCAAAAATCAAGAGGATTGTGTTTGAGGCCAGTCCAAAAGAAAAAATGTTACAGGGATCTTGCCAGGCAAGTAGCCACTGGTGCCTGGCAAAGTTACTTTAAAAAACATAAATTTGGCTGCGAGCGTAGCCTAGTGTTAGAGTGCTGGCTTAGAATGCATGAAGCACTGAGTTCAGTTCCTCAGTACCACTAGCACAGAAAAAGCCATAAGTGACACTGTGGCTCAAGTGGCAGAGCACTAGCCTTGAGCAAAAAGAAGCTCAGGGACAGGGCCCAGGGCTGGCAACAACAACAACACAAATTTAGGGCTGGGAGTTTGGTGCAGTGGTAGAGTGCTTGCCTAGGATGCATGACGGTCCAGGTTCAATTCCTTGGTACCACATACATAGAAAAAACCCAAAGTGGTGCTGTGATTCAAGTGGTAGAGCTCTAGCCTTAAGAAAGCCCAAGGACAGTGATCAGGCCCTGCGTTCAAGCACCAGGACTGGCAAAAACAAACACCCTCCCCCACACAAATGTAGAGGTTCACATTGAATTCTACAAAATAATATGTCTGAGATTTTTTTTTCAAAATAACATGAGACAAAGGCAGAATGAAGGCAGCAGTGGTACTCACTGGACATCAAGTTGAAAATGAACTATACAACTTATGGGTGGGATGGGAGGGAAAAACTTGAAGAGCTAGGGAAGGGAGAACATTGTTCAAAAAGAAATGTATTTATTATCTGATTTATGTAACTGTAACTCCTCTGCACATCACCTTTATAGTTGTATGTTGTTTGGTGTGGGTCATGGGGCTTGAACTCTGGGCCTGGGCACTGTCCCTGAGCTCTTCAGCTCAAGACTACCACTTGAAACATAGCACCACTTCTGGTTTTTTGGTTGTTAATTAGAAGTAAGAGTCTCATGGATTTTAGTGCCTGGGCTGGCTTTGAACCTGCATTCTCAGACCTCAGCCTCCTGAGTAGCTAGGATTACAGACTTGAGCCGCTGGTGCCTGGCACCTTTATAGTAACAATAAAAATTAAATAAAAATAAATAAAAGACAAAAATAATATCAGTGGCCTTGGGTAAGTCAATTTCAAACAAAATTAATCTTATGAAGCTGAGTGATGAGCTATGTGTCTACTTTCATTAGTGTATCATTTTTGTGTGTTTTCAATATTCCCATAATTCAGAGTTAAAAAGAATGAACTTTGGGTAGGGAATTTGGCCTACATGTAGAGTGCTTGCCTAGCTTGCACGAAGACATGGGCTTGATTCCTCACTACCACATATACAGAAAAAGCCAGAAGTGGTGCTGTGGCTCAACTGGTGGAGCTTTAGCCTTGAGAAAGCCCAAGGACAGTGCTCAGGCCCTTAGTTTAAGTCCCAGGACCAGCAAAACAATGAGAAATAAACAACAACAAAACCCAACATACAAACAACAGATGGCCCAGCTCTGCACAGGTCACTGATGAAATGTAGGTAGACAAAGGCCATGACCAGGTATTGTTCTTACCTGCCTCTGCCTCTGCCTCTGCCCAGCTTTTGCTGAGAGCAAGTGGAGTGGCAGTGTGCTCCAGAAGTACTTACAGGGTGCCCGATGGGCTGGCAGGGTACAGAACCTCCACTAAAGTCAAGTAGTGTCTCTCCTCTGGGAAGTCTGATGTAAGAAATGGAAAGGTTGGAGTGGATTCCCTCCAGAGACACATCCCCAGGGGTCAACCTTGGGATTTTGTTACTAAAATCTCCTTGGTCACCCTGGGTTCTTCTACCCTTTCCAGAACCTAGATCTGACTCTGATTGTACAAAGCTCCCTAACATTGTTTAAGCTGCTTCAAAACCAATGAATCTTGTGGACATCAACTATTGGGTGTGGTTTCTTTCCTATTCTCCACTTTGCTTAGGTTGATGCGGCATTAACCCCTAGTCTAGCCTGGCACTGGTGGCTCACATGTATAATCCTAGCTACTCAGGAGGCTGAGATTTGAGGATCACAGTTCAAAGCCAGTCTGGGTAGGAGAGTCCTTAAGACATTTTTTTTTTCTTTTTTGCCAGTCCTGGGGCTTGAACTCAGAGGTTAGGCATTGTCCTTGAACTTTCTCAAGTCTAGCACTCAATCACTTGAGCCACAACACTTTTTCTGGGTTTTTCTTTGTTATGTGGTACTAAGGAATTGAACCAAGGGCTTCACGCATGGTAGGCAAGCACTCTAGCATTAGGCTGAACTCCCAGTCTATAAGGTTTGTATGTTCAATTAACCACCAGAAAACTGGAAGTGGTGCTGTGGCTCAAAATGGTAGTGTTAGCCTTGAGAAAAAAGATAAATAAATAAAAGCTGGACAGTGTCCAGGCCTGAGTTCAAACCCCATAACTAACAAAAAGCAAAACAAAACACCTCAGTCCAACGGAACCAGGTGCTGTGGCTCCCATTTATAATCCTAGCTACTCAGGAGAAGACTGAGATCTGACCAACCTGGAGAGGAAATTTCTATGAGATTCTTATATCCAATTAACCAGCAAAAAGCTAGAAATGGAGAAGTTCAAGTGGTAGAACGCCAACCTTGAACAAGAGTTCAACAATAGCGCCCAGGCCCTGACTTCAAGTCCCAGTAGCGCCACTTTTTTTTCCTCTGAAGTCATGCATCACATAGCAACAATACTATCTCTTGGTAAGTCTCAACCTGAATATATTCTGTCAAGAGTATTTCCCTGCCATGCTTTGGTTGGAACACATTTCTGTGGTCTGTAACTCAGATGTATCTCTTCTTGAATTGGTGCTTAAAATCATGTACGAGTTCTAAATCACAGGGCATCTGTAAAAGCAAAGCATTTGCCTGTTGGAAGCAAACTGAGAACAAGTCCTTCCTTCCTTCCTTCCTTCTTTCCTTCCTTCCTTCCTTCTTTCCTTCCTTCCTTCTTTGTTGGTTATGGGGCTTAAACTAAGGGCCTAAATGCTGTTCTTTGTGCTTAAGGCTAGTGCTCTATTACTTGAGCTACAGTGCCACTTCTGATTTTTGTTTGTCTGTTTGCTTGAGTAGTTAATTGGAGGGTAGCATAGAAAGCCAGGTGCTGGTGGCTCATGTCTGTAATCCTAGCTGCTGAGGAGGCTGAAATCTGAAGTTCAAAGCCAGCTGGGGCACAAAAAGGCCATGAGACTCTTATCTCCAATTAACCACTGGAAAACCAGAAATGGTGCTGTGGTAGAGCACTAGCCTTGAGCTGCAGAGTTCAGGGACAACATGCAAGCCCAGAGTTCAAGTCCTACTACCAACCCCCCTCCTCCCCCCAAAAAATTGTCACAGGGAGTTTTCTGTGTGGGCTGGTTTTGAATTGCAATCCTCAGGTCTCAGCCCCTGAGTAGCTAGGATGACAGGCGTGAGCCACCAGTACCTGCTTCTTTCTCAGATCTTTAGCCTCTGGTCTCTACTGTGCTTCCATGGGTTTATTGTGCCTCACACAGGTGTACATATACACACAGACACAATTTTGGTTTGTCCCTTTTGTACTGATATACAAATGCATATAGTTCTTCTGCCCACTCCCCTCAGAACTGGGGTTTGAACTCATGGCTTCGTGCTTGCTGGGTGCTTTTGCTGTAGCTGTTTGTCAGGTACCATGTAGAGCTTCTATCCTGGGGGGGGGCTTGGTCCGTGATTGCCCTACCTTCACTCCATGCAGCTGGGATTACAGCAATACCACAGCAAGCTCAGCTGGAAGGCAAAGTTCTCCCCTGGAATGATTGACGTGCTCACCACTGTGTGATATGAAATCCTGGGGACTCATCACAGGCAGAAGTGATATTCAAGATACAAGAAGGACTCGAGAATGATCTAAGGCAGCAGGATGTGCCACTCAGCTGACAGGAACAGGAAGAGGTCAAGGAACAGATGGAAGAATGACTGGTGTTCCCTATCATACACCAAATACTTACAGAGCTCTGTGCCCTCTAAGATATGATCTCTCTCTCTCCCTCCCTCTCCCCCCTCCCTCCCTCTCTCTACCTCCCTTTACTTTGTGAGACAATATATCCTTCAGGGAGAGGTGAAACACTTTCTAATATTTTGACGGTCGTGGGACTTGAACTCTGGGCCTGGGCACTGTCCCTGAGCTCTTCAGTTCAAGACTGCCTCCCTACTCCTTGAGTAACAGCACCACTTTCTGGTTTTTTTTTTGCTTTTGGCTTTTGTGTGTGTTAGTGCCATTATTGGGTCTTGAACTCAGAGCCTCACAGCTTTCCCTTGGCTTTTTCATGCAATGCTGTCATTCTTTTACTGAACCACCACTCTAAGTCTGGCTTTTTGGTGGTTAGTTGAAGATAGAGACTCACAGATTGTCCTGCCCAGGCTGTTTTATATTTTTTTTAATTTTTGGTTGTGGGACTTGAACTCTGGGCCTGGGTGCTGTCCCTGAGCTTTTCAGCTCAAGGCTACTGCCCTACCCTTGAGCTTCAGCACCACTTCCATTTTTCTGGTGATTAATTGCAATTAGTTGCAATGGCTTTTCATTGTTCTTTTTCTTACCCACTCTATAGCAGCTGTCAACATATGTAATGTCTTAATAAGGAGAAAGCAATTGCAAACACTAAGCTTGTCAAGGCCATATGAGCTGACCCTGGAAGCTATAGGTATTTTTCTATAGTATGATTTTCTTTTTCAGTTGTGGGGCTTGAACTCAGAGACTGGGCACTGTCCTTAGACACTTTTTGCTCAAGGCTAGCACTCAGCCACTTGAGCCACAGGGCCACTTCCAGCTTTTTCTGTGTATGTGGTACCGAGGAATGGAAGCCAGGGCTTTGTACATGTGAGGTGAGCACTTTACCACTAGGCTACACTCCTGGCCTATTATAGTAGGATTTTGTCACTTGAAGGCTTAAATTCAGGGCATGGCACTGTCCTTTAGCTCTTTTGTTCAAGGCTAGTGCTCTACCACTTTGGGACACAGCTCCATATCTGTTTCTTTGATGGATTCTTAGAGATAAGAGTCTCATGGGCTTTCTTGCCCTGGCTGGCTTTGAACCTCAGATCTCAGCCTCCTGAGTAGCTAGGATTACAGGCATGAGTCACTGGTACCTGACATTTTTTTTTTTTTGCCAGTCCTGGGCTTGAGCTCAGGGCCTGAGCACTGTCCTTGGACTTTCTCAAGGCTAGAGCTCTACCACTTGAGCCTCAGCACCACTTCTGGCTTTTTTCTATGTATGTGGTACCGAGGAATCGGACCCAGGTCTTCATGCATGCTAGGCAAGCAAATTAACCACTAGGCCAAACTCCCGGCCCCAGGTATCTGACTTTTAATTAGGAATTATTTTTTGGTACTGGGGTTTCAGTGTTCTACCACCTGGGTCATATCCTAATCCCCCCACCCCATTTTTTTTTTCTTTCTGCTGTCACCTCCAGGCAGGTTCTTGTTTTTCTTGCTTGGACTAATTTAGCACTTCAGTCCTCCTACCTCTGCCTCCCCAGGAACTGGAATTACAGGAATGTATCACCATGCCTGGCTAGTGATGAAAATTTCTTGAATCCTCTGGCTTCTCTCCATCTTCCTCCATAATCCTGTCTTGCATGCGCTAACAGCTTCCTAACTAGACTTCTGGTCATTCCGACCTGTCTCCTGGCTGGGAACCATGGCACCAGTGCCACTAGATTCAGATATGTGGATCTGTGTGTTCTACCCACGGCCCCAATCCCTTCCCCAGCTTCCCTTTGCCCCAGGGCTCAGACCTAAATCTATATTAGGACTCATCAGCCTCTCTCTCCTCCTTAGCCTCGCCAAGCCTCAGCTGAATTTGAACTCAGGGCCTCATGATTGTTAGGCAGGTGCTCTCACCCCTTGAGTCACAGCCCTAGTCCTTGATTTGGGACCATTGCTTCATACACAGTGGTCTTGTGTCCATACCTCCAGGGGATTGCTTCTCAAGCTCCTATTTACCCTGTTGGCATTGTATATTCAATAAAAGATTGCTCAGAACAATGCTTATTTCTGCTCAGAAGCAGGGAAGTTCTTGCCTTCAAGAGGCCAAATCTCCTTTCTATACCCCGAGTCACCCCATGGTCTACCTGAGCGTTAGGGACTTCACCACTGTTGTAACTGTTCATTTATTAGTATGTGTCTTTGAGTGATGTCATTATCTCTGACTGGGAATAGCTTACTTTCTCTCTTGGTGATGGCTGGGGTGTGGCTCAAGTGGTAGAGCACTATGCCTAGTAAGTAGAAGGCCCCAAGTTCAAACCCTAGTTAACCACAAAAGAAAAGTATCAAAGGGGTAGGGGGGTTATCCCCACAATAAAAAAGAAAACTATCATCAAATGAGAGGTATTTTATTATTTGTTCATTTACTTATTTTTTGGCTGAGATAGCAATGTAGGACCAGGAGACTGAAATATCCCCCCCCCCCCCTAAGTATCTCATATGATCAGAGGCACGGAGGACACTGAAATCTTAAGGGGATTAAAAAAATTGATAAACAAATTTGCCCATCTGAATTTTTAGCTCTGACCTTGGGTGTGTGTGGGTGGGGGGGAGACCAGCAGTCCTGCACCCAGTAAATTCATTCACTTCGTTAAAGGAAAGGAATAGAAAGGGTTAGAGATGGGGCTCCAGGGGCTCGCGCCTGTCATCCTAGCTCCTCGGGAGGGTGAGATGTGAGGATCAGCGTTCAAAGCCAGACCAGGCAGGGAGGTCCATGAGAGTCGACTCTCCAGTTAAGAAAGAAAAATTTAAAAAAAGCTGAAAATGGTGCTGTGGCTCCGGTGGTAGAGCACCTGCCTGGAGGGGAAAAAACTCAGGGACAGTGCCCGGAGCCCCGAGTTCAAGTCCCGGACATGCACCCCCTCAAAGGAAGGATGGGGATGGGGCTCCAGGCATCCTTAGGCGGGAGCACCAGTGGGGTCCTAAAGCAAGGCTCACTTCTAGGGAGGTGGGCGGGAGCGCGTCACCAGGTCTTTCGCTCCAGTCGGCAACTCGCCGGGAGGCCGGGTGTGCGCCGGGAGGGCCGCGGGAGGAGGAGGCGGCCGCGCCGACCCCGTCCCCCGCTCCGGGCCGTTCCGCGGCTCCGGCGCCGGCTCCGCTCCGGCCGCGATCCGCTCCGGGTTTCCGCGCGCCCCGCGCCGCCCCGCCCCGCGCCGCCTCGCCGCCGCCGCCGCCGCCGCCGCCGCCGGAGCCGCCGCCGGAGCCGCTCGGAGCTGCGCGAACATGGCCGAAGTCGGCGAGGACAGCGGCGCCCGCGCCCTGCTGGCGCTGCGCTCGGCGCCCTGCAGCCCCGTGCTGTGCGCCGCGGCGGCCGCCGCCGCCTTCCCCGCCGCCGCGCCGCCGCCGCCGCCGCCGCCGCCCGGGCCCGCCGCGTCCCCGCCGCCGCCGCCCGCCCAGCCCCCGCCCGGGCCTCCGCCGCCGCTGCCGCCCGGCGCGGCCCCCGGCGCGGCCCCGGCCCCCGGCGCGGCCCCCGGCGCGGCCCCGGCCCCGGCCCCCGCCCCGGCCCCCGCTCCGGCCCCGGCTCCGGCTCCCGGCGCGGGCGCGGCGCCGGCGCTGGTGGCCGCGGCCGCCGCCTCGGTGCGGCAGAGCCCCGGGCCGGCGCTGGCGCGCCTCGAGGGCCGCGAGTTCGAGTTCCTCATGCGGCAGCCCAGCGTCACCATCGGCCGCAACTCGTCGCAGGGCTCGGTGGACCTGAGCATGGGGCTGTCGAGCTTCATCTCGCGGCGCCACCTGCAGCTCAGCTTCCAGGAGCCGCACTTCTACCTGCGCTGCCTCGGCAAGAACGGCGTCTTCGTGGACGGGGCCTTCCAGCGGCGCGGCGCGCCCGCCCTGCAGCTGCCCCCGCAGTGAGTGTCCGGGTCACCCCAGCCCCTCTGGGGCCTGAACCCTGGGGTCACCCCAGGCCCTGGCGGCCTGACCCTCCGGGCCGCCCCGGGCCCCTGCTGGCCTGAAACCCTGGGGTCACCTCTTATCCTGATCCCTCCAGTTTGGACTCTCAGGGTTACTTGTGACCCCCCCCCCTCCAGCCGGAACTCCCCCGAGTCACTCCTACCGCAACTGCACTGAGCCTGACCCTTCTTCCTACTCACCTTCCATCTCTCCCAGCCCAGACCCGAGAGTCCGCCTCATGCCCCATGCCACTCCTTCTGGACCCCGGAGTCATTCCTGTATGACTCTAGATGGCTCAAGTGTCTTCCCTCCCCTTACCCATATACCTGGTGGCTTGAACCAAGAGGTACACTCCTGAAGGGTGTACCTGACTCTGCCCCCACCCTGGACCCCCAGGTTTGGACCTGGTGGTCATCCCCACCAGCCTGGACCAGTGGGCCACTCCACCCCCGTGTCCCATCTAGGGGTTGCTATGGAGGGTACAAGCAGGCCCCATAGTAGTCCAGCCTTAGGGGCACATCTGAAGATTTACAGCAGGGAGGGGTCAGGACAGGAAGTGCCCTGCCTTAATGTCCCCGCAGGATGCCTGCCTGGGGCATTACCTCTTGGGTACAGATCTGCTCCACAGCTCCATTAGAGCCCCAGGCCTGTGTCCAAAGAGTCTCCAGCATCTCTACCCTAGTCCTCCCCTGCCTCTCCCGTCCTCCTTACCACCCCTAGAGGTCCCAACCTCAGGGTTTGTAGGCCAAGAGAAAGCCTGTTTAATTACTCACTTCCTCTGTGGCACTTTCTTTTTCTACTCAGTAATTGCTGGTAACCCTTACTAGTATTTGTGTTTCTCAAGTGCCTTCACGTTTAAGAGTGTCTGACTGTCTCATTACCTGCTTTTATGAGCACCTGGAGTCCAGGGAGTTTCTGCTCCCAGGCCTCAAGCTCCTTTCTGTAAATGTCCCCAGTTCCTAAGGTCTGGGTAGGGTTGTTATGTGCACTTCTTTGAATAAAATTCAACCCCAACAGTGACTCATCCTAGTAGGGTGTGAGAAGGAAGGTGTACTTCTGTTTTGCCAAACCTGAAAAGCGGGCACTTGTAAAGTCAGGACTCAGTAGTTGTCTGTGCCCAGGTTGTTTTTTTGTCTTCCATAAGCTCTACAATCTTTCCCACACTCCCTTGCCTTTTGTGTTGGATGAATTCCTGGGCTGATGTCTTTCAGGAAGAAAATGACAGGTGAACACTCTCCTGGGCTTCCCCGGACTCCCACAGCCTGTCTCTGCTCCTTCATATAATGAACATTTGAGATGTGCTCCATTGCACACTCATGTTCAGGGGCTCCATCCCACCACCCCACCCCAGCTTACTGGATCTTGAATGAAGCATCTATGCCCCCCCCCCAGGTTTTTTTCCCCTCAGGATGCTTAGCATCTGAATAGGGCAACGCCCAGCATGGTAGGTAGAAAATGTTAGTGGTATGCAGAGCGTCTGGCAGTTGGCATGGTTTCCTGGAGCTTTGGGGGGCATTGGTTTAGCTGGCAGAGAGGCATTTGCTTGCCCCTGAGTTGGTGCTTTTGATGTGTGCAGATGTCTTTGCCTTCCCTCATTGTCTGAACTTAACAGGGCTATGCTTTGGAGTGTCAGCCCTGTCACCAGAGATGTCACCTGTGGAGGACATAAGCTGTATGCCTAAGCAAACCAGCAGGAGGTGTGGCATCTGCCCTCCTGGGGACAAAAAGGAGTAGTTCTAGTTGTTTTGCTTTCTTTGCTTTGGAAAGCTAACTTACGCATTTACATATACAGAACCTAGTGTAAACTTCTCTTTTAGCCTGTGTCATTGAAAACAGTCAAGCCATTTCATTGAATGCAGAGCTAGGAAGTTAGATGAGTACACATTTGTCACTCTGAAATGAGAAATTCATTATTGACTTTATAGATAATAGCAGTATTGTGTGTCTGTTCTCAGGCTTCAGTATCCAGTTTGTTGTTTTGTTTTGTTTGGCTCTGTTTCCTTTTGAGACAAGGTCTTGCTCCTTACTCAGGACAAGCTGGCATCAAACACTTGCTATGGAGTCCACATTATTCTTTGAACTCATTATCTGTCTGCTTTGTCTCTTCAGCATCGGGATTATAAGTGAACATCACTAAGCCTGGCTGACACCTAGTTTTAATGTTTGGAGTTACAGATTCCTTTACTGTAAGCTGCCAGCTCTCATGTTGTGTAGGGATTTTGTTGACTATGTTTGGGTTTAGTCAGCTGCAGGCCTGGTTTTGCTCACATGGATTCCCAAAGCAGTCCTATCCCCTCAGCCACCTTCTTCCTTGTCATAAGGATGGTGACAGCCATGTGGATATTTGCACATATCTCTCTCT
The DNA here is from genome assembly GCF_031878675.1 of Megascapheus bottae. Taxonomy (NCBI): domain Eukaryota; kingdom Metazoa; phylum Chordata; class Mammalia; order Rodentia; family Geomyidae; genus Megascapheus; species Megascapheus bottae. Next base: position 32,801,625 of record NC_143511.1, on the reverse strand, counting down.
CTGTGTGGCTTCCATTCTACCTGCCTCTGTCACTATTATCCTATATTTTCAATTTGGTTGTTTTATTTATTTATTTTTGGTGATGGTACTGGAATTTAAATTGAGGGCCTTGTACTTGCTGGCCAGGTACTCTACTACTTGAGTCATGCCCACAGTCCTGGCTAGTTTTTCAGGGGGTCCCACAGTTATGTTCAGGCTGGCTTGGGCCACCTTCTTCCTATTTGGTGCTTTCTGTATAGTTACCACACCCAGCTTTTTTATTGGTTACAATTTGATCTCCTGAACTTTTTGCCCAGGTTGGGCAAAAAGTAGTCCTTGTAATCTCTGCCTCCTGAGTAGCTAGTATCATTACCTGCTAGGGTCACTGGCTGTTAGAATTCCCCGGTGGCTTCCTTGTTCAGCTCAGATCTTCAGTATTTTTTATGACTCTTGAAACAGCTTGGAGCTGATGTTGTTGCTGTTAGTGTTGCTGTTGGTATTGGTGCTGTTGGTCATGGAGCTTGAACTCAGGTCTGGGCACATCCCTGAGCTCTTTTGCTCAAGGCTAGCTCTGTACCACTTTGAGCCACAGTACCACTGAAAACCACAGTTTTCTGGTGGTTCACTGGAGTTAAGAGTTTGCAGACTTTCCTTCCCAGGCTGGCTTTGAACTATGATCCTCAGATCTCAGCTTCCTGGGTAGGTAGGGTCACAGGTGTGGGTGACTAGCACCTGGTAGAGCTGATCTTAAACTGCCATGTGTGACCCAGTGGCCCACAATCACCTGGACCTGAATGCACTTGGTCTTTTCTGATCTAGAAGCTAAGCAGGGTTGAGCGTGGTTAGTACTTGCATAGGAGAATCACTGAGAACTGCCAGGTGGCTGGAGGGAGTGTGCGTAGGTAAACCTGGCAAACTCAGGTACTGTAGTACCACATTTCTTGTGGACTTCAGGCACTTGACTAGGGCAGACTCTGTGCCAGGCTGGCCATAGGTGACTGTGACAGTGTTTTGTTTGTTGAATTGGCAGATTCACACATAAACATGCTTGTGCTTCTGTAGAAGAAACACATGTTTGAAATGTTGCTTGATTTCTCAGGATGTAGCTGCCTTTGGCTTGTGCACACGTGCATGTGTGTATGTATATAGATCTTCAAACCATTTAATTCAGAAGATGAATGGAACATGATTGGCCAATTTTAAAGGGCTTTCTTAGCTCCTTTTTTGGTCTTCCTCCTTATCGTATCTTTTGTTGTTGAGATACTAGAGATTTGAACCCAGGACCCCACATACTGATCAAGCATCCTACTGTCTGAGCCATGCACCCCTGCCCCATTCTTCCTCCTCTGCAGCCTGTCCCAGCACCCTTGTAGGAAGGCTGGGTTCTTCCAGAAACAGCCAACTTTCCTGGCCATAGCTTCAGGGACTAAGAGTAACTAAGTCTTTTAAGTCTTTTCTTTTCTACTTCTAGTCTGTTTTCAGTGAGCACAGATTTTTTTTTTTTTTTTTTTTCCAGCCCTAGGGCTTGAAATCAAGGTCTGGGCTCTGTGCCTGACCCTCTTTGTGCTCAAGGCTAGCATTCTACTACTTGAGCCACAGTACCACTTCTGGCCTTCTGGCCTTTTCTGTTTATGTGGCACTGAGGAATTGAACCCAGAGCTTCATGCTAGGCAAGCATTCTACCACTAAGCCATTAAGCCACATTTCCAGCTCCAGAAAATTCTTTTTTTGGGGGGGTGGTCCTGGAGGGCCTGGGCACCATCCTTGAGCTTTCTCAAGTTAAGTGCTCTACCACTTGAGTCACAGCACCACTTTTGGCTTTTTCTGTGTATGTGGTACCCAAGAATCGGACCCAGAGTGCTAGGCAAGCACTCTACCAGTAGGCCTCACTCCCAACCCCCAGATATTTCTTTTAAACATTTCAAAATAGAAACAGTAACAAAATCCCAGGTCAAAAAAAAATGACATATTCCCTTTGCCCAGCAACTTAGTTGCTGTCACAGCTGTCCCATCATCAGCCAGGCTTGTTCCTAATCTGTTTTGGCCTTGACTACAAAAAGCAAAATGAATCCTGGGTGTCATATCAGGCTCTGAAAGATAAGGGTCCTTAAAAAGCCTCACCCCCAGTGTCCTTATCACCCGGCAGACTGGTCCCCAGCACTGCACTCAGGCTCCCTTGTAGTCTGTGACTTCTCTATCTCATGGTATTTATTTGGATCAGGATCCAAGGAAGAGCCCTGCACAGCTGCTTCATGTGCTCCTTGTGTCTCTTAATCTGAGTTTATTTATTAAAGGAGCAGGGTCACTTGTCCTGTTCCCCTGTCACTTACAGATTGCATTCCCTTGGCAGTGATTAGCATGTCCCTCTCCCCTCCTTGCTGTAAATGGGCTGTTGGTCCCAGAGATTTGATCAAAGTCCAGGGTGAGTTTCTCCCCCAGAACTGCTCAGGGTGCGTGTGTGTGCGTGCATGTGTGTGCGTGCGTGTGTGTGCGTGCGTGTGTGTGTGTATGTATCTGAAGTATCTGCTTTAATGTTTCCCTTTTTGTATCATGAGGGGCTTGCCTGGAGACCCACTCTTTCTGCTGGTCATTTTTGTGGCTTGCTTGCTGCTGCTGCTGCTTTGGTGTCAGGGATTTACCAGTGGAAAGTGACTGGATGAATGACTAGTCTGTCACCATTCACCAGTGTGGGAAGTGGAAAGGTAAGGAGTTGTTACTAAGGAATGATTGGTAGACATGCAGATGTAACATAGTTTCTCATGATGTTTCCATTTGGTCAGAGTTGCGAGATGGTTATACAGGAACCAGTAACTAGCCACTGCTCAGTTAGACATCATTTTGAAATTAATGGGAAAGTGCCCTGGTCTTAAAAAAGACAGCGAGTTGGTCTGAGTGCCCACTGTGGACCTCCATCTTCTCCTGGCATCCTCAACACCACTTTCCCAGTCTTGAGGGGCACTGGTCAGGCATAGAGGTCTGTGGAGCCCTGTTTTGCACTTGGCATGGAGGTAGGTGTCTGGTAGGGCTTTTTCCGAGGGAACTAGGGTTTGTCTGTTCCTAACTCCCCCATAGGGAGGGAACCCAGGCTGAGCCAGAGGTGGGCAGAACTGTAATGGGGAGGGCTCCAGGATGGGTGGGTTTGTTGTAGCTGGGGTGGCTGTAGAAGCCACCTGAGAGAGGGGAGAAGGGAAAGAGGATGGCCTTGGGCCTAGGCTCTGGTGGCCTTGGGGTTGTGGAAGACTCCAGCAAGAAAGTCCTGTGGGGCTTTATTTGTGAGGAGGGCTGATCAGAGAATGTAGCCTTGAGGATCCAGGCTGGGAGCACTGAAGTAGGCTGCCTGAGGCATGGAGGGAGGCTGGGGACAGGAAATCGAGCCTGGTCTCGAAGCTGTTTCTTGCTAGCTGGCTCTTACATGGATTAGCTGTGTTTGTTTAGTCGCTGGGGTCCAGTTCAGGTTACCTTGTGGAGTCAAGGAGCTGCTGCATCAAATTAGCTGCATATAGATGCACCCACTCCACATCAGGAGATGCTCTGAAAGTTTGTTTTGTTTTTTGTTTTTGTTTTTTTGTCTCTTGTGGGGCTTGAACTCTGGGCCTGGATGCTGTTCTTGAGTTAGGTCTTCAGCTCAAGGCTACTGCCCTACCTCTAGGCCTGGGCAGTGTCCCTGAGTTCTTCAGCTCAAGACTACTGACCTACCCTTGAGCCGCAGCACCATTTCTGGTTTTCTAGTGGTTGATTAGAGACATTTCAGTGCCTGGGCTGGCTTTGAACTGCAATCCTCAGATCTCAGCCTCCTAAGTAGCTTGGATTACAGGCGTGAGCCATCGTGCCCTGCTCTGAAACAGTTTTTATAGAATTTCCAGACAGCCTGTGTGTGGAAATGAATCCCTGCTACCAGTGAGGGGGCCTTCGTTACAGGCTTGAGGGAGTGAGTTTGTGGGGTTTGTATTTCATACTTGTGAAAAGACAAAGCTATGTTTAAAAGTATGTACCTAAATGAAACATGCATCTGATTTGCACACAGGGTAATTTACTGCTGGTGGTTTTGCGTCTTGTGAAGGTCAGGGGAAAACCTTGCTAAATTAATGACAGGTCAGATTGCTCTGTGCCTTACTTGCATGATCGCCTCACCTTGCAGCACTTGGTGAGAGCCAGGCTTTTGTGAAGCCCTTTTACTTTCGCTTCCTGGAAAGGACCCCAGTGTGGACTCGCTGTAGCCCTGCAGCTGCTTTCCCTGTGAGTGGCTTCTCCCAGGCTCCAGGTTTCCTGTACAGCAGTGCTGCCTAATTGAGAAGGAGGAATGCACGTGGGAGCAGTCTGTGGGTCTATAAAGGGAAACCCAGAAGGCATGCTGTGTGTTGCTAGGAGTCTGGGGCTGGGCCAGGCAAGCACAAGCACTGGCCTGGAGTGGCTGTTTCTAGACTGTTGTTGACAGTTCCTGCCTCTCTGCTTCCCTTGAACACAATGAAGAAGCTTGATGCAGGCTTTATTTATGTAGATCAGTTCCTAGTGCTTGCCCCGTGTACCTGGCTCTTCTAGGAGTGGCTTCTCCTAGGTAGCCAAGGCTGGTCCTTAGTTGAACATTTCATGTGTGTCAGGAAGGGTGGAAACGGTCTTTTGTTTCTTCTGTCTTCCCCAGGACCATGAAGCTGAGCCCAGGTATGCTCCTGGTTCTTCAGTATCCTGGGGGTCTGCCTCATGTGCTAAACTTTCTTCTCTGACACCTAGCTGTCAAAGGGGGGCAAAATTGCTCCGGACTTATTTTTTTTTTTTTCGCTGTCCTGGGGCTTGTACTCAGCCTGGGCTCCTGATGCCCAATGCTAGCCTAGCACTCTCCCGCTTGAGCCATAGCACACTTTGGGATTTTTGTTCATTTGTTTTTTCTGTGCTTAATTGGAGAGAAGAGTCTCACAGACTTTCTAGCTCAGGCTGGCTTTGAACGTGATCCTCAGTTCTCATCAGCCTCTCCTGAGTAGTAGGATTATACGCATGAGCCATTGGCACCCAACTTCTGGACTTTTTTGGCTTTTTGTTGTTGTTGTTGTGTTGCTTGGGGTTTTTTTTTTTGTTGTGTGTGTGTGTGTGTGTGTGTGTGTGTGTCATGGGTCTTGAACTGGGCCTGGGCGCCATCCCTGAGCTCTTTAGCTCAAGACTACCGCCCTAACCTTGAGCTAAGCCCCACTTCCCGTTTTCTAGAGGTTAATTGGAGATAATAGTCTCAGCTCCTTTTGTACCCAGGCTGGCTTTGAACCTTGATCCTCAAATCTCAGCCTCCTGAGTAGCTAGGATTCCAGGCGTGAGCCACCACACCCAGCCTTGGTGGGATTTTTAACTTCATTGTTTGGTAGTAGAGGTTTGGAATCAGGATCCTGTGCAATCTAGGCAGGTGCTTTACTGCTTGAACCATTCCCTCTTTTGCATTGGTTATTTTCTAGGTAGGGTCTTGATTTATTTCTACTCAAGCTGGCCTGGACTGTGATCCTCCCTTTGTGCTTCTACCTCACAGTCATAGCAATTCTCAGATATTTTGGTCTCTGTATCTTGATCCCCTTCCAGTGGACCCCAACGCATTTTGTTTATGTTGTGTACTATGTTTATCACAGAAGTTAAAAATTGAGAAGTTACTCTCAAAATGTAAGCAATAATAAACCTACTTCAAAAGTAACTTATCTGGTAAAAATACCCTAGACTTGGCTGGTGTGGAAGCACAGCTAGACTCCCAGATACTCAGGAGATGGGGCAGGAAGGTTGTGGTTTGAGGCCAGCCAGGGCTGCACAGGAAGATCCTGTCCAGAAGGAAAACAAACAAGCCCCCTATATTTTCTAAAACAAAATAAAAATTAGAGTAAGGTTTTGTATTGTAATTCTCAGTGTCTCCTGACAGCTAGAATTACAAGAGTGAGCCACTGCACCAGACTAGATTTAGCATTAGCATGTATTCACACCTTGGTTCTTCCAGATTGTCATTTCCCACAAGCAGGTGGGGCTCCTGCTCCCTCTCTGCTCTCAGGTGACCCCTGGTCTTTTTGTGGCAGGTTAGGGCCCCTGGAAGAATATGGGCAGAGGGACTGTGGGCAGATTGGACACGGCAAGCAGGTGCCCTGCATGTAGACAAGCCACATGCTGGGTTTTTAGGGCACAGTGGCTGTTTGGAACCCTTCATGAAACAGCATGCCCACTTTTAAAAACATTGCCATTTTGTGACGGTGCTGAGTGCCAGTTCTGCACGCTGCATTTTCTCATCCCCACTAGACACACACCCCATGGGATGCTTCTGCCTGCCCTCCCCTCAGCACAGGAAGTCAAATGGAGAAGGCCTGGCCTTCCTGCGCGTGAGCAGGGTCTTCTGTTTGGTGGCGTCAGGATTCCCGAGCCTTGGATTTGTGCATACGACAGTGTGTCTACCTGTCTGGTGATTGTGCCTGTGGTGTGGGGTGTCCACAGAGATCTGCAGCTACATGCTGGTGCCGCCTTCCTGCAGGCCCAAGACAGGGCGGGGCCAGGCTCTGAGTGCCTAAGCCTCTCAGAAGGCCCACCTCCGTCACATCAGTCACGGTCATGTTACGTGGTCGGAACAGCCTCCTTGGGTTACTGAGAAGCCTGTGTACTGGCAGGCCTCGAGCCCAAGAGGAAAGTTCCTCACTGCCCTGGACACACGTCTGCCTGGCAGATCTGGCCCTGCAGTTGAGAACCAGTGGTGACTCACCACCATCACCGTAGCTTAGGGAAAACACCTCCTCCTTCTCCAGAACAGTAGCTCCCTGTCACTGTCATGTCAGCCTGGGAACTGGGGAGCCCTTGGGGGAGACTGGCCAGTGCACTGCTCCCTTTGCAGTTTTCTCTGAAACTGGGCACGAGGAGTTTTCTGGCCTGTCTTCTCAGGTTGGATGGCTAGGGATGCTCTGTTCTTCAGCTGAACCCTTGCTGTGTGGCAGCCATGAGCAGCTGGCAAGTGCTGTTGGGATCTTTGGATATGGTGGCATGACTGAGGAGCCATGGTTTATTGTAGTTTAGTTTTTTAGCCAAGGTGGAATAGTTCCAGGTGCTGCTGCTGGCTTAAGGCCCTCCAGGATCCCCCGTGACTGGGCATCGCTGCCACCCCCACTTCACCTGATCACCTCAGAGCAGGGGGAGGTGAAAATCATCCACAGGCCTGGTCCAGGCTCCCCAAGACTCTCCACACAAAGCTGCAAAGGGAGACACCTGCCAGCCAGCCCTTGCTGAAGGCCTCTGGAATACCCTCCACTTGCCATGGATTGGGTGGTCAGTCACTGCCCTCTGTCAGCTTGCAGTTCGGGTAGGGCTGGTGGGCTAGGTGTGTCTGCTGTTGCCGTCCCGGCAGCCCACCTTCATCCCTAACAAGCTTTACCGTGCCCGTGCCCTTAGCTCATGGGACCTGCCATGGCAGGTCACTTCGTGTTGCGATGAATATTGCGTGTTGCCTAATGTGTTGTCCCATGAGGGCAGTGTGCTGTCTGAAGTCTGCAGGAGCATCTGTGCTAACGGCCTGCCTGGCTGCTGGCAGGAAGGGCAAGAGTAAGCTCCAGGGAGATGAGCCAGTGAGGCCTGTTCTCACACAAGTGAACAGAGCTCAGACCCCTAATTTCAGAGAAAGGCAGGCTATCAGGGTAAGAGGGGACAGTGGTTTCCTGAATAGCTGACCAGTCCATTACATCAGAGTACCCAGCTCAGCTTGTGTCCCAAACCTGTTAGTGTCTGTGTTTGTGAATAAAGGTTTTTTTGTTTGTTTTGTTTTTGATTTTCCCCAGTCCTGGAGACTGAACTCGGCGTTTGATCACAGTCCTTGGGCTTTCCTCAAGGCTAGAGCTCTACCACTTGAGTCATAGCACCACTTCCAGGTTTTTCTATGTATGTGGTACCAAGTTTTGTGCATGCTAGGCAAGCACTCTACTACTAGACTAAACTCTTGGCTCTGAATAAAAGTTTTATTGTCACACACCATGCCTGTGGATTTCTGAGCTGTCTCTGACTGCTTACCCAAGCCAGGCCAGTGGTCTTTGAGGCCTGTGCTGTTTACTGTCTGTGCTGGATAGTGGCAGAGCTCATGTCAGCATATTTTACCAAGGGATGTTTTGGAAGAGATAGGAGTGGTGTCTTTCTCTCTCTGTCTCTGTCTCTGTCTCTCTCTGTCTCTGTCTCTCTCTGTCTCTGTCTCTCTCTGTCTCTCTCTGTCTCTCTCTCTCTCTCTCTCTGTCTGTCTCTCTCTCTGTCTCTCTCTCTGTCTCTCTCTCTCTGTCTCTCTCTCTGTCTCTTTCTGTCTCTTTCTGTCTCTCTCTTTCTCTCTCTCTCTCTGCCTGCCAGTCCTGGGGCTTGAATGCAGGGCTTGGACACTGTCCTTGAGCTCTGACTCAAGGCAAGCAATCTATCATTTGAGCCATAATACCACCACTTCAGGCTTTTTCTGCTTATGTGGTACTGAGGAATCAAATCAAGGCTGCATGCATGGTAGGCAAGCACTACCACTAAGCCACATGTCTAGCCCCAGATTATTTTTTCTTAATGCCAGTCTTGCTGTGTAGTGCCCTTATATTTTCAATCGTCCTTCCTCAGCCTCACAAATATTTGTACAGTGGCAATGGTGTGTACTACCACACTGTCTCCAGTGATACCTGTCAGAGCACCCTGTCCCCAGTAGAAGTATGAGGGGTCCTTGGTGTGGGACCCAGCCCCAGACTGTCATGTTATTGTCATGTCTGCCTGCCTGTCTGCTTGCCTGCCTTTCTTTCTTTTTCTTTCTTTCCTTCCTTCCTTCCTTCCTTCCTTCCTTCCTTCCTTCCTTCCTTCCTTCTTTCTTTCTTTCTTTCTTTCTTTCTTTCTTTCTTTCTTTCTTTCTTTCTTTCTTTCTTTCTTTCTTGCCAGTCCTGGGACTTGAACTCAGGGCCTGGGCACTGGCCTTGGGCTTTCTCAAGGCTAGAGCTATACTATTTGAGCCACAGCACCACTTCCGGCCTTTTCTATATATGTAGTGCTGAAGAATCGAACCCGGGTCTTCATGCATGCTACGCAAGTACTCTTACTTTACCACTAGGCCAAACTCCCGTCCCTTTCATGTCTCTTTCTAGGCTCCTTCACCCAGAGCAATTCTTCAGTCTTTCTTAGGCTTTATTTTGGTAGCACTGGGCTTCAAGCTTTGCTGGGCAGGTGCTGTACCATTTGAGCCATGTCCTCGTCCTTTTGCTGTTTAATTTCTTAGTTAGGGTCCTGTACATATGCTGGACCCATTCTCAGATTACAACCCTCCTTGTAACTGCCTCCTGAGTAGCTGTGATGACAAGCGTGTACCACCACATTCAACTCTTTTGTGTCTGTAGTGCTTGTAGTGGGACATGGGGCTTCATGCATGTTAGGCAAGCATTCTACCACTAAGCCACATTCTCAGCCTTTCAACTTGATTCTTGAGATAGGGTCTTATAGACTTGGTTACACTGGCCTCAAACTGTAATCCTACAAACTTCCACTCCACCTCCACCCAGTGACTGGGATTATAAGATTTTACTATTTAATTTTTTTTTTTTTTTGCCAGTCCTGGGCTTGAGCTCAGGGCCTGAGCACTGTCCTTGGACTTTCTCAAGGCTAGAGCTCTACCACTTGAGCCTCAGCACCACTTCTGGCTTTTTTCTATGTATGTGGTACCGAGGAATTGAACCCGGGTCTTCATGCATGCTAGGCAAGCACTTTACCACTAGGCCAAACTCCCGGCCACTATTTAACATTTTTAAAGAAAATAGGCCAGATATTTTGTAGTCTCTCTCAACTTAGAGCCATCTGATTAGAATCAGATTGCTCTGCTTTAACATTGTAGAAGGGGACATGTGCCTTTTCTGGGTATCCCTGAGAACATTCATTTCTATCACCTCCCTTTCCTGGTAAGTAGTTCCTTTGTCTTTCTTTGCAGTTAATAAGTAACATTTGTAACGTTTGGATTCAGCACTGGTGTAAATGTTTGGCAGTTGGTGCTGGCATCTATCAGCAGTGATTGTTTTGTCTTGCTTTACTCTTCTATCTCCTTTCTCTTTGTTGTCTTCAGTTGGCTAGAACCTCTAAATAAGATAAATCAACACTGTAAGGCCTTCCTTCCCTCCTTTGTTTTCTTTGAAGGTACAGGGGCTTGAACTCAGGGCCTTGTACTTGATGGGCAGGAGCCCCACCACTTGAGCCACACCTCCAGGGATTTTTGCCTGTAGTTTTTTTTGTTGTTTTTTTTAACTCCAGTTAGAATCTTTTGTTTTAGTTGGCCTTGGAGGGTTATCTGTATACTACTTCCTGTGTCGCTGGGATTACAGGCTTGTAGTACCATGCTGGGCCTATTTTTTGTTTGTTTTGATTACCAGGCTGGGCCTTTTTTTTGTTTGTTTTGGCAGGGGTTTGGACCTAGGGCTTTTCCTAAGCAGGCACTCTTCTACTTGGGCCATGTCCCCAGTTATTTTTTATTTTTTAATTTTTTACAGAGATGGTCTTGTACTTTTTGTTTAAACTGAGTTTTAGAAACCAAGATCTTTGAACCTCTTCTTCCTGAGTGGCTATTATGATTATAACGTGTCACTGAACTGAGCTCCAAGGGCTTCATTCTTGCCATTGCCTGGATGAGAAATGCTTAGGAAGTGTTTCATAGTGACTATAGCTCCCTAGGCTGGGAGTGTGACCTAGTGGTAAGCTCGAAGCCCTGGGTTCCATTCCTCAGTACCACATACATAGAAAAAAGCCGGAAGTGGTGCTGAGGCCCAAGGGGTAGAGCTCTAGCCTTGAGAAAGCTCAAAGACAGGGCCCAGGCCCTGAGTTCAAGCCCCATGACTGGCAAAAACAAAACAAAACAAAAAATACCTCCTCAGCAGGTGGGAGCAGAGTTCCCGCCACTGCAGCTGGAGGATCACATGAGCAGAGGCAACAAAGTGAAACAGTAGCTCAAAATGTGAAACCAAAGCACCTTCCTTCAGGAGGCCCTGGGTTATGAACCCACACCCACAAAGCCCTGTGATTATTGTGGTCTTTTGTAGTTACATTTTTCTGGTATGCTTTTAATTTTTAGAGAGCAGGACCACACTTCCTGTTGATTTCTGTAATGCCAGTATATATGCCAGTTTGCTGGGCATGTAGTTGGTACTCTGTAGGTAACTTTTTTCCTTTGGTTGTGGGGCCTGGACACTGTTCCTGAGCTCTTCAGCTCAAGGCTAGAGCTCTGCCACTTTGAGCCACAGCACTTCTTCTGGTTTTCTGGTGGTTATTTGGGGATAAGAGTCTCACAGACTTTCATACCCAAGCTAACTTTGAACCACAGTCCTCACATCTCAGCCTCCTAGCTATTGGTAATTGTTGACAGAAGGAAAAAGAAAAACTGAATAGTTCCGAAGGTAGGAATCACCTTGAATCTGGTGAGGTTGTGAGGATTAATTCATTTAGCTTTGTGGGGGGGGGGCGGGAGTGGTCTTGGGTTTGATATTAGGGCCTCAGTGCTGTTCCTGAGCTTTTATGCTCAATGCCTGTGCTCTACCACTCGAGCCACAGCTCCACTTCTGGCCTTTTGGTGATTGATCGGAATGTCTTACAGACTTTCCTGCCTGGGCTAGCTTCAAACTGCAATCCGTAGATCTTAGTCTTCTGAGTAGCTAGGATTGCAGGCATGAGCCTCTGAGCCCAGCAATTCATCTTAAAAGATGAATCTTGGTTAAGTGAGTTGCATTTTGCCGAGTAAGGAAGGGGCCTAACCTGAGGTCTCAGCCTCCTGGGTCAAGCAGGAGCACTCTCCGCTGAGTCACTAGAATGTAAGGAACATGTTAGATGGTCTCACCTCAGAACTGGCATGGAGGTAATGCCTGTGGCCCACACACATCTCCATCCCACCAACTTCTAGTGTCACTGCATGTACCCTGGAAGTGCCTGTGTGGGAAGTGCCAGTGTTCATTGCTGTGCCCAGGGTTGCCCCTGTGGAGCTTGCCAGCCCCTCTGCCCTGTCTGCCCCAACAGAGGGGCTCATCAGTTGACAAGGTACACTAGGTCTGGTCACATTCTTGCATGGGCTGCAGGGTCAGCCAAGTGTCTCTTCAGACTCTAGAGCTTATATGATCTGAGCAAACAGTGGCTTTTATCTTCTCCTGTGTTGTCATGTAGCTGTCTAGAAAACAGGAGCTCAAAGTACAGGCCATGTGAAAAGACAAGCAAGTTTCACCTTGAATTTGTTTAACCTTTGAAAGGGCCAAGGGTGTGGCCTAAGTGGTGGAGCACTTACCTAGCAAGTACAAGTCCCTGAATTCAGTCCCCACAAGTTCTGTGTAACCACTGAGAATCATTGGAATTTTGCTATATTTTTTGTATTCCCCCTCTTTGGGTGACATTGGGCTTTGAACTCAGGCCCTGAGACTTGCAAGGTAGGTACACTATCACTTGAGACAGCCCTGAGCCATGTTTGTTTCAGTTACTTTCACCTGTGGTCTGACACTTTTACCCAGGCTGGTGTAGATCATCAGTCCCCCCTATCTTGTTCTCTGCATGGTTGGGGTAACAGGTGTGCACTATTGCAGACAGCCTCATACTCTTAGGGACAGGGCTGAGGCACTGTCCCTAAGCTTCTTTTGCTCAAGGATAACACTCTACTACTAGAACCACGGCACCACTTGTGGCTTTTTTTTGTTGATGTAGTACTGAGGAATTGAACTGACCAGGGCTTCATGCATGTTAGCCTAGCGTTCTGTCACTAAGCCACATTCCTAACCTAGCCTCATGCTTTTCTTTTTTTGGGGTGGGGGTCTTGGGGCTTGAACTCTGGGGGCTTGAACTCTAGGTCTGGGTGCTGTCCCTAAACTCTTTAGCTTAAAGTTATCACCTACTCCTTGAGCCACTGCCCCACTTTGAGTTTTCTAGTGACTAATTGGAGATAAGACTCTCACGTTCAGTGCCCAGGCTGGCTTTGAACTGTAATCCTCAGATCTCATCCTCCTGAGTAGCTAGGATTCTAGGCGTGAGCCACTGCGCCTGGCTTCCCTCATACCTTTTTAAGTAAGAGAAACAATGCACTGCTGTGAACAGAAGCCCCCAGCATCCCCTTCCTTCCTGCACTGTTCCGCATCATGAGCAGACACCCTGTGGTTAGGTTAATTGCCCTGCCCCTAACTTACTTGTTTTTATTTTTGCCAGTCCTGGGGCTTGAACTCAGGGCCTGAGCACAGTCCTTGGGCTTTCTCAAGGCTAGCGCTCTACCACTTGGGCCACAGTACCACTTCTGGCTTTTTCTGTGTGGTACTGAGGAATCGAACCCAGGGCTTTGTGCATGCTAGGCAAGCATTCTAACACTAGGCCACGCTCCCGGCCCTGTCCTAGACTTTTAAGCACAGAAATATCTAAGAGTAATATAGCTCAGTTTTATGTGGGTTCCTAATTTACATCAGTGGGTTTGGGTTTTTTTGTTTTGTTTTGTTTTTTGTTTCTTTTTCTTTTGGTGGTGGGGGCGGGGATTGGTTGCGGGGCTCAAACTCTGGACTTGGGCACTGTCCCTGAGCATTTTAGCTCACTGCTAGTGATCTACCACTTGAGCCACAGCACCACTTCTGTTTTTCTGGTGGCTAATTAGAGATAAGAGTCTCACAGACTTTTGTGCCAGGCTGGCTTTGAACCTTGATCCTCAGATCTCAGCCTCCTAAGTAGCTAGGATTATAGGCGTGAGGCACCATTTTTCAGTTCATCAGTGGTTTTTGTACATTTGTCTTCAGTAGTCGATTTCTGTTTGCTTTGCTGTGGTACCATCATTACTCACACCCAGGAAAGAGTTCCTGCTTTCCTCAGTCTTCAGACACAATGGTCCTAGCCATGGCCACCACCCTTCTTTTGTTTTCTGAGAGTGGCAGTGTGACTTCCTGTTCCTAGATGGCCTGACCAACCTCTGCCTTGGGCAGAGATGGTCTCCGGGGTCAGACATGGCCAGCATCTGGAAGTCGGTGTGCCTTTGGAGCTAGCTGTCCACCAACTTTTCTGGTCATACCCAGCATGCTTTGTTCCTAGGGTTGTCTTTCCCCTGTCCAGGCCCCATTACTTTCACCCTATCCTGGGCTCCCAGAACCCCTTCGAGTTCAGAGCACCGTGGGCTGCTCCTGAACACTTTTCTGCTAAACTGGACAGATTGGAAAATGTCTCAGTCCCTTTCCACTCTCCTCTCCGTACTTCCCCTTCCACAGACAGAGGGTGCCAGGGCTCCTTTCTTACCTTGACTGGTGAAAGGTGGAGCTCTTGGCATGTCTCACTGGCTGGAGCTGCCAGGTGCAGTGAGATGGGCAGAGGGACACAGCCCAGAGTGAGGTGTTCTTGAGGTCTGCAGAAGGCTTGGAAGATAGGAGGAATTAATTCAGCCAATTCAACCTTGGTGGTTGGTGAGGCCTGAGTATCTAACCAGGGTGGCAGTAGGTTCCCAGGGCATCCTGACTGGATCTCCCAGGTGTTTGTACATGAGATGGAGGGCAGCTTGGTAGAGGAATGCTCCTCCGGAGCAGTGGGCCTCTGTGTAGAAGGAGAGTTCTAGGCCTGGCGTGGAGGGTGGAGAAAGGGGTGCCAGGACTCAAAGCCGGTAAGGTGGGGATCTGCGCATTTTAGACTTGAGGACGGAATTTTCTTCAGAATTGCTTTTATTATCTATGGCAAAGTGAGAAGCTTAAAAATTAAAACCAACAAGTTATGCCTGGTATGGTTTAGTGTACACCACTAAATTCTAAACCTAATCCCAGCACTAGAGTCTGTGGTAGACTCTAGTCTGCAAGTTTAAGGCCAGTCTGGGATACATAGTGAAACTGTCTCTATGAAGGAAACCAAACCACAAACCCCCAAGCTATCTCCAGAAAGCTGAGGCATTGGGGTACACAGCATGTTCAGGAACCTAGGCAGAAGACTGGGACTCTCTGACACTTCACTCCAGAAACATCCAGAAGCTCTCAGAATACTGCAGCCATGTCAAAGTGACAGCAGAACCTCAGCCCACTGGCAGCTGTCCAGGACTTGGGGAATAAGGGCTTCATCCAGGTGGGGGGTGGGGGTGGCACAGAGAACCCAAGGCTGCAGTGAAGCATGCAGAGCCCCAGTTAGGAAATGGACTGCGCCTCCTGTTACAGGTAAAGCTCAGACCCTGTGTGCGGCTATCTCCCTCCTTCAGGAGCCAGCCCCACCCTGGCTGCTGATGCACCCTAGTGCCAGGTGGAGGTTGGTGCTGTGCAGAGCACACAGACTGGAAGAATGTTTCTGAGTTGGGGGTGCCTGTGCCAGCCCGTCCCTGACACCACAGAGCTGCTGTGTGACCACCATCTTCTAGGAAAGACAGGTGTGGTCTCTGGGGTGGTCACCTTGGGGGGGGGGTGAAGACCAACAGAGGGCAGTGTATAGCGTGCTGGGAGTGTCTCAGAAAGAGGGACCCTTGCCAGGCGCTCTCAGGGTGACAGGCTGGACAAAAATAAAGAACAGTAGTGTGACCTGTGGGGTCGAGGAACTCAGGGGATGATGGTAGGGCAGCTAGGAGCCTTGGTGACCTCTCTGCCATTTACCCACTCCCACCCCACCGCCCAGCCACTCCTCTTCATGTCAGCTGCTGCCACTGCCTTCTGTTGTCATCATTGTGGTGGTATGGTGGAAATGAGCTGCCTTTCTGAGTAGCCATCACTGCTGCCCACTTCCAGAACTTTCCATCTTTCTACACTGGAGTTGTGAACCACTAGACGTTGAGAGCCTACCAATGCCCAGCCATCTGCTCTGCCCCTGTGGCCTTGTAGCCAGATGCCAGCCAGCACTCACCCCTGACAAATGCATGCAGAGAGCCCATGGATACTCCCTCAGATCCCTGTGTGGGGTTCCAGTATAGTTTGTCTTTCATTTCTGTGTGCTCCTCCCTCTCCCATCTTCAGCTTTCAGGATTTACTTGGTCCTTGCCTCTACCAGGTAGCAGGGAGGAGGCAAGGCCACCTATGGCCAGGCATTCTGGCAGCTCCCACGGGGCATAGAGGCCCCCAGCCTGGCCAGGAGGGCCTGGAGTCTGCTGTCTGCTTTGGTGGTGTCTCATTGCCTCTCACTGTCACCTACAGACACACATATGGCTGCCAGCACTCACCTGGTCCCCTACCTTCCTAGGGCACTGTGATCCTTGCACCACTGTCAGCTTCTTCCAGCTTTTTGTTTGTTAGCTTGTTCTTTTTTTTTTTTTTTTTTGCCAGTAGTGGGGCTTGAACTCAGGATTTCTCACTTTTTTTGGGGGGGGGGTCATGGAGCTTGAACTAGGCCTGGACACTGTCCCTGAGCTCTTCAGCTCAAGGCTACCACCCTACCCTTGAGCCAAGCCCCACTAGAGGTTAATTGGAGATAAGAGTCTCAGGTCCTTTTTGTGCCAACACTGGCTTTGAACCTTGATCCTCAGATCTCATCCTCCTGAGAGGGAGCCCCAGCCCCAGGCCAGGTCCAGTGCCATCCTGCTGGGCTGTGTCCGTCATCCCTGTTCCTTGAGGAGCCCAGGAGGATCAGTGATGGATCAGATGCCCTTCAAAGAGCAGAGCAGAAGGTGATTCCTGGTTCTTTCTGTGTGTCATCTTGGTGGAGAGATGTCTACGGTCAGCAGACATCTTGATAGAGATCTGCCACTGTTATTTCCTTTCCTAAGGTATGGGGTAAATCACCTTCAACCCCTTCCTGGCCTGGACAGTGCTCATTTGTTACCTTGCCCTTGCCTTGTCTCCCCTGAGAGTCCCTTCTACAGGTCTAGCTGGGCCTGCCGTGGGCTTGCTCTGCTCCCACCATACTTCAGTGGTTGTGCAAAAATTCCTGCAGAAACTAATTTGTCCGCTTCCCAGGCAAATTGAGTTCTGCTGCCCCTTCTGCTTCAAGACTGAACACCAGGGGAAGAAGAGCATGACATGGAGCCGGGGTGTGTGGTAGACCCTGGCTGAAGGTGGGGGTGGGGTGGGGCTGGACAGCCCTGGTGGTGCAGAGAGATGTGCACTCCGGGAAGACGGTGGGTGACACTGGCAGCATCTGGCTCATTTTTCATTCCAGAGAAAACTGTGCTGATGAATCGGCCATCAGGGATGAATTGATGGGAAGAAGATGTAATTTACATAACAATTAAACTAGTTTAGTGTGTCCTGACTAATAGTGCTGGAAGAGGGCTTCTCCCTGGGTGATTTTCAGTGTTGTTAATCTGCTTTATGATCCAGTTTCCCCAACTGGGTAATTGCTCCTTCGTAGCATTAAATCTGTTTAGAGATTTGGGATTCTTCCATAGCAGGAAGTGGCATGGGAGGAGTCCATGGAGTTTTCTTCCCTGCTCCCCAACTCTCCCCCCCCTCTAATTCTGGGGCTTGAACTCAGGACATAGGCACTGTCACTGAGCTGCTTTTTCTCAAGGTCAGAACTCTTTTTTTTTTTTTAAGGTCAGAACTCTTACCACTTGAGCCATACTACCTCTTCCAGCTTGTTCTGTTACCTGGTACTAAGGAATGGAACTCAGGACTTCATGCATGTTAGGCAAACACTCTACCACTAAGCCACATTCCCAGCCTCTTCTTTTTGTTTCTTTGCTCGTCCTGGGGCTTGAACTCAGGACCTGGGCACTGTCCTTGAGCCTCTTTGTGCTCAAGGCTAGTGCTCTACCACTTGAGCTACAGCACTATTTCCATTTTTTCTGAGTAGTTTATTGGAGATAAGAGGCTCACGAACTTTGCTGCCTGAGCTGGATTTGAACCATTAGCCTCAGATCTCAGCCTTCTGAGTAGCTAGGCTTATAGGTATGAACCACAAGTGCACAGGGGTAGGGCGGTAGTCTTGAGCTGAAGAGTTTAGGGACAGTGCCCAGACCCAGAGTTCAAGCACCATGACCCCCACACACAAAAAAACCTAGAACAAAAAACAGGGTCTTGATGTGTACTCTGGGCTTTGAACTCTCAATCTTCCTTCCTAATTCTGGAAGCTGGGGTTATAGGTATGAACCACCACACCCAGCCACTGAGTTATTCCTGGTGTTTCCTCATGCTCTTTGCCTTGCTTGGCCTTCAGGTGGTGTGCCCTGAGTGACAGCCTGTCCTTCTGACTTAGTTACACACACTGAAATTTGGGTAATTGTGGAGGTGGTCCCATAGACAATGGGGTGACTAGACACCTGGGGTGTCTGGTCCCAACTCTACCTGTTGGGCTTCCAGGAGTCTGTAGAATGGAATGTATTCTTGAAGGGGGGATGGGCATCCACATAATAGAGGTCCCTTCATGTTCTCTTTGGAGCTGTAGCCTGGGCCCTTTGTTTGGGTTTTGATCTGGCTGGCAGGGAGGTCCCAGAGCTGTTCTGTGCCCCAAGATAGTTGCAGCTGCCTGGCCACCAAGGCATCCATGGTCTTGGACACATTTCACCAGTGGCTGCTGGTGCGTAGTCCATCTGAGAGGCTCTGGGAAAGAGCAGACCCCCCAAGCCAGAACCACAAAACAATCATGTGGAACCACTTCACAGTATCCAAAGATACTTCCCTACATGGCGGCAGCACGAAGGTGGCCAGTATGAGAAACTGCTGTCGTGAGAATGGCTGCTGGTTCTCAAGGTAAACTTGGATTTTTGTGAGCCTGGGAAGGAATGCCACTGTGGTTCTGGTTGATGCTGGATGCATTGGCCTAGAGGCCAGGCACTACCCAGCCTGTTGGTAGTCCCCACCCCCAGCTTTTTGTTCTAAGGCTGGCTGGGCAGGGCTGGCTGCACACGTCATGTCATAAGGGCTGCTGGGAGCATCTCCGGCTTGTGGGCTCCCTGCTCCTTGCCTGTCTTGATCGGTCCACTCTGGCCCTGTCTCCTGGACAGTGCCACCCAACCCTCTAGTCTGTGGGGTCCTTCACCAGGTTTCTTATGTCTCCTAGTGGATCCAGGGCCTCACTGGCTAGATATCTGCCCTGCCTTTCCAGGGTCCCTTCCTTCTCTTTCCTTCTTTAGAGGCTCAGTGCTTGGTGTAGGAAGTAAAGGCTTGCCGTACAGTCCATGGAGGACTCATGCTGCCATCTATACCCACTGCATGAGGCCTTCCCTTCCACCCAGCGGGCAGGTGTGGTCTCTGGGGAAAAGGAGCTCACTTTTAACTAGTAAAAGTGGTCAGGTCTTGTGCTCGTCCAATGCTTTGAACGTCTGCGTGGTAAACCCGCAGGGCAGTGGGGATTCTGGTGCTGGTCACGTGGTGCTGGCCTCCACAGCCCTCATCTGGAGAGTGGGTCTGCCCCTGGTCAGCCTGTGGAGAGGACTGTGTGCAGGAGTGCTCATGTTGGCTGTGAGCTTCTTGTAATGTGTTGGGATGGAACAACAGGCAAACCACGTGACTTTTAGTAATTAAACTATGTTGTTGACAGTTCAGCAGCACTTTCTGTGGTTTTAATTATATCATCCAACAAATGCTGAAGAAAATCCAGTTTATTGATTTCCTCATTGCCATTTGATGGAGTTGAGTGTGATCTGTCACTGATGATTGAGGCACTCTCCTGCCCTGGGGGCATCTGTGTCCCGAGACACACAGTGTAGCTGATCTGTCTTCTTTCTTGGGCTTGAACTCAGGGCCTGAGCACTGTCCTTGGGCTTTCTCAAGGCTAGCACTCTACCACTTGAGCCACAGCACCACTTCTAGATGTATATGTGGTACTGAGGAATTGAATTCAGGGCTTCTTGCATGCTAGGCAGGTATTCTCACTAGGCCATGCTTCCTGCCCAGGTGGCCCGCCTTCTGTGGTAGGAGGCACATTGCAGGTGGGTTGCTTTCTGTAGTGGGAGGTGCAGAGACTGGATTCATTCCTGGACCTGGCTGCTCGCCTGGCAAGACCAGAGCCACACACACTCCTCTAATATGGCACTTTGTCTGTCTTTGCAAACCTTTTTCCTTTTTTATTTTTTTCCAGTACTGGGGTTTGAACTCAAGACCTTGTGTTTGCTAGGCAGGTGCTATACTACTTGAACCACACTCAGAGCCCTTCAAAACTGCTTTTGACTTGTTTTTTTTTTGGATTTTCACAGCTAACTAAATTTGCCTTTGTTCAAGGAGCCTGACTAAAGAATCTGAGCTAGAATCCTACTACAAATAATAAACAGGCCAAGCGTGATAGCTCATGCCTATAATCCTGGCTACTCAGAAAGTGGCAACTGGAAGTATTGAGGAAGGATTGAGGTCAGTCCAAGCAAATAGTTATCAAAACCCCATCATAGGGCCAGGAGTTCAGCCTAGTGGTAGAGTGCTTGACTAGCATGCATGAAGACCCAGGTTTAATTCCTCAGTACCACATATGTAGAAAAAGCTGGAGGTGGTACTGTGGTAGAGCTCTAGTCTAAGCTCAAGGCCAGTCCTCAGGCCCTGAGCTCAAGGCCAGGACTGGCCAAACAAAACAAAAACAAACCATCATACCAAAAACCTGGCTTATCTGAAAAAGCAGAAAGGGCTGGTAAGCTGAGGCTCCAGCACTGCAGGTGAGATGCTATTAGTAGTCGTGATAGCAACAGTGAACAGCAGTGCCCTGGTGCCTCTCTGGCCTACTCATGCCCTGGAGAGCCCTGCCTCCCCTTGTGGTGCAGGATGCACTGTGAGGACCTGTCAAGTGTTTCAGGCCCATGTTGAGAGTCAGTGGCCTTGTGGGAACTCATGTATGGGGGCCTCATTCTGTGCTTAGTGGACTCCTGGCCCCTGGCAGTGGCTGCCTGCCCCACTGGCTCCCCCTGGGTGACCCTTGTTTTTCTTTGGTATATAGCTCAGGCTTTTCCTTTCTATCACCAAGCAGTTTTGGTTTGCCAAAATGTTGGAAGGATAAGATTTTGTGCCTGGTGTGCAGATGTGGTGTGGTGTAACCACCTCTCTGTGGGCCAGCGCAGGCACAGCAGACACCAGCTGCTCCCACCTGCCAGTTCACCAGTACACTAATCTACCAGGGCAGGCTTGCAGGCAGCAGGTAGCCTCTGCCCAGGGTGGTTGCTGGTGCACAGACCCTGCATTTCCATTTGCGATAAGGAGTGGGTGAAAGGGCTAATGGGCACTAGTCCTCTCCTAGAGGCCTCTATGAGGGTTGCCTCCCTGGCTCTGCTCACTTCCACCAGGTGACCCCACTTAAGAAGTGGCTGTGTAGTGTGTTGCCAGTCATGGACACTGAAAGGTCAGTGGGGACTAGTGGATGTTCCACCCTCCTGCCCTGCCCTCTGCCTCAGCTGGAACATGGCTATTCACTCCTTGCGTATTGTGCCCCACTGTCAACTCTACTACAGAATCCTGGCCTGTATTCCTCATTCACTGCCTTTCTCTGGTTTTGTTCCCTCTCGGTCACTGTTTCCCTCTGCTGCTGGGATGTAGGGGCATGTGTCCTCTCTGACTCAGTTTCCCTCTGCTGCTAGAATGTTTTATCCTTTTGTCCTTGGATTTTTCTCAAGGCTAATACTCTATCACTTGAGCCACAGCACCACTTCTGGCTTTTTCTATGTATGTGGTACTGAGGAATCGAATCGGGTCTTTGTGTATGCTAGGCAAGTACTCTACCGCTAGGCCAAACTCCGGCCTATTCTGCTGCTGGAATGTAAGGACATATGTCTGCTGGGTAATTCCGTTTTCCTCGGTGGAAGCACCCAGGATCCTCTTCCCCCTATCCTGCCCTCTTCAATGAAGCAAGAAACAAAGGGTAGCTGCTTTTTGGGACATGCCAGGGCAGCCTCTACAGATGGAGGGATGGGGTGATCCTGTGTCCAGTTCACTGGTAGCTCACAGCAAAGGCCAGGGCTGCAGACATCTACTCCTTTTCCATTCCCAGCACTCAGAACTCACTTTCCTCTGTACCACAGTCTTGGCTGTCTGTGCCCACTGACACCCATGTAGGCTAAACCTGGGTGTATGGAGAGCAGAGACCACCAGACCTGGCACCTCCATGCCCCATGCCAGTATCCTGTCCTGGACCCCTTGGGAGCTCAGGTGCTGTGTGCTGCTTCTGTCCTGGCTGGGACGTCCATATTAGGAAGACTGGCAGCTTTGCTACACTAGACGGGGTCCTTGCTATCAGGACAGATAGAGCTCTTCTTTAAAGCACCAGAGCCTTGCTCCTCACGAGGCACAACTGAGTGTGGTAGGCTCCCAGCATGGCAACTGGCTCTCAGGAGAGCAGATGGGAAGTGTTAATGCTAATGAGGGTTTGGATGGGAATGTCTGCCAGGCCAGACCAGGCAAGCCAGCATCTGTTATTGGCCCACCTAGAACATTCCTGTTCTGGTGAGACTGGCTGTCTTTCCAGAAGATGAGACTGCTGTAAGCCAAGCCACCCTGCAGGCTGTTTGTGGTGAGGACCCGGAAACTTTCCAAGCTTTCCTCAGCTTCTCAGAGTTTTCTGGGCTGTGTTAGACAACTTGGGCAGGTAATTGGAATGGAGAAAATACACAGATTGCCTGGGCCCCTCCTTCATCCATTTGCTGTTTCATCCTGGCTCTCTGCCCCTTCCCCCCCTGGAGCAGGGACACCAAGCCCCTTTTGTGAGACATGGGGCACTCCAGGAGTTAATACACTCATACTTGTTGTGCATGCATACATACTTGTGTCTGCTGTGCATGAATACATACCTGTATATATACATGTGTGTATATGCAAAATGGAGCAGATGGTGTGTGTGCACATGCTGGTTCTAGAGCTTGAACTCAGGATTGAACACTGTTCCTGAGGTCTTTGTCAGTCATGGGACTTGAACTCTGGGTCTGGGTGCTGTCCCTGAACTTTTCAGCTGAAGGCTACCACCCTACCCCTTGAGCCAGAGCACCACTTCCAGTTTTCTGATGGTTAGTTGGAAATAAGAGTCTCACAGTCTTTAGTGCCATGCTGGCTTTGATCCTCGAGATCGTCAGATCTTAGCCTCCTGAGTAGTTAGGATTTCAGGCGTGAGCCACCAAACCTGGCTCTCTCTTTTTTTTTTTTTTTGGCTTGAGGCTAGAGTTCTACCATTTGAGCCACAGCTCTACTTCCAGCTTTACTGGTAGTTTATTGGAGTTAAGAGTCTCACAGTCTTCGGTGCCCGGGCTGGCATTGACCCACGACCCTCAGATCTCTGTTTCCTGAGTAGTTAGGATGACAGTGTGAGTCTCTGGCTAGATGTCTTTTTAGCTATTATTAGTTCATGTTGACAAGGCACATTATTTTGTAACTTCTGATTAATTGTGAGGCTCCTACCGTGCTGTAGAAGCTGACTACTGGTTCCAGCTGCCAGTCTGCTGCCCACAGGGACTTGGCCAGAGCTTTCTGGGCTAGACACATGTGAAATGAGGTTCGGAGCCAGCCAGTGCCTGTGGGTGCAGTTGCTTCCTGGCTCTTGGGCCTCTCTGGGTCTTGGAAAGCACCCAGGCTCTTCCTTGCCTGCCACATGTTCTCTGCACTGTGTGTCCTCACTGTGCTGTGTGCCCTCCCTGTACCACGAATGCCCTCCCTGGACCACAGAGGAGGGGAACTGCCACTGGCTGTGGGAAGCCAGCAGGCCAACAGAAAGGGATTTTGAGGAGAGTGGCTTGACCTGCATAGAGAAGGGAGTTCTTGTAGTCTCTTTCCTTCTTTTCCCTCCCTCCCTCCCTTCCTCCCTCCCTCCCTCCCTCCCTCCCTCCCTCCCTCCCTCCCTCCCTCCCTTCCTTCCTTCCTTCCTTCCTTCCTTCCTTCCTTCCTTTCTTCCTTCTTTTATGGGTCATAGGGCTTGAACTCAGCCTGGGCACTGTCCCTGAGCTCTTCAGTTCAAGGCTACCGCCCTACCCTTTGAGCCACAGCCCCACTTCCTGTTTTCTAGTAGATAATTGGACATAAACTTCTCTCATTCTTTAGTGGAAGAGCTGGCTTTGAACTGTGATCCTCAGACCTCAGCTTCCTAAATAGCTAGGATTATAGGCATGAGCCACCGTGCCCGGCACCCCCCCCTTCCTTTTTTTTTGGTACTGGTGAGACTCAGGACCTTGCACTTGCACTACCACCTGAGCCATTCGACCAGCCTTCTTGCTTTCAGTGTTTTGGGTAGGAGCTCTCCTTTTTGCCCAAGGTCAGCTTTGGACTGTGATCTCCCCGTCTCCACCCCCATGGCACTGCGATTTCAGGTGCATGCTGGTTTGCTGGAGGGCAGGTGGAAGTTGGGCTGAGCCAGTGTCTTGTTTAGCATCCATTGGACCCAGGGAATATTGCTTAAGCCACTCACTCAGGCTTTGTACATGCCGTGTTCAAGTGAACAAACTCAGTCCCATGGCTGCTGAGTCTGGGCTCGGCACCTGCCCAGTTTCTCTGCAAGTGCTCACCTGTGCAGAGCGAGACATCTGCTAGTGCACTGTTCCATTTGAGGCTGAATGTTAGGAAGTCAGGACTTAGAGGTCCACTATTCACCTACCTGGCTGTGTAGGAGAAGACCTGTCAAGGAATCTGTCTGTGTAGGTAGGTGGTCTGTTCTGCCCCATCACTGTCACCCTCTCCACCCAGTAAAGCGTGGGCCTCCCCTCACTCCCAGCAGTGAGCTTTACATCTCACAAGTCCCTCGGGAAGGATGAGATTCTCCCTGGGAAGGGCAGACTGAGAGTCTCTGACTCATCCATCTTAGGTGGCCCACTGCACTGTGCCGGGCGACCCTTCCTCATGGTTTCTCTGATCCCCAGATGCAGTGTTTAGTTCCTGTCAGCTCTGCAGACTTGCTGAAGCCCCAGCTCACAAGAAGAGTCCCTCACAGAGGCCTGCTGAAAATGTGGGTACCTGGGGCGGCCCAGGCTGGCTGCATCCCAGTCACCCTGGTATCCCTTGGCACGCAATGTCACCTGAGGTCACAGGGTTCATGAGAGCCCCGGTCTCCCCCCTTCTTCTCGAGAGTGTTCTGGCAAAAGTGTGTGTGTGTGTGTGTGTGTGCTTGGCTGTATTAAGGTTTAAACTTTGAGTTTGTTAGGTAGGCACTTTACCGCTTGAGCCATACCTCCACTCCTAAATGCACTGACTTTTTGGAAGAAGATATTTAGGGTTGTCATGATGCATTCTTTTGGGATTTGATATGAGGTCACATTTCACACTAAGTTTTTTTTGTCATTGTAAGTTCACAGAGGCAGTGCCTCTAGGTCAAGCTCAGTTCATCCTTGCCAGACTTAGATTTGTGCAGAACATAGGGGCTGCCTGGAGGAGGGGAGGAAACAAGGGAGGGAGGATTCCTGAACTGTGCTTGCTGCATGAAGCACCCTGCAGCATCCCAGTGGCCTGGTGGTTCCCCCACACCCCCTGCTCCTAGTGGCAGTTCTTCCCCTCCCCCCTGGCTCCCAGTGCCCTGGCAGTTCCTGGCAGGCTTACCGTTCCCTGGTGCCTGCCTCCCCCCACTCCCCCCCGAACTGGGCCCTCTCAGTATGGTGCGGGGCCCAGGAGCCACAGGGTACCAACACCTGAGAGTCCCTTTTCCAAGTTTCTAACAGCTTTCCCAACCCTAAGTCTTTCTTGCTTTACTGGAAGAACATTTAAGTCCTCCTATTGTGACTTTTAGTGGTTCAGAGATTCCCAGAGCTCTGTAGCTATCCATGAACACAGTTAGTGCCAGTAGGCATTCTACCACTTGAGTCACGCCTCTATCTTTTTTTGCTTTCATTATTTTTCCAATAGAGTCTCATATTTATACCCAGGCCAGCCTGGACCATGATCCTCCTATTTATGCTTCCTGGGTAGCTGGGATGATAGGGAGCACCGTCTCATTCACTTTCTTATTGACTGAGACAGAATCTTGCAAACTTTTTGCCTGGACTGGCCTCAAATATCTGTTCTCCCAATCTCTGCATCCCTTAAGTAGCTAGGATTACATGTATGAGTCACTACCCCTGACTGTTAGAACATTCCATACCTGCTACCAGCCATTTTCCTCTGTCCAACCCAGGCAGCTGTGGGTCTGCTTTCTGTCCATGCTGAGCAGGAGTTCAGGAGGGGATTCCTTCTCAGGAACACCTGCTTGCACCCTTCCCTGCCAGGCAGGTGGCTGGTCCCGGTCTTCACAGCAAAGACTTGCAGCATGTGCCATCCAGACAGGGTAACCTTTCAGGAGAGATATTAATTACAACCAACTCAGTAAAATTCCACCTAGGAGTCAGGGGAGCTGGTGCCAGCAGGTACTTGAGGCAGGTGGACCGAGCCTGAGGACAGCCTGGGGTATCAAGCAAGAATCTGTATTAAAAAATGAAGATTCAGGGGCCAGGAGTTTGGCCTAGTGGTAGAGTGCTTGCCTAGCATGCATGAAGACCCGGGTTCGATTCCTCAGTACCCCACATACATAGCAAAAAGCCAGAAGTGGTGCTGAGGCTCAAGTGGTAGAGTGCTAGCCTTGAGAAAGTCCAAGGACAGTGCTCAAGCCCTGAGCTCAAGCCCAGGACTGGCAAAAGTAAGTAAGTAAGTAAGTAAGTAAGTAAATAATGAAGATTCAGCTAGGATCCCAAACTAAAGAAAAGCATGGCAGGGAGAGATGAGATGTGACCCGCAGGGAGAGATGAGATGTGACCCGCAGAGGCCGCAAGCACCCTGCACGCCCAGGTAAGCAAGGCTGAGGGGCAGGCCAGGCTTCCTGGGGTGATGGAGGTCCTGCCTCTCTCTCCCTTCCCCCTTCATTGTCCTCCTCTTCCTCCCTCCTTTTCTCCTTGTAACAGGATGTCTGCCGGGCTCACTGTGCGATTTGGGAGAGTGAGTCAGGAGCAGGTCTTAAAATAGCTATCACCACAGTTACTAGGACCATGCATATGGTTAGGACTTTGTTGGGAAGTAGTTACAGGAGGTTGTGCTGGGGCTGGTTAGGCTTTACTGACGCCTCAGGCAGGATGGGGTTCTGGGCAGTCAGTGGCACAGGGCCTGCTTGTTTAGTGTGCATCACTCCCTCATGGCCAGGGAGCCAGTTAAAGTGTGGAGGAAGGGTTGTGATTCACCCGGGGCCGAGGCAGGCCCGGGTCCAAAGCCCTGCGAAACCAAGTCCTCTCCCCCCCCCCCCCTCTTCTCTCCCGATTTCCACTTACTGGGGTGACTGGTGTGATGGGATCTTGTGCTGACTCAGGGCCTCTGTGGTGTAGGCACTCAGCCACCCCCACTAGACTGTCCTTCTGGCAGACTAAGGTGAGGTGCAGTGACATGGAGAAACTGCCACCACGAGGGCCCTCCTCTGGAACATGGAGCAGCAGGTGTGTGTCAGGTCACGCATGCTCATACTCCCCTTTCTTTCCTAAGCCAGCCCCCAGCCAGGCTCTTGGCTACTACTTCTCTTTTTCTTTTTTTCTGTTTTTTTTTTTTTTTTAATTTTTTTTGGGGGGGTGGTTCATGGGCTTAAATCTGAGGGCCTGGGCACTGTCCCTGAGCTCTTGAGCCCAAGGCTACCCCCGTGCCCCAAGAGCCACAGCCCCACTTCCTGTTTTCTGGAGGTTAATTGGGAATAAGAGTCTCGAGATCTTTAGTGCCTGGGCTGACTTTGAACCTTGATCCTCAGATCTTAACCTCCTGAATAGCTAGGATTACAGGCGTGAGCCACCCTGCCCAGCTTTTTTTTTTTTTCTTTTAACAAACACTTCCTTTAGGTCTCCATCTTGAGTGGGTAGATATGGGCTGTATGACCTAGAAAGGCAGAGTGGCCCTCAGGACTAAGGAGCTACTGTTTAGGAGAGGGCTGTTGGCTCTTTCTAGAGAAAGTAGAAATGACTCTGTGCTCCCCAACTTGTAACATCTCAAGGTTCCCTGCAAATGGAACTCTAGAAGGAATGCCAACTCAACACCACAGACCCCCCACCCCATCTGTAGCATTGGGGCACCCAGCCAGTATTCTAGAATGTGTATCATCCCTGGTTTTACATATAGGAATATAAATATGCCGTCCACATTTTTATGGAATGGCTGAAGTCTGGCTGGGTGCTATGGGGCCCCTCTGCCGGCTGTGTACAGGTGGCTTCTGAGTAGGTGAGGGCAAGAGCTCCCTGCTTCTTCAGTGTGTCCCTCAATAAAGAGCCCCCGCCTCTGCAGTGGGTCCCCTAGTAAAGATGCTAGTTTTTCTTTTTTTTTTTTTGCCAGTCCTGGGCTTGAGCTCAGGGCCTGAGCACTGTCCTTGGACTTTCTCAAGGCTAGAGCTCTACCACTTGAGCCTCAGCACCACGTCCGGCTTTTTTCTATGTATGTGGGACCAAGGAATCGAACCCGGGTCTTCATGCATGCTAGGCAAGCACTTTAACCACTAGGCCAAACTCCCGGCCCAAGATGCTAGTTTTTTACTAGATCTCACTGTTGTGGGCCACTGACCTGTTCTGAAGTCTTATTCATGAAATGTTTGACTCAGTGTGAAGAAGCTGGAATGAGAGCTATGCATGTGAATGTATCCACAGGGCTGGTGGCTCCGCCTTCTGCACAATGCTATAGAGAAGCATGAAGGTTCCCAGGTGGCCATTCCTGCTCAGGTCCAGGGGCAGTAGGCCAGTGCATTTCTTTCCTTCCCTTCCTCCCTTCCCTCCCTTCCTCCCTTCCCTCCCTCCCTCTCCCCCCACCTTTTTTTTTTTTTTGCCAGCCTGGCTTGAACTCAGGGCCTGAGCATTGTCCTTGGGTTTTCCTCAGGGCTAATGCTCTACCACTTGAGCCACAGCACCACTTACAACTTTTTCCATGTATGTGCTACTGGGGAATTGAACCTGGGTCTTTGTTCATGCTAGGCAAGCACTCTACCACTAGACCACACTTCTGGCTGCAGGCCAGCACATTTTTTGCCAGCCCCCAGTGTGCTAGCCACCTCTGCTGTGTGGAGGGGATGCCAGCAGGGTTGGTGCAGTGTGCCCCATGTGTGCAGCCAGCTTGGCGGTTTTTGATGTGATGCTCTCAAGCTCCCAACACTAGTAGGTGATACTTTCTCTGTTTGGAAATTAAGGTGTCCTAGGTGAACTGCCCAGACCATGACAGGCTGTTGCTTCTTAGAAAATAGGACCCTGCCTGTCTGAGCCCTGTGGCATGGTCTTGGTGCTTTTTCAGGCCAAATGTGTTGGCATGCTGCCTTGACTAGGAAAACCACAGGCTGGAGGCTGGGAAGCCCAGAGAGCATCTACCAGGCATTGCTTGCTTCAGCCCTTCCTCAGCTGGCGGGGAAGGACTGGCATTTCTACCTTTTCTGTTGTTCTCCCAGTGAATCCCACATGAACCACACCAGGCATCACCACAGCTCCTGGCAGGCTGATGTGGCCATGTCTGCTGAGAGTTCTGTGCAAGGCCTTGTGGCATAGGCTGGGCTACTTGAGTCTCTTCTGTTCCTGTGCACTGGCAGGGGCTAGCTGATGCCTCGGTGACCCCAGCCATGTGTCTATAGGTATTGAAAAGAGAGCATGGGAAGTGCTATCTCTACACCAGCCCTGTGAGTGTGAGGGCTGTGTTGGTGCGGCCATGTGAGCAGTCTGGACTCATGTGATTGGGCCCCCCGGACCGCAGCTGCCTCTTTCCGGGGCCTGACCGGCTGCTCTCCTCCCGTTGCAGGTGTACCTTCCGGTTCCCCAGCACAGCCATCAAGATCCAGTTCACATCCCTGTACCATAAAGAAGAGGCTCCAGCTTCTCCACTACGGCCGCTCTACCCTCAGATCTCCCCGCTGAAGATTCACATTCCGGAGCCGGATCTCCGCAGCTTGGTCAGTCCCATCCCCTCCCCGACAGGCACCATCAGGTAAGCCACCTTGCTAGAGCCCCAACTCTTCTCCCCAGCCTGGAGGACCTGGCTGCGAGAGCGGGCTCTCCTGGAAGGCCTGTCCCCACCCTGCCCCTTTCAACACAGCACTCGCATGGCAACAGATAACAGAAAATGTTTAAAAGTCATGTTTACGTACAAGGGTTTGTTGAACTTTGCTTCTGTAACCTTTATCTAGTTAGATTCTATTCTGTGAAGGATAGCTTCAGGGGAGACTGGAATAGCCAAAGCTCCACACAGTCTCTACACAGGCTTCTGGGGCCTCCTGCCCCTGCTCCAGCACAGGTGTGGACCCCCGTACCCTCATCTAAGGCAGAGGTAGAGAAACAAGAGTGACTTCATCTTGAGGTGTCCAGCTGTTTTATTTCTGAAGCCCTGGGAGTGGTATGTGGCCCTCAAGGCGCAGTGCCCCGTGCAGGTGGCGTGGAGGCTGTGGCTGCTGCGACCTCTGTGACCTAACAGCTTCCACCTGGGCTTCTGACTTACCTACCAGGAAAGCTCACTGGTGGGGAAGGAGCATGGTGGCTTCATGGTGTGAAGAGGCCTGGCCTAGCCCTGTAGGGCTCAGAGCTCTCAGCTGCCTACCAGCTGTACTCTGAAAACCACTCTCCAGTGGAACAGGGTTGTGCTGTGCTGTCCATGGGAATCAGGTATGGGACCCTCCTATAGCCAGCCTCACTTGTATCTCCTACCTCACCAGGTTCAGTCAAATCTCTCTTTCCCTCCTCTTCTCCCTCTGTCCTGAAGATGGAACCCAGGACCTTGTCCATGCTAGCTAGGCAAGAGAGCTCCAGTCTAGACTTGCACTCCAGGGCCTTGGCTTTTTTGAGATATAGGGTCTTTCCTTTGTAGCCCACGCTGGCCTGGACCTCAAGCTCTTCCTAGCTCTGTCTCCTACATGCCAGTAGATGCCAGCACACCAGGCTGGACTGGTCTCTTGAATCACTGTGCTATGCAAAGACCAGATTGGCTTCCGGCACTAGTTTGCCATTGTTGGCTTTGTTTTCCGGTGGTGACATGTGCTCCCTGGGGAATCATTTGTGTTGGAGTCAATATCCTCTTTCCCAGAGCCAGAGCAGGGTTGTCCTCCTCTGAGGGGCAGGCTGAGCTCAAGTCCTGGCCTTGAAGCTGGCATCAACTTCATAGATGATGGTGGTATGGTACCACCTAGTGTCTGTGTCTTTATGAGTGATTGTTTTTTTCTTGGCCTCCTGTTCTAATTCTCAAATTCCGTATGTAACCTTGTTCTCCGAATGTCCAGCTCAGCTGTGATCCCACTCACAAGGCTCTGCAGGTCTCACTATCCTCAGCGCCATTGTGACATGCTCTCATTCCCTGTGGTGTGTGTAAGTTATATGCTGATAAGTGCTCAGTGGTAGCATGATGCATCTGCCGTGGAATAGTTTGGGGTTCCCCCAAAAGGCTACCCAGAGGGCCCCCATGACCCACTGTTACGTAGCCTTAGCCTGGTGTCATGGCCATCCTGCCCACAATGGCCCCTGAGTGGGACCCTGCAGCCATACACCTAGAGAAAGCTTGTCTGTAAGATCAGAAATCAGCAGGCCACAAGAGGGGACTGGACCTGCATACCAAGTCTCAGAGGATTTGTCTCTGAGACCTGCTGCCAGGTGAGAAGTGCCAGTCACAAGGGGTCACATAGGACGTGGTCACATGAATGTCTGGTGTGGTTGTGTGGATGTATTGCATGGTCCCATGGATGTATTATGTGGTGGCATGGGTGTGGTCCCGAGGATGTATTATGCAGGCACATGAGTGTATTATGTGGTCTCATGGATGTGTTGAGCAGTACCACTGACTCAGTGCATGGCACCATTCACATGAGGCAGCCAGGACGGGCCTTGGCTACAGGAGGAAGCAGGGCGTGATCTCCCAGGTTTGAAGTGCAGCAGGTAGCCTAGTGATGATGTTTTAAACCAAATACAGTAAAGGCTCTGCAGCTTTGTGAACACACTAAAACCCACTGAATAGTGTGTTATGGCGGGTGACGTGGACAGCGTGTGATATGCCTTAGGCTGTTAAAGCCTCAGGTGTCCTTAAACTTCCTTCCAGTGTCACCTTAACCAGCCACTGGACAAAGCTAAGCCATGCCCGGCTTCAGGGGCTCAGGTGTCTGTGCTCTGTCTTCTTGTGGCCTGGGAACTCAAGCCAGGTGGCCACTAAGTGTTTCTGGTGCAGCATGTAGGAGCTGTTTCTGGCAGAGCCGAGCATTGGGATCCTCAGAGGCCTAGTCTGTGAGCATGTTCCCATGGCAGATGGTAGCCGCTCTGCTGTCTCAGTCCAGCAGCACAGATACTCAGCTGAGTGCTCCCTTCCCTTCCTTTCCCTTCCCTTCTTTTCCCTTCCCTCCCCTCCTCCCCTCCCCTCTTCCCCTCCCTTCCCATCTGGATGTGCATGCAACCTGCCTGCTCTTCTCCATCCTTGTCCCCCTGGAGCTTCCTGACTCACCTTGGGTTCCTGGTCACCTCCTAAGGACTAAGGGACCTGCTCTCTGGCTTGTGGGCCTTTAATTAAGCCTAAGCCTCACAGCAATGGACCTCAGTAGACATCTGATTATCTTAGCATACAGAATTCTGCTGGGGGTTAGAAACCTCAGAGTTTTGGAGGTTTTGCTGGCCTAGAGATTTTTCCCTTGGAGTTTCTTCCTGGGTTGGTGCTACTTTGTTTACAAACATATCCTGCCCTTCCTCCCCAGATTCTGGGAGGAGGAGAGGGTGGGGGCTGGCTGTGTGATTTCCTAATTTGGTGTGCCTGTATTTGTCCGTCCCCATTGGCCACTGACACAGAGCTTGGGGATCTGGCTCCTCCCTAAAGCAGCAGGGCACTGCCCTCCTTCCTGAGGCCCCTGATGGGCGGTGGCCCAGCCTAAACCCCACCTCTACCCACCCTGGTTTCGATTTGCTGCTGGAGGCTCCAAGTTTCCCCGGGGTGGGGGGTGGGGCGTGTGTGTGTGTGTGTGTGTGTGTGTGTGTTCCACTGTGGTTTTCTGTGTGTACTCTGGGTGGATTTTTTTTTTTTCTGCCTTGAAGTACTCCACCCAGCAAATGAATGAGCTCTTTGAACTAAATTCTGTGACCTTTAGCAGCTTTATGACCTTTCTCTTGCTGTAAAGGAAACACGTTTTTTGGGAAAAAAGGGACTCAGTTAATCATTTTCTAGGTCTTGCTGAAACCCAGACCAGTCTGAGCTTCATTCTTAGAGCTATAGAGTTTAAAGAAAACTGCTCAAGTTGTGCCAAGAGGAGAGGCTGAGAGAGAAAAGTCGGGGGGGGGGGTTTGCGGGGCGGGGGCAGGGGGGAGTGATAGAGGGAAAATAGGGGCTATGCTTGCTTCTAAGGGCAGGATTTTTTTTTTTTTTTTTTGGCCAGTCCTGGGCTTGGGCTCAGCCCTGTCCTTGGACTTTGTCAAGGCTTAGCACTCTACCACTTGAGCCTCAGCACCACTTCCAGCTTTTTTCTATGTATGTGGTGCCAAGGAATTGAACCCAGGTCTTCGTGCATGCTAGGCAAGCACTCAACCACTAGGCCAAACTCCCTGCTCCTAAGGGCAGGATTTTTGAAGTTACTTCTATAAAGCTTTGCTTGGTGGCTTATGAAATCAAGTAAAGGTTAAGCTGTATATCCTATAAAATAAATAGTAGGCCACTGGCTTCAGAGTCCTGGCCATTAATCAGGGTCTTTATTTTTATTTTTTATTAATTTTATTTTTGCCAGTGCTGGGCCCTAAACTGAGGACCTGAGCACTGTCCTTGGGCTTTCACAAGGCTAGCGCTCTACCACTTGAGCCTCAGTACCACTTCTAGCTTTTTCTATGTATTATGGTACCAAGGAATTGAACCCAGATCTTTGTGCATGCTAGGCAAGCACTCTGACACCAGGCCAAACTCCCAGCCCAAAGCAAGGTCTTTTTTTTTAATAGAAAAAAAAATTTTATTAAAGAATTTATTAATGTTGATTTTTACATCATTTTTTTAAATGACGAGTTTAGCAAACAAGTGTTCAAGAAGGGAATCTCTGCAATCACTGGGACTTAGTATTTAGAACTTAA
Source organism: Megascapheus bottae (assembly GCF_031878675.1). Classification (NCBI taxonomy): domain Eukaryota; kingdom Metazoa; phylum Chordata; class Mammalia; order Rodentia; family Geomyidae; genus Megascapheus; species Megascapheus bottae. Next base: position 32,767,916 of record NC_143511.1, on the reverse strand, counting down.
TCAAAATTAGGCTAAGGCTTTGTATGTCATAGAAACATTAATTTATGAAATAAAACATTGTCTATAGAGTCATAGGTTTTTATGTCTATATAGTTATGTTTATATTTCCATTACCATGTCCATAGCATTGGGTATGCAGATATTGAGTCCTTGCTCTTGTATTCTTTGGATCTAATAGCCACATATTAAGGATACCATGCGCCTTTTGTTCCTTAGGTCTTGACTTGTCTCACTCAACACGATTCTCTCTAGATTCATCCACTTCCCTGCGAATGCCATTATTTTATCTTGTCTGTTGGCTATGTAGAATTCCGTTTGTGTGTGTGTGTGTGTGTGTGTGTGTGTGTGTGTGTGTGTGTGTATCACATTTTCTGTATCCATTCATCTGCAGTAGGGCATCTGGATTGTTTCCATGGCCTGTATTGTGAATAGTGCAGAGATGAACATAGCTGAGCAGGTGTCCTTATCATATCTTGGGTTATGCTGTTCAGGATGGATGCCCAGGAGTGGTATGGTGGATTGTAGGGAAGGTCTATTTTCAGTTCTTTAAGAAACCTCCACACTGCTTTCCAGAGTGGCAAAGCAAGGTCTTTTGAGTTTGTAGATCATGGGGTTTGTATGTACCATATTCAGCAGTGGGATGATTCTACTGTCCCCCCCTCCCCCCCCACTGTGTGCACTGCCCCACCCTGAGTCCCTTTGTAGCAGGCTGGGTCATCCAGTCTGTCCTGAGATCCTGGACAAGTGATTGAAAGCAATTCCTGTTTTATTTAACAGCACCACAGAGAGAGCACTGGAGTCCCAAGCTGCAGGGATTTAAATATGCCGAAGCCAAGCCACAAAGTGCTTCCTTAGGTGAAAGGTGAACGTTGCCATTACCAGAGGTGCCTGCACCAGGGCCTGGGAGTCTTGTACCATCTGAGGCTTCATTCTTCCCCTGGGAGGCTTGAATTCCACCATGGATAAAGGCTTCCTAGACTCTTGATTTTCTGGCAAAATCTGGGTCCTTCAGGATGGTGTTTTCATGGTGGCTTCAGGAAGAATGTGTAGAAATGCTCATGTCTGGAGTGTGTGGGTCACTGGGGTTCTGAGTTAAGTTTCCTGCTTGATTTGCAGCTCCTCCAGCCCGCCTTACCCTTTTCTCCATCTGAGCACTCTGGCTCTCCTGTCATAGGAGATGGGAGCCTGTGTGTTCCTTTTATCTGCCTGGGGTGTCTATGTGGACCAGTGAGGCAGGGTGGGGCCTTCCCACTCGTAGTCACAGTGGGAGGCTGCACTGTTTCTCAGGTGAACCTGTGTGGTCCGCCTGGCCTGACCTTTTGACAGGACTGCTGTGTGCTTGTGTGGGGCCCAGTCCTTCCCAGCTGGCTTGCTGGGCTCCAGCCTCTGGATCTGGTCTGTGGAACCCCCTCCCACCGTCAGCCTGTCCCAGAGCTCCCATTCAGGCTTCCAGTGTTTCAGAAACTAGTTCATCTAAAGTAGCTCCCAGATTTTTCTGTTTTTGTTTTTTGGTCATTTCTGGGGATTGAATCAGGTCCTCACGTTTGCTAAGTTGTCTGTCACTCTTCACCTGAGCCCCACCCTCAGCCATTTTGTCTTAGTACTTTTCACTCAGGGTTTTGCCAACTCCCAGGCCAGCATGAGCTCATGATCTTGCTACTGAGACCAGGTTTTCAGACTCTAGTCTCAACCCTTCCGGAGCCTCTCTTAGTCCTGCTACTTGCCCCCATATGCCAAAAAAGCAAATTTCTGAAGGGCTGAGAAAGGAGATTAATTGCATGGTAGGCACAGGAAGCCAGCACTTCGGTGCATCGTCAGCGTCTTCAGGGTGTCGTCAGGGGTATCAGGGAAGAATTAAGGAGAATTGGGACAGTGGGTGAGGAAGGTCACGGGTGTTGAGCATTATTATTAGTTCAGTCTTTGTCTCTGGAGGAATTCTGGAGAATTCGCCTTCTGGAATGAAACTGGGACAAGTTGCCTGGTCCCCTGGGCTTTATGATACAACCATGGCATTACTTGTTTGAGGAGCAGTTTTGCCCTCTTACCATGTGTCACTGGATACTGTGAATCCTGTTCTTCCTGGAGCCCAAGGTGACTGCAACAGGGAAGCTCAGATCAAAGGGCACAGGATGCTGTGGGGGGGGGGGGGGGGGAGACAGAGGTGAGAGAGAATCTACATTTTAATTAATTTATAGGCTTAGGAAAAAAGAACATCTTTTAGGTTCCTCTTATACTACCCCTGACTCCCAAGGAGCTGGGATTACAAATGTGCCCCCAAATTTTATAATATTGAACTTGTGTTAAGAGGATCACAACCATCCTTCAAGACTAGATCTAGAAGAAAAAAAAATTCCTCTGAAAATAGGCTGGTTATATTCTTTTTCTCAAATTTAGAGCTTCTGTGTACTCACCCTGTGATGCAGACCTTGAGATAAAAACCCAGTGGGGTGCTGCATGGAGGGCCTCGCTTCCCACTGCCTCTTCCGGCCTTGACTGGTTGGCTTCTGAGCTGAGCCACAGGGCCTGGCCCTTTGGTTTTCCACAGTACACTTGGATTTCCTCCATGGACACGAAGGAAGCTTTCCCTCCCCACCCCATCCTCCCGTTAAAGTCATATGGCTTTTGGTTCACTTAGCATCAGCATTTTCTTTATTGTAACTGTGTCATAATTGTTGGGCCCAGCTATTTCCTTCCTTGTCCTTTGTTTTGTTTTCTCTCCTTAAAGTATGGAATTCCTCTTTTCAGTCAGTAAGCTCTGCCAGTGGCCAGGAATCTCCCTGGGAAGGCATTCTCTGTAGCCAGCCAGAGACAGGGTCTGCCCTTTCTTACCCTGGACTTTCTCCACCACCCTGGGAAGACCCAGCTAGGAGGGGCCTTTCTTGACTTGAGGCGAGGCTTCCTTTCTTGATTTGGTTTTTTTTGTTTATTTGTCTGTTTAAGGCGCATCCTTGATTCTCTTCCTAGAAAAGGACATAAGAATAAAAGAAGGATGCATTAAAAATGTCTTCCAGCCGGGGTGATGGTGCATGCCTGTAATCCTAGCAACTAGTCTTAAGGCAGGAGGAAGGAGAGTGTGAGGCTTTCCAGGGTAAAGTTATCAAGGTCAGACAGTGGGGTTTGGGCCCCAGGATTGTTGAAGGGAGGAGGAGGGAAGGAAGCGCGAGCAGGTCTTCAGTCTACAGTGGTTTTGCTGCAGCATTAGCCCTGTCTTGCTTTCATTTGGTGTTTTGTCTTTTCCCCAGCGCATGGCAGCTCACTGTGTGTCCTGTGCCCTTGTTTGGTTCCTACCTGGGAGAGCTGTGTCTAGGTTGGCCGTTACATGTGAGAATGGAGTGGCCAGGGTCCTGAGCAGCCTCTGCATGAGGGTAGCCCCCTTGAGGACGCTGCTTGAGCTGAGCCAGCCCAGAGCTCTCTGCTAGCCTCTGAGCCCACAGCAGGTGAACGTTGACTTCCCTTTACCAGGGCAGTAGTCTCACCTGAGCCTGGTCTGAGGGTCCCCAGATCTGACCTACTCTGCAGACTGTAGCCCTCTATTTGTCCATCAACATGAGCTTCCTGCGTTGGATTATTTCAGGAGCTCCACCTGCACTGCAGGGACTGGCGCTGGAGGATGAGCATGGGAGTCCCCAGCGAGCAAGATGTGGAGGGCTGTGAGGAGGAACTGCTGTTGGTGGCTTCGGGGGCAGTGAGGGCCTCTGCTCATCAGTTCTCAGTGAGAGGGAGCAGCGTGTGTGCCCAGGGGAGGCTGCCATGCCTGTGCGTGCCCTGGCTGTGCTGGGCAGGGGCAGATGGCCAGGCACACTATACTCACCTGATACAGAAGCAGCTTCTGGGCCCAGCACCACAGGCCACCGTGGGCTTGGCCAGGCCAGGCCGGACCCAAGGAGCCCACTACTCCAGTGAGTAGTATCATGGCTGCATTTAGTCACCCTCAAGGGAGAAGTTAATCCATGAAACAAAGGTGGCTCTCATGGTTCAGCTCGGCCTGTACTGGGACCCTGAATACAGGTATCCCAAACATGGGGGCTCACGAAGGGGCCTGAGGCTTGGGGCTCTTTCCCTCTGTGGGCCGTCAGCCCTTCCTGTGATGATACCTGAAGTCTTCACAGTCAGAGCAATCAGTAGGGTTTCTTCCGTGAAAGTTACTGGCCTTTTTTGCCTTTTTATTTATGTATTTTTTTGGCTGGTTGTGGGCCTGCGTGCTGTCCTTGAGTTCTTCAGCTCAAGGCTAGCACTCTGCCACAGCTCCACTTTTGGCCTTGTGTTGACTAATTGGAGATAAGTCTCAGACTTTCCTGCCTGGGCTGGCTTTGAAGCTCAGTTCTCAGCCTGCTGAGTAGCTGAAATTACTAGAGCCCAGCTCCTGCACACTTTATTTATTTATTTATTTGCCAATCCTGGGGCTCGAACTCTGGGCTTGGGCACTGTCCCTGGACACATTTTGCTCAAGGCTAGCACTCTGCCACTTGAGCTTCAGTGTCACTTCCAGTTTTTTCTTAGTATGTGATGCTGAGGAATGAAACCCAGGGCTTCGTGCAAGCTAGCTGAACACTCTACCGCTAGGCTATGCTCCTGGCCGTCCTGCACACATTTTATCAGCTCAGGTTTCACAGGGCCATCTCAAAGGTTGTAGCAGTTTTTTTTAATGCTGGTAATGAGACTTGAACTCAGTAGCTTTTTTCTACTTAAGACTGGTCTTTTACAAGTTAATGGGAGTTAAGAATCTTTCTGGCTCGGTGGTCTACTGACAGAGTGCTTGCCTGGCATGGGTTCAGTTCCTGGGTACCACATACACAAAAAAAAGCCAGAAGTGGTGCTGTGGTTCAAGTGGTAGAGTGCAGCCTTGAGAAGGCTCAAGGCCTGAGTTGAAGTCCCAGGCCTGAGTTAAGCCCCAGGACTGGCCAAAAATAAATAAATAAAAATTTCTCAGATTTGCCTGTTGCCTTCAAACTATGATCTTACACTACTGAGCACCAGAGTTTACAGTATGAGCCACCAGTGCCACTGGCAGGAAAACTACTTTATTTTTGCCTTCTCCCACTCACAAGCTAGTTTATAGGTATTGATTCAACTTTCTTTCTGTGAGAGGAACCTTAGTTGGGTATAAGCAGCTAGGCTTACAGGCATGAGCCACCAGTACCTGAGTCCTGTACACTCTTTTTCCTCCCTTCCCCTTTCCTTTTTTTTTTTTTTTTGGTCAGTCACGGGACTTGAACTTAGTCTGGGCACTGTCCCTGAGCTCCTCAGCTCAAGACTTCCGACCTACCCCTGAGCCATAACCCCACTTTCCATTTCTTAGTGATAAATTGGAGACAAGGTTCTCATGGAGTTTAGTGTCTGGTCTGGCTTTGAACCTTGATCCTCATCTCAGCCTTCTGAGTAGCTAGGATTACAGGCATGAGCCACTGCGCTCTGCTTTGTACACTCCTTTTCAAAGCTGGTCTCTAACCACAACCCTTCTGATCTTAGACTGAACGTAGCCCAACAAGACCACTTCTGATCTGAGTAATTTCAGTAGCATACATTTTCAGAATCTAGATTTGCTGAGGCTTGATGATCAAAGCTAGTTCTCACTCGTCAGGGACAACGGGCCAAAACTCGAGACCAGCACAGCCTTCTCTTTAATGTGTGTGGCTGGAGACTTCTGTTTCAGGACTGGGCAGGATGTGGAGACCGCAGCTGAGCTGAGGGGGAGCCAGCGTCCCTCTGCTTCTGCTCTTGATCAGAAGTACCAGCACTGCTCTGCCCCAGTCTCTTGTATCTAACTGGCTCTTCTCCATCCCAGGGCGCCAGTTCTTGGGGTGCCATCTTGTGGACACCTTGACACTGTCGACTGAGGCCTCTGCCAGGTGGAGGCTGTAGCCCTTCAGGTTCTGCCTTGGTTGGTTGTGGGGCTTGAACTCTGGGCCTGGGTGCTATCCCTGACTGCTTCACCTCAAGGCTAGTGCTCTACCACTTTAGCCACAGCACCATTTCTGGTTTTCTGGTGGTTAATTGGTGATGAGTCTCATGGGTTTTAGTGCCCAGGCTGGCTTTGAACCATGACCCTCGGATCTCAGCCTCCTGAGTAGCTAGGATGACAGGCGTGAGCCTCCAGCCACCTGGCCCACTTCTGGCTTTTGGGTGGTTAGAGATAAGAGTCTCTTAGGGACTTTTTCTGCTCCAAGTTGTCTTTGAACAGAGATCCTCAGGCCTCAGCTTCCTGAGTAGCTAGAATGACAGGCGTGAGCCGCTTACACCCGGCCACACAGAGGCTCTCGCGGGGAGCTGCCCGGGTGCTGCCTCGGTGCTGGCTGGAGAGGTTTGGTGCTGCCACCTGTGCACTGGGGCTGAGGCAGCTCTGCACTGGACAGAGTTTGCTTGCTGTCCCTAGTCCTGCACCGAGGTGCACGTGGAGAGAAATGAGCCCTTGTCATCCAGGAGCCCTTCTCTCAGGAGAACTCACCATGTGTCCTTCCCTCTCTTCAGTGTCCCCAACTCCTGTCCGGCCAGCCCTCGAGGAGCTGGGTCCTCCGGCTACCGCTTCGTCCAGAACGTGACCTCAGACCTGCAGCTGGCTGCCGAGTTTGCTGCAAAGGCTGCCTCAGAGCAGCAGGCAGACACGTCGGGCGGGGACAGCCCCAAGGTAGAGGCACCGGGGAGACCACTCAGGGTGGGGGGAGGGGCCCGGGGGCAGAGAGACATGGCAGCCCCTTTCCTGCCCCATCTCCTGCCAAGTGTGTGGGGCTTCTTAGGTGTGAGAAGGAATCCCTGTGCTGAGGAGGTACGGAATTTCAGGATTAAATTATGATTAAAGCCTGATTTTTTTTTTCCTTTCCCCGAGTCAAAACAGCTAATAGGAGTTTCATTAGAGTGGATGGGGCAGGGATGGTGGGGGTGGGTTTTGCCTGGGAACAGGGGGTGTAGGTAGTGGCGCCATCCCTTGTCTCCCTCCCATCCCCATACTCCACCTCTCCCCAGGACGAGTCGAAGCCACCGTACTCGTATGCGCAGCTCATCGTGCAGGCCATCTCCTCCGCCCACGACCGGCAGCTAACACTAAGTGGCATCTACGCCCACATCACCAAGCATTACCCATACTACAGGACGGCCGACAAGGGCTGGCAGGTGAGGCCACGTAGCAAACAGAGAGACATGGGTGCTTCCCATAGAGGGTGACTGCTGCTCCTCTTAGTGCACGCAGCCTAAGATGGGTTCCTGGTGCAGCCTCCTGCTTCCTGCCGGCTCTGTAAATCCCCGGCACGGCCCACACAGCACTGGGTGGGGGTCCCACTGTGTCGCTGCAGCACCACCAGCCCTGGCGTGTTCTCTCATGTTTTCCCATAGTTACAGTTTGCCCTTGCTAGCTTATTCAGGTAGGATGAGTTGTGAGTGCTGTGGGACTCATTCTTTGCATTTGTTTGTTTATTTATTTATTTTTATTTTTTGATGGGAGGAGGCAGCATTTACTATGTAGCTTGGGCTGGCCTCAAACTCATGAGCCTCCTGCCTCAGCCTACTGAGGGCAGGTATTACAGATGAGTGCCACCACACCCAGCAATATGTAGGTGGGTATTTCTAGATCCTTTCTTCCCTGCCCTCCTCTCCTGGGTCCTGGAGATCAAATCCAAAGCCTGGTAAGTGATCATTCAAACATTGAGCCACATTGCTAGCTCTTTTTTGCTGTGGGTCTTGCAGTACTGAGGATTGAACTTCAGGCACAACCACTGGAGCCATGCCCCTACCCCATGAGTCACACCTCTAGCTAAGCATTTTCTTTGTTCCTGAAATGCTTGATGGTCTGTTTTGTACCATAAAGGTGGTGATGGAGGGCTGGGGATGTGGCTCAGTAGTAGAGCTGCTACCTTGCAAGGCCCTGAGTTCAAACCCCAGTACCACAAAAAGAAAAGAAAACAAAAGAACAGTGGTAGGTGTCACTACGGGATCCAGGGAGGAAAGCTTTCTGCCATGCCTGGGCCTTGCACATGAGGTGCAGCACCCATGCAGCCACATGCACCCCTGTTGCTGCACTTGGCCACGGGCCTGAGGCAGCAGGGTCCATGGTCTGTGTTCCGCTGGCTGTGCTGGTGACCATCCCTCCCTTCCTGCAGAACTCTATCCGACACAACCTCTCTCTGAACCGCTACTTCATCAAAGTCCCGCGCTCCCAGGAGGAGCCCGGGAAGGGCTCTTTTTGGCGCATAGACCCGGCCTCAGAAGCCAAGCTTGTGGAACAGGCATTCCGCAAACGGAGGCAGAGGGGCGTCTCCTGCTTCCGCACCCCCTTCGGGCCTCTGTCCTCACGGTAAGCCCCAATGCTGTCCTCATGCCCTCAGGAAGATGAGGTCCCAGGGCTGGTATTGGCACGTCAGACTACCCCAGGAGGGCATGGCAGGCTGCCCCAGAACCGGCGCATAGCTTCCGCACTCCAGGTGTCAGAACTCCAGTGTGTGCTGCCATGGCTCAGGGTCTCTGCTAGGGGAAAAGGGGTGGAAGGTTCAGTGGATCCACTCTTTGCTGGGCATGAGGAGACTCTGGGAAGCAGCAGCAGGCCCCTCCCTCCCTGGCACAGTGCAGAACCTTTGAGACAGGCATTGTCCAGAGCCACCTCTGCTGTCTGGTGATGAAGCGAGGGTTGGGGATGCAGCTCAGCGCTGGTGGGCATAGTCACCAGCAGGCCGAGCCCTCGGCCTCCGACTACTGAATGCCTGGCCATGCCTTTCCTGCTTGCCCCCTCCAGGCCACACCCAGTCCAGAGGAGCGGGATACAATGGCCATGTGGTTCTCTTCTCATTTTGTGATCAGAGGAATGGCTGCTGGCATGGGAAGGGGGGGGGGCACTTGGGAATTCCTCCATGCTGCAGCCACCCAGCCTGTGAGAGACAGGCCCGAAGGTCATCTGGCCTGGGCTCTTCTCAGAAGAGTTGGTCCCAGTGACACAGCACAGGTGGACACCACTGCATTTCCTTAATGGAGCCCCCACTGCCTCCCTATGCACAGCATGGGCACGGCCCGCAGTAACACAGTGATAGAGAAGCACCTGGAATGGGAGATTTGGTAAAACCTCAAGGAGACAAAGGAGCCAGGAAGGCGGATGGGGATGAGGGCTGGACGCCGGGGTCACATCCTGTCTGAGGAACTCTTGTCTGTGGCACACTTAGCACATGGTCCCTTCTGGCTCTTTGTCCTCTGTAGGAGCGCCCCAGCTTCACCCACTCACCCTGGGCTGATGTCCCCTCGTTCCAGCGGCCTGCAGACTCCTGAGTGCCTGTCTCGAGAGGGCTCCCCCATTCCACATGACTCAGACCTAGGGTCAAAGTTAGCCTCCGTTCCCGAGTACCGGTATTCCCAGAGCGCCCCTGGTAAGGCTTGCTTCCAGCCATTTCTTGGAGATGACAGAGTTCACCCAGCACCTGGAGTGAATTCTGGGTGGGGCCTGTCCAGGTGACGGCCAAGTGACACCTCCCTCCCCCCACCCTCTCTCTCCTCCCTCCAGGCTCCCCCGTCAGCGCCCAGCCTGTGATCATGGCTGTACCTCCCCGACCTTCTAACTTAGTGGCTAAGCCTGTGGCCTATATGCCGGCCTCCATCGTGACCTCGCAGCAGCCCTCGGGCCATGCCATCCATGTGGTACAGCAAGCACCGACTGTCACCATGGTCAGGGTGGTCACCACCTCTGCCAACTCAGCCAACGGCTACATCCTTGCCAGCCAGGGTCCGGCAGCTGGTGCTCATGACACAACGGGCGCAGCTGTGCTGGACCTGGGCAGTGAAGCAAGAGGTAATAGTGCTACTGCTGGCTTGTCTACAGGGTATGGTGCAGCTGTCTAGCCTGGCACTGCAGGCTTGAACCTCAGGTTCAGAGCCTTCCAGTTGGGCAGCTCCTGGCCCCTGCCACAGGGCCTTGAGACTTGGCAGCGTGATTGCTTCCTCTCCAGGCAATGCTCAGTTAGGGTGTGCAGCCTCTTGCCTCCTCTTTTGCCTCTCTCTCCTCTTTCCCCTCTCTCCTCTTTCCCTTCCCTTTCATTCCCTTGCACTCCCTTTCCCTCCCCTCCCTGTATCTCCTCTCTCCATTTGAGACTGGATTCTACTGCAGCCCAGGTTATCATTGTATTTCTGATCTTCCCTCTTCAGCCTCCTGAGTGTCGGGGTGACAGGTATGCCTACCGCACGGACCTGGAGTTTAGTGGGGCTTTTGTTTTTTTATTTTTGCTTTGTTTTGTTTTTTCCAATCAGTCCTGGGGCTTGAACTTAGGGCCTGAGCTTCTTTTACTCAAGGCTAGCGCTCTACCACTTGAGCCATAGCACCATTTCTGCCTTTTTCTGTATATGTGGTACTGAGGAACGAAACCCTGGGCTTCATGCATGCAAGGCAAGCAATCACTCTACTACTAAACCACATTCCCAGCCCAGGAATCCAGGAATCTAGTGTGTTTTTTTTTTCTCCCTGTTGGTCATGGGGTTTATACTCTGGGCCTGGGTGCTGTTCCTGAGCTCTTCATCTCAAGGCTGCCACCTACCTCTTGAGCCACAGCGCCACTTCCAGTTTTCTAGTGTAAATTGGAGATAAGAGTCTCATGGTCTTTAGTGCCCAGGCTGGTCCTCAGATCTCAGCCTCCTGAGTAGCTAGGATTACAGGCAAGAGCCACTGTGCCTGGCGAATTTAGTGTTTTTGAAGGGAGGGAGCACACACTGAGGGAGACTCCTTGGCACCAGAGCCTCTGGTGCCAAGTCTTTGGGAGGCATTAAAACTGAGAAGAACTCTAGTTTCCTAGGATAATTCTGATCCTGGAGACTTCGGGGTGGGGGTGGGGGAGACAGATGGTTTACCCAATTTTGGAACACATGATCCTTGGGTTGACTCAGTCTCCACTCATTTTATTTCCAAGTTCTAATGGGAACTGTCTCAGTGAACAAGACTGAGTCGGCTCTAGGAGCCAATCTTCGCGTTTCCAAAGGATGTTTTCCCTCCCGGAGTAAAATTTGAGCCAAGCGGGGTACTCATACCTGTAACTGCAACTACTCAAGAGGCAGATTGGGAGCGTTGTGGCTTGTGGTCCGCCTGGGCAGGAAAGTTAGTGCCCCATCAAGCTGGGGTACATGCCACTCATTCTGTCTATCTAGAGGAGAACCAGACCCAGGCTGGTCCCTGCGGAAATGACCTTATTCCCCAAATATCGAAAGCAAGGAGGCTGCATGTATGGCTTAAGTGCTAGAGCATCTATGTAGCAAGCTTGAGGCTCTGAGTTCAAACACCAGTACACAGAGAGAGAGAGGGGGCGGGGGGGGAGGGAGGGAGGGAAGGAGGAAGGAGGGAAGGAGTTGCTCTTTTGAAAGTCTCCTTTTGGAGACTTTCCCATGGTGACATCTCCTTGGAGCCACTCTGTCCCCATCCAGACCCTCTGCCAAGGCTGCATGGGAGCTGATGGCCCCTGGGCCCGGAGTGTTTCTCATCTACTGCCGCCCTACAGGTTTGGAAGAGAAACCCACCATTGCCTTCGCCACAATCCCTGCAGCCAGCCGTGTCATCCAGACAGTAGCCAGCCAGATGGCCCCAGGGGGGCCTGGGCACACAGTCGCCATCCTGCAGCCAGCCACACCAGTGACCATCGGGCAGCACCACCTCCCGGTCAGGGCCGTCACGCAGAACGGGAAGCACACTGTGCCCACAAACAGCTTAGCTGGCAATGCTTACGGTGAGGCCTGGCCCGTCCTCCAGCCCCGCCTGGCCAGCTGCACGGCCTCCCACTCCACACAGCGCCTCGTGCCAGGCCCCACCAGAGCTCCAGGGAAGACCCTGAGGGAACTCGGTGACCCGCCTGCCATTGGGCGGCTGCTTCTCCCTTGACTGACTGGGGAGAGGCCCGTGGTCAGCAAAGGCCAGTGCAGGGCAGGGTGGGGAGCTGGGGGTGAGGGGGAGCTCCAAGATGTCTCAGGTCTGGGCAGAAACAGAGATGTGGGGGCCTGAGGCCAGGATCCGACCAGTTGGTGGGCTGGGGGCTGAGGGCGTCCTCAGCAGGCGGAGAGGATTCCCTGCACCGCAGGGGTGGGGGTGCCGTGGGGGGACCTGCCGAGGCCACTGAGCATTCCATGTTGGACACACTAGGGTGCTCCTCCCAGACCCCCCCGTGTGACCTCCTCTCCCTCCACTCCCAGCCCTCACCAGTCCCCTGCAGCTCCTGGCGGCCCAGGCAAGTTCGTCCACGCCAGTGGTGGTCACCCGGGTGTGCGAGGTGGGGCCCGAGGAGCCAGCAGCAGTTGTTGCCGCCGCCACGGCCAGTACCACACCGACCCCAGCCACCTCCGCTGCTGCCCCCAGCTCTTCCAGCGGGGAGCCTGAGGTCAAGAGGTCCCGGGTGGAGGAGCCCAGTGGGACATCCGCTGCACAGGCCACGGTGATGGCAGCCACCGGCTCCCAGGGCCCTAGTACCGGGGAGTGAAGCCACCTGCAGGAAGGTAGAATGGGCCTCACATACAGAAGCCCGAGAGGGCCGCATGGTGGACCGAGACGAGACGCGCGCAGCCGCCGCTGCACCCAGATGCTTTGCATTCTATCTCCTGTCCTCCCGTGGTTTGAAACAAAACATAAATCCGTTCAGACAACTGATTGTATGTTCTGGGGGTTCTGTGTGCTTATTTCCCTCTTCCTCGCACCACCTACCACCACCACCACCACCACCACCATCACCACCTCCAGCCCCTGGGGTCCGGAGAAGGGCATCCAGAGAAGGTTCTAGCCCAGAGCCGCAGCAACCACCACGGCCCCAGCCTGCAAGGAGGATGGTGTCCTGGCTTCAGGTCTGTGACATTGGCGCAGGGCTGGACGAAGCACAGCGAGGTCGCATCGAGGCCACCTCCCATGGGACTGGCATGAACACCTGCTTGTGGTCATTGGGAATGGTCAAGAGAAAGGCAGGACTGCCAGGCTGCACACTGCTTTGTGGAGTCCCCCCCGCCAAAGCCACAGAAGACATCGGCATTAACTGGGGTGTGAGCATCAGCTTCAGCTTTGGACCCCGAGCACCTCTTGCTGCGTTTAACCCTGGAAGCAGGGCTCCTTGCATAGAAGGGGGCACAGGCCCAGGCACGTGTGCATCCGCCCCTGCAAGGCCGCCCCGCCGCTCTGCCCGCTAACTTCAAGAAGGATCAGCGGCTCCACGCTCAGCCCCAGCACCAGCCGACCTGACCCCAGGCGCTCAGGTGGACAAGACTCACTAGGTCAGAAGGGACAGCCTTGCGGGCCTGCCACTCCACTCCTCTCCACATTCCAGCTTCCTCGAGTCCAAAAGCCGCCCATTGTTAGAAATTGGGACCATCTCTCTGCCACCGCCCAGGCCCAGGTCAGTGAGTGGAAAGGAGGCAACCGCATGGCACTGGCCCTGCTCACCAGCCCAGGAGGCTCTGAGCTCCTGTCCCAGTCGCTGGACGTTCATGTCGCCCCTGAATGAGACCGAAGAGCCCCTGTGGTGAAGTAGCCAGGCGAAAGTTGGCTCTGTGGCATTCTGCCAGGGTGGACCTCAAGGGACAACAGCACACTGGACAGAGTTCCCGGAGGTGGCACCTGAGCTGGGCACAGTGCCCCCCTGCTTGGAATGTTTCCCAGGCAGCACTGGAGGCCCTGCAGCCAGGCCCAGCAGGGCCCCCTGCCTTCTGGTGGAGGGACCCCGCCTGGAGGCTGAGCCAGAGTCCCACTGGGCTCTGTTCCCAGAAAGCAGGTAGGCAGTGGGGAACAGTCCCTTGTCAGTCACCACCAAAGTCACCGGCCCTACCGAGACCAGTGCCAAGTGTCTGAGGTGAGATGCTGCAGCCTGGGCCAGTGTGTGCCTGCACTTTCCATGTGGCGTGTGTGGTGTGTCCAGAGAGCAAGAATGGGCAGCTGGGTCAGAGAGTAAGTTGGTTCTGTGGGCTGAGGCCACCACAGTCAGAGTAGGAGTCCTGCCAGACAAGGATAAGGTCGTCTTGGCACTCTGTTCTCTTCCTTAGTCTCTATCTCTCCTCAGACTGCACATGGTCTCTGAGGCAGACTCCACGTTTGTGGATTGTCACTGTGTGATAGCCCCACGCGGAACTGTGGGTCACTTCATGCCACAGCTGTGCAAGGTCTTGGCAGTTTGGGACTATTTACTGTCTTGGCTGATAGTTACTCTGGAAGATGGGGTTTGCAGCTTGATTGGGGTGAGGCAAGCATGTCGACACTAGGGTGCACACCTGACTTGTGTCAGAATCTGGCCTGGAACCAGTAACCAGGGGCCGTCCAGCAGAAGCTTCCCCACAAGCTGTGGGGTCACAGGTAGAATGCAGCAGGCTCTGCCAGGGTAGCCTGAGGCCCCAGCGTGGACATGGGCCTAGTGAAGGTGGGCTGGCCCAGCTGGGGGGCTGTGAGAGGCTCCAGCTGGCGGTATAGCCGTTGGACCCCTCAGCAACTCCTTCTTCCCTTGCTGTCGCCTGGGTGCCCTCGCCAGCCAGCGGTACCCACTTTGTGCTGCCTGCTGCCTGTAGCCCCCACACGGCAGTGGAGAAAGTATGTCGTGGCTAGGCAGGGAATTCCAAGTAACAGGCTTGACCATGGAGCATGTCCCGTGCAGGCCAGCTGCGTGAGAGGTGTGGTGTGCATAGAGGTGAGAATCCCCCTACACGTACACACACACACACACACACGCACGCACGCACGCTGCTGGCCCCAGCCTGGCATCCCAGGCACAGTTTGTGTTTTTGTCAGCTGTTGTGGCACTTTGCCTGTGTCTCTGTGGCTCCTCCCCTTCTTCTTACCCCTAAAGAACTCAAGGCTGATCACAGCACCTTGCAGGTGTCACCCTGGGCGTGTTGCCTGGGGCTGGCAAGGGTCCTTCTGCTGGAAAACTGAGTAAGCTGCAGGGAGCTGTAGCCTGGAGTGCAGTGCTCTGCCTCCCCTCCCCTCCCACCTTACCCTTCACTTCATCCCTCTCCTCCCCTTACCTCTCTCCCCTCACTTCTCACTTTTCACCTTACCTCACCCCACCCCTCACCCCTCTCCTCCCTCTTCACCCCCTCAGCTCACCACCCTTGACTCTTGACTGGCAGCGGCCTGCTCTGGACTCCCTGAGGCTCCTCCGTGTGCTTAGGATGGCAGAGCACTCACCCAAAGCCCAGCACCTCGACCCCGGCCACCTTTAGAATACCTCTGCCTAGAAGCAATATTACCAGAGAGCAACTCCAGTTGTTCAGCTGCTGCTATGAAGACAGGGCTGCTATGGACAGCACTCGGCTCGAGGCCCTCAGAGGTGAGGGCTGAGCATGAGTGGCCACAGCGCTTTCCTGCCTGGTTTCCACTTGTCATTTTCACATCTGTCCCCACCCTGGCCCTCCTGTTTCCCTTTCTAAGTCCCCTGCTCTGGGCCCTGTTCTCACGGTCGTGTTTGAAGTGCTCAGGACATGGTTCTCATCGGGGCCCGGGGCAAGACATCAGAACCAGAAGCTGCTGTGTTGGCCTAGGACGGTGTCGTCCTGCTGCTGGCCTCTGCTGCCGAGACTGCAGGCGGCATGCTGGGCCCCACACCTTGCAAGGGGCCCACAGCCTGTGGTGTGGGCAGTTAGATGAATGTCCCACTCAGAACTGCTTCCCTTCCTCTGTCCTGCCTGCCTCCAGCCCCAGGCCACTGCCACTTGGTGAGTAACCATTTCCTCTGAACAGACGCTGAAACTTGGCCATTTCCACTGACTTAGTTTAGAGAAAGTATTTTTATTTCATGTTGAAAAAACAAAGAGTCACTGATTGTGCCGGAGTGCTGGCGGCTGCAGGCTGTGTAGCCTAGCTGCTCTGTGGACTTCCGTTGGAGGGAATATTCTAGGATCACACCCCAGGTGCTGCAGCCAAAGCAGTGCTGCCCAGAGGCCTGGTTAGCCAGAAGTGCCACTTGGGGGAGGGATCCCCTAGAAGTGGTGTACAGAGTGGGGGTGTGGAGGGCAGCTGGGAAGAGCTGAGGGGAAGGCTGCCAGCAGTACTTTGTAACCTCTTTCTTACCCTGATGCCCCAGGGCTGCTAAGTGTGGTCCACAGGACAGCGGGCCCTTTGTTGTATTTTTAGGCATTCCCCTCGTGTCCCCCCTCCCGCCCCAGCCTCACTCCCAGGGCGAGTCTCTGTACCTGCCTGGTGTTCCAGCATTACCGGGACAATGCATGGCTTTCCACGTGCATTCATTGCTGCCCTTGGGTCAGGAGCTCAGCATTGCTGAGCATTGCTGTGTAGGACCCCAGGAGCCCCGTCACCCCAAGCCCCCGTACCCAAGGTGTCTGACTGTATAAGAGAAGATGAGAGGAGAATCAAAGGAGCACTGCTTTTTATTCTTACCCTGGTTTGGGTGTCTGGAAAAAATGCAATACTGTTTGGATGCGTTTGCCAGGATGTGAGGCGCTCGGGGGACAGCGGGCAGGCGGCTGTCCTGGTGGGATGTCCAGGGTCTGGCTGCTCTAGGGACGTTCTCCCCTCCCCATAGCCAAGGCACTTGCCCACAGCACTGTCCTAAATTCCTGGATGCCGTGGCTCTCCTGCGTGGTGTCCTCACCAAGCCCGCAGCTTCTGAGATCCTGGCTTAGCGGGATCAATAAAATGAAATATTTGAAATTCGCCCTTCTCCCCTTCTTCAGAGAGGCATGGTGAACCCCTCCAGACCATGGCTTGATTCCTGTTTCAGGAAAGGGTGGTGGAGTAGAAAGGAGACACCAAAGCTAGGGTCCAGATCTTTAGTGGCTCTGCAGGAAGGGTTAAAGCCAATACTGAGATTGTTCTTCTTACCTGAATGATAATTTTCCTGTAAAAAAAAAAAGAATGGGGGGCGGGTGATGTTTGGGAAGTGTGTGTGAGTGTGTGTGAGTGTGTGTGTGTGCGCGTGCGCTTTATTTTTACATTGGCTGTCTAAAGTATTTTCACAATATGTTTAATTATCAATGCTTTTAAAAAGCAGTGGTATCCGTGGAATTCCGTGGGAATTCTGGTTCCAGAGCTTAGGTGTACCCCACTAGTGGGTGACACTCCACCCAGGGGCAGCCGTACCCCAGCTCCCGGGGATCAGGAAAATCAACCAGCCCACGTGGCACGCAGCCCACCCACCTGGGTTTTCATTTCAAATGGGATACAGTATTTTTTTATTACGGAGCCATACATTTTTTTTTAAAGTTTGAGATCTGAATGTGATTTCTAATTGTATCAGACATTAATGTTTTAAAGGTATAACAAAGGTTTAAAATTTCTACTTTTTGTTTTTCATTTAACTGTTCTTTTATCTATTAAATTGTTGTATGTGGATGGGGAAGTTTTGTTTCTCCTCTTAGCATTTGTTTCTATAACCAGAAATAAAATTATATATTAAAGAAACAGCAGCAAGGCTGTGTGGGTCCTTGTAAGTGGGTGGCTGTGGACCCCCTAAGGGATGGACAGAGGAGGGGACACAGCCGGTCTCTCCCTACCCCTCCTCCTACTCCCTCTCCCCACACCACCCCCTCCTTCACACTCCATGCCTGGTGCCCATAAGGGTTTCCCATGATCATGGACTTGGGATCGGAGGAGTGGAAGTGGTTCGGGTTCAGAGAGCCTCTGGGTACTATATGGAAATCAGTCCTGGCTAGAAAAGAGCAAACTGTAGTCCTCCATGTATAATACCAGTTCAACACTCCTTGTTTGGGGCTGCACACAGCTGGAAGGGGGGGGCGGGTAAGAGCACTTACTTGCCTAGCATGCTCAAGCACCAATCAACAAAACAAAACAGACTTTTCAATTTACCACTGATATAGGGGCATGCAAAAGGCTCTAATTATTTGAGTCCATTTAAGATTTGTGCATCACATGGTATTTTACCTTCCCTCACAGGAAACTTGAGCATATGTAAGACTTCTCAGACTGCCTACTTCCCTTCCCCCAGCCTTCTCCCAGTCCCCTGCCCCACTCCAACCTGTCTCTCCACTTGGGGACTCCCATCTCTCCATTGTCAGCATCAGCTCTTCAAAACCCTCTACCAGACTTGTCTGTCCCTTTCCACGCCATCCTGGCGCCAGTGCTAACCCTGGGTCATCTCCACGCTTAGTTCTGTTTCTGAAACCTTAACGTTGTGCAGCCTGGGTGAGGACACCGTTTGCTTGCTTACTGAGTCCTTTCTTTCCCCAGTACCACGTGCAAAGTACCAGCCAGAGCACAAGTCCAGATGCTCTTCCTCCTGTGCCTCCAGCCAGCCAGCAGCCCTACAGTCCCCACCAAAACCAGTTGTGTGAGCTCAGGGCCTGGACACTGTTCCTGAGTCTCTTTCCGCTCAAGGCTAGCACTCTAGCACTTGAGCCACAGTACCTCTTCCGGTTTTTTTTCTGTGTATGTGATAGGAATCAAACCCAGGAATTCATAAATGCTAGGCAAGCACTCTACCACTAGGCCACATTCCCACCCTGAAACCAGGTTTTTAGACCCCAGGCTGGAAAATCCAGGAGAAGTCAAATTAGGTGTGACTACTCACTCCCATATGCCAAATAGACATGTGATGAAGGGCAGAGAGAGGAGATTTATTCTATGAACAGCCTTGCTAAGATAGCACTTCAGAAACTGCGCAGGGTCCCAGGGTAAATGGGGAACTGAGGCAGGGGTGAGGAAGGTGTGTATAGTTAAAACAGCCCCAGTCTTTGTCCTTGGAGGAGTGTCTTAGACGTTCCCATTTATTACTGGGACAATCGGTAAGATACTGCTTGTTTGAGAGGCAGTCTGCCTTCCACACAAGGTGTGGAATCGGTGAATCTGGTCTTTGGAGCCATGGTGATGAGCCAGTTTTGCAATTGGCTGCTGCAGAATAGTTCAGATCAAGGGTACAAGTACACAGTGAGGGAAACTTTTACTTAATTCACAGGGGCAGCAAAAGTAGCCTTTAGATTGGCCCTTAGCCAGCCCTGGGGGATCTTCCTCCAGCTCCATCTTCACAGCCACCACCCTGCGGGGCAGACTCCCTGCTACCACACCGCCGCTCCCCTAGATCAGGGCCTCATCCTTGAAAACAGTGATGATGGGGGAGGGAGAAGGCAAATAAAGTTTGCATTCTGGTTTATTGTTTTTGGGGGTGGGCAAAAAGGGGTCAGGGAGGAACATGGTGACCAGTGAGCCCCTCCCGCCGCCAGGCCTGGGCTTTCTCGAGGCCAGAGCTCCGCCACTGGAGCCTCAGCACCCCTTGGGGCTTTTTCCTGTGTATGTGGGGCCGAGGAATCGAACCCGGGCCTCCGTGCGGGCTAGGCAGGCACTCTACCGCTAGGCCACGCTGGCGGCCTGAACGGGGGGCTGTGTTTTTGGTTTTTTTCTCCTTTGGCTCTGGGGACCGAGCTGGGCGAGCGTTTTGCCACTGGGCTACATCCCAGCCCCGGAATGAGGCTTTTAATGGGTGCCTTTCAAAATAGGCGGCTAAGGGCGCGGCCCCGCCCCCCGGGCCCCGGCGGGAGGAAGCCCGGGCCCGGCCGCGGGCGCAGGTCCCGGCCACTGCTCCAGACTCGAGCCGGGAACTAACCGAAACGGTGACACGGGCTCTTTAAGGGCCAGCCGCCTCCAGAGGCCCCGCCCCGCGGCCTCTCGCGAGACGTCCCGGAGCTCGGATGCCGTGGCCCACGAGGACTCTGGGAAGGACGCTGGCTATTGGCGGAGAGCTTATCTTCCGCTCACGTGATGCGGCCAAACCGTGCGGTGCCCGCTACTGTTCGCCCGGATTGGGCGGTGTGTCACGTGAGGCCATCCCGGAAACTAGGGAAAGGCCTGTCCCGCCCACGTACGTAACGTGCTCGGGGCAGCCCTCCCCGTGCGTGCCGGGGCGTGGCGTGGCCACGTGACGCCCCGCGTGACCCGACCCGCGGAAGTCCCTGGGCCGGCGGGGATGTTCTCGGCTGGCGCGGAGAGTCTGCTCCACCAGGCGAGGTGCGGGCGGCGGTGGGCGGGCGCTGGCGGAAGCTGGGCTGTGACCGCCGGCTCGGGCCGTGCGGAGGCCGCCTCCGGCCGGGGAGGCTGGCGGGACCCGCCGCGGTGAGCGGCCGAGGAGGGCTTGGCGGCGAGAGCCACGTCTGGACCGGTGCCTGGCGCGGAGTGGCTCCCGGTCTGCAGACCTGGGAACCGCAGTTCAAAGCCAGCCAGGGCAAGAAACCGCAATCAACAGACAGAAATGGAGCTGTGGTTCAGGTGGTAGAGCCTGGAGGCTGGTGCCGCACGCCTGTAGTCCCTGCTGCTCTGGACACTGAAATCCGAGGACTGCCGCTCCAAGCCAGCCCGGGCACGACAAGTCGGTGAACACCGGAAGTGATGCTGTGGCTCAGGTGGCAGAGTGCTAGCCTTGAGCTACAAGAGCTCAGAGAGGGCCCAGGCCCAGAGTTCAAAACCTACCAATGGCCGGCACACACACAGCAGCAGCAACCTAGGCGCGATGTGTCCAGATCTAGGGCAGGGACCTCATATTCATCCGAAGTCCCCCAGGCTTGGGAAGTTACAGCTTTCTCCACTCGTGACGGATTGTGTCATGGCTGGCAGGTCATTGTCACTCCGGATTTCCTGCGTGGATGACGCCTCCTGATGTTCTTTCTTGCTCAGGCAAATCCAAGATGAGGAGCTGGGGAGATTCTGCACTGGCATCAGTAAGCTGCTGCAGGAGGCCCCAGGGCCTGCCATTGTGGACTCCTTGCAGAGGCTTTTCCTCATTATCTCTGCCACCAAGTACCCCCGGAGGTGAGTGCACCAGCAGACCGCATCTGGGGAGAGTAACAGGCGGATGCCAGAACTGCTTTGGTATCTGAGCCTGTGTCTGCTTAAACCGGTTTTCACAGTGTTCAGGGCAAGGAATGTAGCTTAGTGGTAGAGTGCTTTCCTCACATGCCAGAGACCCTGGGTTTGATTCCTTGTTACCACATAAATACAACAAATTAAAAAATTTTAAAGTGAACAAAATGTACGCTTTACCTGATTTACATAACTGTAACCCTTCTGTACATCATCTTAAAAAAAAAAATAAACGTGCTGGGCACTGATGTCTCAGGCCTGTAATCCTAGCTACTCAGGAAACTGAGAGCTGAGGATTGTGGTTCAAAGCTAGCCCATACATGAAAGTTCGTGAGACTGTTATCTCCAATTAACCACCGCTCAGGGACAGCGTCCAAGTCCCGTAACTGACAATAAATAAATAAGCAAGCACTGTTCACCCACAGACCAGCTCTTCTGGCCTTGTTGCAACATGTCACCTGTGGGTGGGGTATCATTCTCAGGCTAGAAAAGTCGTGCATGGACTTGCTGCAGGCCACTCTCTGCCAGCCCTCCTGCCCTGAGCAGCTGCAGGTCCTCTGTGCTGCCGTCCTCAGGGAGATGTCCCCCTCGGACTGCCTGACCCTGTCCTGTGAGCAGGCCCAGAACACCCGGCAGTTGAGCCTTGTGGCCTCTGTACTTCTAGCCCAGGTAATACATTTATGTTGCTTTTGGTAAGCATCCTGTTTACTGGTATCCTGGGGCCCCTGGGAAGGGCTTCTGACAGTCATTCACATCCACATGTCCCTGAATGGTTCCCTTTCTGTTACCCATTGTTACTGCTGTCTCTAAAAAGAGCCATTCCCTGTTGAAGGCTTTCAGGCCTCAAGGTCTAGGCTGCCCAGGTGACATTCCTGGGCACATGTGCCAGTGGCATTGGATCAACAGCCCCCTTTCCAGATGTTTCCAAAGCAAATGCCACACTGCTGGAAGTGTCTGGGCACAGGAGGTGGTTCTACAAGGGAGAGGACATGGGTGACTGGGAAGGCAGGCTCAGAAGCCTCTCTCCCAGAATCCTCTCTCACAGAAGCTGGTTCCTCACTCGTGTGTCCCAGAAGGGCTAGGCGGCCTTGCATTGAGCAACAAGGGCACATGTGGCAGTCATGTAAGCCATGTAGCTGACTAGTGACCCTGGCTGTGACAGTGGCAGGCAGAAAGAAGCTGCTGCTGTCCTGACTCCCAGGTCACAGGAAGCAGGCCCAGAAAATAGGACATTTCCACCTACTTCCCTATATTTTCCTTCCTTCCTTCCTTCCTTCCTTCCCTCCCTCCTTCCTTCCTTCCTTCCTTCCTTCCTTCCTTCCTTCCTTCCTTCCGCCTGCCTGCCTGCCTATTTACTTTTTGAGACAGGGCATCACTGTGTAGCCCAGGCTGGAACTTTTAAACCCCCTGCCTCAGCCTTCTGAGGGCTGGGATTTCAGGTATGCACCGCTGCATCTGGCAGCTATGCTAATCTTCAAGGACTGGCTTTTCTTTCGCGGCAGCATACTTGTGGAAGAGACAGGTTCCATCCTCTGTGGTCCCCCTGGCCTGGACTAAGTGGCTAGCCTTAGGTGGGATCTCTTGTCTCCTTGGAGGAGGTGGGCCACATCCAGGCTGGAAGGCTTTTCAGAGTGGTGTAGGGGCTTTGGCACGGCTGGCCTTGCTTCACCATGGGGGCAGCCCTGCGGCTCCTGTAGGAGAGGCTTCACTTCGCTGCACTGCAGGTGCCTGGTAAGCACACACCGGAGCAGAGTCCTCCCCGCCTAGCGGTTGCATTGATTCATTGACTGATGGATGACTTTAGTGCCATTACTGAGGCTGGAACTTGGGGCATTGTAGTTTCACTTGGCCTTTTTGCTGAAGGGGGCACTCTACCAGTTGGGCCGCAGCTCCACTTCTGGTGGCTTTATGCTGGTTCCTTAGAGATGAGAGTCTCACACGCTTTCCTTCCTGGGCTGGCTTCAAACCATGCATCTTCGGATCTCAGCCTCCTGAGTAGCTTGGATTATAGGTGTGAGCCACTGGCACCTGGATCCTGAGCTTGCGTGTACAGCCACCTCCCCTACCAGGCCCCAGTGACTGGCATGCTGTAGCCACAGCCTCACAGTGGGCACAAGGTGACATTGGTGCCCCTTGGGCCATGTGGCACAGCCTCATGCGCAGGGGAGTTGTTTGTGTATCTACATGCTGGTTGTCTCTGCCTCCACTATGGATCTTCCCCTCCTGAGGATTTCCCACCCACTGCGCATGGGTGAGCAGTTGCTTAGCACCTGCCATGTTTGGTTTCAGGGTGACAGGAAACAGGAGATGAGGAGCGTGGGACAGCACGTCTTCGCTGTCCTCGAGAGTCGGCAGCCGGATGGGCCCAGCCCCAGGCCCCTCCTCCCCATCATGTCCAAGGTCGCAGGCCTCGCCCCAGACGCCCTCCAGGCCAGTGCGTGCCCCCCGCCCCCACATTGCCCTGTGGCCAGGGAGGCATGAGAGTAGGGAGCAAGCCCAGTCAACATGTTGGGGGGCCCTGGATCTGCAGCATCTCACCCTGTTCCACCCTGAACCCCGCTTCTACAGACCAGATTGACCTGCTCAGCAAGAGGCTGGTGGACTGGCTCCGCTACGCCAGTGTCCAGCAGGGGCCTCCACATTCGGGGGGCTTCTTCTCCACACCCCGGGCCCGGCAGGTGAGGCCTCGAGACCTGAGAAGGTCCTATGCCCCCTTCTCCCGCGTCTTTCCTTCCCCTCACCGCCATCTCTGCCTGGGGTCTGTGTGGTCAGGGCCAGGCCCGTGGAGGCTGCAGGACACTGGCCCTGGGAACTGTGCGGTGTCCCTGTGTGTTGGGGCAGCGGCTTGCACCCCCATCCCCTGCCGCTTCCTCCCCGCCCTCAGCCTGTCCTTCCTCCTGCAGCCGGGTCCCATCACCGAGGTGGATGGGGCAGTGGCTTCAGACTTCTTCACAGTGCTGTCCACGGGCCAGCACTTCACAGAGGACCAGTGGCTCAACGTGCAGGCCTTCTCCCTGCTGCGGGCCTGGCTGCTGCACAGCGGGTCTGAAGGCCTGGGGAGCGCCGGTGCAGGTGTGCCCCACGGAAGGCAGAGGGGCAAGGGTGGGGGCTGCCGGGCCCTGATGCCCCAGACACACTACAGACAGAGAAGCGGGCACAGGTCGTCCACCACCTGCCTGTCCTGGAATGCCCTTACACACCCGGGGTCCCTCCCAGAGGTGGCAGGGCCCGCAAGAGGGCTCAGGGACAGTGCCCAGGCCCAGAGTTCAAGTGCTACCACTGACAGAAAAAAAAAACAAAAATGAATCAGTGTTTCTGCCCGTGTATACATAGCGTGAGAAGTTTCAGCTAATAGCCGGGTGTGGTGGTGCAAGCCCGTAATCCCAGAACCCCCAGCACCCACCCACTCCTGCCATCCTGTGAGCCCCGTTTCTTGCAGATGACAAGTCAGAGCTGGAGGGTTCCACCCTGTCCGTACTGTCCACGGCCTCCACAGCCAGCCGTCTGCTGGCCCCGAGGGAGCGGCTGCGCGAGGTGGCCTTCGAGTACTGCCAGCGCCTCATCGAGCAGAGCAATCGACGTGCGTCCCCGGGCCGGGCCTGTCCTCTGGGGTGCTGCTCAGAGGCTGGGTCCCCTCCCTTGTGCGCTCCGTGGCCTTAGTGGCCAGTCAGTGTCCCTGCCTGCAGGACGCCCTCTCTTGGGGCAGCTTTGAGGCTGACCTCCTTCCCTCGTTGTCCTCTCTCCTCCCAGGAGCGCTGAGGAAGGGGGACTCTGCCCTGCAGAAGGCTGTGAGTGGCTAGCGGGATGGGACGGTGGGGAACGGGGTGGTGGGGGGAAGACCAGCCCTGTGACACAGCCTGGTGCCCCGCAGTGCGTGGTGGAGGCTGTGCTGGTTCTGGATGTGCTGTGCCGGCAGGAGCCGTCCTTCCTGTACCGCGCCCTGTCCTGCCTGAAGGCCCTGCTCGGACAGCTGGGCACAGACTCGGGCAGCGAGCGGGCCCTGTTGGCTCTTGCCCAGTTCTTCTTGAACCATGGTAAGGCTTGGGGTGAGAGGCCAGGGCGGGGAGGCCAGTGTAAGAAGGCTCTCCGCCTCCTGAGGCTCTTTAGCCTCCCTTGTGAAGCGAGGTTTCTTCCAGGCCCTCAGTGCTAAAGGGCATCACAGCTACATTTTTGAATAAGGAAGCAAAACGGTCAGGCTTTGGCATCTCTGCTGAGTCAGGTGGCTGTGAAGCCCTCAGAGGCCTTAAAAGGTGGCTTAAGTCAGCCATGTGGGATATGTCCTAGAGGCCTGGGGCGTCTTGGAGGCACATACAGCCTAGACTCACCCGACACCAGCAGGGGAGAAGCTTCCCCGTGATGCATCGAAGGCACTTCTGCAGCCACTTTGCCCTAATGAGATCGTGCCTTCCAGGGGAGGCGGCTGTTGTGGACTCAGACGTGGTCTACCAGCACCTCTTCAGTAGGCTGCCCTCGGAGCACTTCCACAATCCTGGGCTGGCTTTTGAGGTGGTCCGGTTCTGCGTGGACAACCTGGGCCTGTTCCCCTCACCCCTGCGTGTCCTTCTCAGGTCCAGCTTCCCTAATCTCTTCAAGGTATGTATGGTGGGGGGGGTTGGGCCCAGTGCTCTGCCCTCCAGTCAGTCCCAGCCAAGACTGTGGGGTACAGGGTGAGAAGTGGAATTTTGCTCTGGGATACCCTTCGTCTTTGATCTCCAACTTAGGTCACTGGTGTTACAGATAGGAACTTGCGCTTCTGGCTTAATGTGAAGATGGGTTACTGCGTTTTGGGCCAAACTGACCTTAAACTGCGACCCTTCTAATCTTGACCTACTTTTTTTTGCTTTTGAGACTTCACCCAGGCGGCTTCCTATTCAGTGATTTTCCTGTCACAGCTTCCCCCGTGTTGAAATTAGACGCTTGGCTTAGCTATGAGATCTTTCCCTGCACATTCAGCCCTTAAATGCTGATCTTACTGTATTTTTTTTTTCAAGTCCTGGGGCTTGAACTCAGAGCGTGAGCACTGTCCTTGGACACTCTTTGCTCAAGGCTAATGCTCTGCCACTTGAGCCACAGTGCCACTTCCGGCTTTTTCTGTATATGTGGTACTAAAGAATCGAACCCATGTCTTCGTGCATGCTAGGCGAGGACTCTACCACTAGGCCACGCTCCCAGCCCCCGTGCTGTAGCTTTTTTAACTGGCACTTCAGTGGGCATCCGTAGTGGGGAATGACTGATTTAATCACAGGTAGAAACATGGGCGCAGAAGAAAAACTCAGACAGCAGAAGGAGGGCTGAGATGGAAGGATCTGTTAGAAACCAGTCTAGGCCAGTTAGCCTTCTCGTCCAGTTAGCTGGCACCATGCTGAGGATCCCGGCAGCTCAGGTGGCACAGGTGGCCTGAGGAGGGGCCTGGTGTGCGGCAGGCCGGAGTTCGGAGCGTGTGGCGTGAGTGGAAGAGGCTTGCCTGACAAGCAGCAAGGCCCTGAGTTCCAATGACCGCAAGCAAAAGGAGCAAGCAAGCAGAAGAGGAGGTGCCTACAGGCCTGGCGCCCCCAGTCGTGGTGACTGCAGGTGTCCCGCAGCTCCTGGCGTGGCACAGCCCACCCCTCACATCGGAGTTTGTGGCGCTGCTCCCAGGGCTGGTGGACGCCAGCTCGGCTGTGGAGATGCTGCACGCCCTGCTGGACCTGCCCTGCCTCACCGCCGCGCTGGACCTGCAGCTCAGGTGACCTGAACCCCTCCCCCCACCCCTCCTCTGCATCCTACTGTGGATGCCACGAGCCACCTCTCATGAGCCTCCACGGGAGATCCCAAGTGGCCATGGGGTCACCATGACGCTGCCCTGGGCTCGGAGGTCACTTTGCCCACAGTTGGCCTGGGCCACGAGCCACATCCCAATCAGGCCCTGGGCCTCTGCACTCAGGAGCTCGGCGACCCCGCTGGACAGGCCGCTGTGGGACGCCTCCCTCCGGACCCCCAGATGCCTGGAGGCCTTCAGGAACCCCCAGTTCCAGGGGCTCTTCCAGCACCTGCTTCGCACCAAGGCCGGCGGCTCTGTGGAGAGGTCAGGCGCTCGGGCGGGGAGGGCTGGCGGCCCTGTACTCACCCCACTGCCCCATCCCGGCCCAGGGCCTGGCCGGTCACCTGCCCCCCGGCCCTCAGCCTCTGCTGCCAGTGCAGCTCTGCTTTCCAGGAGACACCGAGCCCAGGGGACCCCAGGCCCTCCTCACGGGGGTGGGCAGTGATGTCTCCCCAAGCCCTAGGCTTGGCGGGAACGTGGGTTGGCACCCGGGAGCAGCTGCTCCATGCTCCCCTCCATCCTGCCGCCCGCCTGGGTCGGTGGATGGGCACTCAGTGGCCCGGCTGCACCCCCAGGCTGGCGCCGCTCCACCAGCTGCTGCAGCCCATGGCCAGCTGTGCCCGAGTGGTCCAGTGCGCTGAGGCGGTGCCCGCCCTGCTCCATGCATTCTTCGCCGCCGTGACCCAGGTGAGCCCACGCCAGTCCCGCTGTGCCATCCGCAGCTCGCAGCCTGGCCGGGGTGGGGCAGGGGCGTGGCCCCCCATCCCCACAGGCTCCTTCCTGATGTCCTGCTGCTGGGCATGGGTGCAGGGCAGTCTGGGAAGACTGTGGCTTTGCTGCGTCCACAGGGGTGAACAGGAGTGGGAACTCAGCCCTCCCACCACGTGTCCTGCCTTGGCCCGAGGCCGGGGCCAAAGCATCCCTGGGCCTGGTCACTCCCTCCCTGAGTGTGGAGGAAGATGAGATGGACGGAGCCCCTCTCTTTCCTCACCCCCAGTTTGCCGATGGGGCCCTGACCAACCAGCTGGCACTGGTGATCCTAGAGAGAAGTGACTCGCTCTACCAGGTGGCAGGGTTCGAGGCCTGTGTGCACAGGTATACCTCACCTGCCACTGCCTCTCCCCCTGCCCGTCTACCCCAGGCCACCCTGAACCCCATCCCCCTTCCAGAATGTTCTCTTGTCTTTCTGCACTAACTCCGCCTTCAGGGCTGCCTCAAATCCCCTTTCCAGGACACCCTGGCTCAGGGCACAGCCAGACCTCGTCCTGGTATGAGGCTCTGGGAACATGGGGCCCCTCAGCTGCTGACCTGAGAGTGGGGGAGCAGCCACGTGGAGGGGCTCCCAGGGCCACCCTGGCTGCGGCCCAGGCTCCGTGCAGAGCGGGCGGCCCCAGCATGGTGCCCGCTGTCCCGGCAGGGTGCTGAGCCGCCAGCTCCTGGTGCTGTGCCAGCAGAAGCCGGCGCTGGTGGTGGAGCTGGCCCGGGAGCTGCTGGGCGTCGGGGGAAGCGCGAGCAGCATCCACAGCCACGGGAGCGTGCTCACGGCCGTGGTAAGCCGGGCGCCGTGGGCTCCCCTGCCACCTCCCCGGAGGCCTGGCGTGGCTGAGCCTCCCTCCCCGCCTAGGTGTGGGCTGTGGGCGAGTACCTGTCAGTGGCCTGCGACCGGCGGTGCACCGTGGAGCAGATCAACAAGTTCTTCGAAGCCCTGGAGGCCCTGCTGTTCGAGGTCACCCAGTCGCGCCCCTCCGCCGACCTGCCCAGGTGCCCCCCGCAGGTGATTACTGGGCTCATGACCACGCTGACCAAGCTGGCCTCCCGGAGCCAAGACCTGATCCCCAGGTATTGCACAGGGGGCAGCGGGGCACCCCGCCACGTGTCATGCCGGTCGGTCACCAAACCGGCCGCTTGGGATCTGGGCTGCCCCCCCCCAGGCCCCAGCTCACCAGCTGGGCCCCCCGGCCCCCAGGGTGTCTCTGTTCCTGTCGAAGATGAGGACCCTGACCCAAAGCCCAGGCCCCGGCTCTGCGCAACAGGAAGAGGGCACGGAGGCCATCCGCACACGGGCCGCCGAGCTCCTGACCCTGCTCAAGATGCCCAGCGTGGCCCAGTTTGTGTTCACGCCGAGCACAGATGTGTGTCACCCCCGCTACCACCGCGACACCAACACAGCCCTGCCCCTGGCCCTGCGCACAGTCAGCCGGCTGGTGGAGAAGGAGGCTGGCCAGCCCGGGTGAGGGTCCAGGGGCTGGGGGTGCAGGCTGCTGGCTAAGAGCCTGGGCTCCAGCCGGGTCTTGGGGGGCTGAGGCGATGGCTCTGCTTGGCCACCTTTGTGTTTTCCTCAGCGTGGACTCGAGCTGTGTGACCTGATCACAGTCCTTTGTCTCTAGACCGTTTGGAGACACATACTAAGAATAAACCTTTAAAATCCCAGCACATGGCAAGTCTCCCCTCCTGCACAGCCCTGGAGCCTGGGCCTTCCTGCCTGGCAGCACCCCAGTAACTGAGGGGTGTGGAGCTGCTGCCCAGGGCGCTGTTTAGCAGGCCTGGGCTCTGCTGGGGCCTGAAGGAGTCCTGCGTGCAGGTCCTGAGTTCCATGTTCCAGAAGCCGCAGTCCCCCAAGTCCCAGCGAGGCTCAGTTATGGCTGCCAGGTGGTGCTGCCCACCAGCTCCTGGCTGGCCGGGGTGCCACCATGTTGGTTGTCCATCAGGCCTTAGCACCCCTTTCCCAGTCTACTAATGGGACCCACCGGGACTGTGACACCCTAGAGCAAGCACCTAAGGCCACACCTTCAGAGCCGAGGAGGAAAGAGGTGCTTTGGCTTTGAGAGGCTTGGTCCTGATACTGGCTGGAGCAGGGGCGTGAGGAGGGGAGCAGGGGAGTGAGGAGGGGAGCAGGGGCGTGAGGAGGGGAGCAGGGCAGTGAGGAGAGGCACAGTTAACTAGGTGGCTGTGGGAGCAGCAACCTCTGTGGACTTGGGCCCTGGTTCTAAGGACCCCCTTCCTTTGGACCCCCCCATGTGTCCCCCGCCCCTTGTTCACTCTCAGCTAGCTTTCTACCACTTGAGCTATGCCTCCAGGCTAGTTTTTTGCTAGGAAACTAGGTGGAGTCCCACTGATTTTTTTCCTCAACCCTAGAACTAGCTGTAGGAATGAGCCGCTGGCGCCTGGCCCAGCCGCCGCTTTGCAGCTGTGTAGCATTTTGAGCAATGGACAGGGCCATGGCTGGCTGCTGCACCTCACCTTCTGGTCAGCAGGGGGAAGCACAGAGCAGCCAGACCACATGATGGCTCCCCCAGGACTCTGCAGTGGGGACCTGAGCCCTCCAGGGTGCGCTGTGTGCACGATGTGTGCTATGGATGTCTGCCTGGGACCCCTCACCATGGCCCAGAGCCTGACCGCCCACTGGGCGTCATGGGCGCAGGTCGAGAGCCTGGGCCTCCGGCTGGGTGGGTATTGGGGTGGAGCCTGAGCTGTGGGCACCCGAAAAGAACAGGAGAAGCCGGAACCTGGGACAGCCTAAGGGCACTAAGCTGGTCTAGCCTTAGGGACAAGGGTTTCTAGACCCTCTCTGGGAACATGCCGGAAAGTTGACAGATTGGACCCCACTTCTTCATGACTGCAGCCCTTTCTCCTAGCTGTTGTCCTGGGGCAGGAACAGTGGGTCAGTCACACACAACCACCCCCGGGTACCGCAGCCACTGCTACAATATCAAACATAGTTTATTGAATCTAAACTTTCATTGAAGTCCTTAAACATAAATGCTCTGTAAGAAACATCACCACTTAGTGTCATCTGTCATAAATAAAATATACACTAAGATGTACACTATCAACAGGCGTGTCCTGAGGACACGCACAGCTCAGGGACCAGCCGTGGCGCTTGCTGCAGTGGCGGCTGTGCCAGGCGGGGGTCTCAGGATGGGACAGTGGGGCGGGGGTCTGCCGCTCCCTAGCTGGGAGGCGGCCTGGGGTGGAAGGGCCCTACAGTCCCTAGAATGGGGGCCAGGGGAGACGGGGTCAGGTGGGGCAGGGGTCCAGAGCTGTCTAGGTGGGAGGTGTGCGGAAGCGGATTTTCTTAGCCGTTTCCATGTCAGACTTGGCCACCAGAAAGCGCATCTTCTTGCCGCCATGCCGGATGAGGTCCACAGCTCTGGGATGGAGGACGAGGAGGTGAGGCTGGGGAGTGGAGGCCATCCTGTCCCCGGCCCCCTGCAGGACCCGTGCACAGAGGACTTGCGGGGCTGGCGAGCCTGGCAGCCCATTGCTGGCCCTACCTCAGGTAGCCGACGCCCATCAGGCTGCTGCCATTCACCTCCAGGATGCGGTCACCCAGTGACAGCCGCCCGTCAGATGCGGCAGGGCTGCCCGGAAGCAGAGTCTGAATGTAGAGTCCCGGGGCACCCAGGGGCGTGTGCTGGGGAGAAGGGGAGGCCTCAGGGCTGGGGCAGCTGGCACCCCTTCCCAGAAAGGCCCTGCAGGACCCTTACCCACAGGTGCATGCACTGTGGTGGCAGGGTGGCACAGGTACCAGCCCTATTCCCCAAAGCCCAGGACGGACCTGAGGGCACGGTGGGCAGGAGCAGCCTGGACAGCCACCGAGGCCTCCCCAGCCCTGACCCCAGCCTGTGTGTGAGCAGGAGAGGTTGGGGGGCCCGCCCTCACCATCCCGTCGATCAGGCCCATGCCCAACCCCGCAGGGCCGCGCTCCAGCTCCACCATGAACACGTAGCAGAAGTCGTCAGTGCTGGAGCTGCGGCTGGAGGGCACCGTGGGCTCATCGGCTGCTGCGTCTCCTGGGTGGGGCAAGGATGAGGACGGGGATGAGGCCCAGGGGTCCGAGCATGGGACCCCCAGAGGACAGAGATTAGGAAGAAATCAGGAAGAGCCCAGGGAACCCATGCAGTGAGACAGCAGAGGAATGGTCAGGTCCAGCAGTGGGGGGGGGTTGCCCCTCTGGAAGGGCAGTTCCAGCCCTGCACAGGACACTGGGTTGGTCTCCCGAGGCCAGGGTCTTGTGCAAACATCCCAGCACAGCCTCCTCTCTCCTCCCTGCACACCAGGTGGCAACTGCCCATCCTCCAGAGAGCTGCCCGCGGACCAGCCCTGCCCTCCTCCATGGTGCCACTCTCGTCTCCAGGGTGACCTAGGGTCTGGAGCACCCGAGCAGGTAGCTAGCCTTGGGCACCCTCTGCAGGCAATACCAACCTCACGGTCCCCCAAGCTCAGTCTTGAGGCTGGGCTCTGAGAGGTGACTGCTTGGCTCTTGGGTGCTGGACCTGGTCACACTCAGGCACACACAAGTGCATGCTGTGTGTGTGTGTGTGTGTGTGTGTGTGCACGTGTGACACGTGCCTCCACCACCTTCTGTGAGTGCAGAGGTGATTCTCTGGTTCCACATCCATCACCTGGACACTGCCTACAGGTAGCAGCTCCTGGACCACCCCTGCCTGAGGGCGGGGCCTCGAGCTCCTTCCCACAAGGCCACACCTCCAACTGGGGTTGGTTTCAGAAACCCAGTGTCACAGGTAGAAGGGCACAGAGGTCTGCAGATTGAATGTGCTCAGGGCCTCCTTACCTTCTAGAACTGCAGCCTGGGGCCCACGTGGCCCATTTCTCTGTCCTTCAGGGGCCACTTTTCCAGAGTGGCCACTTGGCTCTGGCCAGCTGGGGCCTCCAGGCTCCAGGCCCAGTGGGGTGCTGGGAGGTGTGAGCAGGAATGAAGGGTCGGGCTGTGAGGGGCCGGCTTGGGAGCCCCTGTGGCCAGATTGCCTTACTTGGGGCCCAGCAGCACACGGAGCTCGCGCTGGGGCAGCTTCAAGGGCTCCTCTGTTGGTGTCCTTGGACGCGATGGGGCAGCCCTGGCCCTCCAGGCGCCCCTCAAGTGTGGTGTGGCATGTACCGCCCTACGGGGGAGACAGAGTCAGGCCCCGAGGATGGGCCGCCTAGCTGCTTCCAGACCTGTGTGGGTTGTCCCGTCCATACCTCAGGGGCCCCGGAGTGGGCGGACGCACCACTGGGACTGCCCGGGCCCTGCAGGCCCCACAGGAAGTGGCGGATGTAGAGCAGGTGCTGGTAGATGCCGTCGTCCAGGCAGTCTGCCTCCAGGTCCACCTGGAAGCCCTCGCTGGGTAGGACGATGGGTGGGGGGTGCTCGTAGGACTCCAGCACGTCCTCTGCAGTGGGGCAAGGCCACTGTGACCGGCTCACCCTCACTGGGCACAGACGCCCATCACTCTGAGGGCACGGTCCACTACCTCATGACACCATGTGGGCCCAGGTGGTGGGCACTGCCAGGCCACCCTGAGCTCTCCTCCCCTGGGCAGCAGGCCTCAAACACCACTTGGTAAGGGCACAGAGTCCCACAGGCATTTGGGCCACCATGTCTGAGGGGAAAAGCAGCAGAGGCTCCAACTGCGTCCACTTTCTCTGGGGAAAGATGACACGTGAAGAAGCATGCACACACACGTCCACGTGCACCACGTGAAGCCATGTGGCCCACACATGTGCTCGGCACCTAGAACTGACCTCTGTGGGCCCTGGGCCAACTGAGCCCCAACCACAGCCTCCACAAGAGGCAGACGGGACTTGGGGCTGGGCCTGGAGCTCAGGGCTGGGTGCAGCCTCAGGCTTGGGAGCCCCCGTCTGCTCACGGCCAGGCTGCCCAGCCCCTTCCAGGCCTAGGCCCCTCACTGGTGCCCTGCGGCATTCTCACCTGACTGGAAGGCATCCGGGCTGTCCTGGGCTCCCGGCTCCCAGGCACTCATGGGGCCCATGGCAGAGGCCAGCTGGTACTGAGTCAGCAGGCGGTGCAGCTGTGCGGGGCTCAGGGCTGGAAACATAGCCCGCAGCGTGGCCCAGCTCATCTGGTGAGGGGAAGGGGAGCTCAGGTCAGAGGCATCCTGGTGCCCACCGCAGCCCACAGGCAGCCTCAGCCCAGGGCACTGCATACACAAGAGGCACTAGGGAACCAGGTAGGGCAGCAGGGGACCTGCTGTTCACACCCAGCTCACAGGGCAGCGAGTGGCACCCTGAGTGCCTGGACCAGCATGCACACAGGGCAGGCATCACGTCACCATCCACCAGCAAAGGATGATGGGAACCTGCAGGAAATGGGATCCCTAACTCCACTGTAGGAAGTAACTTAGCAGCAGCACCCTAGATCAGCCCTATAATCCTACTTATGACTCTGGGTCATGGTTCGAGGCCAGGCCCCACTTCCTGGATCCGGAAGCCAGGTGCCCTTGCCCTGCTGTTGTGGAAAGTGCAGACCCCAGAGCATTGCATGTGGCCCCAGCCCTCCACTCGCCTGCTGGCTGTCCACCACGCGGTGCCCTCCTAACCTGGATGAGCTGGGCGCTGGGCGTGGCCAGCAGGTGGAGGGTGCAGGAAAGCTTCCGGAAGAAGCGCTCCCCGGCTGCCCCGAGGCCCTCGCTCCTCATCCACTCCAGAAGCTGCTGCAGGCGGGCAGAGACCTGGACCCCCCGGGGCCAGTGGAAGCAACTCAGGGAAGGGCCTGGGAAGGAGATGGAGATGAGGGCAGGTCAGTCCACCAGCACGGGGAAGCATGCTCCTCCCTCTATGGGCCAGTGCAGCCCAAGGTCAGATGCAAGGCTGCTTCCCAGGCCTCGACGGGGATGGGAGAAGAGCAGCCTGCAGGGCAGAAGGCCCCGACACTGCCTGTGCTGGCAATGGGGATGTAGTATGGCTGGTCCCCGCTCTGCCCTCTGCCTCAGTGGTGCTGCTGGCTAGAAGGAACCTGTGCTCAGGGCCCCAGCAGGCAGCAGGGCGCCTCGGCAACTGGGGTAAAGTGGGCTTTACCTGGTTGCTTCTGACCCACATGGCAATGGGCAGTTCTGGACAGTCCACGCCTCCCCCCTCTCCCAGAAAGACATGGGTCCCCCCTCGCCTGCTCTCTGGAGCTCCTGTGGGTGCTCCTTGGGGCACGTGTGCCAGCTCATGCCCCAGTCTGCCTCCTCCACACACAGCACGGCATGGAGCCACGGGGCAGGGGCGCTCAGCACCCCTGCAGGCCAGGCGCTCACCCTTGTCCAGGAGCTGGTTGAAGAGCAGCGTGCCCGAGAAGAAGAAGAGGTAGGCGAGCATCTGGGCGGCTACCTCAGGGTGCACCTGCAGCTGCCGCAGGAGGTCCAGAGCCGCCTGGTACACCGACACCACGCGGCGCAGCTCCTCGGGGAGTGGGGGCACCGGCCGCCAGCCCTCGCGGCGCTCCATCTGGAATGGGGGGCACTCCAGGAGGGCCGGGAGGCAGACATACAGGCACTGGGGGGCGAGAGAGAACCCCAAGAACCACTGTCAGGGGCTGTCCCCACAAGCCGGGCTAGGCCTCACCTTCAGGACCATCTGGACACAGGGCCACCCACAGGGACTGTCTGCCACCACTGCTGGGGACAAAGACCAGGTCTCAGCTGGGCTGGCCACGGGGGTCACCAGGAAGGAAGGACAGTGTGATGACCTGGGACTGGCCTTGGAGGCTCACACTGTGGTCACCAGTGCATCCTCCACGACTTGGCCAGTGACTCAAGCAAACGGGGTGTGTAGGGGAAGAGGTGTGTGTGGGAAGGTTGTGTGTGGGGGAAGGTTGTGTGTGGGGGAAGGTTGTGTGTGTGGAAGGCTGTGTGTGTGGGAAGGTTGTGTGTGGGGGAAGGCTGTGTCTGTGGAAGGCTGTGTGTGTGGAAGGTTGTGTGTGGAAGGCTGTGTGTGTGGGAAGGTTGTGTGTGGGGGAAGGTTGTGTGTGTGGAAGGCTGTGTGTGTGGGAAGGTTGTATGTGGGGGAAGGCTGTGTGTGTGGAAGGTTGTGTGTGTGGAAGGTTGTGTGTGTGGGAAGGTTGTGTGTGGGGGGAAGGTGTGTGTGGAAGGCTGTGTGTGTGGGAAGGTTGTGTGTGGGGGAAGGTTGTGTGTGTGGGAAGGTTGTGTGTGTGGGAAGGTTGTGTGTGGGGGGAAGGTGTGTGTGGAAGGTTGTGTGTGTGGAAGGTTGTGTGTGTGGAAGGCTGTGTGTGTGGAAGGCTGTGTGTGTGGGAAGGTTGTGTGTATGGAAGGTTGTGTGTGGGAAGGTTATGTGTGGAAGGTTGTGTGTGGGAAGGTTGTGTGTGGGAAGGCTGTGTGTGTGGAAAGCTGTGTGTGTGGGAAGGTTGTGTGTGTGGAAGATTGTGTGTGGGAAGGTTGTGTGTGTGGAAGGCTGTGTGTGTGGAAGGCTGTGTGTGTGGGAAGGTTGTGTGTGTGGAAGGTTGTGTGTGGGAAGGTTGTGTGTGTGGAAGGCTGTGTGTGTGGAAGGCTGTGTGTGTGGGAAGGTTGTGTGTGTGGAAGGTTGTGTGTGTGTGGGGGAAGGCTGTGTGTGTGGGAAGGTTGTGTGTGTGGAAGGCTGTGTGTGTGGGAAGGTTGTGTGTGTGGAAGGCTGTGTGTGTGGAAGGCTGTGTGTGTGGGAAGGTTGTGTGTGTGGAAGGTTGTGTGTGGGAAGGTTGTGTGTGTGGAAGGCTGTGTGTGTGGAAGGCTGTGTGTGTGGGAAGGTTGTGTGTGTGGAAGGCTGTGTGTGTGGGAAGGTTGTGTGTGTGGAAGGCTGTGTGTGTGGAAGGCTGTGTGTGTGGGAAGGTTGTGTGTGTGGAAGGTTGTGTGTGTGTGGGGGAAGGCTGTGTGTGTGGGAAGGTTGTGTGTGTGGAAGGCTGTGTGTGTGGGAAGGTTGTGTGTGTGGAAGGCTGTGTGTGTGGAAGGCTGTGTGTGTGGGAAGGTTGTGTGTGTGGAAGGTTGTGTGTGGGAAGGTTGTGTGTGTGGAAGGCTGTGTGTGTGGAAGGCTGTGTGTGTGGGAAGGTTGTGTGTGTGGAAGGTTGTGTGTGTGTGGGGGAAGGCTGTGTGTGTGGAAGGTTGTGTGTGGGAAGGTTGTGTGTGTGGAAGGTTGTGTGTGGGAAGGCTGTGTGTGTGGAAGGCTGTGTGTGTGGGAAGGTTGTGTGTGTGGAAGATTGTGTGTGGGAAGGTTGTGTGTGTGGAAGGCTGTGTGTGTGGAAGGCTGTGTGTGTGGGAAGGTTGTGTGTGTGGAAGGTTGTGTGTGGGAAGGTTGTGTGTGTGGAAGGCTGTGTGTGTGGAAGGCTGTGTGTGTGGGAAGGTTGTGTGTGTGGAAGGTTGTGTGTGGGAAGGTTGTGTGTGTGGAAGGCTGTGTGTGTGGAAGGTTGTGTGTGTGGAAGGTTGTGTGTGTGTAGGGGAAGGCTGTGTGTGTGGGAAGGTTGTGTGTGGGAAGGTTGTGTGTGTGGAAGGTTGTGTGTGGGAAGGTTGTGTGTGGGAAGGTTGTGTGTGGGAAGGTTGTGTGTGTGGAAGGCTGTGTGTGTGGGAAGGTTGTGTGTGTGGGAAGGTTGTGTGTGGGAAGGTTGTGTGTGGGAAGGTTGTGTGTGTGGAAGGCTGTGTGTGTGGGAAGGTTGTGTGTGTGGAAGGTTGTGTGTGGGAAGATTGTGTGTGTGGAAGGCTGTGTGTGTGGAAGGCTCTGTGTGTGGAAGGCTCTGTGTGTGTGGGAAGGCTGTGTGTGTGGAAGGCTGTGTGTGTGGAACGCTGTGTGTGGGAAGGTTGTGTGTGTGGAAGGTTGTGTGTTTGGAAGGTTGTGTGTCTGGAAGGTTGTGTGTGTGGAAGTTTGTGTGTGTGGAAGGCTGTGTGTGTGGAAGGCTGTGTGTGGGAAGGCTGTGTGTGGGAAGGTTGTGTGTGTGGAAGGTTGTGTGTGGGAAGGTTGTGTGTGTGGAAGGTTGTGTGTGTGGAAGGTTGTGTGTGTGGAAGGCTGTGTGTGTGGAAGGCTGTGTGTGTGGAAGGTTGTGTGTGGGAAGGTTGTGTGTGTGGAAGGCTGTGTGTGTGGAAGGCTGTGTGTGTGGAAGGTTGTGTGTGGAAGGTTGTGTGTGTGGAAGGCTGTGTGTGTGGAAGGTTGTGTGTGTGGAAGGTTGTGTGTGTGGAAGGTTGTGTGGAAGGTTGTGTGGGGGGAAGGTTGTGTGTGGGGAAGGTTGTGTGTGGGGGAAGGTTGTGTGTGGGAAGGTTGTGTGTGTGGAAGGCTGTGTGTGTGGGAAGGTTGTGTGTGGGGAAGGCTGTGTGTGGGAAGGTTGTGTGTGTGGGAAGGTTTTGTGTGTGTGGAAGGTTGTGTGTGTGGAAGGCTGTGTGTGTGGAAGGTTGTGTGTGGGGAAGGCTGTGTGTGGGGGAAGGTTGTGTGTGTGGAAGGCTGTGTGTGTGGAAGGCTGTGTGTGGGAAGGTTGTGTGTGTGGAAGGTTGTGTGTGTGGAAGGTTGTGTGGAAGGTTGTGTGTGTGGAAGGCTGTGTGTGTGTGGAAGGTTGTGTGTGTGGAAGGTTGTGTGTGTGGAAGGTT
Organism: Megascapheus bottae; assembly: GCF_031878675.1. Taxonomy (NCBI): domain Eukaryota; kingdom Metazoa; phylum Chordata; class Mammalia; order Rodentia; family Geomyidae; genus Megascapheus; species Megascapheus bottae. Next base: position 32,730,040 of record NC_143511.1, on the reverse strand, counting down.
GTGTGTGTGGAAGGCTGTGTGTGTGGGAAGGTTGTGTGTGTGGAAGGTTGTGTGTGGGGAAGGTTGTGTGTGGGGGAAGGTTGTGTGTGTGGAAGGTTGTGTGTGTGGAAGGTTGTGTGTGTGGAAGGTTGTGTGTGTGGAAGGCTGTGTGTGTGGGAAGGTTGTGTGTGTGGAAGGTTGTGTGTGGGGAAGGCTGTGTGTGGGGAAGGCTGTGTGTGGGGAAGGCTGTGTGTGTGGAAGGTTGTGTGGAAGGCTGTGTGTGGGGGAAGGTTGTGTGTGTGGGAAGGTTGTGTGTGTGGGAAGGTTTTGTGTGTGTGGAAGGTTGTGTGTGTGGAAGGCTGTGTCTGTGGAAGGTTGTGTGTGGGGAAGGCTGTGTGTGGGGGAAGGTTGTGTGTGTGGAAGGCTGTGTGTGGGAAGGTTGTGTGTGTGGAAGGTTGTGTGGAAGGTTGTGTGTGTGGAAGGCTGTGTGTGTGTGGAAGGTTGTGTGTGTGGAAGGTTGTGTGTGTGGAAGGTTGTGTGTGTGGAAGGCTGTGTGTGTGGGAAGGTTGTGTGTGTGGAAGGTTGTGTGTGGGGAAGGTTGTGTGTGGGGAAGGTTGTGTGTGGGGGAAGGTTGTGTGTGTGGAAGGTTGTGTGTGTGGAAGGTTGTGTGTGTGGAAGGTTGTGTGTGGGGGAAGGTTGTGTGTGGGGAAGGTTGTGTGTGGGGAAGGTTGTGTGTGGGGAAGGTTGTGTGTGTGGAAGGCTGTGTGTGTGGAAGGTTGTGTGTGTGGAAGGTTGTGTGTGGGGAAGGCTGTGTGTGGGGGAAGGTTGTGTGTGGGGAAGGTTGTGTGTGGGGAAGGTTGTGTGTGTGGAAGGTTGTGTGTGTGGAAGGCTGTGTGTGTTGGAAGGCTGTGTGTGTTGGAAGGTTGTGTGTGTGGAAGGCTGTGTGTGTGGAAGGTTGTGTGTGTGGGAAGGTTGTGTGTGGGAAGGCTGTGTGTGTGGAAGGCTGTGTGTGTGGAAGGCTGTGTGTTGGAAGGTTGTGTGTGTGGAAGGTTGTGTGTGTGGAAGGTTGTGTGTGTGGAAGGCTGTGTGTGTGGAAGGTTGTGTGTGTGGAAGGCTGTGTGTGTGGAAGGCTGTGTGTGTGGGAAGGTTGTGTGTGTGGAAGGCTGTGTGTGGAAGGCTGTGTGTGTTGGAAGGTTGTGTGTGGGGAAGGTTGTGTGTGTGGAAGGCTGTGTGTGTGGAAGGTTGTGTGTGTGGAAGGTTGTGTGTGGGAAGGTTGTGTGTGTGGAAGGTTGTGTGTGTGGAAGGTTGTGTGTGTGGAAGGCTGTGTGTGTTGGAAGGTTGTGTGTGTTGGAAGGTTGTGTGTGGGGAAGGTTGTGTGTGGGGAAGGTTGTGTGTGTGGAAGGTTGTGTGTGTGGAAGGCTGTGTGTGTGGAAGGTTGTGTGTGTGGGAGGGGTGTGTGGTGGTGCGGGTCCAGAGCAGGGTGGGCGGGAGGCGGGAGGTGGGAGGCGGGCACCCACCTTGGACAGGTAGTAGACGCTCTGCTGGAAGGCGTACAGCACCACGTCCTCCAGCACCGCCATGGCCTCCTCGCTGGCCGTCAGTGCGCATGACAACAGTGACTCCTTGGAGCCTGTGGGAAGGGACCCCTGTGGGAAGGGACCCGGGGCCCAGCTCCTCCATGCCGTCCAGTTTCACGCTCCCTTCTGGCTAGAACCAAGCCCACCCAGCCACACTGGCTGGGACGGGACGGGGTGGGGGGAGGCTGCCCTTTCCAGCCATGGGTCACACGCCCCAGACAAATTTCTCATCAGACCCTGTGTCACCGGCCCCACAGGGATCTCTCCTGAGGAACCCACACAAGGGGGCCACTCAACCCTAAGAAACCCCAACTCCCCACATCCCCACCTAGCACGGGAACACGGGGACATGGCTGGCAGGCCACACAGATTTCCCTGAGGACAGCAGTGGGTGGGGCTTGCAAAGCAGGACCGCGCACCCGCACAGGAGGCACCTCCAGAAAGGCTGTGTGAGGGAAGAGCAGTGTTCCCGAGATCTCAGGACCAGGCCCAGGGGGACGGCTGAGCTGCACTTCCGGGAGGGCATTGTCACCCTGGATGGAAGGCAGGGGCCCGCCACACTCAGGACCTGCCAGCCTGGTGTCCAGAAAACGTCCCACAGCCATTTCCCCTCGGGCTGACAGCCTGCGGCCTGGCCTCCACCCTCTAGATGACCTGACTTCCTGAGCACCGGACCGCCATGCCCGTCCACACCCATGCCCTGGCTCAGCTCCACCACCCACTGCCAGCCCAGGCAGCACCCGGGCTCCAACCCAAATGGCTCCCTCCCTAGCACTGGAGGTGCCAGCTGAGGAAGTGGCACCCTAGCAACACAGGGCACCTCTGCTCATGAAAGGGAGCTGGGCGTGGTGATGCTGCCTGCAATCCCAGCAGCACTCAGGAGGCTGAGACCAAAACAAGGAGGAAAGGAGGGAGGAATAGGGAAGAGGGAAAGGAAGGGGGAAGCAGAGAGCAGTTGGGGGGGAGGTCCAGGCATGTGACCCAATGTCTCCCCCTTGTCACTTGTAGGGACCTACAGCGACAGGGGATCCAGTGTCTGGGTAGCAATGTCTGGAGTCAGAACAAAGGGACTCTGGTCCCCAGGCCCAATGCCAGCCCCACCCCTACCCCAGCCCTTGAAGAGCACCGAGTCCTGTCTGCTTCAGTAACCCCTTGGCCTCAGAGGCCTGATCTGTGAGCACTGGAGACAAGAGCCTGAGGGTGGGTGCACTAGTGTGGTGAGCTTGGCTGACATCCAGGCAGCTGGGCAGCTGTGACAGAGACTGGCTCAGAGCTCTACGGCACACTTGGGGTAGGCCGGGTGGGGGTCCTGTGGACAGGAACCACCCCTTTCTTGGGGTCTGGCCGACTGCTTCCCTTGTCCAGCTGCGGGGGGGCAGGGGGCAAGGCCAGAATGCCCCTGTATTGAGGATCACACTCCTAGAAGCCCCATATCCCAAGGCCCTGGAAACCCAGGGGGACTTGAAGGGAGGCAGCGAGCGCACCCTGCTGGGCCAGCCCTGCCCTGCACTCTCTGCCAGGGCTCAGCCAGCAGGCTGCTTCTCACCAGCCCGTGTAAGTCCTGGGCCTGCGGAGCACACGCCAAGGCCGCACCCTTCTGTCCTGTGCCGAGGTCCCAGCACCTCATCCGAGCCCCAGGACCTGTGCTCAGGAGATCTCCCTGCAAGGCCCAGGCCAACACTGGTGCTGACGACCAGGGAGTGACACATCCCAAGAGTGGGCTCCTGTACCCCCAGCTCAGAGCCGGCCCTCAAGACAGCGCCACCAAGACATCTGCCCAAGATGGACTTCAGCAGCCCAAGGTCCCACAGCAAAGCTGGTGGAGCCACAGCGTAGCCCGTGCGGGCCAGGCTCAGCCAGATCTTCGGCTCTGCAGACTGGAGGCCTGGCCCTGGCTCCACCTTCCACACCCAGCCTGCCGCTGCTGCCTGCCAGACCCAGCTCCAAGTCCTGCGTGTCTGCTCCACTTTGGAAGTACTCCCGGTATGCACCCCATATTCCCACCCCTGAAACTGACAGGCAATGGCAGGACTGCAGCCCCCGGGCTGAACATCCTCTCCCAGAGCAGTGGCCAGGCCCTGTGTGCTGGCCGGCCTGGAGAGCTGCGCTCATGGTTCCCCAGGGCTGGGCAGGTTCCCAGCACCGAGCCCTGGGAGGCGCCCTGCCTGGAGCCGCCACACAGCCGCACCTGTGACATCCAGCTCGTCCTCCATGCTCTGCACGTACATCGGACACTTCTGCTGCATGAAGTACAGGAGCTCCACCGAGTTAGACATCCAGAAAAGAATGTGCTGCAGGTCTGGAAGCAGGTCGGCCATGGTGAAGCTGGCCCAGGAGATGGGTTCCTGGCTACCAAGACAGAAAGGCTAAGAGTTAGGGCTGGAGATGTGGCTCAAGTGGTAGAAGGGCCTGCCCAGTTCAAATCCTGTTAACACACATGTGTACACACACACACACACACACACACACACACACACACACACACACACACACACAGAGACACACCCAGGAGCCTGGCATGGGTAGCTCATGCCTGTGATCCTAACTCCTTAGGCGGCAGATATTGGGAGGTTTGTGGTTTGAGGCCAGCCTCAGCAGAAGTCTAAGTGACCCCTTCTTGACCCCAAAGTTGAATACAATGACACGTATCTGTCATCTATGAAGGCGTGAGGCCTAATGTGAGCGGGTCATGCTCCTGGGCAAGAAGGGGGAATCCTATCTCAAAAATAACCAGCAGGGGCCGGGAGTTTGGCCTAGTGGTTAAAGTGCTTGCCTAGCATGCATAAAGACCCGGGTTCGATTCCTCGGTACCACATATAGAAAAAAGCCAGAAGTGGTGCTGAGGCTCAAGTGGTAGAGCTCTAGCTTTGAGAAAATCCAAGGACACATCTCAGGCCCTGAGCTCAAGCCCAGGACTGGCAAAAAACAAACAAACAAACAAAAAATAACCAGCAAAGGCAGGAAGTTTGGCCTAGTGATAAGAGTGCTAGCTTAGCATGCACAAAGACCCAAGTTCGATTCCTCGGTACCACATATATAGAAAAAGCTGGAAATGGTGCAGTGTGCACTAAATACCATGTGAAAGCAGGGGGTGCTCAACACTGCCGAGCTTGCCCAGCACATGCCCAGGTTCCATCCCAGCCCCACAGGAAGAAATGAAAAAGCAGCAATGAAAGGAAGTTCTTAGGAGACTCAGACAACCATGGTTCCTGCAGGCAGAGGCAGAGCCAGGCAAGTTCCCGGCACAGACACACCTACAGTTTATGCTCTGTCCACTGGGGGGTGCTGTTACTCTGGTGAATTAAAACAGGACTAGCTAGCACTGAGCAAGGCCCTGGGGCAGGCTCACACCCTCCCTGGCCCAGGGTGGAGCGCTGGAGGCCAGCCACCTCCCAGCTGGGGCACTGCCTTTTCTGGAGACAGTGGTCAAGTTGAGGGTAATGCCAATGGCAGCTGCCTGTCACTCAGTCACCCCATCTCCCAGCCATCTCATACCAGCCCTGGGCAGTGTCAACCACTGGTGCAATGGGAATTCTGGGGGAAATAGGCCACACCCACAGGAAAAGTCCTGGGACCTCAGGAAACTGGTTTCAGGGGGTCAGGAGGGGCGGGGTTTTGTTAATCTCCCCTGGGACCTGAGGTTCCGCTGAGTCCCTCTGACATCATCTCATTTTTGTCCCCAAACAACACTGACCTCTGTCCTGCTCCTGGGCAGGGTGGGAACTAGCTGCAGACCATCTCTGCGTGCTTCTCCTGGGGGCCAAGCCCATGCACCCCACCAAGTCTGCTCCTCACGGGGTCTCTGCACTGGAGTTACATGCATGCACCCAGTTACAGGGTCCCACAATTCTGCCAGAGGCTGGCCTTGGATCACGATCCTATTTCACCTTCCATGTAATTGGGATTATAAGTATCCCCCCCCATACAATAACTTTTGAGATGCGGGGAGAGGGAAGTCTCGCTAAATTTTTGCTCAGATACTCCTGGATCTCCAATTAATTTGGTTCTTCAATGCCAAATTCTGTTTTGTTCTCAACACTCATTACCTTTCTCAATTTCCCCCAGAACTCCAAGCAATGTACAGGCCTCTACCAAAAAACAAACACCAGGCACTGCCAGCTGGAGTTCCCAAGGGAGTCAGCATCAAGTTTTCCCCATCTGCACCCCACCAGGACATGTGACATGGGGGCCCTTGAGCAGGGCACAGAAGACCACTCATCCTACCCGGGCCCTTTGGGAAATGCACTGCTCACAGGCCGGAACAAGAGTGGCAGCAGTGCCACTGGAGCCCCAGCCTGCGTGCAGGGGGAAGGTGGGCAGCAGATGGCACTGTCCGGCGGGCTTCCCATGGGAAGAACGTGCAGACATGACTCACGGGGTGCACAGTGGCAGCTGGCCCATGGCTGCCTGGGTGTCCAGCCTGCACCTAGGTGAGCAAGGACCTCAGCGTCCCACACAAGAGGTAAAGCCAATCCTACCAGCCTGGAGAGGACACCATCACAGTTGCCAGTCCACCTGAAGTGGGGGGGATCACACCAAGTTGTGCACAGGACAGGATGGCTCTTGTCTCCTCACAAACCCTACTGAGGACAGTGAGGAGACAGGAGATCACAGGAGCTCCAAGCTGCAGAAGCTGCAGAGCAGCCAGGATGAGCCCAACACGAGATCCCAGACAGACAAAGGGACCCCTTAGGGCCAAGCAGCCTGGTAAAGCCACCACCGATAAGAGACCGGAGCACAGGTGTCTGGGAGAAGGAAGAGATGGGAGGCACAGAGCTGGCTGCCAGCTCTGAGGTCCCTGGGAGGGCTGGTGGGAGGGAGGTGGCCAAGGCAGCTTGGCTGTCTCCTGTCTTTTCTGGGACCGGAGAAACTTGTCTGTGGAGCAACCTACAAAATGAATGAACAAAGCTGGTCACTGGTAGCTCACAACTATAATCCTAGCCACTCAGGAGGCACAAAGCCAATCTGGGCCACAGGAAGAAAGAACTTTGGTAATTTGCAGCAACAGGAGTGAGGCTGGAAATCAATAAGCTGGACAAGTTAACACATGACACTCAAAAGTGGAATCTGAATGGCGGCTCTCACAGGTGAGTGCTATGGCGGGCCCCAGGGCTGAACACTGGAGGGGAAGAAGGAAGCCTGAGCACAGGCTCACTGCAGCCTGCTTCCTGGCTGCATGCAGTGAGCAGCTCAGCTCCTTAATAACCTTCCCATGGTGCTTTGCTTCACCACAGCCCAGAAGCTGTCAGGAAGAGGCAGGTATGTGCTAAGTAGTCCAGAAACAAACCTCCCGATGGTACAGGAAGAGATGGTGGTGTAGACCAGGCCCCAGCAAAGCTGAGACCACAGGCAGTTAAAAAGAAACATGACAGAGAGCTGAAGCAAGCTGGGTAAGATGTAGGCATGGCTAAGCCCAGGGGTGGCTTCATGGTCACTGCTGGGTTCTGGACTGTCCTGTAGTTTGGAAGGGATTCGTTATTTTTAAAAGGAAAAAGGGAGGGGGGAAAACAACAAGTGCACATCAGAGGTGACAATGTTTTCATACTGAAACATGGAAAGTTCTGGAAATTTCCCTCCAGCAGCAGCTGCTAAGGGAAGACAGACTCTTCCTGTCAGCAGGAAGATGGGTCATGTCCAGCCTCACCTCAGCCTAGAGATGCCAGGGCCCCAGGCTACTCCAACAGACAGGCCCCATGTGCGGGGTGGGGGGGGGCGCTGGAGTACTCCTGTACCTCTATGGCCCCCTCAGCCCTGGAGCAGAGCAGGTGGGCAGGTGGGGGGTCCCCTGTCCAAATGCCAGTTCCTTGCCTCTGCACCCCTGCAGGCTGTGGTGCCACCACCACCACCACTGCTGCTGCTGCCACCAAGACCTCTGCGAGGTCTTCTAGGCAGAGGGGGAGGGGTGTAGTCTCATAGATGAAGGGCTAGGGATGGGTGTAGTCTCCTGGACAAAGGAAGGGGGTCTCCCCAACCTCCAGGGCCTAGCTCCTGTGAGGTGTGTCCTGAAAATGAGCTTGGAGCAGGTATTTGTGCAAGAGGAATCTTTTTTTTTTTTGGCTAGTCCTGGGGCTTTCCTCAAGGCTAACACTCTGCCACTTGAACCACAGTACCACTTCTAGCTTTTAGTGTATGTGGTACCTACTGAGGAATTGGACCCAGATTTTCATGCATGCTAGGCAAGCACTTTACCACCAGGCCAAACCCCCTGCCCCAAAGAGGAATCTTGAAGTCAGCTCTTTACCTGGTCCGGGAGTGGCCTGGGTCAGCCCCGCTAACATCACCAGAGGCTCTGTCTCTGTCTTCGCTCCCTCTTGGGAAGTCTGCAGGGCCCTGAAGCACACATGGCCACAGTGTGCTCTGCTTTTTTGGAAGGAGGGCAGTACTGGGGTCTAAGCTCAGGCCAAGCTCTTGCTAGGCAGGTGTCCCATGTCAGAAGCCACAGAAGCCATGTCTCCAGCCTTTGACCTTAGCTTGCTTTGTAAAGTCTCATCCTTTTGCTGGGATCAGCCTTAGATTTCAGTCCTGCAATCCCCCACACCTCTTGAATAACTGGATTACAGGCATGCACCACCACACACCCAGCCCAAGCTCTGATTCCAACATGTGAGGTGTGGACAGGAGTGGAAATATCTCTGCACAGCGGCCTGACTTAAGAGAGCCATGCCTGGGCCGGGAGTTTGGCCTAGTGGTTAAAGTGCTTGCCGAGCATGCATGAAGACCCGGGTTCGATTCCTCGGTACCACATACATAGAAAAAGCCAGAAGTGGTGCTGAGGCTCAAGTGGTAGAGCTCTAGCCTTGAGAAAGTCCAAGGACAGTGCTCAGGCCCTGAGCTCAAGCCCAGGACTGGCAAAAAAAAAAAAAAAAAAAAAAGAGAGCCATGCCTGTCACCACATTCTGGCATGGTTTTAGACCAGCCACCCAGGGGAGGGCCTCCACTGCCCATCCACACAAAGTCCACTGGGCAACTGCTGTGTGCCACCAGCGTTGCCCTGGTACCAGTGGGCTTCCCCTGGCAGCTGGTGCTGGAGAAGGCAATGTGGGGCCCGCCTCCCTCCAAGGCTCCTGCATTTCCTAAAGGGAAGAGATTCTCAGGGACGGAGAGCAGGCTGAGGAAGCCAGGCCTCCCAGGTGCAGGGTGCACTAGTGAACTTCTCATAATGCCCTGGTGGGAAGGAAAAGCAGGGGCTGCACACTGCTTTGGGGGAGGCTGAGAGTGAAACCCACACCTGACAACTGGTTCCTGAAAGCCCCGGGGACTCAGCCCTGCAGTAGCAGGGGCCTTTGGGAGCTGAATGCCATAAAGCAGGTACAGTGTCCAGTCCACTTACAGTTGTGCCTGTTTCTCTGCCAGTTCTTTGGTTTTCTCCTACAATTATAAAGAAAAACAAGTGAGGAAACAGGATAACACAAGGATACATTCAAACACACACTCCCCAGTCCATGAAAAACATGGCACACGACCACAGACACCCAGTGCTATTTATTCTAGGCTATGCTGGAAAGAATACTTAGCCATCTTCCCTTCACGTGTTACTGAACATGATCACACGCTTCCTGCATGCTTCCTGCCCACTCCCCCAGAGCATGTTAACAACCACTCTCTTTGCATTGACATTGTTTTTGAGGGTAGGCTCTCCAGTGCTTGTCTGAGAAAGCCTGGAACTCAGGATTTTCCAGCCTCAAGCCCTTTGGGAGCTGGGCACAAATGTGCACCGCCACACGCAGCTTGCTTGGGTCTTACTTTTTGCCCAGGGCTGACCTGATGTTCTCTGCCTCCTAAGTGGCTCGGATTACAGACGTGAACTACCATGCCCAGCTTGTGCCGTCACTCTTAAGAAATCTTTCTTGGCTGGGAGTGTGGCTCAAACACTAGAGCACTTACCTAATGAGCAGGAGGCCCTAAATTCAAATCCCAGTACTGCTAAAATTTTAAAAAAGAAGAGATAAAGAGAGAGCCACCCACTGGGTCCCTGTGAGCTGTCCTCACGGAGTAGAAGCTGGCAGACAACCTGAGGCCATGGGAACTACCCCCATATCACCAGGCAGCCTGTCCCAGCACTTCCAAGTCCAGCCCACCATGTAATCTGGAGTTAGGCGTGTGCATGTGCATATGCATGCATGTGAGCATGCTTGTGTACACACGTATGCATGCGTGTATGTGAGCATGCACATGTGTGCACTGTGCGCGCATGTACGTGTGCATGCTTGTGTGTACAGTAGCACAGGAGCCAGGTCTAGGGGGCAGAGACCACGATGCTGTCCCCTACTTCACACCACTTTTCTCTAGCTCACAGGCCACCATTCAGTCTGGAGGGCAGTGTCGGAAGACAAACTGTGCCCTGCAGGCTGCCTCTCCCTCTCTTCTCTCTACATAATCCGCTGGCTCTGCTGGTGCCTGGACCACGGCCTTGGAAACTGGGCAGTGCTGAGGCTCAAGATGGCTTAGGCCCAGCAAAGGGGAACATCAGAGAAATGACAAGCCTTCCGTCCAGGGCAAGCAGGGTCCAGCCCCCACCAGACCCCAGCGCCACGCACGCACCCACACAGTGTCTCGGATCTGCCTGGCTATCTTGAGCAGGAGCTGTCCGAATGTGCTTGGTGCAAAGTGAGTGGCTGAGTGCTGAATGCACAGGCAGAGGAGGAAGGCAGGCGTCAGCTTGTGGTCGTCACCCCCGGGCTCGATCAGTGTCATGATCCTCTGTAGCAGCATGTCCTCCAGGTCAGGCTCAAACTCCAGGACCAGCTGCCGCCGCCGGGAAGAAACAGCCTGAGAGGAGGAGGCCCCCCGCCCCCTGAGTGCTGCCCCGCACATCCTACAGCTCTGGGGTGCAGCCCCGAGGCGGGCCAGGGCCCCGGCAGGCAGCGGCTGGGCCTGCGCAGGATCCTTGAACAGCAGCAGGTAGTAGAGTCCAAGGGACAGCAGGTCGCCATGGCGCAGCACCACAGGGCCCCGTCCCACCTCTGAGAAGTTGACTGAGATGGGGGCGCCGGCTATGGGCTCCAGTACCAGCCGGGCCCCAGCCTGGCCTCCGTCAGGAGGCTGGTGGCGACGGATGGTGCAGTGCAGGGGCAGGATGTCGGGGGCTGACAGGCTGATGCTGGGCTTGCTGGAGGGTGTGCGCTGACCCACCGTGTGCCGCTCCCGGCTGAGCACGTACACCAGGCTATCCTGAAACACACAGGCCATCAGGGAGGGGGCCTCTGCAGGGCGCCTGCTGTTCCGGGGGTCTCCATGGCTAAGGCCACTCACCCCAGAGCCCCCAGGCAGGAGCTGCCAGCCTCCGGGGGTTACCCCAGCCAATGGTGGGGGTGGGATAAGGGGCCCCGGGGAGTGACTCACATGCTGCTGGCTGTAGCCCTGCAGGAGAAGCAGGTGCGGGCACTGGTACAGGGAGTAGCGCATGATGTCAGGCCCAGGCTCCGTGGGGACAGGGGCAGTGTCCTCTAGGCTGGTGGCAGCGCTCAGGCTGGTCTCGCTGACTGTGCGGCGCAGCCCAGGTGGAGGGGAGCTGGGCACAACCTCTGCAAGCAGAGCTGGGGTTCCCTTGGCACGGATCCGTTGTAGCCTCCGGGCCTGAGCATTTATCCCTGTGACAGTACACGGGGTGTAGCTGGTCTCATGGCCTCAGAGCCACCAGGCATCCCTGGACTCAGATCCCACCAGGTCACCACAGCGCCACCAGGCACACCTCAGCTAGGATCCCTCCGAGTTACAACAGATCTGGAGGAGAGCGGGATGACACCCACTGGTCATGCCTAGGTGACCCCAGAAAGGCTGTCCTTGGGGCGGCCACAGAGCAGGTGGCCCAGCTATCCATATCCTGTAGCTCAGAGGCAGCACCTGCCCTTCACGAGCTCCTACCACACACCCAGCCTGCGGTGTCCTCCACCAAACGCTTGCCCGTGCTGGCCACCTGTCTCCCAGAGCTCCACCCCCGGGCTGTCCTCCCAGCTGCATGGCAGCTAGACTCCCCGGGGAGGGCGCCAGCGGCCTGAGCTCCAGGTGATCAGCCACTTTACAAGGCGGCATGCAGCCACAGTGTGCACTGTCCCCTTCCTGAAGCTGCAGGGACACAGTGACATTCTTAGGCCACAGCAGATACACTCACAACCACATGCACAGATGCACACACACACACACACACACACACACACACACACCACACTATACACAGAAATACATGCACTCACAACCACACAAGAACATTGCATATACATTCAGATCACAACACAGACACACAGACACACACAGACACACACACACACAGCCCAAAAGGAAAAACATTTAAAACGTGTGCTCACAAGCTGCAGCACTCTGCTTTCTACGCCATGGCGACCGGAGCAGGGACAGGCAGGGTGGGTGGCGCCGCAGCGCTGCCTCCCTCACCTCTGCTCTGTCCCCTCTGCGCAGCCAGTGTGTGGTGGCTTTTTCTCCTGCAGTCCAGACGATAGCCAGAGGAGGGGAGGACAGCAAGCAGCCAGGCTGTACTTCATGCAGGGCTGGCCCCAGCTCTGTCCTTCCTTCCCGATGGCTGCTGTGCACCTGCAGCCTGTGGGGGCCAGGCGGGGAGGAAGGGAGGCTTTCCAGCCGCAGAGCCAGGCTGCAAGGCTGTTCCTCTGCTGCAGAGCCGGGCCTTGCCCAGAGACAGGCAGCAGGTGCCCGGCAGGGGGGGCTGGAGCGCCGGGACCGGACCATTCCCTACACCAGGAAGACAATGTAGTCCCAAAGAATGCTCCCGCCCCCCAGTACTCCCCAAATCCTAGGCAGGATTGGGGAGACAGTGCTGAGACCTACCACTGTCAGAGTCCCAGCCCGTCGAGGGCCAAGGGCGCCTTCCACAGAAGCCGGCTGGCCCCCTCCCTCCACATGACCCTCTCTGGGACGGGCTCTCACCCGCCCGATCCTGGTGGCCAGCAAGGTGGACCTAAGGCGCCTCCTGGGTACTGGCCACAGCCAAGGAGAAGCCCTGGCTCTCAGTGGCAGCACTGTGCCTGGGCCCTGGCACAGGAGCCCGAGGACAGGAGGGCTGTGGGGCAGCAGCACAGCCACACAAGACGGGATTCTCTCCTCGGGTCTCCTGCTGTCCAGCACTTTTGCACACTCACGCACCTCTCTCATCCCCTGCTGGGGCGCCCTTTTGCACTTTCTCATGCGCGCACACACAGGTTGGGCCCACAGCTCAGCTGGGCCCAGGCCAGTGGATGGCAGGCAGGGCACACTTCTGTGGCCCTGGCCCATGGCAGGGGGGGTGGTACAGTGCCAGAACTATGATTATGTGCCCAAAGTAACAACCACAGAAGCCTTAACAGCCTCTCACTTGCATGTGACTTTGTGACTGGTCTCCCCACCCCCACCCCAAGAGGAAGCTACAGGTGTGGAGGTCCATGGGGTCAGGACCTGGCTACTCTACACAGGGACTCTCTATCCATACTGGGAGCCCTGGACCCTAAAGAAGATAAAATACATGCCAGCGCTCTGAGACCACTGCCCCCACGTGAAACCCACAGCAGCTCTGGGGGGGAGGTCACATGGAACTGCTAAACCCACAGGCCCAAGTTGGAGGTCTCCTGGCTGTGACGGAGGCTGTGGGGGGCCCAGGGGCCTTCCCTCACCCCCCACACCCTCAGAGCTTTTCTGGCAGTACTGAGCCTAGCATCCCTGAGCACCTGCCAGATGGGACTCCCTGCTCCTGAAGCAAACTGACACGGTGACACCACGCTCCCCTCCGGCCCTCCACTAAAGATGGTGGCTAGTACACATCAATCTCCAAGGGAACAGATTGTGGTCCAGGTGGTAAATTCACCCCGAAGTGGCTGGGGCCAGTCACCAGAGCCGCCGCCGCCAGGGCACAGCTCCCGCTCTTCCTGCCTGTCACTGGTTCCTCCATAAATTCACCCCGTGGCTTCCCCTGCATCTCCGCCCTGCTCCCTGGCAGACAAATGCCATCTGGAGTCATATTTAAAGCATTATTCACTGAAACAAGCTCCTCCTGGACTTCAACCCCCCACACTCCAAACTGAAAAAAGCATATCTCACTTGGGCACACATGGGAATTTACAAAGATGGGTCATATCCAACCCATTCAAGTCTCTACAGATTTCAAAAGACTCGATGGAACAATGTTACCTAAAAATAAAGAAATCAAGCTAGAAATAATTTTTAGAAAAGAACAACTGGTACCAATAAGAAGCATACTTATTGTAAATATGTTATTGCCAAAGAAAAGTCCTACTGGTGTGAACCAGGACATATTTGACATTGGGTGACAACTAGTTATTAACTGTCAATATTGTGGGATTTAGATAGACCTTAAAAGCATATGTTAGAAAAGAAAAATAGGAGTCAACTGAATTTCAAAAAGTTCAAACAATTTCAAAAAGTTCAAAAAAGCCACACAGGGGCCGGGAGTTTGGCCTGGTGGTTAAAGTGCTTGCCTAGCATGCATGAAGACCCAGGTTCTATTCCTCGGCACCACATACCTAGAAAAAAGCCAGAAGTGATGCTGAGGCTCAAGTGGCAGAGCACTAGCCTTGAGAAAGTCCAAGGACAGTGCTCAGGCCCTGAGCTCAAGCCCAGGACTGGTAAAAAAAAAAAAAAAAAGAAGTACTCAAAAAAGCCACACAAACCAACAAAAACACTCAGAAGTAAATAAAATCAGAGTAGAAGATAAGACATTAATAAAACAGAAAAGAAGCACAGGACACATAAACATAATGAGGAGATGAATAAAATGGACCTATTTCTGGAAGTACTATTAAGAGAGAGAAGCTGGTGGCTCACACCTGTAATCCTAGCTCTTCAGGAGGCTGAGATCTGAGGATCACAGTTCAAAGCCAGCTCAGCACTAAAGAACATGAAACTCTTCTTTGGAATTAACCACTAGAAAACCAGAAGTGGTGCTATGGCTCAAGAGGTAGGGCGGTAGTCTTGAGCTGAAGAGCTTAGAGACAGAGCCCAGGCCCAGAGTCCAAGCTGAGAGAAAGAGAGAAGGGGGGGGGGGGTGCGGAGAAGTAGCAGCAGCAGCTTTGGGCAACATAACAAAATCTCAAACCTTCATTTCTAGCTACTCAAGGAAACTGAGATCTGAAGATGACACTTCAAAGACAGTGTGGGCAGAAAAATTCCATCAGACTCTTATCTCCAACCTAACGAGGAAAAAAGATGGACTAGAGGTATTGTGCCACCATGAGCAAAAATGCCAAGCAAGAGTAAAAAGTCCTTAGGTGAAGCACCAGTATTGCAAATAAAAATAAATATACAACACATAAGCTTTTGACTCTATGTAATCTTAGCACTCGGGAGGCAAAGACAAGAGGACTGTGAGCTGGAGCTGCATAGACAGACCAATTAACCAGAGCAAAAAGAGGTGGTAAAGTACCTATCTAGAAAATACACAGCCCCAAGCTATAAACACAGCACCACTACCACAAAAAAGAAAGAAAGAAAGAAAGAGAGAGGGAGGGAGGGAGGGAGGGAGGGAGGGAGAGAGAGAGAGAGAGAGAGAGAGAGAGAGAGAGAGAGAGAGAGAGAGAGAGAGAGAGAGAGAGAGAGAAAGAAAAGGTTCTCACAACATGAGGGAATAAATGTTAAAATCTAGAGGACAGAAAGTAGTTGTGACTCAAGTGGTAGAGGTTCAGCCTTAAGTGAAAAAGTCAAGGAGGAGTGAGAGTCCCTGAATTCAAGCCCCAGTACCAGCACACACACACACACACACACACACACACACACACACACACACACACACACACACACACAGAACATGTAACAATGCACACAGATTGGTTTCAGTGTGAGGAAAGCCCTAGATGAGAAGGGAAGACTAGATGAGAAGCGTCAGGCTGCTGACGAGCTTGGCTCTGCGGTGACTGCTCTCTTCCCCGTACTTCCTCAGCTGGCAAATTTTCCAAAGGGGGAGACAGCTGTGAAGCTGGTACTTTGGTGACAACAGCAGCTGTTTCTCTCTGCTTAAAGTCCTAGCTGGATAAGGCCCTCTTCCAGGAGCAACTAGAAACCCAGTTAAGATAGCAGGGAACAGAAGAGATAAAATGCCTGGAAACAGCCTTCCAGGCAGAGAGAGAGAAAGAGGGGCTGTTATTGTTCTTTAATGTTGACTCTTTCCTCTTTCCAGTGTCCCCTGGAGGCAGGCCTGAGCACAGCAGTCCCAGGCAGCTGGATAGAAACTACAAACTTGTCCTTCCCCTAAACAATCTGCACCTACAGCAGCACTGAAGACAGAGGACAAGAACTACAGTGGGGTTGAAGTGCAAGTATCATGGGGGCCCTGGTAGGCTTAAAAACAACCTCACCTGGGGCCAGGAGTTTGGCCTAGTGGTTAAAGTGCTTGCCTAGCATGCACGACGACCTGGGTTCGATTCCTCAGTACCACATACATAGAAAAAAGTCAGAAAATGGTGCTGAGGCTCCAGTGGTAGAGCTCTGGCCTTGAGAAAGTCCAAGGACAGTGCTCAGGCCCTGAGCTCAAGCCCAGGACTGGCAAAAAAAAAAACAACCTCACCATCTCTCCACTTACTAGCTGGAAAGTGACAAGGGAGCAGTCTTACATGCTATTCCTTTGCCAAAGGAAACTCCTGACTGGTAAGCAGGTTTAACACGCCATTTTTGGGTGAGTGAGGTAGCCTATGCCTGTAATCTTGGACACTTGGGAAGCAGAAATCAGGAGGATTGCGCTTCAAATCCAGTTCAGGCAAATAGTGAGGCTGCACCTTAACCAATAAAGTTGAACATGATATCAAAACTACAGGAAAGACAGAAATAACAGGATCATGGTCCAGATTAGCCAGGACAAAATGCTACTGAGACCCCATCTCAACCATTTAAAGCTGGGTGTAGTGTCACCCAGTTACACACACACACACACACATACACACACACACACACACACACACGGTAATGCTTTGTTATTTATTTTTTTGTAAGTCATGGGGCTTGAACTCAGCCTGGGCGCTGTCCCTGAGTGTTAGGGCCGAAATTGAACCTGGGTCTTCATGCATGCTAGGCAAACATTCTACCATTAGGCCAAACTCCCAGTCCTCTTAGGAATTCTTATGCTATCTGTTACTGTTTTGTTCATTAATTTAAACACACACACACACACACACACACACACACACTCTTTTTTCTTTTTCTTTTTTTTTGTGCTAGTCCTAGGACTTGAATTCAGGCCCTGGGTGCTGTCTCTGAACTTTTTTTTTCTTTTCTTTTTTTTCTTTTTGTGGGTCTTTGGGCTTGAACTCGGCCTGGGGACTGTCCCTGAGCTCTTCAGCTCAAGGCTACCATCCTACCCTTGAGTCTCGCTTCCCATTTTCTAGAGGCTTCCCATTTTCTAGAGGTTAATTAGAGATAAGAGTCTCAGGTCCTTTGGTTCCCAGGCTGGCTTTGAACCTTGATCCTCAGATCTTAGCCTCCTGAGTAGATAGGATTATAGGCATGAGCCACCGCACCCAGTTTGTCTGTAAACTTTTGTGCTCGTCTAGTCTCACAGACTTGTTTTGCCCTGGCTGGCTTTAAAACAGCAATCCACAGATCTCAGCTTTCTAACATGACAGGAATGAGCCATGACATGAACTGTATACTTGTCATTGAAACAATGTCTCACTCTGTAGCCCAGCTGGCTCAAATTCTGGATTCTGCTACCTCAGCCCCTCAAGTACTACAATTACATGTCTGGGGCACCACACCCAACTTTTTGTTTCACAATTTACAATGCTATAGACAGAATATGCTCTGTAAATCAGACCCTGAAATATATTGAGTATTGCTTTCTGGTCTACCACGGTTAATTTTTATGATGCTCATTCTATACTTTTCTGGTGGTTCTGGGGTTTGAACTCCTATTTACTAGGCACAGTCTCTAACACTTGACTCATGCGAGTAGACTTATTTGTTTTTGTATTTTTCAAGTAAGGTCTAGTATTTTTGCCCAAGGTCAGGCTCAAACCTCCATCTTCCTACCAGTGCCTAGGATTATAGGCATGAGTCACACGTTGCTTATTGATTAATCCAAGGCTGGCCTCAAACTCAGATCCTCCTAGTTTCTGCCTTCTGACCAGCTGAGACTCTAAGTATGTGCCACCATGCCTGATCTGGCCCAATGCTTACGAAATATTTTGCAATTGTTGGGCGAAGAGTTCTACAATAAATGTCCACAAGATTACTGAAGGCAAAAAATTTGGCCAGACAATAAGCCCTGACCATCTGCCAACATGTCATCTGCCTGCTTCCATTCTACAAAGTAGTCCAGTAGTTATGATGGAGACTGTGTGGCTCTACAATACAATACTAAGTGTTTAGTAACTAGCTTTTTTTTTTTTTTTTTGCCAGTCCTGAGGCTTGAGCTTAGGGCCTGGACAATGTCCTTGGACACTTTTTGCCCAAGGTTAGCACTCTGCCACTTGAGCCACAGCACCACTTCTAGCTTTTTCTGAGTATATAGTACCAAGGAATCGAATCCAGGGCTTCATGCATGTTAGGCGAGCACTCTACCACTAGGCTATGCTCCTGGCCCAGTAACTGGCTCTTTACAGAAAAAGTTCACCAGCCACTGCACTAGACTGTGCTAAAAATGGTTCCCTTCTTTTGTTCTATTCAATTCCAAGTTATAAACAGCTGCCTTTAAATTTTCTGTGATAAGCACACATTTGAAAATACCTGTCACTCTTCACCTTATTTTTTTAAAAATCAAAGACAATGAGGTGCAGTGAAGTTTACCAATGCAAGCCCCATTTTTCTGGTGCCTTTTTTTTTTCTCATCAACACCAGTAGCCTTGTCTCAAAAAACTCCCCCCCCCCCACCAATAGGCTTTAACTCTGGGCCTAGTCACTGTCCCTGAGCTCTTCAGATCAAGGCTAATGCTCTCCCACTTGAGCCACAGCACTACTTCCAGCTTTTTCGGTATATATGGTACCAAGGAATCGATCCCAGGGCTTTGTGCATGCTAGACAAGCACTCTACCACTAGGCCAAACTCCTGGCCCTCAACTAACTCTTTTGCTTTGTTCTGAATAAAACCACCACCATACCTGCTTCATTCCATTAACATATCATCTTTTCCATTTTCACATTATTTTTTCCAGTCCTGGAGCTTGAACTCAGGGCATGAGCATTGTTCTTGGGCTTTCTCAAGGCTAGTGCTCTATCACTTGAGCCGCAGCACCCACTTTTGGCTTTTTTTCCATGTATGTGGTACCGAGGAATCAAATCCAGATCTTCGTGCCTTCTAGGGAAGCACTCTACTACTAGACCAAACTTCAGGCCCCACATTACACTTTAAACTGATCTCTTGAAACTAAAAGAGCATGCACCCATGTGCAGTGGCTCACATCTGTAATCCTAATTTACTCATGAGGCACAGAGCAGGAGGATCTCAGTACAAGCAGGCCTAGAGTAAGAAAAGTGAAACCATCTCAACAAGATCAAGCAAGAGGAACTGGAGAAGTGCTCAGATGGTAGAACATTTGCCTAGCAAGTGCAAGTGCCCTGAGCTCAAAACCCCATTACTACCCACTTCTGCATGGCTAATGAGGAGTCACTCTGTGTGTTCAAGTTAGAGTGGTGGCAGGGCTTCACTGATACTACTCAGACTCTTCTCCCTTTACCTTTTTCTACTTCCTTTTTCTTTTCATCGAGAT
Source organism: Megascapheus bottae (assembly GCF_031878675.1). NCBI lineage: Eukaryota > Metazoa > Chordata > Mammalia > Rodentia > Geomyidae > Megascapheus > Megascapheus bottae. The sequence continues at coordinate 32,710,833 of NC_143511.1, read as the reverse complement.
GGGGTCTTATTCTTACTGAGACTGCTGGATCTCAGTACTGTCATCCTTCATGACCCAGGCTGCCTTTTTTTTTTTTTTTTAGTCAGTAGTGGGACTTGAACTCTGGGCCTGGGCACTGTCCCTTAGCTTTTTAACTCAAGGCAACCGCCCTATCCCTTGAGCCTCAGTGCTACCTTCTGGTGGTTAATCGAAGATAAGAGTCTCGAGGTAGGACTTTTGTGCCTGGGCTGGTTTTGAACCGCAATCCTCAGATCTCAGCCTCCTGAGAAGCTAGGATTAAGTCATGAGCCACCAGCACTCGGCAGGCTGCCTTTCTTTTTTGGAGTTTTAACTCCCTTTAGAAGTCAATACCGACATGAAACCATAAGTTCTTATGTTTCTTCTAACTTTATTCCATGTATCTTAGGCCCAGTATGACAGATATTCATCAATGCCCCTTCCCTCTTGCAGAATGCCACGAAAGCATCTGAATTCATCGCATCAGATCTAAACATTACTGGCCAGGATTTTAGTTTCACTTTGTTTGTTTGCCATTTATTTTTATTATGTTTGTAATGGAGAAATACATTATCTGTTTTCAAAATAGTGCTTGAAAATACAAGGAGTACAGATATTATATAACAAACAAACTCTAGTCATGAGACACAACGTACATCACATGAAAAAAAAATAAGTCAGATATTCAGGTAAGAAAAACTAGAGTTAAAAATCCCAAGTTTCCAGCTTGGTAAAAACAGGTACAGTTACAGGAAGCAGTTAATAAACTAAAAGGACAAGACTAGGTCTGTGGCTGGCGGTGTGAGACAGTCAATGGCAGCTACTCAGAATGCAGATACCAGGCACCCATCACCTGATTCCTCCTCCTTCATGTGGTAGGGAGGGCAAGGTGGCTGAGCAGGGCAAAGATGTGAGCAAGAGAAATGTGGTCCACTAGACATCGCAAAGTCTCAAGTACTGCATAGCCTGATAAGAAGAGGACAACTTTGAAAAGTTAATCTGGAAGGGCAAAGAAAGAGTTTAAATAGTTGCAGTGTTAGCTCGAAGAAAAATATATGTGTGGCAGAAAGGAAGGCGGTTAGGAGGGGAGACAGAACCAGACCACATGGGACCAACGCTGGGTCCACGTTGAGGACAAGTGGTCAGTCACCTGCACCTGCTGTCCCTGTGGTTCTGAGACATAGATGGGCTGCTACTCCATTGAAAGATCTTTTCCTTTTTCTTTTCTTAAAAGCATTCCTAATCTTTGGCAAGATAAAACAAAAACAGTAAAAAGCTGACTAGATACCAAGTTCTTTTTGGAAATTTTCCCTCTCAAGTCTACTGATAGTGAATTTGGGTAAGTCATGAAGAAATAAGAATTGGTTTAAAATTCTGGCAAAGCGGGGCGGGGCCTCTGTTGTTTGCATGTGTGTGATTGGGCATGAGCTTTCTTACACAGCAGGGTAATATGGTGAACAAAAACTTCTGGAACTCGAGAGATCAGATGACATCTAAATCAGCAATGAGCTTCTGCTAGGGGCCCTAAGGACACAAGCCTGCTGGGTTCACAATACGACTTGGAAAACACATGACTGGTCGGGGTTTTAAACAAACAACGTATAATATTGTGCAGCAGAGAAAAAGAAGGTGGAGGCAAAAATGTTTTGTTTTACAACAAATGATTGAGGACGAGAGACTATAGAGTTTTGTTAGCTCAAAGAAAACGTCTGATCGCTGATTATACACTCTCTGAAACATTCTATAGATAGCACCATCACTTCTTGATCACGTCCCATCAGAACCAAAGACTTAGTAACTACTGTTCCCATGTCAAATCTCTACCCAAGCAGTGAACATTTCGTCTGGAAGGGCTGCTGCTAATTCACAAGGATTGAGCTGTGAGTACCTTTGTGCTTTGTGAGTATATTATGCTGCCACACAATGGCATCTGCTTAAGATTAAGAGTGAAGAAACCTACTCAGGAGAAAAAAAAAATTAAATTAAATTAAAATTCACCAAGTTGAAAAAAAATCCAAAATTAGTTCTAGTTCCTAACTTAAAAAAAAAACCATAAAGTGCATCATTAATATAAGGAATTCTGATACTAGTTTGTATTGCAAATTTTTCCCAACAATGCATCAAACATAAATCCAGTCCTGATGTAGTCAGGGTACAAATATAGCTGGAGGGATTTTTCTTTTTTATAAGTAGTCCTTTGACAGAGCTAATATAACTTGCTGACACGTTTATAATCTGAAGTGTTAATAATAGTACTTCAAATTTCCCCAACTAATCTGGACTTCTGATAAGGCCAGTAAAGGAAGTTACCAAATAAGCATAAAGCTATTTTGAGTCCTATCTAGTCTGGTTACCCTCCTCCTCCTCCTTTAGCACTTGAAGACAATGGACTGAGCTGGTAGATACTGTCTATGGGCCCTTGTGGTGGTTTTTATTCGTCCAATCTGCTTTATTGATTTCTTGATAACAGGAGTAGGATCTGCAGGGAGAGCAGGGGTACTGGATATATCTGTGCAGGGTATTTCCTGAGATGCCAACAGAGGGGATGCTGTTGGAACACTTGGTGAGCTGAACTTAACTGGTTGTTCCACTGTTCTGGTTTTCTTGGTCCCTTTTTCTTTACGTGAGAATGTCCTCTAGACTCCTACTATAGGATTAGATATGTTTGTAGCTGTGTTTCCTGAAGGTATTGGTGGATGGTTTACCATGTGTGTTGAAGAAACCACTCTGGTCACTGTGGGCTTTGGTGGTGCAGAAATGGTAGGCTGCGAGGGGGGTTGAGGAATGCTTTCACTCAGTGCAACACCTGAGCTTTCACTGGGACTCATGTGTTGCAAAGAAACCTCGGGAGCCTGTATGGTACTCAAAGATGCTGCCATGACAGCTAGGGCAGGGCTGTTTCTGCCCTGAGAGCTGCTGGTCAAGGGACCAGCCTTCACAGTGCTAGTGGGTAAAGGTACAGTTATGTTTTCACTGTCTACAGACATGTGGAGGCTGCTGTCATGTACAGTTGTCAATCTCACGCCTTCTGTTAAATGTGCTTTCTTTTCCTGAAGAACATGATTAGGAAGTAGCTGATGAAGTTCCTTCCTTCTTAAATGCATGGCGGCAATTTTCATATCCACCTCAAACATCTTACTATTCATCGCTTGCCTATACACTGTGTCTGTGAAAGACTGAATATCATAAGTGAGATCGATATTAAGAATGTCAGAGTCTTCTGGCTTTTTTAACACTAGCCCAATCACCCACATTGTGCGAAATTCTTCCTTGTCAGCATTTTCTTTGGGTGCTGGAAATGACTGGGGATTCACATGTGCCAGTGTGATAAACTCATTCTTTTCCAAGTTCCCAACCAGGATTCGAATCTTTGATTCCACCAAGCCCACCCACTCCAGATGCTGTTTTTCTGTTGGCGCACTTGCCAGAAGTACAATGTAATGCTTGTACTTTTGAAAGAAGCTTGGAGCTTCAAAAAGCTTCGACCAGTCTGCCTTGTTCAGCAAAATTTCATGTGTGATAGCAAGCCCCTGTTTAAATTCCTCAATCATAACCATCCTGGTTGAAACGGACACGTTATACGTGGAATTCTGCTGTGGGTACGCCGGTGTGATTATGGGCATCAGATGGTACCGGTCGCTGGGATTCACTCTCGGATCCCACACAGGCAAATTAAGATTCCGTTCTTCAGGCTCCTTGAGTAACACTGGATTTGGCCATTCCCATTCGGAAAACACCAAGAAAAATTTACGTACAAGCGTGGATGCTACTGCATTTGGATAAAGCTGACAAGTTCTGGCCACTAGCATGGCCCAGGAAACCCCTCCGAGGAAACCTAGTATGTTGGAATAAATATTGTGGCATTTGGCCCACAATTTGATGGCTCTCAGGGTTAGCCGGAAGTTGTCAATGTTCGGTACTAGATGTAAAATTTCATCAGTTACCCGGCAACCGTTAAGGCTTCGTATGCATCTGATATCTAAGTTTTTAAGCAAACTGTCATCTCTTAGGTCCAAATCCTCTGGAATGGTTTGTAGTGCTAATCTTGCAAACAAAATATCGATTTCTATCCCGTCAAAGCACAGCTTGATAACTGGCACAAACGCCTCCTCAACCGCCCTCAAGTCTTTCACTTCTTCCTGCAGCTTCAGTTTCTCGTAGAAAGAGGTGAAGAAGTCGCTTCTGTCCACGTGTCTGGGGGCGACGCAGAGCGCGTCGATGTCGGCCCCCTTCGTGTGGACGCCCAGCCTGCAGGAGCCGAAGGTGAAGATCTTTCCCCCGACGCTGTCCACCACGGCCTGCGGGAGGCTGCGGCTCTCGCTGATCTCCCGGATCCAGGCCTTCACCAGATTATTTAATTTTTCCAAAATTAGAATCCTGCGCTGCAGTTCCTCTTCCTCTTCGAACACCCCGAAGGGCTTCAGGGTCTCCACCAGCCTCAGGGTGAGCTCGCGGTCCGTGTCCTTGGGGGCGGCCAGGCTGATCGGGGAGGAGATGCCCCAGTGCTTCTGCGGCGGCGCGGCCGGCGGAGGCGCTCCCGGGGCGGCCGTCGGAAACGGCATCATCTCTAGCGCCCGCGCCGCGGGGGCTGCTGCCCCGCCACCGCGACCTCGGCGGTCGCCGCCCGGCTCATGATCCGTAGGCGGGAGGGGCGGGCTCCTGCCGCCCCGCCGGCCGCGCTGCGCGCCCGCCGCCTCAAGCGCTTCCCCTCCTTCCCCTCGGAGCCAACATGGCGCCAGGCCCTCCGCGGCCGCCTTCCTGAACGGGCCGCGCACGCGCGTGAGTGCGCACCGGCCGCCGCCGCCGGTCTCGCGAGAGCCGGAGATCTCGGCCCGGCGGGGCCGGAGGGGGGTACGCACGCACGCTGCGAGGCGCGAGAAGAGCGCGACCCCGGCGCCGGCCCGCGGTCCCCGGCTCGCCGCGCCCCCGCCCAGCGAGCGCCCCTCCCGACGCCGGCGCGGCACCTACTGTGAAAAGCCGCCGGGCGCGCGCGCCGACTCCCGGGGGTGCCGGGGGAGCCGCGGCTAGGGCCGCCCCGGGCCCGTGTGCCCGCCGCGCCGGGCCGCTGGGTCGTCGGCGGTCCGCGCTGCTCGGCGCCCGGGGAGCTGGGTCCCAGGATCCCGCGGTCGTCCCGTGACCTCGGGTTCCCACGCCGCCCCTGATATGTTCTATCTTCCCTAGACAAAGAGAACCTTCCATCGTGTTCCCCTGACCTCCGCGCCCACGGGCCTCCCGCTCGCCTCCCTGCAGCTCAGGAGCCTGCACTCCATGTCCAGCAAACGCGCACTGCAGTTACTACAGGCAGCACCTCCACCTCCGTACAGCTTTTGCGTGATCTCTGGTTCCTCCATGTTCTCTTCGCCCGTTTCTTTAGGTCTATTAAACGTAAGTGTTTAGTAGTGACAGACACGAGGCCGGTGCCTCACGCTGTGGACAGTCCACCTCCATGGCTTGCTTCTTTCCTGACAGGGCGATGCTACCGCTTGTCCTGAGGTTTTGGCTTGCCAGCTCATTTCCGGTGAGGTGGGCGCTTTGATCTTGCAAAAAGCCCAACTACACTATCACAGTGCGAGCGCTGTAGCTGAATTTCTTATGCAGAAATGACCTATATTCTAATGGGTGCAATTCTGAATTCGAGATGCACATGGGACAAGGCAAGTTCTCAAGTCTTTACGTTTCCCCACCCCAGCCTAGATCAAGGCAAAGAACATGTCTCCTTTCACCATGCAGTAGACCCCATCTCCACAATCACCGTGCCATGCTTCCACCATTGCAGCTCAAAGTTGGAGCACAGAGGTCCCAACTTTAACTCTCTACCTTGTAAAGTTTTTCTTTTTCTTCTCTTTTCTTCCCTTCCTTCCTTTCTTTCTCCTTTCTTTCTCTGTCTTGAGGCTTGAACTCTGGGCCTAGCCTCTGTTCCTAAGCTCTTCAGCTCAAGACTACTGCTCTACCACTTGAGCCACAACAACGACTTCTGCTTTTCTGGTGGTTAATTGGAGATAAGAGTCTTGCAGACTTTTGTGCCTGAGATCCTCAGATCTCAGCCTCCTGAGTAGCTAGGATTATAGGCATGAGCCACTGGTCCCAGGCTAGTTTTTTTTGTCTTTTCTTGGCAGCTGGTAAACTTAAGTTTTTTAGCCATCAAAAGGAACAGATGCTAGCTGGACACTGGTGGCTTATGCCTGTAATCCCAGCTACTCTGGAGACTGAAATCTGAGGATACTGGCCCAAAGCCAGCCTGGGCAGGAAAGTCCATGAGACTATCTCTGATGAGCCACCAAAAAGGGGGAAGTAGAGCTATAGCTCAGCTAGTAAGAGCTGTAGCTCAACTAGTAGAACACTATCCTTGAGCCAAAAAAGCTCAGGGACAGCACTCAGGCCCTGAATTCAAGTCCCAGTGGGGGGAAGTGCCAGAGGTCTCCAGGGCTATTAAAGTTTCAAAAACAGCAAAGAGTGTGTGAGTTTACAGGACTATTTTTTCCATCCCTATAAATTGCCTTGGATATTCACCCATGCACTTAAAAGATGACTCATGATGTTTGCCCAACACAAAGATTTCACAGCATTAAAACATCAGTAGAAATTGAAGTAATTTTTTTACCCAGCTCCATTTACCTTGTAAGTTTAACATTACAGAAAAGCTGCTGCTCACATAAAGTCCTTTGGGGCCTCATGCTTGCCAGGCTTGCTTTATCTAGCTGATACTCTCAGCTAATACCACACTTCTGGACTTGGTTTCTGCTGGTTATTTTGGAATGGGAGTCTTGGGTTTTTCTACCCAAACTTGCTTGAGCCCATGATCCTCCAGATCTTAGCTTCCTGAGTAGGTAGGATTACAGGAATGAACCAATGCCACCTGGCCAAAAAAGTCTTTGGGGACCAATCCAATGACTCCAAAATGCTGCATCTTTTGGCCTGTAGAAGCCTCTTCCTGGCCTCTAGGACACCTTGCTTTTCATGTTGTCTTTGTATCTCAGGCCACTTTCTACCTTTTAGAAGCCTCATTACCTGGCCTCTATATGTTCAAGTTCCTTCAGTTCCTGTACTAAGCCCTCACCAGTCCACACTGTATATACAGTCACTACCTAAATAAGGAAGAAAGGTGAGAGAAAGGAGCTATTAAAAGAGAGGGGGTGGGCTGAGGGAGTTTGGCCTAGAGTGCTTGCCTGACATGCATGAAAACTCGGAGTAGTGTTGTGGCTCAAGTGCTAGAGCTCTAGCTTTGAGGAAAGCCCAAGGACAGTGCTCAGGCCCTGAGTTCAAGCCCCAGAACTGGCAAAACAAACAAAAAAGAATTTTAAAAAAGAGAAGCTGGGTGCAGTGGCTCACGCCTGTAATCCTAGCTACTCAGGAGGCTGAGATCTGAGGATGGAGGTTCAAGGCCAGCTAAGGCACTAAAGCCAGCTCAGGCACTAACAACCGTGAGACTCTAATCTCCAATTAAATAACAGAAAACCCCAGAAGCGATGCTGAGGCTCAAGGAGTAGGGCCTTGAGCTGAAGAACTCAGGGACAGCACCCAGGCCCAGAGATCAAACCCCACAACTAACAAAAATCAATCAATTAATTGATAAGTTGTTCATTTCCACAGCCTTAAATATCATATCATATACTTACTATTAAGATAGATATAGATATAGATATATATAGCAGGGGAGGGGAGGGTAATGGGACTTGAACTCTGCCTGGGCGCTATCCTTGAGCTCTTCATCTGAAGGCTACCACCTTACCCTGGGCCTGGACAATGTCCCTGAGCTCTTCAGCTCATGGCTACCACTCTATCCTTCAACCAAGTCCCATTTTTTAGAGGTTAATTGGAAATAATGGTCTCAGGTCCTTTTGTGCCTGGACTGGCTTTGAACCTTGATCCTCAGATCTTAGCTTCCTGAATAGCTAGGATTACAGGTGTGAGCCACCGTACTGGCTTTACTGTTAAGTTTTATAATGAGACCTCCTATGACAACCGATCCACCCATATCATCTGGCTACCATATGTGCCACTTGCACTGGATGTCTCAAACTTCACACAGTTCAAAGTGAACTCTTGCTCTTCCTCTATTTCTGCTTCTCTCCCGAGTCATCTTCATTTTAGGAAGTGGTGTCTCCCACCACATCCAGAGTCCTCGAGGTGATTCTTGACACGTCTCTTTTCTGTTTCCAAATATTGTCCATTCTACTTTCAGAACAGATATGGAATCCACCTATTTTGCTCCACCATGTAACGAACTGCAGTCCACACCTGCATTAGTTCTCATTAGTCAATGAGAGTTGGGCTTCTACAATCAACCTACCATTGACTTCAAAACATTTTGTTTTACTGGCCTCTCAGTACACTTGATCTAATGTCCAAAACCATTTCCCAGGACCACTATGAAAAAATCCAAAACGCTTAACAGCCTAGATTGGTTTCTCTCCTACTCTTTCAGTTCTTTAGTATTATATAAGTATTTTCTTTTCTAGTAGATCACAGGCCTTTCCATTTCCTCTATAGAGTTAGCATCTTGGTCTGAACAGAAATCTTCAGTTTTGATATATTCAAAACTGTGTGGTACTAGAGTTTGCACTCAGGGCCTAGCAATTGCAAGGCTGGCCCTCTACTATGTCAGGCATACCTCTACCCTTGTTTTTTCAAGATGGGGTCTTGAGAACTGTTTTGCCTGGCTGGCCTCTAACCATGATCCTCCAGATCTCAAGTCTCCTGGGTAGTTAGGATTATAGGTATGAGCTACTGGTACTTGCCTGTAAGGGAAATTTATGAAATCCTTCTTTTGACTATATAATTTTCCATTTGACATCTAGGTTTTTAGTGCATTGGGGGTAAAGATCTCTTTTTCCCTCCATATAGCTCAAGTACACTGTTCCCATGCTATTTTCAAAACCTTTGTGCCAGTATTTATGGTGTTGTCTCTATTCTGTGCTCTGGTCTCAGCTTGTTTGTTTCTAACTCTAAAACTACAAAATTTCAATTTTCGTGGCTTTATAAGCTGTCTCATATTTTTGCCTGGGCTGTCTTCAAATAAGATCTTCCTGCCTTTGCTTCCTGGGTAGCTGGATTACAGGCATGCACCACCACATCTAGTCTCATGCTTGCTTTTTTGTGAGAAAGACATCCCAAAGCAAAGGAGGAGGTCTCACTCCCAGGCAGGAAGATACAACACCATCAGAACAGGCCTGATGGCTACAGTGGGCACCCAATGGTGATTCAGGGGTGTGGAGGACAAACAGACTCAGCTAAACTGAGTCTAGTGGCTCCCATTCGAAGGTAGACCTGCCTTCCGAGGGGACACGTCCAGAGACGTATATGGCTGTGCTGGAAAAGGAGCTGGACAGCGGATGCTGGTCTGTACCCTGCAATACACAGGTCACCTCCCACAACAAGGCATCACAGGCTGGGGGAAAAATTGCTCTCCATGCACTCCAGCAGGAAGGAAGGGGACAAAGCGGACAGAAAGGCCTCCAGAAGCTATGTACTGCTGCCTGTACAAACATTCCTTCTCCCTTGCCTTCCCAAGCTGTGACAAAACCCACATGGCCTGGCTGTCACCTTCCCCACAATCCATGTAAGTGATTGTCATCTTTATCTTGGTGACAGGACCCAGGCCTCTCCAAGTCGCACAGGCCTGAAGTCCCCACCCCTGAAAACTAGAGAGAAGGAGAGGACCCAGTGCACCTCAGAACAGAGACTGTATTTTCATAGGCTGGAAATCCAGGAACAAGGCAGGATGGAAAGATGAGACTGGTGAAAATAAGGCACTGATATGCTCTCAGGCCCTGTGGGTGTGCCCCAGTGACCCAGAGAATTCATGGGAATGGGAGGCACTTATTTATCTTCTCTCTCTCTCTCTCTCTCTCTCTCTCTCTCTCTCTCTCTCTCTCTCTCTCTCTCTCTCTCTCTCTCTCTCTCTCTTTCTTTTTTGCCAGTCCTGGGTCTTGAACTCAGGGCCTGGGCACTGTCCTTAGGCTTTTCTCAGGACTAGAGCTTTACCACTTGAACCACAGCACCATTTCTGGTTTTTTTCTATGTATGTGGTACCAAGGAATGGAACCCGGGTCTTCATGCATGCCAGGCAAGCACTCTACCACTGGGCTAATTCCCAGCCCAGGCACTCTTATTTTTAAGCCCTCAGAAGCCCCTAGCAACCTCCTCCACCCTGGGGACCCTAGTGACTTGGCAGGAGCTGGACCTGCTGTGTGCTGGGAGTCTCTGTGAGGCTTTAACTACTTCCAGCCCCTGAAGCTCAGAGACTGCTCCAGCCACAAAGCAGGACTCCTAATCCAGGAAGGGAAAGGACAAGCTGATAAGATCTCTGTGACAGACAAGAGACTTAAACTGCCTGCAAGGAAAGCAGGCAGACAAACCCACCCCAAACGAGGATAGTTCCCCAAGATGGAAAGGTGCACCCTGACCTGACAGGAGTCACCCCATGGGGACCAGATCACTCCCAAGTGATGACAGATAACAGGAAGCAACTTCTCCAACTCAACCAGAACTAAGATAAGGAGCAACCAGGTTTCACTGGGACCTGTGACATTCCTTTCCCTGCACCAGAGCAACACAGAGTGTACAGGGCATCCTGTGAGGACAGGCAGGCACCTCAGAGCCCCACTGACACCCCAGGAGGCTCAGAAAAGCCAGGCGCCCCTGCCAGGGCATGTAGAGTGGGGGTGTAGCAAAGCAGAGAGAAGTCTCATGAGCTACTATCTTTCTCCAGTCACCAAGCCACTACAATGAATAACTCCTTGCTTCCTGTCACCTCCTCACAGCCACTTGGGAGTCTCTGCCTTCAGCTGTTCCTAAGGCAAGACAGAAGAGCCACTGGTGTTCAGCCACAAGTCTTGAGGCACAAGCTATCGTGACATCGATAAGAACAGCCAAGGTCCCTTTTGGTCCTGCAAGCTACATAAGGCTGCCTCAGGTCCTTTGCTAAGGACAGCTAGCTGCATGTAGATTCTGTGGGTTGTGTGTGGAGACATTCTAGGTCAATTCACCCATATATCATCAAAGAAGACAAAAGAAGTTCTCAACTCAGAGGTCTGGGCTCCATAGCCAGTGCTGCCTCACCATCAGATTCCTCTGGGGCCAGCGTCTCAGGCAGTGGCAGTGCCCTGGCTGCCTCCACATCTCCCCTCCACATCTTCTCTAGCCCAACCCTCTACCAAGCCCATAAGTGTGCAGCATGGATGTGCTATGACAGCCAGCATAGCTCAGTCCCTGCAGCCCTCACTGCTGGCGAAGCCACAGGCACAGCTTGTAGATGTAGGGGTGCCCAGGCCATACCTGGAGAAGAGTGGCAGCCAGGAAGGTCATCCCTGGTGCCAGGCCTCCCTAGGCAGGTAACATGACCCGTTCCATCCTGACAAGTGGGTCAGCTGCGCTGACAGCTCAATAGTCTCTTTATTGGAAAGGTTTGAAAGCCACCAAGTCAAAGAGGCCGTGAGCCATGGAACTTGCTCTAGCCATGCCAGGTGAGAACCAACAGCCTCCCCAGCCCCTTGAACTTGACCCCCACTGCCCTATACCAACCTGCAGCCACCACCTCATGTGGGCACAGCAAGCTATCCAAGGCTCTACCTGGTGCAGGTGACACAGCACATTGACCTTGGGATGGGCAGGGCTGGGTACGGGGGAAAAACCCTGTCCACCCAGCTCTCTGCTAGCCACTGAGCTCAGGCCTGACATGCTGCCACACACATTATTAAGGGTCTTTCAGGGCTGTGCAGATCATTGTTCACGGCTGCCTTTTCCTTTGCAGGTCTCCCTGACCTCACTGAGGGTGTTCAGAATGAGGTGTCATCTGGATCCTTACAAGCAGGGCCAGGCCCAAGCCAAGCTCCCATAATCAGTCCCAGTACAGACAGAAACTGGTTTGTCTGATGAGGCTTTTCATGGTCAGTCTGCGCCAGCAATTCTAGTCAATGCCAAGCCGATCACCAGCGGCTGACTCCTGTAATTCTAGCTACTCAAGAGGCTGAGAATTGAGGATCCTGGTACGAAGATAGCCTGGGCAATCATTAAAAACAAAAACAATAGTCTCTCCCCATTAACAGGCCATGCCCCTGCTCACCCACTGTCTGTTACAATAATGCTGACAATACATGGCCAGGTATAGTAGCACACACATTGTAGTCTCAACTACTCAGGAGGTGGAAGTGAGAGGATCAAGACTTGAGGCTGGTCCGGCAAAATTAGCACAAGATGCTAGCTGAAAAAGAAACTAAAAGCAAAACATGGCAGCACACATAACAGAGCAAAACAAAAACCCTAGTTCAAGCCCAGTGCCACCAAAGAAAAAAGTGGACACTGCAATTGCTACTTGCTGAGCCCGTGGCCAGGACCGCAGAACAGGCAGCTCACCATCCCCCTGCTACTCTGTGGAATTACACCCATTCCCCAGATAGAGAAACTGAGAACAAAAGGTGTCACGATTTCCCCATAGAAACAGCACTGCAGGACCCCCAGGGCTGAGTGACACAGGCTCCTGGTCCAGCCCAAGGGCCCACGCTGCCACTGTGGCTATCCTGAACAAGGACACCATGACCTAGTGGGCTGATACAGGAGGCCGGGCTGGAGGAACTGAACTGTCACAGCACTCTAAGGGTCACATGGGGCGCCAAAAGGATGGGGCTCTTTCCACCATGAAATGCCAAGAAGCCAAGTACTGAGTATCCGCAGGCTGTTAGCATTGTTTTGACTCGGGTGACAAGACGCCAAATCCTCTTTTTCATATAAAACAATTGTGTGTAACACCAAGTGAAGAAAACACCAAACATTACACAAAAAACTAAGATTATTTTGGCATGTTAGGAAGGTGGTTCAAGTCTGTTCTTCTTCCTACTTGGGAGGCAGAGACGGGAGGAGTGTGATTCAAGGCCAGCTCAGGCATGAAAGATGGAGAAACTCCACCTCAAACAATTTCTGGGCATGATGGCACATGCCTGTCATCCCCAGCGATGTGTGGAAGCACGAGTAGGAAGACCACAACTCAGACAGTCCTAGGCATAAAGTAGACTTTTATCTTGCAAATAATGCAAAAAGGAACTGGAGGTTAGGCTTCAGTGGTATAGCACCTACTTAGGAAGTAGAGGCCCTGAGTTCAAGCCCCATTGCAGAACTACTACTAAAAACTAATAATTTGGGCCGGGAGTTTGGCCTAGTGGTTAAAGTACTTGCCTAGCATGCACGAAGACGCTGGTTCGATTCCTTGGTACCAAATATATGGAAAAAGCCAGAAGTGGTACTGAGGCACAAGTGGTAGAGCTCTAGCCTTGAGAAAGTCCAAGGACAGTGCTCAGGCCCTGAGCTCAAGCCCAGGACTGGCAATAAATAAATAAATAAATAAATAAAAAATAAAAACTAATAATTTTATGGCACATCTATATTAAAATAACCAAGTATCTGGGCGCTGGTAATCCTAGCTACTTAGGAGGCTGAGATCTGAAGATCATGGTTCAAAACCTGTCTGAGCACAAAAGTCCGAGAGATGGGGTTGGGAGTTTGGCCTAGTGGTAGAGTGCTTGCCTAGCATGCACAAAGACCTGAGTTCAATTCCTCAGTACCACATACATAGAAAAAAGTCAGTAGTGGTGCTGTGGCTCAAGTGGTAGAGCTCTAGCCTAGAGAAAGTCCAAGGACAGTGCTCAGGCCCTGAGCCCAAGCCCAGGACTGGCAAAAAAAAAAAAAAGTCCATGAGACTTTTTCTCTCTAATTAGCCACCAAAAATCCGGAAGTGGCACTGTGGCTCAGTGAGTGGTAGAGCATTAGCTTTGAGCTGAAGAGATCACGGACAATGCCCAGATCCCAGAGTGAAAGCCCCATGACTGAAAAAAACTAATGGAATAAACAAAATAACCAAGTTTGATGGCGGAACAGCGTCTGCCCATGCCAGGCAATGCTTTACCACTTGAGCTACGTTCCTATTTTAATTGTTTTTTGAGACAGAGTCTTAACAAGTTGGCCAGTACTGGTCTTTATCTCACAATCACCCTGCCTCTACCTCCCGAGTAGCTGGGATTACAGGTGCGAACCATCAGGCCCAGCCAATAGCCAACTTCTTCCTACCAACTGAAAATCAACAGACACAAAGCTGTCACCAGCTGCTGTCAGGCCCTTAAGGCCAAGGCTGCAGAGTGGCCAGTTCTCAGCCCAGCTACCTGTAGCTCAACCCTCACCCCAAGAGCAGCCTCTGGTCACTTCAGGTACCACAGGCCCATTGCACTTGGGTGCAGCTGCTCACCACAGGCCACCTGGTGATGTCATCTGTGTTTGTGATGGATTCCCTCACTGTTATTTGTCTGATCACTCCAAGGCCCATAGCACATCTGGATGAGACTCTGCGACAGAGTCACAGGGCTACCCGGCTGGAAGGCGAAGTCTGGCTGCCCCAACATGTCAGGAAAGGCCATTGGGAGCCACTGTAGTGCACCCACTGGGCACGCTATCCCAGACCTGGAGGTTAAAGCCCTGGGTCTCAGAGGAACTGTCCAAAGGCTCACAGCAGCTCCACTGGCCCCAGAGCAACCCCACCCATCACCTGTGTTCTTGTGCCACACCTACCTCTGCTCCTAGCCGGAGCCCCCAGCCTTCCTCACCTGCTGTGGTGGTGTCCACGTCCTTGGCTGTGAGTGCTTCCACGTCGGATCTCTTTCTTAGCTCAAACCTCCGAGACAAGCCTTCTCGGGGTTTCCATAACTCCTGGATCAGGAGAGGCTTCTCGTTGTCCCCAAATACCCGGAAGCACTGGGCTTGCCACCTCTGCCCGGAGTCCCCAGTCTGGCCCACCACGTCACACAGCACATATTGGCTGGCATGCTCGGGGTCCAGTGAGTAGCGCTCCAGGGCCTCCTTAACCAGCTCCTGGGCACTGGAGGTGCCAGTAGCGAGAACGCTCTTATAATGAGTGCCTGAGCACACACTGTCCCCAAACACCTTCAAGACCCCGGGTGCTGAGAGCTGGGTGGAGAGCTCAGCTGGGTCATCACTGGCACCCAAGCTGCAGAAGGTGGCATCCAGGTCCCGGTACTTATAGCTCAGTGTCCGGGACAGCATGCTGGACAGCAGCTGGCCCTGCCTCTTCAGCTTGCTCTTGGCAGGAGGAGACATGATGAAGTGAGTCCCATAAAACATGGTGGGCAGGTCTTCATGGATGACATCCAAAGGCTTCAGCCAAACGCTGTGAAAGGGCCAAGGCCTAGGAGAACAAAGAGAGACCTGTCGGCACCAAATGCCACAAGCATCAGGGTGAATGAGGCTGGGGGCAATGGTGACAACTCTAACCCCAGCTACTTAGGAGGCAGAGATCAGGAGGATTGAAGTTTGAGGCCAGCCCCAGCAAAAAGTTCTCAAAAACAGAACCCATCTCAATCAGGCATGGTGATACACCTGTGATCCTAGCTACACAGAAGACCGTAAATAAGGTCCCGGTTCACCCCAGGGAAAAATATAGGATCCCATCTAAGAAATAACCTGAAATAAGGGGTTAGGAATGTTGCTCTAATAGTAGAGCATTTGCCTAGCAAGCACAAGTCCCTGACTCCACCCAGTAGACAGACATACATACTCAAGGACAGACTCCAACAAAACTAAGCAGAAGACAGGACTGCAGCCTATGGGTCCAAGTGAAATAGGGTTGATGGGCTGAGGCACGCCTATGAGAAAACCACTACTAGGAAGCAGGCTGTGGTCGCTGAAGGTATGCCACTCCACCTAGGACTCCAGATTCCGGGAAGCACTGGGCACTGCTGGCTGAACATGGAAGGGCTTGCAAGCAATCTCAGCAAGAATGGCTATGTCCAAGGCCCACCATCCAGCAAAATCACAGCAGAGAAACATGCTGAACGTTGGAGGGCAAAGCCTGGCCTCTCTGTGGACTCGATTTCTCCTACACTACAGGGTGGAAACCAAACCTGTCACACACACATAGAGGAGTCAGGGAGATGGGCAGATCTGCTGGCACAGCAAGAGTGACAAGCAAGCAGACTCCCACAATCAGGCAGAAAAAACAGGTCCTGTAGGGAGGATGCTTCCCTAAGATGCATGTGGCTTAGCAGACACAAAGGGCTCTTCCAGAAGGGGGGAGGCATGCCTGGAATGTGTGTATTCCACCCACCAGGGCCAGCAGCGCCAGCCCCAGGATGCAGGGAGCACTGGGAAGCCTCAGTGTCCTGTGTTACAGACTTAATCCTAATGCCCTGGGTGCCCCATGAGCTTACAGGGGGCATAATCGGTCTTCATCACAATCTAAGCCAGACAGGATGGCAGAGGGAAAGACTCTGCAGGCTTTGCTAGGAGACAAAACTCTGAAAAGCTGAGTGCACATCTCCTGGTGACCGCACCCCACTTCTGATCACACCCCACTTTGTGCTCATGTCCCCACACAGACCAGCGAGCCAGGAGAGATGTCATTTCTAGAGAGCTCAGGAAAGATTGGCTTAGGACCCAATGAATGGCACTTGTCACTGTGCCTGTGGGCCAGCCAGCTTCACTGAGGTCCCCAGCCTTGGAAAGTGGGTACTCAAGACAG
The DNA here is from genome assembly GCF_031878675.1 of Megascapheus bottae. Classification (NCBI taxonomy): domain Eukaryota; kingdom Metazoa; phylum Chordata; class Mammalia; order Rodentia; family Geomyidae; genus Megascapheus; species Megascapheus bottae. The sequence continues at coordinate 32,694,317 of NC_143511.1, read as the reverse complement.
AGCATTTAGGGGACCCCGCCAAAGACCTCCAAAAACCAACACAAGCAGCTGCTGTAACAACACACCAGGCTCCAGCCACTCTTGGGGGGTGACATGTGTATTAACAGTAAAAATGTTTGAAGTTACGAGAGAAATCCAGAGCCAGGCAATTCTGGATGCTTGGGAGGTGGAGAAGGGATGATTATGAGTTCCAAGCCTGCCCAAGCAAAGTTAAAGCGACACTTAAATCAAAAGCAAAATATAAACAAAAGGGATAGGGTCTGACTGACTCTATTGCTTCAGCACTTGACTGTACAAATGCAAAGTCCTGGGTTCAATCCCCAGTACTTGAAAACAAACAAACAAAAAAAATGTTTGGAATCAAAGCATTCAAGCAGCCTGTAGCCTCTCAAACTCAGCCACAGTCCTAACCAAGAAACCTCCCCACCTGCCTGTTCCAATGTCTCCGGCCAATGTACACCCTCAAACCACTAGGCTCTCCACAAACTTTCACCTCCCTGGAGCACAGTGAATCTCCCTGCTGAAGGGTCTCCCAATTGAGACCAAAGTGGGAAACTGGCTTGGCCAACAGAAGCTTTGGCCACTGGAGATGATATCTAAGTTCCCAGAGGTAGATAGGTGAAAAGTCCTCACATAAACCCAAGTGTTAAAGGCTAAGTGGGACGTGACTAGCATCTTGCATTCAAGGGTGGATGCAGTTGGGAAACTGTCACTTCCCACCTTTGCTTAAAAAAAAAAAAAAAAAACGGCTCCTAGCTACTCAGGAGGCTGAGATCTGAGGTTTGAAGTTCAAAGCCAGCCTGGGCAGGAAAATCTGTGAGACCCTTATCTCCAATTAACCATGGAAAAACTGAAATAAAGCTGTGGCTCAAGGGGCAGAACACTAGCCTTGAGCAAAAATGTTTAAGGATAGCACCCCGAGCCTGAGTTCAAATCCCAGGACTGACACATGAAAACGAAAGAAAGAAAAACAGAAAATTACAAATATGTCCACTGCTAGATCCCCTGAGCAACCCCTCCCCCAGCTGAAGCTTCAAGCACACCCCTCTTTTTTTGCAGCAACTTCTTGGGGCAGAATCTACGGAAGAGTTGGGAAAATCTTAAAAAGTAGAAAGACTGGGCTGGGAGTTTGGCCTAGTGGTAGAGTGCTTGCCTAGCATGCACAAAGACTCAGGTTGGATTCCTCGGTACCACATACATAGAAAAAAGCTGGAAGTGATGCTGAGGCTCAAGTGGTAGAGCTCTAACCTTGAGAAAGTCCAAGGACAGTGCTCAGACCCTGAGCTCAAGCCCAGGACTGGCAAAAAAAAAAAAGTAGAAAGGCCATGTCAGCAGGGAGAGGGTGACTCATTGCTCTGCAATACATCCTTAACCCCAACCAGTCCCTGCTAACCCTGAGTCTTACCCATTTTTCTTGGGGGGAGGGGGGGAAGGGGTAGGTTCAGAAAGCTCTTTTCCTCAGACTATCATCCCTCTGGGGCCATGTGCACACATGCCACCTCCCTTCTCCTAATGAAGTGCAGAGTTCAGGAACAAATCCTACAGAGTGGAGCTTGCCCTGGGTAACCAGATCTGTTTTTCTTTTTCTTTTCTGGAAGTGTGACCTGCCTTTGCCTTCACTGCCCAATTCTCACCTCGGTCACACAAACACTTGGGGACAGCTCAGGGCCCTGAGAGCCAGGGTGTATGCTCTCAACGAATGAGTCTCATTTCTGATGGAAAAACAAGCTTAAGTCACAGCAGCAGGACAGTGAGGTCAGTGCCGGCTGACATGGGTGGAGGGACGTCTTTCTGTTCCAACAGGACAATGTGGAACCCATTATCATTCCAGCAGGAGGGAAGAGGAAGAGCAAACTGTGCACAGAGCCTTGTCCCCCAACCTCCACGAGCCCTAGCTTTACAGCTCCAGCCGGAGAGAGGCTTGCCTTGCGAACCTAATTCCATTAGGTCTCACTTTCCCGGAGTTGCTCTCTTAGGAAGGCATTGCCTTCTCCCCAGTGGGATTAGAAACCGCCTCCTCTCTGGAATGCATTAGGTGCGGAGACACTAGTAATCAAATTCTTTTTGGCAATTCAGATTAACCAAACACTTGACAGGCGACAGGAGCCGGGTAGGCAGGTCTGCAGCCCGCCAGGCCCCACCCCTGGGTCCCCGGGGACCGAGGCTCGTTCCCTCCACGGGGGAGGGGGAGGGGGGGACAGGCGCTCCAGCTCGGCATCTGTCTCCTCAGACGCGATACTTAATGGGGGGGGGGTGGCTGGAAAAGGTACAGAAATAGCTGGGAAACAAGGCCCATCCCGGGCACACGGGCGTGGGAACCGTGCGTGTTGGGAGATGGGCGTGGGCGGGAGAGTGCGGGACCCCACGCAGCGCCCCTTCCAGACACTGGGGGAAGGGAGGGGGCGAGGGCCGGAAATCAGCCAGTACCCTGGGGGTGGGGGGAGCCAGACCCCTGGGGGCCTCCGAGTCCCGGGGGAAGCGGGAGGGCCAGGCCACACGCGCCAGCCCGCCTAGGGGTTGCCGCCCCCCACGCCCCCGCGGCAGCGCTCGCCGGTTGCCATGGTAACCGCGCAAGCCGGCTTTCCCTCCCTCCCCCCCCCCCCCCGCCCTTCCCCGCGCCCCACTTCGCCGCGGGAAAGATGCCCCCGTGCGCCTCGGCCACCCCAAGCGCGCGCCCCGCCGCTCCTTCAGCTTCGGGCTTCTGCGCCCCCAGGACCCGACAGTCCAAGTCCCGGACGACCCTCGCCTTCGCCGTCCCTCCTCACGCGCCCCGCACTCACCTCCAGCACAGCCCGCTGCCGCCGCCGCCGCCGCCGCCGCCGCGTCCCGCGAGGCTCCCACGGCCGCCGTTAACCGGAGCCGGTGCCCGCGACTCTCGCGTGCCGCGGCGCCTCCTGCCGGCCGCGCAACGGGCAAGGCGGGGCTTTGGGGGGAGGAGCCTGTGAGGGGGCGTGGTTTATGGGTGGGACTTGAGAGGGCGTGGTTTACGGGTGGGACTTGAGTGGGCGGGGCACAAGAAGAGGCGGGCTGACAGTTGGCATCCGGCTTTCGATAGGCAGACACAAGTCCCTAGGGGCGGAGCCTCCCGTGCAGGGTCGGGGCTAGCCGGCGAGGAAAGATGGGTTGTGCGCTGGCGCCCCCAGCCGGGTGCCAATGGACGGAGACCAGGTCGAGGGGGCGGAGCTCCGGGGGGGATTACAAGAGGAGCGGGTTTCAGAAGGCCTAAGGGGCGGAGCCTCTGTCGAAGGGGCGGGGTCTGCGCTGCGCGCTGTCCCTGAGCTCTTCAGCGCCAGGCTACCGCCCTACCCCTTGAGCCACAGGGCCACTTCTGGTCTTCTGGAGGGTAATTGGAGTCTCAAGGACTTTTATGCCCAGGCTGGCTTTGAACCGCGATCCCCAGATCTCAACCTCTTGAGTAGCTAGGATTCCAGGCATGAGCCACCGCGCGGCTTCCTTGGACACTTTTTGCTCAAGGCTAGCGCTCTGCCACTTACGCATGTGGTGCTGAGGAATCGAACCCGGGGCTAATGGCATGCTAGGCTAGCACTCTACCACTAGACCATACTCCTGGCCCTCGGCTCCACGTTCTTGCCGTCCAGAGCCAATGCCCTCTTCCCATCCAGCAGCCAGAGTTTTATTATTTTTATATTCATATATTTATTTATATAGTTTTATTATTTTTTTATGTACTGAGTACTGGGTCTCAAACTCAGGGCATGGGCGTTGTCCCTCCAGCTTTTTGTTTGTTTGGAGTGGTTTTATTTTTTTGGTCACTGCTGGGGCTTGAACTCAAGGCCTGGACACTATCCCTGAGCCTCTCTGAGCTCAAGGCTAGCACTCTACCACTAAGCCACATCCCCAGAGCTGTTTTTCTTGTTGTTGTTTCTCTTAAGGCTGGCACTCTACCACTTGAGCCTCCGCTCCACTTGTGTCTTTTGTCTTAGAACTTTCCTGCCAGGGCTGGCTTTGAACCTTGATCCTCAGATCTCAGCCTCCTGAGTAGCTAGGATTATGGGCATGAGCCACCCTGCCCTGCCTCATGGGGTATACTTTATAGTAATGACCCCATGTTCAAGGGGATGAGATATTTATGGACTGTCTATATACCTGATTGTAGACCGTTCATCGTGCTGGAAATCCACTCTTGTGAGGCACATGTTATTTTCAGGACCCCACATGCACACTAGCCTTGTACTGGGAGGCCATAACCAAAACAAGTGCTAGGACATACTGTTGCAGATTCCTGTGAACAGAATGCAAAATGATCAGAACCTACAAGCATCTCTCACTCCCTACACCTCTCTTCAGCAAGAGTTGACAAGCTGCAGCCTGGGACCAGTGAAACATACCTTTTGGGAAATGATTGATGGGCTGTTGCTTCAATCAATAGATTCAACCCCAACAGAATCTGGGAGGTAGTGGAAGTAGGGGGTGGGAGAAGTAGGAGGTGGGGGAGCAATTGGAGAGAGTGGGTCACTGGGCTGCTATAAATAAAGTTTTATTGGAACACATAGCTATGCCCATGTTTGCCTATTGCCTGTGACTATTTTCATGGAACCAAGAGAATTTACTGCCTGAAGCCTAAAACATTAGTGTTGTGGTGTGTCACCTGATATTACAGCCAACATTCCAGAGTGATCTAAGAACCAGGAAACAACCGCTGGCCTCTGTCTACTGGTTGTGTGTGTGTGTGTGTGTGTGTGTGTGTGTGTGTGTGTGTGTGTTGGCAGTACTGGACTTTGAAGCCTCTTGCTTGCCAGGATTTTGCTCTATTAGTTGGGCCAGGAGCGCAAACTTGTTAATTGGATATAGAATCTCAGGGATTTTTCTGTCCAGGTTGGCTTTGAATCTTAATCTTCCAGATCTCAGCCACCTGAGTAGCTAGGATTACAGGTGTGTTTCCTCACATTTCTGAAGCCAGAGTTGGAGACCTGGTTTCCTCTGTGGCTTCTCCTTAACGTTCAGATGATGACCTTTTCCCTGCATGACCTTTCCTCCCTGTGTGTCTCACTTCCAGCAGCTTTCTGCATTCCAGTCTTCTCTTTCCTTCTCAAGCTCCCTCTCCTCCCCTCTCTGTGAGGAGAAGGCATTATTGGGGTTTGAAATCTGGGCTTTGAGCTTGGTAGGCTGGTGTTCAACCACTGGACCACACTTCCATCCCTGATTTTGTTAGCTATTTCCAAGATAAGGTCTTGTAAATTTTCTGCCTGGGCTGGCGTCGATTCTTCCATCCTCTCAGCCTCCCTAGTAGCTAAGATTATAGACAGGAGTGACCGACAACTAGCCAAGCTCCTCTTCCAACCAGGACACCATTTACAATGGATGAAAGCCCATTAGTTATGTCATATTTCTGAGGCTGGAAAGGTGGCTTAGTGGTAGAGTGCTTACCTAGCATGCATGAAACCCTGGGTTTGATTCCTCAATACCACATAAACAGAAAAAAACAGAAGTGGTAGAGTGTTAGCCTAGAGCAAAAGCAACTCAGGGACAGTTCCCAGGCCCTGAGTTCAAGTCCCAGGACTGGCAAAAAAAAAAAAGAGTCATACTTCTAAATACAACCACACCTGAAGTACTGGGAGTTAGTTAAAATTTGGAAAGGGCATAATTTAGCCCACAACATCAACTCTTGTCACCTGCTTCATTTCTACTCATTATTTAAGATTCAGACTGAGTGCTGCCTCCAAGATGGCCCCAGGGAGCCACACCTCCTGGTTCAGAAACCCCTGTGGAAGAGGAATGATTTGTGCAACCAGAAAGGCGGTGCCACAGTGGCACTGAGAATTCTGGAGCTATATGCAAAAAAACAATGCAGTTTCTACTGGTGCTGTCTCCTAGCCACTTGCTCTGAGGCAATCTGGCCACCATGCTGGAAGGACCCACAAGTATCTCTGAGGAGTTCCATGTGGGAAAGTAACACAACTCACCACAATCAGCACCAAGGCTTATTTGTGTCAGTAAGCTGAGGCAGACAAGAGTCCTCCAGCCCTAGGAGCACTGAGATGGCTGCATCCCTGACCAATAACTTGGCTGAAATCTAATGCAAGACTGTGTTATGGTTTAGATATGAAGTACCTCCCCCCCAGGCCCCCACACACACAAAAGGCTAATCTATTGAGATCTGAGTCCACAATCCAAGCAGGGATCAGAAGTGATTGGAGCTCTGTGCCTTCAGCCAATGGATTAATCCTCAATAGATTCACAATCTGCTGGCACTAGTGGAAGGTGGCAGAAGTAAGGAAATGGGGGCCCCAGATTGGAGGAAGTAGCTCATGGGGAAAACATAAACCTTGTTTCCAAACCTGTCCTGTCTCCTGTTTCCTGGCCACCATGCGGTGAGCCACTCAGCTCCTCCATTCTCTTCCACCAAGATGTTCACAACCTGACTCAGAAACCAAAGCCAGCCCCCCATGCTTGAAACTTCTGAAACTGAGTAAAAAGAAATTGTTTCTCCCTTAGGTAATTTCCATTCATTATTTTTGAGGTTCCATTTTTTCTGTCCTATCACATGAAGTCTAGTAACTTTCAGCCAGAAATCCACAGCAAAATCCCTCTCAAATCCCTGACCCTCAGAAATGGTGTGAGGTAAGTGTGTATTACCGACTCAAACACTGAGTTTAGGGACCATCTGTTCTGCAGCAGCAGCAAATTGGTGTCCTGCCTGGAAGGCTTCCCTCCCCCAAATGCCCTCTCCTATCATCCCATAGCTTTTTATGTTTTAACTTGGCTATTGGTTCATTGGTTGACCTGGAAGTGCTGGTTTGAACCCAGGGCTATGCACTTCTACGCAAATGCTCTCCCCTTGAGTAGGCCCCTAGGCCTTTGGCTTCGTAGTTGGGTTTCACATAGTATCTCATTTTTCCCCCAGCTGATCTTGAACCTTGATCCTACTTCTACATACTGCAAAGCAGAGATTATAGGATGTACTACAGTGTTTGGATTACTTATCAAGCTCGAGTTCTTTTTTCTTTTCCTCAGCTGTCTTTCAACCATGACCCTCCCAATGTCCACCCCAAGTGTGGGAATTACAGATGTGAGCCACTGCACCTAGCCACTCTCTAGCCTTTTAAGTAAGTCTACATTACTCACACTATGTCCCTTCTAGGTAAATGAGTCATCATTGCTCTTCTTCTACCCATACTTATCTAACAACTTCCCTTTGCATTTAGCATATCGTAGGGCTCACAAAACCCTTCTTGGATTGAGCTCCACTCACCTTCAACTTTTGTTATTGTTTGGCTGCTTTGTTTTGCTGGTCCTGGGGCTTGAACTCAGCGCCTAGACTTTGTCCCCCAGCCCCTCCATCATCCAGGCTAGCACTCTATTATTTGAGCAGCAGCGCCACTTCTGTTTTTATTTTTCTGAGGAGTTTATTGGAGAGATAAGAGTCTCACAGACTTTTCTGCCTGGGCTGGCTTAGAGCCATGATCCTCAGATCTCATCCACCCCGAGTACTAAGATTACAGGGGTGAACCACTGCTCCTGGCTTGGTCTTCTGTTTATCAACATTTCCCTCCTCTAAGACCTATCCCCTGTCTGTGGTATGCTCTGCCTGCAGTGCTTTTTGTGTTGTCTGTGCTCCCTGGCCCTTCTCATCACAAGGGCTCTCTCTATAGTTGCCTCCCAATCATCCCTCGTGATATGAACAGTCAGGCATGTCCTATTCTATTCTGTTTTAATTCATGATCCCTTTTTGTGTGTGTGTGCCAGTCCTGGGCTTAAGCTCAGGGCCTGAACACTGTTCTTGGATTTCCTCAAGGCTAGAACTCTACCACTTGAGCCACAGCACCACTTCCAGCTTTTTCTATATATGTTGTACTGAGGACTCGAACCCAGGTCTTCGTGCATGCTAGGCAAACACTCTTACCATTAGGCCAAACTCCTGGCCCCTCATAATCCTTTTTCACTAATGTGAATTCACTTATGTATTGATCACATTTGAGCTTGTCTTCCTTATAGCACAGGCCTCGTATCTTGTTTACTAGCACATGTGGTAAACAGTAGGTGTATAATAAATATTAGCTGAGCATGATGACGCATGCTTGTAATCCCAGCTTTCCTGGAGGCAGAGGTAGGAGGATTGTAAATTGGAGGCTTGTCTGAACTACAGTGAGTTCTAAGCCAGCCTCCCATACCCTTTGTAGTCTGGAAGCTCCTCAAGGACAAGTACAGAGTTACAATCATCTTTGCATGCTTTTGAACTGCTGAAATCTGAAAAATCCACCAGATATGGAAGGTTGAGCTTCTCTCTTTGGCCACCAGAGGGAGACAAAGTCTTGTGGCTTGAGTAAATGGCAGGATGGAGCCCAAAGGAAAAGCCTCTGGTGAAGATCGGGCCTGTGCCAGAGAAATGGGCTACTGAGGGCACCAAAGGCAGGGAAGTCTCCAGGTTCAAACCCCAGTGTCACTAAAAAAGATTAATGAGACAATTCAGCCACTAGAGTGAGGCATCTTGAATTTTAGTTTATTGAAACTTCCTATTACAGTGGGATGGCCACTCATCATTCTCCTTAATACAAATGTTTCTTAAATACTGTGTTAATATAAAAGCAATTTCCCAAACACAGCCGGACATTGTTCTAAATATATGCTATTCATGCCATTCTGTAGACTTTAGAGATATTTTTTTAAAGGGAGGGTGGGGGTGGAGGGGGGCTTAGGATCTGGAGGCTGGCGGCTCACACCTGCCATCCTGAGATCTGAAGGTCAAGGCTCGAAGCCAGCTCAAACAGGAAAGTCCTTGAGACGCTTATCTCCAATTAACCCCCAGAAAAGGCTGAGTGGAGGTGTGGCTCAAGCGTTAGAGCATTAACCATTAGCCAAAGTGCTCAGGGACAGCACACAGGCCCTGAGTTCAAGTCCCAGGACTGGGGCGCAGGTGCCCACACACGGGTCTGTCCGTGCCCCAAAGTGGCAAATCCTTAGAGGAACTGGGCAGCAGACTCTGGTGGAAGCCAGAGCCCAAATTTGACATTGCCTGTGAAGGGAAGGAAGCCCTTGCCAAGATGAGTCTTTCTCAAGTATTTCTCTCTCTTCTATCCTGCCTTCCCATCTTTCTCACATTCAGGCATGCCCCTGCCCCAGAGGCCTCTGAAAATCCCAGTACTAGCACCCATCCTCCCCTCTCCCCACCCCTAGAACATGGGGTAACAACAACACTCCAAATATTGGTCCTTGATTCCTTTTAGTGGGGCCAGGGTTCAGATCATCAGATTCTCACCAGCTTCTCATCTCTTCCTTTCTGTCCCCAGATGCCCAAAGTGTGACCCCATGCCAACCCCTGCCAAATGCAGCGAGTTTGCACCCAACATCTATTAACCCCATCCAGAAATGGTGTTCCTGGTTGTGTCAAAAGCAGTTTCCAGAATTTGTAGGATTTAGATTCACTTGTGGGGCAAAAAAAACCAACAACACCATATGAGTGAGTTGCAAAGAAACAAAAAGAAACACAACCTGAAACAACAGGGCAGGTTGATGCAGAGTGTAATAGACAGAACAAGACTGGAGGTGATGTGGACTGAATTTCTGGGGTCCCTGAAGGACTAAGCTCAGGGTTACAGCATTAAGAGATAGGTCCCGGAGTTGGGGCCTTACGAGGGAATGACAGCCCTAACAATGAAGTTCTGCAGGAGCCAGCGTGCAATCCCGCCTGCAATCCCAGCACTTCTGAGGCTGAGGCATAAAGGTTGAGAGTTCCCAGGAGGGGGCATGGAGAGGAAGACAGACAGAGAGGCAGAGGGAGGCAGACGCAAAGAGAGAGGCAGACAGAGACAGAGACAGAGACAGAGAGATCAAATCTAGCAGAGAGCACTTCTTCACCTCTTCATGGGAAGACACATAAAAAGTCATTCAGGAGAAGGGTAAGAACCACAGAATCGCCCTCAGCCCCTGAACCTGCTGGCACCTTCATCTTGGACTTTCCAGAACTGTGAGGATGTTCAATGGAAGTTAATGGCTTTAAGCCATCTGGCTTATGGCACTTTTGTTATAGCAGCTAAGATGGTATTAGATTGGGACAGAATTGCATAGGACAAGGTAAGGCGCACGGAGTATGTAAAAGTCTGTATGAAATGTGGGAGCCCATTGCCCAGGCTATTTGGGGAATGGTTTGTAGAAACCGGGGCCTCACAGTGCATGGTGTGTTTCTTAGAAGGGAGTTAATCAGAAAGGTCTGGAAGACAGTGACGTGCACAGAGGGTCAGCTGACCTATGCTCCCTTACAGTCTGTACCAAGTAGTGGGAGGGAAGGCCTTCTTATAAAGGCTGCAGGGATGGCAAGGATGTAGTGCACACACACACACACACACACGCACACACAAACACATGCACACACATGCGCACATAGATGCACACATACACAGCACAAGGATAACATTAGATTGACGGCTACATTGGGGCTATCTTTGCACAGAGAAAGTCATGAGGACAAGTTCAAGGATGTGGGTGGAGAGGCTGCTTGCTTGTGGAGATCCAGAAGATCACGTCTACGGCTACTTCAGAAAACCCCAGGTCCTGTCCCAAGATACTAGACATCTTAACCATCTATTCACGAACAGATCTGTACCTTTCTTTGTTGAGATAGTATTGCTATATGGCTCAGGCTGGCCTTGAACTCGGGGCCATCCTGAAGACTCACTCAGGACAGCACTGGAGCTCTCTACAAATGTGAGTCAGGAAAACCCATCCCATCAATTCTCTGGTTGATTTTCTGCACTCAGAGCCACAGGTTCAAGATGAGGGACACATCCACATACACCTTTTTTTTTTTTTTGTCAGTTATGGGACTTGAAGTCGGGCCTGGGTGTTGTCCCTGAGCTCTTCAGCTCAAAGCTACCACCCTACCACTTGAGCCACAGTGCTACTTCCAGTTTTCTGGTGGTTACATGGAGATAGGAGTCTCAGGGGTTTTTATGCCTGGACTGGCTTTGAACTGCAATCCTCAGATCTCAGCTTCCTAAGTAGCTAGGATCATAGGTGTGAGCCACTGCGCCCAGCCCACATAAACCTTGATGATGAATTTGCCTCTCTTGGGGCCAGGAATTTGGCTTAGTGGTAGAGTGGTAGCATACACGAAGACCACGAAGACTCAGGTTCAATTCCATGGTACCACATACATAGAAAAGGCCAGAAGTGGTGCTATGGCTCAAGTGGTAGAGCTCTAGCCTTGAGAAAGCCTAAGGATAGTGCTCAGGTCCTGAGTTCAAGCCCTGGGACTTGCAGAGAGAAAGAGAGAGAGAGAGAGAGAGAGAGAGAGAGAGAGAGAGAGAGAGGGAGAGGGAGAGAGAGAAACAGGAGAATATTTGCCTCTCCACGCTGGTACACTAAGGGGCCATTTCAGGCTCCCTAGACAAGCCTTTCCGACCCTGAAGGAAGGAGGTGAGAGGCCACACAGCCAGGAGACCAGGAGCAAATTGCTACTGTGTTTCTTAAGTGCTGGGCTTCTGGCCATCAGTGTCTGCCCCAAACACCCTCAGCCTCTCTGCCCAGCGCGCACGGTACTTCTTCCTCACCGTCCTGCCCGAACCTTCAGGTCTGGATAAAATGGGTGAGACAGAAAGAACTGGCTCTATATAAATTGCATAATGGTGCGTTTCCAACTGCAAAATGAAGGCAAAGCCCGGCCGGATGAGCCTCAGCGCTGTCTGCTGGGGCACCCTGTGGATCCCCAATGCACTCCTTGTTGTTGTTGTTGTTTTGCCAGTCCTGAAGCTTGAACTCAGGGCCTGGGCACTGTCCTTGAGCTTTCTCAAAGCTAGCAGTCTACGCTTGATCCACAGCATCAGGTCTGACTTTGTATGTGTGTATGTGGAACCAAAGAATCAAACCCAGGGCTTCATGCATGCTAGGCAAGCACTCTACCACTAGGCCTTACTCCCACCCCCCTTTTATGTTGAGGGGATGTAAACTGGATCACCTGTGCTTGCTAGACTGCTGCTCCCCCACTTGGGCCACTCCGTTGGCCCATTAGTATTTAGTTGTGATATACATACAAACACATGTGTTATTTTAGGTAGGGTCTCGTGCTTTTGCCTGGACTGACCTCAAACTGTGAGTCTACTGCTAACACCTCCCCAGTAGCTAGTGTTACAGGCATGCAACTCCACTTCCAACATCCTTCTGACGGGTCCATGCAGTTACTGCCCCCACACCTCATTCTTTCACACAAGTATAGTAAAGTGTCCCCACGTGGGGTCTTTTGCACTGAACTGAATGGAAAGGCAGACAAGAGAACCAGGCTGGGTTCTGGGAAATCAGACATCCCAGGGAGGTTTGAAAAAAAAAAGTACAACAATGTCCCACTCTTCTCTCTGTATTTATTTTGTATGGAAAAATAAAAAAAAGTTATTTCTAAAGAGTTGACATTGATCAAGAGAATACAAAAGGGGGTCCTTAGATCCAACTTATCCAGTTAAACTTTTCACAGGGACACAGTCTATAGCCTTGATCCCCCAAAAAGTAGCTGCCAGCAACATATGGTGAGGGAAGGCTTAGCGGGAGACCGTGGAGTGGATATTTACTTTATTCCTGCTTTTCTTGGCAGCAGTAGGATCTGAACTCAGAGCCTTGTATTTGTAAGGCAGGTGATCTACCACAAAGGGCTCCGTTCTTCTAGTTTTCTTTATCTTCTTGGTAGGGTTCTATGGTTTTTTCCCAGGGACAGTCTCAGACTACGAAACTCCCACTTGTGGATTTATTGGCATTGGAGGCACATTGCCACTGCACGTAGTTTATTAGCTCAAATGGGGTCTTGCTGACTTGGTGCCTGGACTGGCTTCAAACCCCCCAACCTCCATCTCCAGAGTAGCTGAGATTAATTTCATTTTAATGGGAATTGACAAAGCTACTGGCAGTTGATGGCTGCTAGTTTGAAAGAGCATCCAGAAGCTGCCCATTTTTGTCTGTTCCAAGATTCTGTATTTTTATTTCCCTGTGTGGCATGGATGAATGCTGTCTGCAGGGGGCACTGCTCCTGGGAGGAGCAGGCCCTCTCCCTCTGGCAGGGCTGGGGGTCTGGCATACCCATCAGCTTGAGCTCGGTGCCTGGTTGGTGGCCCCCAATCCACCATGGTGACTTATTTCCACCACAGCAATGGTCAGCGCTACACAGCAGGGCTTTTCTTCCCCTCCCCCATTGTTATTATTTAGCCCAGCTTCTCTCTCCCTGAGGGAAAGAAATGAGGGCAGTGGGTTTCTTTTGGAAGAGCCAAGGACAAGTCAAGGTCAGGGCCCTTAACTTTTGGGAGTCCTGATGCAAAGCTCTGCTCTGCTGTTTAGAAGCTGAGCACAAATGTCTCTGCATTTCCAGGCTTACTTCCCCAAATCAACAAGCCATCCTCCCTTCCAGGGTGGTTGTGTCAGTCACAGGAAGGGGCATCTACAAAACCCTAAGCCCTGTCCCCAGCTTCCAACTTCCTCTCTCTACTGCCCCCTACACTGACCCAGAACTACCACTGGCTCTGTCTGTGCGCCACAGAGCCATGACTTGGTGCTAGAATGGGGCCGTGCCCCACACCATGTCCTACCATCACCCTGCCCTGCCCACCACACCTAAGGCTACCACCAAGTGCCCAGATGTCCCGCTGGCTGGCTCCTGGTTCAGTAGGGCATGACCACACTTCTGCTGGAAGGCCTCCCTGAGCCCATCCCCACCCTGTATAGCCCAGAATGTTCCTGGGGATACTCCCCTCCTGGCACTAGAGGGAACTAGCCTGAGGAGCTTCCTTCCCTGTGTTTTTTTCCCAATCCTGGACTTGATCTCAGGGCCTGGGCACTGTCCTTGGGCTTTTCCTCAAGGCCAGGGCTCTACTACTTGAGCTTTTCTATGTATGTGGTACTAAGGAATCAAACCTGGGTCTTCATGCATGCTAGGCAAGAACTCTACCACTAGGCCAAACTCCCAGTCCTGCTTCCCTATGCGTCATGGTGGACTGGAAGGAGGTCCAGGGCCTGGGAGTTGGGTGGAGACACTGGAAAACTCACTTGGGGTTAGGGATGGCTGAGGAAGAGACAAAGGATTATGAGAAGTGTGTCCTGATTGGGAGAGAAGAATGTGAGGCACAAGACCTTGAGGTCACACTACAGTGTCATCATCAGCCTGCAGCCTGCCACAGTTGGAAATTCCACTTTGGGGGACTCACTCCTTTGGCTGACACTTCTGGGAAGTGTCAAATTCCCAGCCAGGACTTTCATCACGCATGCACAGTTAATAGAACTAATTGCAGCACCTGGGTTCCCGGGGGTCAGGAACCAGTCAGGAACACTCACTAACAAGTATTTCCTCTCCTGGAGTGGGTGTAAGGATGATGGGTCCACCAGGATCCGAGTATGGGGAGCACTCGGAAGCAGAGGGGGAGCCCCTATATCAGACAAAGGCCAGATGCTCAACTCTGAGCTGGGCTTTGAAGGATGTATAGGAGTTGGGGATGCCCCCTTGAGGTGGGGATCATGTAGGTGGCTGTCTTGGGGATGTGCTGCCCAGATGAGAGGCAGGAGACAACTGTCAGGTGCCGGAGCACAGCCAGGGCCACTAAAATGGGACACTAGTGTCCCAGGCATCTGACCACTTCTGGGAAAGGGACTGGCCATGTTAGCATCCTGATACTTTTGTCCTGGCGTGGTGACTCACCTTGCCACACATTGCAGACCCCCATCGTCCGCTTCTCCAGCTTTGGGTCCAAGGAGAGGCCAGACCTCCAGCTCCCCGCTGGGCTCTGATTTCCAGCCCCAGCTGGGGGAACTTCTGGGGAGCCCCATCCCCCAATGTATGCCTACAGCCCTGTGAGGATGCATACAGGGGAATGAGCACACATATACACGTGTGCACGCATGTGTGCGCGCACACGCACACACACACACTCACACTCACTCACATGTACACCAGCAGGTGGAAAAATCCAGCCCCAAACCATCCCAGCTCAGAAGTCATCTGTCTGAGGAATGTGATGAACTTTTAATAGAATACTGGCTTGGACATGAGGGATTCCGATGCCCTGGAATGTGCTAGAAGGACATATAAGGCACCCTGTCTGGGCCTACTCTCACCCACCGCCATGGGGCTGGGAGGTGTGTAGTAAAAGCCTTCCAACACAGGTCAGACTTTTTACCCAGACATTCCAAAGTGTCAGTTCAGGCCCCGAGCTCGGCCAGCCATTCCCTGTCCAGTAAATGTCCAAGAGGCACTGGGTAGAAGGTGGGTCCAGCCACAGAAGCTGGGGAGGAGAGCCCCCTGGCAGCCGCACAGCGGGGCAATGGGCACTTCAGAGGCTGAAGGACCTGGCTGCTGCACCCAGGCAGAAGTCTGGCTGAGGTTGAAGCCTGGTCCTGGGCCCACCCAAGTGGCACCAAGCAACAGTCCAGACGTTGGCATCGTGAGCTCCGGAGAGCAAGCCCGGGGGTCTACTTGCTGCTCTGGTAGACCCGTAGCTCTGGCGTGCCTCTGGATTTTGGAGGACTAGAAGAAATGGACAAGCAGTGGCATCCTCCTTCCAGCTGCCTAGGTGTATCCTTCCATTTCTCTGAGTTTATGCTCCAGTTTCTCTCATCTGCTCCCAACCTGCTCTCTCCAGGAGCCTCCCCGGGAGGGGAAAAGGAGAGGGGGGACACTAGCATCTGGACATGCTCCCCAACATGGCAACTTTTAACCGCTCTGGCCTTGACTGTTTCACAGGTCAAGAAGTTCCATCATGACTGCACTGCTGATGGCTAGCGGCTGCCGTGTGGGAAGGAATTCGGACACCACATACCTGCTGCAAATGATTGGTGCTGTCTACCAAGGTCACGGATATCTCGCTCCCCATCTTTCCCCATGGGACAGTCCCCCAGCCAGGACTTTTGGCAGCAGGGACAGAAGCCTTAGGACCCAGCTACACACACTGCACCACACCCCTTCCGGGTTTCTCAGGACCCCTGGGCCCATCATTCTCAATGTGCCCTTTTCTGGAGATGTTAAGATTGGCTGGATTATGAAACACCTGTCTACAGTAGAAACACTACACGGTTAACGTCTCCCCACAGAAATGACTAAACGCTGCCTTTCCCTGTTGGGGCTTTTAGGGTGATCTGGCTGTTTCCAGAAGGGACCTCAGACCCATCAAGAACTCTACCCAGGGGAGGGAGGACAGGTCTCGACACTACACTCTAGGCTAGAGTTCGAAGGTAACTGCCGACGAGGCTCTGCTCCACGGAGTAGGGGCTGCTTCATTTAGACACCTTGGTCTGCAGGGTGCTGGGCAGGTAGAGGTACCTCCAGATGGCATAGTAGTGGGTGCCAGCACCGAATGCCACAAAGAGATGCCAGATGGCGTGGGCGAAGGGGATCCTCCCGTCGCTCTTGAAGAACACCATGCCCAGGCAGTAGAAGACCCCTCCGGTTACCAGCTCCCAGAGGCCCTCCGTGTTGGGCTGTCAACAAGGACAGGGTAGAAGCAGGTCAAAGGTCAGCTGCTGGCTCCACACCACCCAAAACTAAAGGACCCAGGCCCCATGGGAGGCTCAACGTTGGCATCATCGAATCTCTAGGAATTCGTTCTGTGATACAACGTATTTCTCATATCAAATCTCAAAGCATACTTTGATGGCTTTTGTTATTTCCTAGAGAGTAATTGGATATACATACATAGCGATATACATATAAAAATGCACATGTATACATATAGAAATGAATATGCAATACAAACTTACGTGTGTGTATATATGCAATATTCAGTAACTACAACAGCTAATTTGCACAGCCATCATCTTCACAGCAGTATTATTTATACTAGCCAAAAGTTAGAAGTAGCCTAATTATTCACCAGCATGGGTGAGCAATAAATGAAAGGCAGTATGTCTGCCCAGTGACCTTCAAAAAGAAGGTCATTCTGACAGGTTACAAGGGCATGGTGCCAAGTGAAATAAGGCAGGCACATACTGGTGGTCACCTCGGGGCTCTGCCTCCAGGAGGAACTCAGAATAATCAAGTTCACTGAGACAGAAAGTGGGATGGGGCTAGCAGAAGCAGTGGGGAGGGGGAAAAAGAAATCGCTGTAGAATGGTATGGAACTCTGGCATGGTTACAATAGGAAATACTTGGCAGTCAACAGTGGTGATGGCTTCTTGACAGGTGAATGTACTGATATCACTGGATTACACAGTGAAACTGGTTAACACGGACCAACAAGTGGCTCATACCTGCAATCCTAACCACTCAGGAGGCTGAGACCTGAAGATCTAGGTTCAAGGCTAGTCTAAAAATAACCATCCTTCAAAACAGCTGCAAAAAACAGGGATAGAAGCATGGCTCAGCTGGTAGTACACAAGCCCAGCAAGCATAAGGCCATGAGTTCAAACCCCAGTACCACCAGAAAAAAGAAAGACTGAAATTGCCAGATGAAACTATAGCCCTCTATCACCTTTATAATAACAAAATTATTTTTAAAAATAAAATATTTCGGGGCCAGGAGTTTGGCCTAGTGGTAGAGTGTTTACCTAGCATGCACAAAGACTGGGTTTCAATTCCTCTGTACCACATGCACAGAAAAAGCTAGAAGTGGTGCTGTGGCTCAAGTAGTAGAACTCTAGCCTTGAGAAAGCCCAAGGACAGTGCTCAGGCCCTGAGCTCAAGCCCCAGGGCGGGCAAAAATAAAAGAAAAGAAAATATTTCATTTGGTGCAAAAAAGAAACAGGTAGCCGGGTAGGATGGCTCAAGCCTGTACTTCTAGCTAGTCAGGAGCCTGACAACTAAGGATTGCAGTTCAAAGTCAGCCCAGGCACCAAAGAACGTGACACTTTTATCTCTAATTAATCACTAGAAAATGGGAGGTGGGGCTGTAGCTCAAGTGGTAGGGCAGGAGCCTTGAGCTGAAGAGCGCAGGACAGTGCCCATGCCCAGAGTTCAAGCCCCATGATCCACAAAAAAGAACCAGGAAAGAGGGAAAGGGGGACAAAAATATGATAGGGATATCAAGGTTCAAGAAGTAATGTACCCATTACCTGATGAATGTAACTATAACCCCTCTATACATTATCCCAACAATAAAATACAATTTTAAAAATGAAATAAAAATGTCTTATTATAAGAGTTTTTACACTGCCACCAGGTGTGGTGGCTCACACCTGTAATCCTTGCTACTCAGGAGGCTGAGATCTGAGGATCAAGGTTCAAAGCCAGCCCAGGCACAAAAATGACCTGAGACTCTTATCTCCAATTAACATCTAGAAAATGGGAAGTGGGGCTTGGCTCAAGAGTAGGGTGGTAGCCTCGAGCTGAAGAGCTCAGGGATAATTCGCAGGCCCAGTGGTAGGGTGGTAGGCTTGAGCTGAAGAGCTCAGGGACAGCACCCAGGCCAGAGTTCAAGCCCCAAGACCCACCCCCCCCCAAAATTTTTTTACATTGCCAAATGGGAGCCAGGAGTTTTGCCTAGTGGTTAGAGTGCTTGCCTAGCATGCATGGAGACCTGGGTTCGATTCCTCAGTACCACATACATAGAAAAGCCAGAAGTGGTGGTGCTGCTCAAGTGGTAGAGCACTAGCCCTGAAGAAAGCCCAAGGACAGTGCTCAGGCCCTGCGTTCAGTCCCCAGGACTAGCAAAAAAAAAAAAAAATGCCAAATGATGGTGGCTCATGCCTAAAATCCCAACTACTGGAGAGGCTGAAATCTGGGTTTGAGCCAACCCAGGCAGGAAAGTCCAACACTCATCTCCAATTAACCACCAAAAAGCTGGAGGAGCATGTGTGGTTCAAAGGACAGAACACCAGCCTTGAGTAAAATAATAAACTCGGTGACAGTGCCTAAGCCCTGAGTTCAAACCCCAGAACCAGCACAAAACAGAAATCAAAATGATTAAAATGGCAAATGCTATATATTTTTCCCCAACTAAAAAAAAGTTCATCATTCATGGCAAAATAAAATTTAAAGAAAAAAGTAGGATAAGAAAAGGAGTTCTAACCAGCTTCTCAGAGGCAAACCCCCTTACTGTGAGTTGGTTTAGGAAAATAAACTAGATTTGAATAGGAGAAAGGCAGAAGGAAGAATCAGCCAAGTGCTTGTCCCAATCCTGACTTGATTTCCTACATTAGCAAGTCTAAGAATATCCTTCAAGTATTTCCTTGCACATTTTCAGTGTACATGTGCGGACACAAGAGCTAGTCACCTTAAAGGAGATGGGCTGCATCCACCCCTATTACTTCTCTCTTGGTGCATGTCCATCTCTGGTACTCCTCCCGAGTGTCTGCAGATTACTTAAGTATTTCCAGCAGCTCCATGTCATTGCACACATGCACAATCACGTATTCCCTGGTCCTCAAGAATGGTATACTTACTGTCATCCTAGCTACTCGGGAGGCTGAGATCAGGAGGATCGCAGTTCCAAGTCAGTCCAGGCAAAAACGTCTGTGAGACTCCATTACAACAGAAACAGCTGCATGTGTGGGTGTGGTGATACAGGCCTGTCATCCTAACTACAACAGGAAGACCAGACTAGCAGTTTAGGCCCACATGTGGGCAGGAAGAGACTCTATCTCAAAAATAACCAGCACAAAACAAAAGAGGCCATGAGATGTAGTTCAGTAATCCACCACCTGCATACCAAGCCTGAGGCCCTGAGCTCAATCACTCACGACCACAAGGAAGAGTTTAATAGACTATATATATATATATATGTATATATATATGTATATATATGTGTATATATATATATATTGCCAGTCTTAGGGCTTCAACTCAGGGCCTGGGCACTGTCCTTGGACACTTTTTGCTCAAGGCTAGGGCTCTGCCACTTCTGGCTTTTTCTGTGTATGTGGTACTGAGGAATCGAACCCCAGGATTTGATGCAGGCTAGGCAAGCATTCTACCACCAGGCCACACTCCTGGCAGAAACCTCTCTTACTTTTCTTTTTTTTTTTTTTTGCCAGTCCTGGGCTTGAGCTCAGGGCCTGAGCCCTGTCCTTGGACTTTCTCAAGGCTAGAGCTCTAACCACTTGAGCCTCAGCACCACTTCCGACTTTTTTCTATGTACGTGGTACCAAGGAATCGAACCCGGGTCTTCATGCATGCTAGGCAAGCACTTTAACCACTAGGCCAAACTCCCAGCCCTCTGTTTTTTTTCTTTTTTTTTTTGCCAGTCATTGGCCTTGAGCTCAGGGCCTAAGCACTGTCCTTGGGCTTTCTCAAGGCTAGAACTCTACCACTTGAGCCACAGCACCACTTCTGGTTTTCTCTCCTGAGGAATTGAACCTGGGTCTTCATGCATGTTAGACAAGCACTCTACCACCAGACCAAACTCCCAAACCCCATCAATCCAGCTTTTTGCTGATTAACTGAAGGTGGAGTTTTGTAGACTTCTGTGCTCAGGTTGGCTTCAAATCATAATTGTCCAGGTCTCAGTTTCTTGAGTAGCTAGGATTGCAGGCAAGAGCCCCTACAGCTCAGCGTAATTGAGCATAAATCACCTAATCATAGTCATACCCAGTGTTTCTAACACTCTGACAGGCAATGGGTCAAGCCCCTCACTGGAGTGTTCTCATGCCATGTTCACAATATCTGGATACCCAACTTCAGGCAGAAGGAGTGGTAGTAAGTTAAGGGGTGGGGGAGGGCCTGAGGATAAATCCTCATATCCCCCTGTCCTGCCAGACAAACCACCCAATCCTCTGGGATCTAGGTGCAAAGGAGACCGGGGATAATCAATAAGTGGATAGGTCAGATTACACCTTGCCAAGCCACGGAGACTCCACGCTGGACAATGGGACTTACCATGGAGAGAATGACCAGAGCAGGGAAAAATCCCATCACCACGTAGCAGAGCAGCTCCACAAGTTTGTACCTGGCAGGAAGACAAGCCATGCTGGCCCCAGGACAAGCTGTCCCTGTACCCCGAAAACATCATACAGCTCCCTGATTCTGGGAAGGAGGCTCTCTTTGTGCCACACTCCTTGGCCTGATGCTATAACAGGTGATAGAAGTCCTGTCACTTGGGCAAGTCTCTTTCCCTTCCTGGGACTCTGCACTAGAACAAGGACTGCAAACACTGAGCATAGCGTACAGGTGGATACTCCCAATGCTCTGCTCAAGACAGATGTAACTAGTCAATCCCAGCATCTTTTTCCTACAGAGATGAAGCAGCCACCCTCAACGGAGACTAAAGCAATTCACTGTCTGGGACTGAGTGGTCTCCAGAGGTCCCAGTGTCTCTGATGGTCTCTGGTTGCTTCTCCAACCATCACTTGATTCTTCCCATCCCTGTCATGTGGCAGGACAAGGACTTGGTGACTGCACCCTCCCATCCTGTCTCCTTCATCTGCCAGCATTGGCTAGGTGGTTCTGGGTGAATAAGATCAATGGGTTGAAGGACCTATGCTGTCTCTGGTGGACCTGTGAGGCCTGATGCTTAGCCATGGCCTCAACACAACTGTACCCTCATACTTCTGGGGTTATCCTGCAGAAGAGGCCCTGCCCACCCACCAGAGACCCCCCCCCATTCCCCTACCCAGGCCCTGGCTTACCGCTCGTGGAAGAAGAACACATAGACAGTACCGACAGAGGCCATAATCCAGACGAGCCAGCGCATATGGGAGGCCCAGGGACCCAGCTCCCGAAGGTTCAGCCTGGGAGAGAAAGAGCCATGACACAACCTGAGGGGGACCCCTGACCCTGGCCCTGCAAGGAAGCCAATTCCATGCCCAGAGATACCCTGTCCCCAGAAGGACAGCACAGGGGGGCATGAACTCTGGCAGGAAGACTCTAGACAGGCAGAAAGTTCGCTGGACATGCCAAAGTAACCGTCAACTACAGGCCCAGCGCCTCTTGTTCAAAATGCTCGGGGTCAGGAATGTTTCAGATGTTGGATTTTTCCCCCCAAGTTTTGGAACATTTACACATGCATAAGGAGATACCGTGGAGCTGGGACACAGTGTGCACATGGAATTCACTTCTGGTCCACAAATCCCTTGTGCATAGAGACTGGTGGTATTTTTTTTTTTTGAGACATTATGGCACTATCTAGCCCAGGTTGGCCTGGAACTTAGAGTCCTCTTGCCTTAGCCTCCTGAGTGCTGGGGTTACAGGCATGTACCACCATGCCTGGCTCTAAGACATTATTTTCAGTGCAGCTATGTTCTGACCATACAACTTCTCACTCGAGGCTGAGTGTGGTGTTTTCCACTTGTGGATAATGTCATGTTAGTTCTGGAAAAGTTTAGAATTTTGGAGCATTACAAATTTCAACTATCCAGACTTGGATAATCAACCTGTAAATCAGTCCAAGAAAGAAAAGAGCATTTGAAACCCATAGAAGTAAAAATGAGGAAAGTGAGCTGGGTGCTGCTGGCTCATGCCTGGCACCCCGGCTATGTGAGAGAATGAGCTCTGGAGGGTGTGGCCCCAGCCAGCCTGGGAAGAAAAAGTCTACAAGACATCAATTCGGTGTAGTAGTTGAGGGTAGCGGCACATGTTTCATCCCAGGTATGGCATGAAACAACAAATAGGAGGATTGAAGTCCAGGTATGCACCCAGGCAGGAAATGACAGACCTGGGCTCAAAACTAACCAGCCATAAAAAGGTCTGGCAGTATGGCATGAGTGAAGGAAAAAGGGACAGAATCAAGTTACACATGTCATTCTTTTCATGGTGATAGAATCTAGGGGGCCTTGTGCATATTAGGCAAGCACTCTCCCACTGAGCTATATTCCCAGGCCTTATGTGTCATTTTTGGCACCTGTTCTGCTTGCTCCCAGCTGGTGCTCCATCATTTGAACCATGCCTCCAGTCCAGCTTTTTCCTGGTTTATTATGGAGATGGAGTCCTGAGGACTATGCTGCCTAAGCTAGCTTTGAACTCAGTCCACTAAATCTCAGCATCCTGAATGGTTAAATTACATGCATGAGCCGCTGGCACCTGCTCATGGTTTTCTTTTGCTCTCTGTTTTTTGCTTTGTTTTGTAGGGGTTCCTTTATAAATTTTAAATGCTGTAGTTCCAAAGAAACCAAGGAAAATAAAATAAAAAAAGAAAAAACATTTTATTGAACTTCAAACAAGTGTTTCTCCACCAGAAAATTTGCTTTGACTCTAAAATTAAAGAGGGCAAATCCTGAAAAGCACAGAGAAATTGTATTTTTAAATTATATGTTTCCACTGTCAGTAATACCAATTGATGTTGACAGAAATGAGAATATCCGTATTCCCCTCCTCCTCTCCACCAACCACCCTATCTTCCTCACAGGCATTATTACTCTTTCATTCTCAAGGTCTATAATAATCTTCCCGGGAGCAGCAAAGGCAGCTCAGGGGTAGAACATCTGCCTAGCATGTATGAGGCCGTGCACTACCCAGAATATTTATTCCCTTTTATCATAATTCATGCAACTATTAAATCTTGGATTAGTCTGAGGTTTGAATCTTGTGCTTACTAGGCAAGTGCTCTCCTGCTAAGCAAGACTCTCAACACTTTTGTTCCAATTGCTTTTCAAATAGGGTCTCATGTTTTTGCCAGGAGCTGGCCTTGAACTGAGATCTTCCTACCTCTGCTTCCTGAGTAGATGTTATTACAGATGTGAGCTACTATGTTCACCCAGGTGTGTGTGTGTGTGTGTGTGTGTGTGTGTGTGTGTGTGTGTTACTACAGACCAAACTCCAGAGCTTTACATATGCTAAGCAAGCGTCCTACTACTGAATTACCGCCACGTTCTTTTCTGTTTGTAGGCTGTGGGGTTTGAACTCAAGGCTTGGGCATTGTCCCTGAGCTCATTTTGCTCATGGCTAGCACTCTACCACTTGAGCCACAGCTTCACTTTAGGTTTTCCGGTGCTTAGTTGGAGGTATGAATCTCATGGACATTCCTGCCTGGGTTGGCTTCAAACCATGATTCTCAGATCTCAGCCGCCTGAGTAGCTAGGATTACAGGCATGAGCCACTGGCACCTGGATTCTTTTCCTTATTTAATGGAGTCAACATGCACTACATTCCTGAGGTGGGTTTGGTAGGGACCCTTCTCTTAATTAGCTAGATTTTCCTGTCAAAGTAGGTGGATTTTCTTTTTTTCAAAATACTGTTGTTGTTTTTTCTTTTGCCAGTCCTGGGGCTTGAACTAAGGGCCTGAGTGCTGTCCTTGGGCTTTCTCTAGAGCTCTACCACTTGAGCCACAGCACCATTATGACTTTTTCTATGTACGTGGTACTGAGGAATCGAACCTGAGTCTTTGTGCATGCGAGGCAAGCACTCTACCACTAGGCCAAACTCCCGGCCTTTTTTTTTTTTTTTTTTTTTTTTGCCAGTCCTGGGCTTAAGCTCAGGGCCGGAGCACTGTCCTTGGGTTTTCTCAAGGCTAGAATGCTACCACTTGAGCCACAGCACCACTTCCAGCTTTTTCTACATATGTGGTACTGAGGAATGGAACTTGGGTCTTTTTTTATTGTATTTTTTTGCCAGGCCTGGGCTTGAGCTCAGGGCCTGAGCACTGTCCTTGGACTTTCTCAAGGCTAGAGCTCTACCACTTGAGCCTCAGCACCACTTCCAGCTTTTTTCTATGTATGTGGTACCGAAGAATTGAACCCGGGTCTTCATGCATGCTAGGCAAGCACTCTACCACTAGGTCAAACTCCCAGCCCCTCAAAAAACTTCTGAGTACTGAAATCTGGCTCCTTTCACGTAGGAGAATGGTGGTCGATTGTCTCTATTTCTGAATGACAACTTTGGTGGTTAGTTTAGGAAAAACTAGAAAATCACACAAGTATCTTCATTGTGTTTCAGACTCAGTAGTGCTGAGATTATATGCAGGCACTAGCCTGATTTCTTCTCCTTTGTAAATGACTTATTATTTTCAGTCAGGCTCAAAGCCTGAAGAATTCAGCTCTTCCATTTCTATTCATTTCTCTGATTGCTTTAATTAATCAGGGGCTTTGAAAAATGATGTATGCACTCCCTGATAATCTCTTGCTCTTCCTCTGTGCCTGAATTTGATATGCAATGGCTTTCTACATCTCTGCTGAACTGAATTTATTAGTTCAGTCTGTCAGGATGTGACTTTTATTCTTTATGTTGTTTCTTGAGGTCTGCAGTCACCGTTTTCATTTCCGTCGGCTATTTCATTATCTCCTACTTGTACTCTTGTTTAATTACATTCATTTCCTTATTAATGGGCCTGAAGTCATGAGAGCTCCGCAGAGCCAGCAGTCGAAAGAGAAACTGGAACAACAAGTAGGAGACCGAAGACACAAGCAGGACCTGCATCTGTCATTCATGACCTCCACCCTTCATGACACAGAAGCCTCGGAATAAGAGGGACGAATGACACAGCCCATATCTGGAAGGAGGCCTGGGAGATGCCTGGACAGTGGCAGCTGAGTCCCTGGTGGAAGAGAGAAAAAGCCAGAGCCTGATGGTGGTAGGCAATGGCTGGAGAGTAACTGAACTTCACTTGCTCCAGGCCTCCTATTTCTCCTTGGGCTCTGTCCAGTCCTCCAGCCTATGGGGTGGTGCCTTGTAATTTCACAGTGGGTTTTCCCCTCGAGTGCTGTCCCATATGTCAATCATCTCCACAGATGCCATCCTCACAGGTGTATACCTGCCCACATTCATCTCCCAGGCTCTGAGTTTGGGTCCCATTACTGGCACCAAAAAAAGGTTGGTGGAGGGCCAGGAGTTTGGCCTAGTGGTAGAGTGCTTGTCTAGCATGCACGAAGACCCAGATTCGATTCCTTGGTACCACGTACATAGAAAAAGCCAGAATGGTGCTGTGGCTCAAGTGGTAGAGCTCTAGCCTTGAGAAAAATCCAAGGACAGTAATCAGGCTCTGAGCTTAAGCCCAGGACTGGCAAAAAAAAAAAGGTTGGTGGATAGTTGAATTGTACCTATATACTTTTTGTTGTTGCTATTGTTGGCTCGCTCTTTCTTTCTTTCTTTCTGTCTTTCTTTCTTTCTTTCTTTCATTCTTTCTGTGTTGTGCTCTTTTTTTTTTTGTTTTGTTTTGAAGACAAAATCTGTGCTGCCAAGGCTGGCCTCAAACCTTGATCCTCCTACCTCAGCCTCCCAAGTGCTGAGACTCCAGTTGTGTACCACTACCTCCAGTCAAAGACGTACTTTATAGATGTGAAATATGTTTTCAGGACCAGGGGTGTGGTTTGGCAGTACAGTGCTTGCCTAGTGTACAAGAGGCCCTGGTTTCATTTCCTAACACCATGTGACCCAGCCAAATCACAAGCATAAACTCAAAGAGGAGAGCAGGGAAGCCAGCCCCGAGGCAGGGTTGGGGCACTCACCAGGGTGCATAGGAGGCAGCGATGAAGAAGTAGATAACCATGCGGTCCGTCATATGCAGGCAGTGTTCCACCATCCTGGAGAGACAGCAAAGGCCTTAGCGTAGTTCCAGGGCCATACCCATGCCTCCTGGTCTTTCCCCAGCCACTGTCTGACTGGCCTCTGGCTATGGGACAGAGAAACCAGGCCCCCTAGGGCTCTAAGTGCACAGATGCCTCAGGGGTCCCACTGAGATGAACAGTGCATACCCTCCACTTTAATCACAGCAGCCTCTGCATTCTTTTTTGGTCAGTCTCGGGGTTTGAACTCAGAGCCTGGGCACTGTCCTTGAGCCTCTTTGGGCTCAAGGCTAGTATTTAACCACTTGAGCCACAGCACCACTTCTGGTTTTTGAGTGGTTAACTGGAGATAACAGTCTCACCAGGACTTTTCTGCAAAGGCTGTCTTTGAACCAAGATCCTCAGATCTCATCCTCCTGAGTAGCTCAGCACTTAGAAGGCTGAGATAAGAGAATGATGAGTTCCAGGCCAGCCTGGGCTACAGAAGCAAAACCCTGTTTCAAATAAGCTGGACAAGGTGGGCTACGCAGGAGGATGAGATCTGAGGATCATGGTTCAAAGCCAGCCTAGGCACTAAAGTCCATCAGACTCTTATCTCCAATAAACTACCAGAAAAACTGTAAGTGGCGCTGTAACTCAAGGGGTAGGACGGTAGCCTTAAGCTCAGGGATAGCACTCAGGCCCAAAGTTCAAGTCCTATGACTGACCCCCCCCACAAAAAAAAAAAGCAAACGAACAGCTGAGTGAGGTGTGTCCCAGCAATAGAGTGCTTGCCTAGACAGTGCAAGGCCCTGAATTCAAACCCCAGTACTTCCCAAACAAGCGAAGAATACACAGAAACTAAAAGCTCCCCAGAAACTTTCTAGGGTCTGACATCCCACTTAGAAGAGCTCAGTGGCTTAAAGCCCAGCTTAGGGACTACATGACAGGGAGGGTGTGACTGACCACAGTGTCCTGCTGCCTGCTGTCCTCCTCTTGTCCAGTCCCCACCACCAATAAATGGGGGTGCATTCATGAGCCCAGCAGGAACTGTGTAGACATCATGACATCATGAAACACAGTCTAGCATCCACCTTGCGGTCCCAGCGGCCAAGACTTAAAAAGTGAATGTGGCTGCGGGGAGGACCAGCTGGCCAGCCATGGGAAGGAGGGGTTTCTAGCCCAACCCCTGTCCACAAAAGGGACCCCACATTCCAGCTTGTGGTTCCCAGCCCTCTGAAGCTCCCAAGGAAAGGAAAAGTTCTCATTATTTTAATCTATTAGATGTGGGACACTTTGTTACACAGCAATAGGGAACTAATACAAACTGCAGCTCTGTCCAGCAAGTAGTGTCTGCTAGCCTGAGTGTGACTTTGGTTCTGGAGTCTATCTTCTTAGATATAAATGTAGTTGCAACAGCTTGCGTGTGTGGAGCTCCTACTATAGTCAGAGTACTATTTTAAACACTTTCTCATCCTCCTTTGGTTGCTGTGTTAATTTTGTTTTATATTTTTTTGAGACAGGGTCTTGTTTTATGCCCAGGTGGTACATGATTCTCCTGCCTCAGCCTCTTGAGGGCTAAGATTACAGACCTGTATCACCACACCTGCATGGTGAGTGGAGGAGGCAGATACCACCACATCTGAACCAGTATTAATTCCTCAGTCTATCTACAAGGAAAGTATTGTTACTTTCACCTACCCCACAGCATGAGCTAGCATACTCATCCCTGGGTGGGCATAAAATTGGTGTTTTTGTAAGAAAAAGGAAAAAGAGAGTTGACCACAAAGCCACACAGGAAGTAGCCCATGGGAAGATGTCCAAGTGATGCAGTCACAAGCAAAGGTGCAAAAGAAGCTCAGGGGCAGTGCCCAGGCCCTGAGTTTAAGCCCCAAGACGGGCACAAAAAAAAATAAATCTAACACTCTACCACTTGAGCCACAGAGCCACTTCTTTTTTTTTTTTGTTTTGGCTAGTCCTGGGGCTTGAACTCAGGGCCTGGGCACTGCCCTTAGACACTTTTTGCTTAAGGCCAGTCCTCTGCCACTTGAGCCACAGCATTACTTCTGGCTTTTTCTGTGTATGTGATACTGAGGAATTGAACCCAGGACTTCATGCATGCTGGACAAGTACTCTACCACTAGGCCAAACTCCTGGCCCCACAGAGCCACTTCTGGCTTTTTCTGTTTATGTGGTACTGAGGAATCAAACCCAGGGCCTCATGTGTGCAAGGTAAGTACTCTACCACTAAGCCACATTCCCAGCCCCCAGAGTATCTGGGTCGGGGGAAACTGGAGGATCCTGAATTCAAGCCTCCAGGACTGGTATTAAAACACACACACACACACACACACACACAGGAGCCAGGAGTTTTGCCTAGTGCTTCACATGCACGAAGACCTGGGTTTGATTCCCTGGTACCACATACATAGAAAAAAGCTGGAAGTGGTGCTGTGGCTCAAGTGGTAGAGCTCTAGCCTTGGGAAAGCTCAAGGACAGTGCTCAGGTATTGAGTTCAAGCCAGGACTGGCAAAAAAAATTTTTTTAAAAGACGGTAGTGTGGGTGTCATAATCTTGTTATCCAGCATGGACAGCTGAGCATTTTGCAGATGGCTCTTAAAGTCAATGTCTTGGTGGAAAATCAAATCATTTTCCAAACCTAATATATTGTATAAGAGCAGTGGATGATGTAATTCACTCTTCAAGCATACTGGTCTTCAGGACGTGTGAGACTTCCTATTGCTTGAGTTATCCAGAAAGTACCCTTAGAGAAGGTAAAATTTGATTGGAGGCAAATGTCAGGAAGGTTTGGTCTTCCTATACGTAGTAACTATTTTAGTTTGCTTCTATCTGGACTATTTGTATTTAGACAAGAGACAGGTTAAATAGTGACCACCACCACCATAAAAAGGCACACAGTATAAAAAGAGAATTGTTTAAGTGCTGATCTTAAATATACTGTAATTTTGTTTAACTTAAAAATTGGTATAAATGAGGGGCTGGGAGTTTGGCCTAGTGGTTAAAGTGCTTGCCTAGCATGCACAAAGACCTGAGTTCGATTCCTTGGTACCACATACATACAAAAAAGCCGGAAGTGGTGCTGAGGCTCAAGTGATAGAGCTCTAGCCTTGAGAAAGTCCAAGGACAGTGCTCAGGCCCTGAGCTCAAGCCCAGGACTGGCAAAAAAAAAAAATTGGTATAAATGAAAGAAAAAAATATACACAACAAAACAAAACAACAACAACAAAACTAAGGCAAAAAGGCCTAGAGGTGTAGCTCTAGTGGTAGATCACCAGCCTAGCAAGAGCTAGGCCCTGAGGTCAGTTCCAGTACTGCCAAAAAAAGTTCCTGGAGGGGCTGGGAGCTTGGCCTAGTGGTGGAGTACTTGCCTAGCAGGGACTAAGATCCGAAGACCCAGGTTCCATTCCTTGGTACCACATACATAGAAAAAAAGCCAGCAAGTGGTAATTTGGCTCAAGTGGTAGAACTCTAGCCTTGAGAAAACCCAAGGACAGTGTTCAGGCCCTGAGCCCAAGCCCATGACAAAAAAAAAAAAATCCTGGAGAAAGAAGGGTAGTCATCAAAGGCGAGAGGCTGAGGGGCTCAGTTTGAAAAGACAGCAAGTTCTAGGAAGTTCTGGAGATGAATGGCAGTGATGGTTGCGTGACAATGTAAGTGTGACTGTTAGTCCTCAACGGTTTACTTCCAAAGAATTATGGAGGCTATGTCATTTAAGTGTTGTGTATGTTTTACTATAATTTAAAAAAATGAAAAGCAAAATGAGCTGACATTGTAAAATTCCAGGGGTTTTCATGCTCACAGTGCTTAAGTATTAAAAAGGTTTAAGAAAGGCACAGAGGCAACCCCTGCACCCTGGCAGGTCTCCTGAAGGGAATGAAGGTCATGTGGCCTCTACTGGGAGCCTTGAAAGTAGGTGTTAATTCTTGGGGTCCTCTCAGAACTGAGAGGAGGGAAGAGGCCTGTGAAGGGAACAAGGTCACCCAGGGGCACTCAAGCCCAGCTCCCAAAGCAGGGTCAGTTTCTCAACAACGATGACCCTGGTGTCACGGTCCCCAGCCCCTCCAGGTTTACCTGAGCAAGCCTCCCACCAGGATCGCCCTGCACAGCTAAAGTCCCTCGCAAGGGAGCGCAGGAAGTACCTGAGGTGACTCTTCTTCCAGGAGACGGTGTGGAATATTGTAGACACCACAAAGAGGCCACACAGGCCAAGGCCATAGATCCAGGCGGAAATGGTCTCCCAGTCGTCATCAGACAGGAAGTAGAGGTTGGAGCTGCCCAGGATGCTGGGAATAATCCAGAACTGAAGGAAAGAGGACAGGTGTTGCAGGTCTAGTCTTTTGTGCAATATGGGGTGGGAGTCCAGAGCCCCTGTGTCCCTCACATACACCTCTCTCTTTTTTTTAAACCATGTCTCCAAAATTCAGTCAACATGGCAGCCACTGGGCATTTGTTTCATCTTACTGGATTCCTTTTTTTTTTTTTCTTTCTCTAATTTAACTGCTGTATATAAGCCTAAACAAGTAAGTCTGAAAGACTCCATCTCAAATTAACCAGTAAAAAACTGGTCTAGAGACATGGCTCAAGTGATAGAGCACCAACCATGTGCAAATCTGAGATCCTAGGTTCACACCCTACTACCATGAGAAGTTTAGAATTTCTCTGGCATGGATAATGTTGGTGTGGTGTTTCATTGGAACCCCTGACGGGCCCTCCCCGGCCAGTCACCACATGAGTCCCCACACAGAGGGGCCTGATTGCCATTTGCCATGCATCCATCATGATGGTCCTGAAGCAAGAGCCCCACTCACGACAGCATTGGTACCCAGGTGTCACTCAAGTTGTCAGTGAGTAGATTATCCCTGGAGAGAAGCCTCTCAAATCCTGTGCCTTTACAGCTGCGTTGATTCAGCCCACCTATGCCCTTCCATTTTGTTCTTTCCACTTTCTCTTATGAGAAAATATGCCACATGACTAAGGGACTTCTAGCCTGACATACTCAGGAAGGGGAGGGGTCATCAGCACAAGGACCCTGCAACTGGACAGCTGGAGATATCCTTGAGGGATGCATTCACTGGCTCTGAAAGACGGACAGTGTCTTAGAAGCAAGGGTGGGGCACAGAGGCCAGGTGTTCAGGCAGTGGAGAAGACTAAGCAGAGACACCAAGTCTTGCCTGTCTCACAAAGCAGTGAGTGGCTGAAGGGGGCTCCTGGGACATGAGTATGGCAGGGGGAATGGAACCCACCAGTGAATGGACAATACTGTGGGTCCAAGGGAGCAGCTGCAGGTTTTCAGAGCTAAGGAGAAGTCTTGTATCCTTGAAGCCTTCCCTCTACACCCACTTACCCTTCTGGGGATCATGAGAGACTAGAGGAACACCTATCTGGGTGAAGAGGACACCTTCCCCTCCTCCACCTAGAAGTGTCCCACCTTAGCGCCTCCCCCCCATCCCCTGGATCTCACTCACAGCATGGGTGGCACAGTTGGCTGCATGCTCATACTCCGTGGGCTGGTATCTCTTGTGGGGTGGGACTCGGTGGTTCATGAACCTGGAATGATAGGCAGAATTCCAGAAAGATTGGCTGGGAAAACATCTGAGAGAACTGCCATGAGGCTTGGTTCCCTCCTCACTGTCCTTTTCCTTATTGTTATTTTTGGTGGTACTAGGTTTGAACTGAGGGTCTTGTACTTGCTTAGGTCTTACACTTGAGCCACTCACCAAGTTCCCTTTGGCCATGGTTATTTTTGAGATAGAGTATTTATATTCAGACAGGCCTGGATGGTGATCCTCCTATTTGTGCTAGAGATGATAGGCCATGGTACCACATCTAGCCATTGTTCCAGAATGCAACACCACAATCACTGGCTGAGACAAAGTTTTTCCTGCTTTATACCTGGGATGACCTTACACTGAGATCTTCCTATTTCTGTCTCCAGTTAGCCTGGATTATAGGCTGCATCAAACATACCAGTTTTGCTTTGTGTTTGTTTTCTAGGTGTTGTTGAGACAGTCATCCTACATAGCCCAAGGTGGCCTCAATTGCAATCTTCCTGCCTTAGCCACCTGAATGCAGGAATTACAGATGTGTACCACTATGCCTGACTATTCTAACCTGCACACAATTTGGCTCCCCAGGGACAGAGTTTAATGAATTTTTATACACTACCCAGTAGGACCTGGGTTATTTCCTGCCAACCCCAGAAAGTGCCCTTCTGGCCTAACCCTGGTGGGTATCATCCCAATAAAAATACTGTGACACTGTCAGTGTGGATTACTTCTTCCTGGTCTTGAACTTGATACCAAAGGATTCAACACGGAACCCAATCTTTTGTTTTTGAGTTCTTTTACACCCAAGGCTTCTTCTGAGATTCATCCATGTTATTTGACATGATGATTGGTTGCTTCCATGGCTGTGTAGCATTCCCTTGAGTGGATGAACCACACTTGGTTTATTCAATCTACTGCAGGGGAATGACCCACGGTAGGGTAATTCAGGATGACTCTGATGGTGAACACGTGACGGTTTGACTTTGAGGATCAACTTGATTAGCCAAGAAGCCCTTAGGAGATCGGCACTGCACACTTTTGAACGTGTCTGTGAAATCCGGGAAGGATTAGCTGAGGGGGAGAAAAAAAATCCTCCCTGAATGTGTGTGGTTCCACTACAGGCCTGGATGACAAAAAGGGAGGAGAGGCTAGTTGGCTATAATCTCACCCCTTTCCTCCCTTCCCCCCCTCCCTCCTCTGTCCTTCCTGGCAGCCATGAGAGCTGCTCTGCTCTGACCAGCGCTCCCCACCAGGACGGGCTGAAATCAGGAGCCAAAAGAAATCCCCTTGGCATCGTTTCGTGCGCGTGCGGTCGTGGCTGCCCTCGGGTGGACGTGTGGACTCGTTGGCGGCTTTACCTTTGGAATAAACATTCTCGGAGGTCTCTGGGGTGCCGGGGTTTGAGCTCTGGCTAGGTGGGGGCCGAACCTGGTCCCCAGCCTAACGATCTCGGCGTTCGGGTGCGGAATCTTCACGGCCCCCCGGGCGGGCCGCTCCCAGCCGGGGCCCTGAACAGAGCCGCCCTGGGTTTGCGGCTGGGAGCTGGGGAAGAAGTGACATAGGCCGGCCAGCCGGGCTCCCGAGCGGGGCTCTGCCAAGACGCCACTGCGCAGGCCCGGCCCGGCCCGGGACCCGGCCCAGGACCCGGCCCAGGCCGGCCGGGCAGGAGCCGAGGCGAAGACCCGCACACCGACGGGCGGGACGACCCGCACACCGACGGGCGGGTGGGATCCACCGGCAACACAGGCGAACGCACTTCCGGCTGCAGCACCCCCACTTCCGGGGCCCACAAAGCCACAGGAGCCACAAATCATTCACTTCCGGGGCGTACACAAGCGGGGAGGCCACGGCTTCTTTCACTTCCGGGGCCCTCACAAGGCACAAGCCAGGGCAGCACTGACTGCCCAGGGTCTCCCAGCAGCAGAGGCCTGGCAGCCTTCCCTTCCCAGAGCTTCCCAGGGTGTCCTCCAGGGGGAGACAACCGCCACTCAAGTCACCCAAGCCCTCCGCCCACCCCAACATCCTGGTTATTACCATGGAGACCACCACCACCACCACCTCAAAACAAGAACCGAGGGTAGTTCAGAACCAAGGACCCCGCTAGCGCGGCTCACTGAGCATCTCTTCAGCACCTTCTGGACGATGGCTTACCCCATTATTGATCATGGGGCAATCACTGAGCACCTCGTGCGTATTAAATCCATGGGATCATCCCTGAAACATTCATTGAGTATTTTCTGTGGGCTGGTTCCATGCTGGTATCCTTCGTGAAAGCATTCATGGGGCTCATTCTGTAGGCTGGCTTTATGTGAAGGACAATTCATGGAGCATTTATTAAGCACTTTCTGTATCCTGGATCAATGCTAGTACAGTCCTCTGCCCATTCATGGAGCACCTTCTGTATGCTGGCTTTGTGTATGCAAGTCTGGGCTGGGCAAGAGCACAGGCTGCAGAGGGTGGGCCAGACACTGAGACTGTGGCATTCCCCAGGCCATCTGGGGCCTGGTTTTCCTATACTGGTCCTCTTGGCACCTGGCTGAGCCCAGGAGTCCATGTCAGACAGTGCCTTGTCTAGCAAGTGTGAGACCCTGAGTTCAACCCACAATCCTAAACAAGGAAAAGAGAAAGAAAATAAGGGAAGGAAGAAAGGAAGGAAGGGAGGGAGGGAGGGAGGGAGGGAGGGAGGGAGGGAGGGAGGGAGGAAGGGAAGGGAAGAAAAGAAGGTGGAAGGAATGGAAAGAAAAAGAAAGAAGGAAAAAAGGAAGGAAGAAGGAAGGAAAAATTGGTGCTGATGGCCCATGCCTATAATTCTAGCTACTCAGGAGACTTGAACTCAGGGCTTGAGCACTGTCCTTGGACTTTCTCAAGGCTAGAGCTCTACCACTTGAGCCACAGCAACATTTCTGGCTTTTTCTGTGTATGTGGTACTGAAGAATCAAACTCGGGTCTTTGTGCATGCTAGGCAAGCACTCTACCACTAGGCCAAACTCCCAGCCATTTAGACTTAAGGCTAGCACTCTACCAACTAAACTACCACACCACTTCTGGATTTTTCTGTGTAAGTAGTACCAAGGAATCAAACTCAAGGCTTTGTGCATACTAGGCAAGCATTCTACCACTAGGCCACACTCCAGCCCTGAAAGCCTCTTAACTACAGTTAGGCAACACAAAGCTAGAAATGAAGATGTGGCTCAAGTGGTAGAGTGCCATCCTTGGATGAAAAGGCAGAGGGAAGGTACAGGTCCTGAGTTCAAGCCTCCAGTACTAGCAGAAAGAAAGGAAGAAGGAAGGAAAGAAGGAATGAAAAAAACCCAAACAAACAGGAATTTGAGGCACAGAGGAAGTAAGGGGCCAGCCCCTGGAGACACACCCCTGAAGTAGAGATTTCTAATGATCAAGATGCAAGCAACATGTCTCCAAACCTAGAAGACCCAGATTTTCAGCAATCCCCAGAAGGTTGGAGAGGGGCCCTCAGAGCCACTAAAGCAGCAGCCAGCAGCTGGTCCTGGAACCCTGGCCTGATGTTGAGCTCATCCACCGAGGATGCTGGACCAGGTTGCCTTAGCCTGGTCCAGGCAGATGAGCCTGTGAATGTGCATGCTCACACACACACACACACACACACACACACACACACAGCAAGCACACCAATACTTTCTGCCAAAGTCCCTGGGGAAGCCAGGACAATTTATGCCCTTTCCAGGGACATACAAGTGGGCAACCCTAAGTCCAGGTGCAGAGAGGCCTCCTGCACTTGTCCCCAGGTGAGGCCCTGAGACCCTTTCCTCCTCTGTACCTTTAACAAACATCACTCCAGGTACCAGACTCCCAGGGTTCAAGGGTGATGTCACAGTTGCCATGGCAACCCAGGGGGCAAGCAGAGTGGTTATTTATTTATTTATTTCTGGGCTCTACAAAACTCTCCTTGTCTCTGGCTGCTGCTATGACTATTGAAGGCTAGAGGAGAAAAGAGAGGCCAGGAGATGGGTGACCCAAAGAGCCCAGGCAGACACCCAAGAAATAGTTCCCACCACCCTAAAATCCAAGAACTTTTCCTTTAACTCCTTGTGGCCTTGCTTCTGTCCCTTCTAAGCCTCTGTATGGCATTAAGAAAGCAGATTCATCTTTTTCATAAAGAAAGATAATGTTTTAATTTGCATAATGGATTTCTTTCCTTTTTATTACACAACTTTCTTTTTTATATAAATATATTCACCGTGCAAAAGTCACCAAATGGCTGTGATATTTCCATCCATACATATAATGTACTTGGGTGATAACTGCCCCTCTATGACTCTTTCCTACACATTTATCCCTCCCCCTTTAAACCATTATAAAAGATTATATCATTCTTT
This sequence comes from Megascapheus bottae, assembly GCF_031878675.1. NCBI lineage: Eukaryota > Metazoa > Chordata > Mammalia > Rodentia > Geomyidae > Megascapheus > Megascapheus bottae. Next base: position 32,658,133 of record NC_143511.1, on the reverse strand, counting down.
TTTCACATATGCATGGAACAACTTAAATCTTAGGCACTCTGCTATACGGTTTATGAGTTTGGACCACGACAAATAGCGGCCCATGAACTCCTCTAAATCCCCCATCTCTGTACCCAGCTCCCCCCCATCCCTCACCCGTCAGTCCATCCCTGATAGCCAAGGCTCCATTTAATTCCCACAGCTTTTCTGTATGATCACACCACAAGCCAGGCATGGCGGTGCATGCCTATAATCTCAGCTAAGGGAGAAGGATCTTGAATTCCAGACGATGTAGCCCCAGGAGACATGGTGGGTACCTGCCTCAAACAAACCAGAAATAAAAGAAAATAAATAAACAAATAATACATGGAATCACACTCTAAAACCTACTGGGCATCTGGCACACAGCACGATCTCAAGGCAATTCTCCCCAGAGAATCCTTCCAATGGCCCAGCATCATTTTTTTTCCAGGCACTCAGTCCATCCAGAGCTTCTGTGAATCAGGTCTCACTGGAAGCCCATGCTGCTTTGTTCAGTAAATTGCATTGCTCTAAGATGAAAACCAGGCTACAAAAGTGTGGGCTAATACAGGAAGATTGCTTGAGCCAGAATTCAGGGGTAACTGAGGCAATCTAGTACTACCTCATTTCAAAAACAGAAAAAAAAATCACTAGATACAGTAGTTCTGTAGTCCTAGCTACTTAGCAGGCAGAGATCAGGAGGTTCATAGTTCAAGTTCAAGGGCAGCCTGGGAAAGAAGTTCAGGAAACCCTCCTATAGCTCTTCCCATAGAAAGTTAGATGTGAGGCCTGGTCCAGTGGCTCATGCTTGTAATCCTAACTACTCAAGAGGCTGATATCTGAGGATCACAGTTCAAAGCCAGCCCAATACGAAAAGTCCATGAGACTCTTCAATTAACCACCAGAAAACAGGAAGTGGCACTGTGGCTCAAGAGTTAGGGTGGTAGTCTTGAGCTGAAGAGTTCAGAGACAGCAACCAGGTCCAGAGTTGAAGTCCCTCGACCACAACCACCACCACCACCAACACCAACACCACCACCACCACTACCACCAGCAACAACAACAACAAAGTCAGGTGTGACAGCTTGTTCTTGTCATCTCAACTATGCAGGAAGAATCAATTGGGTTAAGCCAGCACAGATATAAAAATGAAATACTATTTTTTTTATTGGTCTTGGGGCTTGAGCTCTGGGCCTGGGCATTGTCCCTGAGCTCTTCAGCTCAAGACCACAGCCCTAATCCTGGAGCCACAATGCCACTTCCAGTTTTCAGGGGGGTGAATTGGAGATAAGCATCTCATGGTCTTTAGTTCCCTGGGCTGGCTTTGAACCTCAACCCTCAGATCTCAGCCTCCTGAGTAGCTAGGATTACAGGCATGAGCCACCAAGCTTGGCCAAAAATCCTTGTTTTTTAAAAAAAAATTATAACAAGTTGGTGGCTCACACCTGTAATACTAGCTACAGAGGAGGCTGAGATTTGAGGTTCAAGGTTCAAAGCCAACCCAGGCCAAAAAAAAAAAGTCTATGAGACTCTTATCTCCAATTAACCAGCAAAAAGCTGGTAAGTGTTGGGCTGGGAGTTTGGCCGAGTGGTTAAAGTGCTTGCCTAGCATGCACGAAGACCCGGGTTCGATTTCTCGGTACCACATGCATAGAAAAAAGCCGGAAATAGTGCTGAGGCTCAAGTGGTAGAGCTCTAGCCTTGAGAAAGTCCAAGGACAGTGCTCAGGCCCTGAGCTCAAGCCCAGGACTGGCAAAAAAAAAAGAAAAAAGCTGGAAGTGGAGCTGTGGTTCAAGTGGTAGAGTGATAGCAAAAATAAAATCAATGAGGGCTAGGAATGTGGCTTAGTGGTAGATGCTTGCCGAATATGCATGAGGCCCTAGGTTCAATTCCTCAGTATCACACGAACAAACATAAACAGAAAAATGTTTTTGGAAGTGGCACTGTGACTCACTGGTAGAGCACTAGCCTTGAGCTGAAGAACTCAAGGACAGGACCCAGGCCCCGAGTTCAAGCCCCACCACAGACACACACATACAAAAAGAAATAATCAATGGATTAAAGTGAAATAGCAAGAGCAAAAAGGGCTAGAGGTGTACCTCAAGCTGTGGACAAATTGCCCAGTAAGCACAATTTCTACTAAAACAAAGCAAAACTGGGATGCAGATGAATGGATAGATGAACAATAAGTGGTCCATCTATACAATGGAATATTACTAACATTAAAAATAAAGGAATGAGTTATTCATTCATGATACAGCTTGGACTAACCCACAAAACACTAGGCTGGAGCCTGGAGGGTGGCTCTCCTGCACAAGATAGCCTCCAAGCCGGCTTCCTCAAGCCCTCCTTCCCTGGGGCTGTCCTGGGTGGGGGTCTCTGGCATCAGAGGGAAGCAGCCCTAGCTCCTGAGAAATCTGCTTTGGGGACAACCCCGCCTCAGCTGGGACACTGCCTGTCAGTGGCGACCCTGTGTCCCTTGGCCAAGGGACTAGCTGGGTTTGCCCAGACTCTCAGACAAAGGAGGGTCTGTCTGTCCCCCGCCAGGCCAAGAGGCCCCCACCAGGGAGGCTTCACCGCCCCCCTCCAGCACCCTGGATTGCTCTTTGTGTTCATTCATGAATTCCAGCTCCATCTGCAAAGGCTCACAGCATCTTGGCTCAGACTTTGGGAAAGAGACCTTGGGTTTATGCCACCCAGGAAACAACCAAAGATGAAATTCCCAGGCAGAGAGCTGGAGACAGGAAGAGGGAAACTGAGGCAGGGGCCGAGGCACACCGTGCACCTAGCGTCTGGGACCCTCAGCAAACCAGAGCTCAGCAGGGCCAACCAGGGGCAGAGCCCCCCCCCCTTCCCACCCTGCAGCTAGGGGCCACACCCTCAGCCTCACTGGGGGTTCCTGCTGGCTGCCGTGAGTGGGGACAGAAGAAAGCTCACCCCAACAAAGCTAGCTCTCCCTCCCCAGGGGACCAGCTCAGACACCAGCCTGGCCAGTGTACCTTCCTCCCATCAATTACTGCCCGCCCTGCCCTTGATGGCAGATTGCCACCTAGGGTTAGGGTGGGTTTTTTCTTCTTTTTTGCTTTTTGTTTTGTTTTGTTTTGAGCTGAGAATGGAACCCAGGTCCTCAGCCAAGCCAAGCCACCGCAGCCGGTATTATTCTCCTAGGTGACATTCCTTCAGCCACAAACAGAATACTTTGTCGACACATCCCCCAGAGGTGCTGGTGGGAGGAATTGCTACTTCTATCATTTCTGTCCTATCTCTAGCTCCAAGCCAGTCAAGGGGGTGATGGCTTTAGATATCTAAGACACCCTCCCTCACTTCCTCTCGGAAGTCCTGCCCCTATCAACTTGCTCCTTCCATTTTACAGGGGGAAACTGAGGCCAGTCACTCTGTTCTGAGCACCGCCCCCCCACACACACCCACACATACAGTCAAGCATACAAACAAGGTTGGGGCTGGGGGGCTGGGCAGAGCTGCTTGCCCAGAGGAAGTAAGCTCAGGGTTAGAGCCCCGCAGCCCAGAGCAGGCTTTGGGAACCTGGAAACAGCAGCTAGCCCTGCTGGGCATGGGGTCCTTCTAGAATCTTCCCAAGCTGCCAGTGAGCATAACAGTTTCAAAGAAAAAGTCTTGTACCGGCCGGGAGTTTGGTCTAGTGGTAGAGTGCTTGCCTAGCATGCACGAAGACTCGGGTTCAATTCCTTGGTACCACATGCATAGAAAAAAAGCCAGAAATGGTGCTGAGGCTCAAGTGGTAGAGCTCTAGCCTTGAGAAAGTCCAAGGACAGTGCTCAGGCCCTGAGCTCAAGCCCAGGACTGGCAAAAAAAAAAAAAAAAAGTCTTGTACCTTCTGTTAAGTGGGACTTAATGTCAGTTCTTGTTTTTTAATCGAAATATTTTTTCCTTTTTTTTTTCTTTTGTACCCATACTAGGTCCGGAACTCAGGGCCTGGGTGCCCTGAGTCACAGCTCCATTTACCACTTATTACTCTTTGGTGGGTAATTGGAGAGGGAAGAGTCATACAGACTTTCCTGCCTGGGCTGGTCTGCACCTCAGTCCTCAGATCTCAGCCTCCTGAGTAGCTGGGTTTAGAGAGATGAGCTATTAGCGCCCAGCTGTTTTCCTCCTTTTTATTTTATTTTATTTCTTTTTTTTTTTTTTTTTGCAGGTCCTGGGCTTGAGCACTGTCCTTGGGCTTTCTTAAGGCTAGAGCTCTACCACTTGAGCCACAGCACCACTTCCAGCTTTTTTTTTTTTTAATGTTTGTAGTACTGTGGAATCAAACCTGGGTCTTCATGCATGCTAGGGAAGCACTCTCCCATTAGGCCAAATTCCCAGCCATTCTCCTTTTTATTAAAATATATTCATTGCACAAAGTATAAGGATTTATTATGATAATTCCACAAGTGCATATAATGTACTTTGGCTAATTCACTCTATTAAACTTTGTTTTCACAGAGGCTCATTTATTTTGTCCTCACACTTTTCTATTGCTATGAAGGCTTTGAACTCAGGGAGGCCTCCCACTTGCTGGGCAGGAGCTCTACCACTTCAGCCACATCCCCAGCCATTTCTTGCGTGAGAGAAGGTCTCAAAGTTTTATCCATGGCCAGTCTCTCATGGTGATCCTCTTACTGATGTCTCCCACATAGCTGGGCTGGTGGACACACGCCACAATGCCTAGAGTGTTGCTTGAGATGGAATCTCACTATCTGTCCCCAGGCAGTTAATGGAGGGGAAGGCAGCAGAAAAACCTGCCATCCAGGCCAGGAGCGTGGTCTAGTGGTAGAGTGCTTGCCTTGTATTCATGAAGCTCTGGATTTGATTCCTCAGTACCACATACAGGGAAAAAGCCAGAGTGGTGCTCTAGTTCAAATGGTAGAGTGCTAGCCTTGAGAAAAGCCCTAGGGCAGTGCTCAGGCCCTGAGTCTAAGCCCCAGGAGATAGGCCGGGGCGGGGTGGGGGTGGGGCTGCCATCCATCCGGCACAGAGTAATGGATGGAGGACTGGGGCGGGGTGGGCCCAATGTCCACAAGGGAGCATCTGGGAAGAACCCTGAAAGAAACAATCAAGCCCTCCCTCTTCTCCCTCTTCCCCCAGAGAAACCTTAGCCCTGAGATGAGGGTGCCAGGATGGAGCAGGAAAATTCCAGAAGGCTCTGGAACATACTGAAGCCAGTTGCCAATTCCACTCCCCATTAGCAAGATCCAGGCATCAGGGCTGAGCAATGCAGCTTTTATGGGGAAACAGATTTCCCCAGAGAGTGATGCCTGCTAGGGCTGATGCATGCGCACTGCACACACACACACACACACACACACACACACACACACACACACAATCCCAGGGGTTTCACTGGACTGAAACACCCTCCACACATGTAAGAATATTCATGCGCCAAATACATGCTGATTGATTTGTTCTTCTCCAAGGCTCCTTCTCTAAAAGAAATTCAGGTCTTGGGTTTGTCTGGGGTGCAGGAACCTCAGGGAAGAGTGAGTGCAGAGAGGTGAGAGGGGCTGGGAAGAAAGGGTCCCTTCTCTTTTTTCTTCAGAGATGTTGCAAACTTACAAGCAGCTCCTAATGAGTAAAATGACTAATTCTGCCCATGATAACCATCAATCATTGGCTTCAGTGACTGCACGAAAAGAGGTTGCCCAGCGACCAGATCCATAAAGGGAGCAGAGCTGAGCATGCCCCCCCACCACCCCCTGCTCCAGTAGCTCTCAGCCCTCGCTGATCAAACAGGTCGACCAGATGTCTCCCGCCTCCAGGCATGAAATACATTACCTGGTCTAGATTGTTTTTGCTTTTCTTGAAAACCATCCATCCTGAATATAATCGAACCTCTGGACCATAGCAGTAGGAACATGCACCTCTGACTACATGTGGCTAATTACAAATAAGTTCATTGGAAAAAAATTAATTAAACCATGCTCATAGTTCTGGCTATGCAGGAGGCTGAAGTGGGAGAATCACTTGAGCTCCTGAATTTGAGACCAGCCTCTGCTACAACACAGGAAGACCCTGTCTCAAACTAAAAGTCTAGCTGTGGTGGTGTACATCTGTAATCCCAGCTATTTAGAAGGCTGAAGCAGGAGGATTTTGAGTTCAAAGCCACCCTAAGCAATGTTATTACTAATTTAAAAACAAATGAGCTGAGCGCAGTGGCTCACTCCTGTAATTCTAGCTACTCAGGAAGCTGAGATCTGAGGATCACAGTTCAAAGCCAGCCCAGGCAGGAAAGTCTGTGAGACTCTTATCTCCAATTAACCACCAGAAAACCAGAAGTGACTCTGTGGTTCAAAGTGGTGGTACACTAAATGACCAAAATGAGCCCAGGCCCAGAGTCCAAGCCCCACTAAGGACAAAAAAAAAAAAAGAGGCAGCTAGATATTTGCAACACATGTCTGTAATCCTACCTATTCAGGAGGCTGAGATCTGAAGGTTTTGAGGGTTTGGGTTCAAAGCCAGCTTGACTAGAAAAGTCTGTCAGACTTTTTTCCCTAAATTGATCATGAGGCTTGAACTTGAAGCATGGGTGCTGCCCTGAGCTTTTTCCATTCAAATCTAGTGCTCTATCACTTGAACAACAGCTACTTCCAACTTTTTGGTGATTCACTGGAAATAAGAGTCTTACAGACTTTGGGCCAGAAGTTTGTCCTAGTGATAAAGTGCTTGCCTAGCATGTACAAAGCCCCGGGGTTTGATTCCTCGGTGCCACATACATAGAAAAAGCTGGAAGTGGTGCTGTAGCTCAAGTGGTAGAATGCTAGCTTTGAGAAAGCCCAAAGACAGTGCTTAGGCCCCTGAGTTCAAGCCTCATGACTGGCAAAAGAAAAAAAGTCTTACAGACTTTCCTGTCCACGCTGGATTTGAACCGAAATCCTCAGATGTCAGCCTCCTGAGCAGCGAGGATTACAGGTAGGAACCACAGACGCCCAGCTATAATGAATTTTTAAAATTATGGCAAAATATATATGACATGAGATACACCATCCTAATGTTTTCTACTTGAGTCATGCCCGTGGTCTTTTTGGCTTTAGGTGGTTATTGATATTGCTGTTTGGTGGTACTGGGGTTTAAACTCAGGCCTCATTCTCCCGGCTTCCTGCTGTGATCCCAGACATATATTGCCATGTACAGCTTCCCTCTGTGGAGACAGAGTCTCACAGGCCTGCCCAGGCTGGCCTGGAACCTTGATCCTCCCAATCTCAGCATTCCACATAGGTCAAGATGACAAACACCCGCCACTGCTTTGGAGTGAAGAGCCATCTCAGGAACCTATCTGCCTGGGTTAGTTTCAAACCCTGATCCTCCCAATGGCTACCTCCCAAGTAGTTAGGATTAAAGGCAGGAGCCACTGAACCTAGCCTCCGTTTTGTTTTTGAGACAGGGTCTTGCTAACTTTGCCCAGACATACCTTGAACTTACCACCCTCCTGCTTCTGCCCCCCCCCACAAAGAGCTAGGATTGTGGCAGGAACCACCACCACTGCCCCTGCTCCCCCAGGCAACACCATGCTCCAGTCCTCAGTGGCCTTGCAACCATCTACCCGTTCCCCATGGGCCTTCACCACCCATGGCTGGGGAATCCCTCAGGACAGCTTTAGGGATGCAGAGTTGAATTAAGTATCTTCCATTTGGTCTTCTGCTTCTTGTTCTGTCTCACTGGCAGGGGCTGTGGGTGGGCGCCTTCCCAGCTGTTGCAAAATCTTAGACAGACATTGTTCTAAAAGAGAACAGGGCCCAGCCAGGGATAGAGAGGGAGGGGGGAGGAGAAGCCTTCATTACAACGTGAAGCCGGGCCCTTGAGTCCCCAGATGGGGATGTCCATCCTTCCTCCCGCCCAGGTTATGAGGGAGCTCATGGCACCCGCCTTCTTGCACACTTGTAGCAGGTGTTGCTCATGAAAGACTCACCGAGGTGGAGCTTCCTTCCCCAGAGGAACAGTGACCAGCTGTGGGTAGAGGACAAGCCTGAGGTGGTCACCTCACGTCACTGTGGCATGTGAGGACATGCTGATCCTATGCTGACACTGAGAGGGCCTCGAATCCTGGCTGGGGGAGGAAGAAACTGCACAGGTCCTGCAGTGCCTGATGGGCTCATTTTTTAGGGCTCAAGACCAGAATTGGGACAAACTGGAAAGGTAGGCAGCTCCTGAATGAATCTAGGATGAATTTCTGGGTGCGGGGGCAGGGGGGTTGCTGCCTGTTTCTTACTTTGGTTTTCTTTGGGCTCGGTTTTGAGTTTGTCTGTTTCCTTGGCAGTAATGGGATTTGAACTCATTTGAACTTAGAGCCATGCTCCAGCTCTTTTTTTATTTTTATTTTTCTATTTTTTGCCAGTCCTGGAGTTTGAATACTGGGCCTATGTGCTATCCCTCAGCTCCTTTTGCTCAAGGCTAGCACTCTACCACTTGAACCATAGTGACAATTTGGGCTTTTTTCTGTGATTAATTAGAGATAAGAGTCTCACAGACTTTCCTGCCCCAGGACTGGCTTCAAACCCTGATCCTCAGATCTCAGCCTCCTGAGTAGCTAAGATTACAAGGGTGAACCACCAGCCCACAGCATTGTCCCGTCCCCTTTTTTTTTGCCATTCCTGGGCTTGAACTCAGGGCCTGACCACTGTCCTTGGGCTTTCTCAAGTTTAGAGCTCTACCACTTGAGCTCAGCACAACTTCCGGCTTTTTTTTTTCTATGTATGTGGTACTGATAATCGAACCCAGGTCTTCATGCATGCTAGGCAAGCCCTCTACCACTAGGCCAAACTCCCGCCCCCCCCCTTTTTTCATGCATATTTCTTTTTTTTCTTTCTTTTTTTTTTTTTTGCCAGTCCTGGGCTTGGGCTCAGAGCTTGAGCACTGTCCTTGGGCTTTCTCAAGGCTAGAGCTCTACCACTTGAGCCTCAGCACCACTTCCGGCTTTTTGCTATGTATGTGGGATACCGAGGAATTGAACCTGAGTCTTCGTGCATGCTAGGCAAGCACTCTACCACTAGGCCAAACTCCCGGCCCCCCATGCATATTTCTTACATTAGCCCCTCAGTCAAGGAACAGCATGGTGGCTGGCACACTCTTGTAACTGCCTCTCAAGAAAAAAACAAGACTGGGCTTAATGGTGCACACTGTAGTGCCAGCTACTAGGGAGGCCAACATACTGTCACTGATTGAGCCTGGATGTTCAAGACCATCCTGAACAACAAGTGACGGACAAACCCCATCTCAAACAAAGGGAGAGGAGCGCACAGCAGACATGGTGGTACACACTTGAAACCTAAACACTTAGGAAGTCAATGCAGGAGGCTCATGAGTTCAAGTCCAGCTTGGGCTACCTAATTCTTTTTTTTTTTGCCAGTCCTAGGCTTGAGCTTAGGGCTAGAGCTCTACCACTTGAGCCACAGCACCATTTCCAGCTCTTTTCTATGTATGTGGTACCGAGGAATCAAACCCGGGTCTTTGTGCATGCTAGGCAAGCACTCTACCACTAGACCAAACTCCCAGCCCCTGGGCTACCTAATTCTTGTTTCATAAAACCAAAAAGAAGCAATGAGTTGGGACTTTCTGGTGCTGAAAGGACAGCTCCTCCAGCACCAGCATACAGCAACAGCCCCAGAGCTGCCTTGCATCTGCTCACTATTTAGTTGCCACCAGCTGTATACAATACATACATGCATTTCCTCCCAGCCCTATGCAAAGTCCTACCAAACAGGAGTAGGTGAGAATGTTCATTGCCTGGCCACACCCTGAAAGGTGCCCCAAGGCAACCCATCAAATCTGTGTCCCCTAAGCCACAGAAGTTCAGGGGGACCAGAGAAGGGAGTCCTGCATGCTAGCACCTAAGACAGTGCCTATCACATAGCAAATCCTGGCAACTAATGGCATCAAGAATGCACGGAGGGTCATGAGCATGGCCTAGTGGTAGAGTGTTTGCCTAGCACGCATGAAGCCCTGATTTAGATTCCTTGGCACCACAGAAAAAGCCAGAAGTAGTCCTGTGGCTCAAGCAGTAGAGCTCTAGCCTTGAGAAAGCCCAAGGGCTCGGGCCCTGAGTTCAAGTTCCAGGATTGGCAAAAACAAACAAAAAAGAAGCTGGGTGCCAGTGGCTCACGTCTCTAATCCTAGATACTCAGGAGGCTGAGATGTAAGGATTGTGGTTTGAAGCCAGCCTGGACAAGAAAGAAGTCAATAAGATTCTTACCTCCCATTACCAGTAGGAAGCTGGAAGTAGAGTGGGACTAAAGTGGTAGAGCAATTGGCCTTGAAAAAAGGCCAATGTAAAAGCTCAGGGACAATGCCTAGGCTGAGTTCAAACCCCAGTACCAACGTGCATACACACACACACACACACACACACACACACACACACAGCACCAAGATTCGGGGATAAATGAGATGATGTTGATGTTGGAAAGTGCTGGGCACATACTCAGGGCCAGCTCTTGTGCCGAACTTCCACAATAAAGCAGCCAGCTAACACTAAGTGAACTCCACAGTCCTGCACCTGCTCCTCGAACACCAAGACCTTTGCGGTCATCCGCCCCTGGGCGAAAGGATTTCCTGTACAGCTTCCAACACCCTGAGAAACTTGCTTTTCCAAACGGCCTTCCAGCCTCTCTGGAAAGAGGCCAACTGCAAATGATCGCAAATGATTGTGATGACACAAATCCCGGAGTCTCTGGAGCATTCGAATGTACACCAGATGCTCCAAGCAACGGCTCATGAATATTATCTTTATCATCTTTAGAACAAAAAGTCCAGGATGAGTTGAGCATCAGTGGCTCACAATTAGAATCTGACCACGGAGGCTGGACAATGGAAGTTTAATGGCAGCACAGGCAGAAAAGTCTAAAAAATGCCATCTCCTATCAACCAACAAAAAACCTGGGCTGGAGGCATGGCTAATGTAGTAGAGCACCTGCCCACCAAGGCCTTGAGTTTAAGCCCTAATACACTCACACAAACACACACAGACAGAGAATGAAAAGTGCTCATAGGACCTGTGACCTCTCATTGCCTAGCTACAGAAAAAGTGGGTCTAAGTGGCTTTGAGGAGACCTCAGGTACAAGGATGGGGCTCTAAATTTACAGAGGGCTGACCAGGGCATCCATGACTCATGCAACCCTGTCAACGTGCCACACTGATAGGACGATGAAGGTAGAATTCAATTACAAGTCTAGAACATCCCCCTGGCCCCCAGCAGATCATATGAGGAGCAAGCTCAAATGATCTGACAGGAGAAAAACCTAAAAGTCTGCAAAAGAATTCCACGAATTCCACTGTGGAGCCATTCACAGCTGAGCCATTTATCCTGATCTCTGCAAAAGGAAGTAAATGAACTTGACCTGGGACTGGGGAACCCCATGGGTTCCCACACTTTGGGCTAGCAATGCCCAAAGTTGACAAGGGATCAAGAGATCAAGTATTCCAGCCCTATGCGAATGGGCCAGAACCCGCAGGAGGCGGGACTTCGTGGTGGGGGTGGGACAGTGTGGGCGTGGTTTTCTGGGGGTGGAGCTTAGTGAGGAGGGCTTGGGTGTGGTTTGGGGCTAGGCTTGTTGGAGGCGGGGCTTGGCCAGAGTTCTTCCAGTCATGGGGGGTTAATGACTTCGAAGGAAATTGTGGGCTCCTGCTCTCCCTCTCCCTCTCCCTTTCCCTCTCCTCCCCTTTTCTCTCTCTCTCTCTCCCGCCCTCTCTCCCTCTGCCTCTCCCTCTCCCTCTTTCCCACTCATCTCTTTTTCTTTGTTCCTTTCTCTCCCTTTCCTTCTTCTCTTTCCTCTTTCCTTGTCTCTCCCTCCCTCCATCTGTCCGTCCGTCTCCCCCTGCCCAGTCTTGAACATGAGGTAAACAGTTCTTACCTGCAGGTGTTCACATATAATATACTGACACAAGCCCAAAGCCACAGAGCTAGTCATGGGCTGAAACCAAACCTGTAGTGGAAATAAACCTTTTCCCTTTATAAGCTGATTGTCTCAGGTATTTGGACACAGTCAAAGAAAGCCTTCTGACTCGGGTTGCCTTTTCCTCCTACGTGTGGAATTTGAATTGCTTGTTGCCTACATGTATTGCAAAGATGTCTTTCAAGTATGTGGTTAGTCTTCAAGTTTGTTTTTTTTTAATAGAGTGTAGCTGTGTTGCTCAGTCTGGTCTCGACCTTGCCTCCTCCCATGCCAGGCGCCCAAGCACTGCAATGACAGGCATGCACTGCCACGCTGGCCTCATTCACAGACCGCTTCTATGAAGAGAAATTTTTATGTTTAAATGTAGTCTAATTTATCCATCTTGTCTCTTATCGTTTTTACATCATGTGCTTCAGAACTATCTGCCCTTTTTATAAATTCATTTGTAGTTTCTGAAAACTTTCCAATTTTGTTATATTTTTTTAAGCAACTTTCACTTGTAAATCTTTTTCTGTTGTTGCTCTTGATCATGAAACTTGAACTCGGAGCCTGGAAATTGTCCCTGAATTCTTTTTGCTCAAGGCTAGTGCTCAACAACTTTGAGCCACAACACTTCTAGTTTTCTGGTGGTTACCTAGAGATAAGAGCATCAGGCACTCTCCTGCCTGGGCTAGCTTTGAACCACGATCCTCAAATCTCAGCTTCCTGAGTAGCTAGGATGACAGGTATGAGCTCCTGGCACCCAGCTTCCCTTGTAAATCTGTAATCCACTGGAAATGCATTTAGAAATGCCTTGTCTTTTCTGAGCCACAAAACCATGTTGAACTCTCAATATAAACAGTTAACCAAGCTGGCTAACCACTGGCTTAACCAGTTAACCACTGGCTCACATCTGTAATTCCAGCTTCTCAGGAAAATAAAATCTGAAGATCTCACTTTAAATTCAGTCTGAGCAGAAAAGTCTGAGAGACTCCATCTCTAATTACCCCCCGCAAAAAGCAGAGCTAGAGGCATAGTCCAAATGGTAAAGTGCCATGCATGAGCAAAAGTACCAAGTGAGAATTCAATTCAAGGCCCTGAGTTCAAACCCTGGCACTGTCACAAGAAAAAAAAAAAACCCTGCCTTTTCTGGATAGTATACGGTAGAACTCTACTTTCATTGCTCCATCTGGATGGTCAACTGTCAGCATTGTTTATTCAATGGACCTTCCCTGCTTACACTGAGCTATATTGACATACATTAAGGACTCAGAACCAAGACCTCAGCTGACAGTCCATCCACCAAGGAGCAGAGGCTCTGAGAGAGAGAATGTTTTTGAGGTGCCACATAGAACTAGAATGCCTCACTCTCACGACAGGTAGCATCCCTGTGCTGTTCACGATGCGTCAACATGGTATTGCGTGGAATATCTAAATCCTAATTCAGGGGTGGAGTCTACATATAAAAATACACAACCAATGTTGAAGATGCATAGTAGAAGAACAGAATGTAAAATAGCTCAACAGGGTTCATATTGATTACTTGTTGAAATCATAATGAATATAAAGAGTTAACTTAAATTGGGAGCAGTAGCTCACACATGTAATCCTAACTACATAGGAGGATTACAGTTCCAAGGTAGCCTAGGGGGAAAAGTTCACAAAAATTCCCACACAACAATGAAAAGCTGGGGTCAGGCACTGGTGGCTCACGTCTGTAATTCAAGAGACTGAGATCTGAAGATCACAGTTCAAAGCCAGCCAGGTCACTAAAAAGTTCGTGAAACTCTTATCTCCAATTAACCACCAGAAAATTAGAAGTGGTGCTGTGGCTCAAAGTGATAGAGCACTAGCCTTGAGCAAAAGAGCTCAAGGACAGCGCCCAGGCCCTGAGTTTAAGCCCCACAAGTGACAGTAATTATTTAATTAAAAAGCTGGATATGGTGGTACATGCCTGGAATCCTTGTCTCTGTTTGTTTCTCTGTGGGTGGTTGGCCTAGTTAATATCTTGGTTCTAACCTACAGTCCTTGCTGTAACAGCTCAACTTAGGCTGTTTACTGATGGAGCCAATCGCTGAGACTATCCAGACTGTATGGGAAGCAGAAATAGGAGGATCGTAGTCCAGGCCAGCTCACAAATGTGAAACAATACTTGAGAAATAACTAAAAATAAGATTAGGGACCAGAATTGGGTGGCACAAGTGGGTAGAATGCCTGCTCATTCTACCCACTTTTGTCCCAGGACCGTTGAGAACAAGCTTTTAAAACAAGTCCAAAAGGGCCACTCCAAAGAAGGCAGATTTGTGCAGCCAACCCCATCCACTACCAGGCCAAGCGGGAGAGGGAGACTCAGATCCTTTTTGTTCTGGTGACAAGGTCTTACTAAATCCACCCAACTGGCCTGGAACTCTCAATCCTCCTGCTTCTGCCTCCCTAGCAGCTGGGATTATAGGCAAACACCATCTCACCTGGCCACTCTTCACGAGCTTGGGAATAAGGTTCAGTCTGTCCTCCTGGGGGCATGGAGGGTTAACCCCGAGCCTCTTCATTTCCTCCAGTTATGACACAATGACCCAGTCCAACCAGCTCTGCCCGACTGGAGCTCAGCTCACACCTGGGCACTCCACTTACAAAGATGAAGACCCGGGGCCAGGAAGGGTGAACAGGAAGGGAGCCGAGCAGGCAGGACACCCTGCCTTAGAGACCTGGGGAGCAGTGGAGTGTCTACTCCAGCCAAACCAGCCTGCCCTCTCAGGAAAGCCCCCCACGACTGCAAGGGGCACTAAAAGAGGATTTCACACTAGATACCCCCCCAAAAAAATCTTAGAGAAACTGAGTCACTGCACTCCCTCCACCCACCCCTAGCTGGGGTACAAACAGCAGGAGGGAAATAGCAGTCATAGCTGCTCTACAAAGACAACAAATCTGGGGGTGGGGGGGAGGAGGCTGTGACGAGAACCCCGGAGCTCACTTGGTAAGAAGACCAGGCTGTCCGTTCTGGGTGCCAAGCCTCAGTTTCCCCCACGTGAAAGAAGCACTACTCCATTCTTCTGCCCTGCTGTGAGGGTGGACAGAAGCGGTGCACAACGATGCCCGTTAGCGTTTCTAACAGCGAGTCCAACAGATGGGTGAGGAGTTGGCCCCACGCAGGGGTGGGTGCTCTCCAGGGATCATCTCGCTTAATCCTTGGGGCAGTGAGGGGGGGCGGGGACCCCGAGTGAGGTCTGGGGACTCGACTCAAGCCCCGCGTGGGGAGCGTGGGGAACGCGACTCGCCCAGGGACACCCCGCGAAGAGGTGGGGGTCGGGCCGAGTGCGCCTCGGAGGCCTGGGCCGCGGGGCCTCCCGCCTCGGCGGCGCCGGGATCACAGGCGAGCGCCACTGCGCCCGCCCGGCGTGGGAGCCCGGGCGCAGACACCCGCCCCAGACCAAGGCGACGCGTCCCGCTGGTGGGCCGCTCCGGCCGGGACAGGGGGTGCCCATCGCTGCAGTCTGGGTTTCTGAGCCTCGCAGGACCGCGGGGACCCCCAGCCTCCCCGGCGCTCACCTGGCGTATTTGGTTTTCTGGAAATCCAGCAGCCTGGGAGCGAACATCGCGGCGGTTCCATCGGCGCCCTGCCCTGGCTCGGCACGCGGGAACTCGGGGAGCCACAGGCGCAGCAGGTTGGACGACACGATCTTAAGTGTTGGGGGGTGGGATGCGTTCGGTACCCCGAAACCCCCCGGAGCCTATGCCCGAGAAGCCGGAGCCCGAGGCGCGCACGGAGCCGGCGGCGCCAAATCCCGAGCAGATGGTGGCGGGGGCGGGGTGGGGGGACCGAGAGGGGGGCTCCCGCGGGCGGCCCCCGCCACGCCACGCCCCCGCCACGCCCCCGGCCGTGGCCACGCCCCCGCGCCGCCCCTGCCCATCACTCCTCACCACGCCTACCACCCCCAGTCCCGCCGGGTCCGTCCACCCTCCACCCCGCCTCCGTTGCTCCGTAGACCCCCCCATCACCCCCCAGGTAATGGGGACACTGGCATTTTCGGTGGGATTCCTAGTCCCACCGTGGGTCCTCCCTCAGAGTCCCTCGACCATGTGGGTGCTGACACCACCAGCCGGAAGACGAGACCCCCCCACACCCCGCAACGGGGCTGCAAGATGGCCCTGGATGAGAGAGAAACGTAATCCCAGCACTGGGGAGACTGAGGCAGGAGGATACAGGATGTTCAAGGCAAGGCTGGGTCCCCAACATGACCTTATCTGAGAGAGACAAGAGACAGACAGAGAGACAGAAGCAGAGACAGAGGGACAGCAGAGACGGGGGGGGGGGGAAAGAAGGGACAGAGAAGAGAGGGAGGGAGGGAAAGAAGGAGGGAAGGAAGGAAGGGTGACACCCCCATCTGGGGACTCAAGGACCAGCCCCACGTTGCAATGAAGGCCTCTCCCTCCCCCTGCCTCCCTTGCCCCTCCCACTCCCCGGCTGGGCCCTGTTCCCTTTTAGAACAATGTCTGAGATATTGCAACAGCTGGGAAGTCGCCCACCCACAGCCCCTGCCTAGGAGACAGACGAGGAACAGAAAGCCAAATGGAGGGCACCTAATTCAACACTGCACCCCCAAAACTGCCCTGAGGGAGCCCCCAGCCGTGTGCGGTGAGAACCGAAGGTGGCAGTTGTCTCAGAGGCTGCAGAGGACCCGCACGTGGCTGTGCCCGGGACTGGGGGACAGGGCGGTGTTGAGGAATACTGGGAGCAGACACAGAAGGAAAACATCAAGAGATGCTCTGGCAGAAGACTGACAATCTGAGGATCCGGGTTCAAAGCCAGCCTGGGCAAAATAAATAAATAAATAAAATCCTCAAGACTCTTGTCTCCAATTAACTAGCAAAAAGTCACCCATGGAGCTGTGGCTCAAATGATAAGAGTGCCAGCCAGCCATAAGCAAAAAGCCAACTGAGAGCCGGATTCAGTGGCTCATGCCTGTAATTCTAGCTACTCAGGAGGCTGAAATCTAAGGGTCGAGGTTCAAAGCCAGCCCGGGGAACTAAAGTCCATGAGACTTTAATCTCCAATTCACCACCCCCAAACTGGAAGTGGCACTGTGGCTCCAAGATTAGGGCTGTGGCCTTGAGCTGAAGAGCTCAGGGACAATGCCCAGGCCCAGAGTTCAAGCCTCACAACTGAGCAAAAAAGCCAACTGAGAGCATGAAACCTTGGGTTCAAGCCCCAGTACCAGCACACGCGCGCGGACACACAGCACAGCACAAAAATCTTGGGTCACAGCAACCACCGGATGCTGGTGACTTCTAGATAGGATGGTTTGCAACAATGTTGTAGAATGTTCTCTGGGTCAAAGCTGCTGTGTGTGTATGCAACAGGGTGCAGCAGTGTGTGGAGGGGGAGCCATCTTTGAAATTAAAATGAGATAGAAGAAAATTCTAGAGGGTCCGGGAGTTTGGCCTAGTGGTAGAGTGCTTGCCTAGCATGCACAAAGACCCGGGTTCGATTCCTCGGTACCACATACATAGAAAAAAACTGGAAGTGGTGCTGAGGCTCAAGTGGTAGAGCTCTAGCCTTGAGAAAGTCCAAGGACAGTGCTCAGGCCCCGAGCCCAAGCCCAGGACTGGCAAAAAGAAAAAATTCTAGAAAGCACTTCCTCACACAATGAGGTCCATGAGACTTTGATTTCCTGGTTGGCATGCCAATGTGGGTCCTGCTGTAAGCCATAGTTCCTAGCAAAAGGTCTCTGTGGTTATCCTATATCCTTCCTGTCACTGAGTCTGAGTGGCCAGGGCCCGGCCCCTCTGTGTCCCTCCACACACTGCCTGCACCTAGCAGATGCCCTGTAGTACCTACTGACAGGACAAGGAGAATCAGGCTCCATTCTCAGCCAGGTCCCGGGGATGCCAGGGACAAGGCTGGGGCTCCAGGAAGAGAGGCTGGGGAAACAGGGCGGTGTGAGTATTTCTCTAATCACTTGCTTCCCCCTGTGGCTCTGAAGTAGGTGCAAAACTCAGTCAATAATGCAGGTAACTTTGGGGGACAGACAGACCTTGGCAAAGATTAGGGGTCAGCATTTCTTTGCTGACATATGCAGAAGGGAAACTGAGGCTGGGGGACTAAGGGTGGATAGGAGCAAGCCTATGCCGAATGACATAGAGTTCACTACCCAACAGAACTCTCCAGAACTAGTGAGTCCTCTGAGCTCCCGTGACACGATCAGACAGGAGCAAGATAGACAACCAAGTCCCAGGTCACCAGCCCCTCCTCCCGGGGGCCCAGTCTCCCCATCCACTGCATGAACACATCCCTCCCCCGGCCTCCCCTTCACCCCAGCCCTCAACACCAGCTTCCACCAAGGTCCCTGCTCTGGCTTGGCAAAGGTAAAAAGGTCATTCCTGGTATGTCTGATTGCAGCTGTGTTCCCCCCTTTTCTTCCCTGGGGAGTCACAGCCGGGCTGGGACTGAAGGACCAGCTGGAGCCAGATACCCACCCTTCCCACCCTCCACCCCCAAGGTTTTGCCTCTTGCTTCAGGATGCTGTTCACCATCAAGCAGGTTTCCACAAGCCCCCTCCTCCCCAGAGGGGACCCCGAAAGGAAACACAAACTGAGGAATGGATTTTCTTTCTTTTTCTCCACCACTAAAGAAGTTGAATAAAAAATAAGTTACTATTTTTACTGCCAGGATCTGGTTGTTATGGCAACGGAGGGCTTGACTCCTGCTCCAGAGTCAGGGTTGGACTATAGCTGAGAAGGGAGGTGATGAAGACTGCAGACCATGAGGCCTACCAGCCACAGGGCTGAGCCCACATCTTAGGGGTCCACTCTGCCCACCAGACCAGTGCCTGGTGAATTCCAATTAATCTCCCTTAAGCATAAGCCCTTTGGAGCTTGTTGTTGTTGGCTTGTTGATTTTCCTTGCCGTCCTCGAGTTTGATCTCCTGGGCTTTGCCCTTCCTCAGCTTGCCTGCTAGGCTGCTGCCTTACCACTTGAACTATGCTTCCCAGCGCAGCTCTTTGGAGTTGGAATCGCCTAGATTGTTCTTTCCAGGCTAGCCTCAAACGTTGATCCTCAATATCTCAGCCTCCAAGACAAGCTCACCTCTGTCATCTGTGAGCTCAGACTCAAATACCCTTGTCCTCGACACCTTTTCTTTGCCATTCACTCCTGCAAGTGGAAGAACTCATGCTAAGTGGCTGTTCTTCCACCTGATTGTACCCAGTCAGGGAGTCTGTGTAACATGTGTAACATGCCTGGCATTTTTTTTTTTGGCCAGTCCTGGGATTGAGCTCAGGGCCTGAGCACTGTCCTTAGATTTTCTCAAGGCTAGAGCTCTACCACTTGAGCCTCAACACCACTTCCAGCTTTTTTTCTATGTATGTGGTACCAAGGAATCGAACCCAGGTCTTCATGCATGCTAGGCAAGCACTTTAACCACTAGGCCAAACTCCCGGCCCATGCCTGGCATTTTTAGGAGGGCATTGAACTCAGGGTCTTGAACTTGCTAGGTAGGCAGTCTACCACTTGAGCCATGCCCCTAGCCTTTTCTACTTTAGTTACATTTTGCCCATTGTTTGGTTTGGACCGAGATCCTCCTACTTATCCCTCCAGAGTAGCTGGGATTACAGGCATGAACCACCAGACCCAGGCCCTACATGCCTAGCTCTTTATAGACAGAAAATGAATTCTATTTGGCCAAAGGGTACACTGAGAACTTAAAAAGATGACAGATCAGGTATCTCAAACCCAGGCTAGTTGGGTGCAGTAGCTCACAGCTGTAAACCCAGCTACTGGTGAGGGGAGATGGGAGAACCACAGTTCAAGAACTATTCAGGCATAACAGTTCATGGCATTCCAATAGGATCATAGTCCAGATCGCCTGAACATTAAAGTGAGTCCCTACTTTGGAAGTAACTAAGGCAAAAAAAGAGTCTGAAGGTGCAACTCAAACGGTAGAGCCACCTGAGGTGGAAACCCGGAGTTTAATCATAAGTGCCACAAAATAAATAGAGAAGAAAGCGGGAACAAGGAAAGGAAGGAAGGAAAAAAAGAAAAGAGAGAAAGGAACTATTTTTAAAGAGAGAGAGAGAAAGAGAGAGGGAGAGAAAATGGGGCCAAGAGTTTGGCCTAGTGGTAGAGTGCTTGCCTAGCATGCATGAAGACTTGAGTTCCATTCCTCGGTATCACATACATAGAAAGAAGCTGGAAATGGTGCTGTGGCTCAAGTGGTAGAGCCCTAGCCTTGAGAAAGCCGGAGGACAGTGTTTAGGCCCTGAGTTCAAGACCCAGAACTGGGAGAGAGAGAGAGAGGGAGACTTTTCAGAATTGCTCTACCATCATCTCAGCCTTCCTGCATGGATGGAGGCTCGGACGGTCCCTTCTCTTTAGATTTCACATTTGAATGGGGGAGACATCTGGTTAGAGCAACCACCAGGCCCTTTCATTGGCTGCCAATGAAAGCCTTGTGTTGGGAGATGGACAGAGACAGAGATAAACAAAGCTGGACACATGTTCAGTCAGATTTTAAAATCTCAGTGATTGCAATTGGGCAAAGTCCAGGGGCTGCGAGCCCAGCTTCCATTTGTATAGAAGTTGGGTCTGGGAGTAGGTGAAGGGGTTGCTCAGAAGTGGTGGGGAAGGGAAAAGTTTCAGAAAGCACACTGGAGCTCTGGGCCACATGAAATCCATTGGGGCTCATTAGTAAGGGTCTCATGATCCCCTTGTGGGGCTTGGAATAGGACAGGGACTGGGGAGAACCAGGAAGGTCACAGGGAGGCAACCTTGGCCTGGCCCTGGGGTGTTGGATTTTTTTAATGCTCAGTTTCCACACAGCATACATGCAAGAAGAAACCAAGAAAACAAAAGACAGCATACACCCAGTCACCCAGTACAGGCCTGGGCTCACCTAGGGCATTCTGGGTAGTTATTTATTTATTGTGGGAAGGAAGTGATCTGAGCTTGTCCTCTCACCGATGACTCTCTTGGTCCTGCAACCCTGGCCCATTCAGTCCTGCTTGCTGTAACACTGTTGCATATTTGGACTTGGAGATCTTAAGGCTGGTCTGTTTAGGGTCATTACAACGTGGACTCTGAGCACCTACTTCAACAAAGATGAGTTCTGAGCTGAGCAGCAGCAGCTCACACCTGTAATCCTAGCTATTGAGGAGGCTGAGATCTGAGGATGGCAGTTCAAAGCCAGCACAGGCACGAAAGTCTGTGACATTCTTTTTGTTTCTTTTTTTTTTTTTTTTGCCAGTCCTGGGCTTGAGCTCAGGGCCTGAGCACTGTCCTTGGACTTTCTCAAGGCTAGAGCTCTACCACCTGAGCCTCAGCACCACTTCTGGCTTTTTTCTATGTATGTGGTACCAAGGAATCGAACCCGGGTCTTCATGCATGCTAGGCAAGCACGTTAACCACTAGGCCAAACTCCCAGCCCCTATCTATGACATTCTTATTTCCAATTAACCACCAGAAAACCAGAAGTGGCACTGTGGTTCAAAGTGTTGAGCCGAAGAGCTTGGGAACAGTCCCCAGGCCCTGAGCTCAAGTCCCACGATGACAGAAAAAATAAAGCAGAGTCCTGCCACAGGCTCCCCATCTTGAGACCAGTGTACTGTACTATCTGCAGACACATGTTGTCCCTGACAAACACACTCAATTAGAAGGGGCACTGGATGCTGGTGGCTCACGCCTGTAGTCCTAGCTACTCAGGAGGCTGAGATGTGAGGATCAAGGCTCAAAGCCATCCCAGGCAGGAAAGTCTGTGAGACTCTTATCTCTCGCAGAAAAAAAAAGGGATAGAGAGCAATCCCTGAGTTCATGTGCATGCACACACACACACACACACACACACACACACACGCCCCAAAGGAGTTCTGTTTTTGTTTGTTGGTTGGTTGGTGTTCCTGTTATTTTGAACCACCTGATTATTGAAAACATTCTACTACTTAAGCTAAGTTCCCCAGATCTTTTTACTTTAGCTCTTTTGGAGGATATAGTCTCATGTTTCCCATCTCCCCCCCCCCCCCCATAGCAGGCCTGGACTGTAATCCTCCTATTTATACCCTGTATGTAGCTAGGATTGCCAGCCAAAGAAATCATTTTATCAAAGGCTACCTCAGAATAATTTTTTTCCTTTAAAATATTTTTACTTAGTTCCCAGAGTGTAGTAATCATTTTAGCCAGCGGGCAAGGTCAGAGGGAGATCATTTCTTTTTATTTTATTTTTTGTAATATGTTACAACTGAGCAAGCGAGGGAGTGTGAAGCTTCAAAGAAAGAAAGAATTATCTACAAACTTTTAATCAAATGATTCGTGATTACAGTACATTCCTTGCTTGTGTTCCAAGCCTCATCATCCTGGGAACAAAATCAATTTCTCTCAGGAGCCTTGAGCTTTCTCAGAGGCCTTTTATGGGGGCCTAAGGTTATACTGGGGTGTAGCCTTGAGTTTGGAGAAACTCTCAGCCTGGGCTCTCTGTCTCCCTAGGCCAAGGCTGAGGCCTAGTTGGGAAAGATGCTTAGAAGAGCCCAGCTGTAGCACCAATTGGGAATTTTTTCTTTTTTTTTTTTTTATGGTTTAGTGTATTGCCACTAGGGCTTGAACTCAGGGTTCGAGCACTGCTCCTAGGCTTTTTCACTCAAGGATACTACTTGAGCTCCACTTTTGCTGATTCTTTGGACTTTCTCAGCCATGTTGATTTCAAACTGCCATCCTCAGATCTCAGCCTCTTGAGTATTACAGGTGTGTACGGCTGACACCAGGCCTAACTTGGAATCTTTGGTGGGGTGTTCCAGAGAGGGGGAGCAGAGAAGCTTTTCAGCAGAGGCCTAGAAGTTCACAGAAAGGTTGTCAGGTGGCATGAGCAGCCAGGGGGGCAGAGGGACGTGGAGCTGGCTTGAGGACTTGGGACACAGGAACAAAGAGGCAGAGTCTGCCACATTGGGAAGGGAAAAAGGTGGGACGTGGGACTGTTGGTTGGGGCAGTGACAGAGTTCATGGTTAAGGCTGTAATGATAACACCAAAGTTTATCATATCTAAGATGCCATCAAGTATGAAGTATGAAGAATCACTATTGGGCCAGGAGTGTGGTCTAGTGGGAGAGTGCTTGCCTAGCATGCACAAACACCAGGGTTCAATTCCTTGCTACTACATAAAAAGAAAAAGGCTGGAAGTGGTGCCGTGGTTCAGGTGGTAGAGCTCTAGACTGGAGAAAGCCCAAGGACAGTGCTTAGGCCCCGATTTCAAGCCCCAGGACTGGCAAAAAAAAATTGTTTTCAGTGAAAGAAAAAAGCCCTCAGTACCACATATACAAAAAAAAGAAAAAGAAAAAGAAAAGAAAGCCGGTAGAGGTGCTGTGGCTCAAGTGGTAGAGTGATAGCCTTGAGAAAGCCCAAGAACAGTGCCCAGGCCCTGAGTTCAAGCCCCAGAATTGGCAAGAAAAAAAGAAAAAGAATCACTGTTCAGGGCTGGGGATGTGGCTTAGTGGTAGAGTGCTTGCCTTGTATGCATGAATCCCTGAGTTCAATTCCTCATTACTACATAAACAGAAAAAGCCAGAAGTGATACTGTAGTGCAAGTGATATAGCACTAGCCTTGAGCAAAAGAAGTTCAGGGACAATGCCCAGGCCCAAGACTGGCAAAAAAAAAAAAAATCACAGTTCAAAGCAGCTTTAAACCACTTTTGAGACTCTTAACTCCAAATAGACCTGCAAAATGCCAGAAGTGGAGCTGTGGCTCAAGTGATAGAATGCCAGCATTGAGGGAAAGAGAAGAGTCAGTGCCCAAGCCCTTGAGTTCAAAGCTCTAGGACCAGCACACACACACACGTCCCTGAGCTTTTTTGCTCAGGGCTAGCACTCTTATCATTTGAGCCACAACTCCATTTCCAACTTTTTAATGGCGGATTGGAGATGAGTCTCGCCAGCTTTTCTGCCTGGGCTGGCTTTGAACTGTGATCTTCAGATTTCCGCCTCCTGATTAGCTAGGATGACAGATGTGAGCTACTGGCACTCCACTCAGATGTCTTCTCTTACGTACAAGGACAGATAAATCACTGCCATTACTTTCACTGGTATTTTATCATGAACTTTTCTTTGGGGGCTTGAACCCAGGACCATGTGTATGTTAGACAGACACTTTGCCACTAGTAATGTTTCAAACCTTTGTTTTGATAAAAAAAAAAGTGCTGCTATGTAACCCAGGCTAGCCTTGAACTTGCAAATCCTCCTACTCAGATTACAGTCATGTGCTAACAATTGTTAGCCCAGCTAACAATATTTTATTAGTTTTTCTTTTTTTAAAGAATTACTTTGGGGCCTAGTGGTAGAATGCACTTACTTTCTGTGTATGTGGTTCTAAGAACTCGAACCCAGGGCTTCATGCATGCTAGTCAAGCACTCTACCACTAAGCCACATTCCCAGCCCCAGAAGCCAATTTTTTTTAAGGGGGGAGGTTGGTTGTGGGGCTTGAACTCTGGGCCTGGGTGTTGTTCCTGAGCTCTTTAGCTCAAGGCTACTGTCCTACCCCTTGAACCACAGTGCCACTTCCAATTTTCTAGTGGTTAATTGGAAATAAGAATCTCATGGCTGGCTCGGAACAGTGATCCTCAGATATCAGCCTTCTGAGTAGCTAGGATTACAGGTATGAGCCACCGTGCCAAGCTCAGAAGCCAATGTTTTAAAACCTGGTCAGTCTGTAAGACTCTTATCTCCAATGAACCAGAAAAATGGAAATAGCTGTGGCTCAAAGTGGTGGAGTGTTACCCTTGAACAAAAGAGCTCAGAAACAGAGCCCAGGGCCTGAGTTCAAGCCCCAAAACTGACACAAAAGAAAAGACGGAAGGAAGAAATATTCTAAAATTGCATTGTGTTGATGGTGGAAAGGCTCTTTATGTTTTTAAAAAATTGATTAGCTAGGCACAATTGGCTCACACCTATAATCTTAATTACTCAGGAAGCTGAGATCAGAGGAGAGTGGTTTGAAGCCAGCTCATGCAGGAAAGTTTGTGAGACTCATTTCCAATAAACTACCAAAAAGTGGGAGATGGAGCTAGGGCTTAAGTGGTAGAGCACTGGCCTTGAGCAAAAGAAGTTCAGGAATGGGGGCCAGGACTTTGGCCTAATAGTAGAGTGCTTGCCTAGCAAGCACAAAGACCTGGGTTTGATTTCTCAGTACCACATACACGTAAAATGCTAGAAGTGGTGCTTTGGCTCAAGTGATAGAGCTCTAGCCTTGAGAAAGCATAAGGATAGTGCTCAGGCCCTGAGTTCAAGCTCCAGGACTGGCAAGACGAAGACGAAGGAGAAGGAGGGGGAGGGGGAGAGGAGGAGGAAGAGGAGGAGGAGGAGGAAGAAACAGCAGCAGCTGCTTTGGAGATTGAGATCTGATTCAAAGCCAGACCAGGCAAAAAAGCTGTGGCTCAAAGAAGTAAAGTGCTAACCTTGAACAAAAGCTCAGGAACAATGCACAGGCCCTGAATTCAAGACCCATGACCAATAACCCCCCCCCCCGCAAAAAATAGGTGAAAGATTAGAACAGATTCTTGATTTAAAAAAAAAATGTAAGCCGGCACCAGTGGCTCACACCTGCAATCCTAGCTACCTGTAATCCTAGCAGGAAATCTGCTCTTTCCCTCACACAATAAACCCTCTTCTCCTGAGCTGCATGAAGTTTCCTTTCAGCAGACCTTACATTGGCTTTTCCTATGTGTGTGGTACCAAGGAATCAAACACAAGTCTTCATGCATGCTAGGCAAGCACTCTACCATTAGGCCAAACTCTTGGCCCCCAGTGCAAGATTCATGCCTCTTTTATTGGGGGTGGGGGTAGGGGGTACAGGGTTGGTTGTGGGACTTGAACATTGGGACTAGACACTGTTCCTGAGCTCTTCGGCTCAAGGCTAGTGCCCTACCTCTTGAGCCACAGCAACACTTCCCACAAAACTCTCAAGAGTAGTGGGTTGGAAATCCCACGCATTGCTGTGTGTGGTGTGTGTGTGTGTGTGTGTGTGTGTGTGTGCTAGCACACAGTGATGTGAGCCCCTGCTGCTCCTGCTGAGCTCACTCACTCATGTGAGTGACTCATGTGAAAAGACAATTTGGGAGTTTTAAATAAAAACACACTTGCCTTGCCAGACTAGCAATACACTCTTGTAATCCCAGCATTTAGGCTAAGGCAAGAAGGTGAAGATTTTGAGTTTATAGCTGAGTGCTGGCATATCTAATCCAAGCTCAGGAGGCTGCAATCTGGAGGATCACAATTCAAAGCCAGCCAGGCAGCAGACTCTGCAAGACTCCATTTCTATTTAGCCAGCAAAGAGCCTGACTGAAAGTGTGATAGAATGATACAGCATCATCTGTGTGCAAGAAAACGAGGTGAGCCCATGGCCCTGAGTTGCAACCACAGTATTGGCTAAATAAATAAATAAATAAATAATATGAGCTTGAAATCAGAGATATACAGGAAAAAAAAAGATAAGATGATGGATAGATAGATAGATAGATAGACCAACAGATAGATCTATATTTATTTAGCAAGCTATGTTCTGTCATTTAATGCTTTCATTGTTTTATTTTCATTTATTTTATTGTATTTATCTTTTATTATTTTCACTCATTCCAACCTCAACCACCATCTCCCCATTCAGGCCTCTTGCATAACTGGTATAGCAGACTTGTACCCTCTTACTGTGGTTTCTTGATTGAGACGGAATCTTGCTAACACTTTGCCCAGACTGGTTCCCTATCTCAGATTCTTGAATTGCTGGGATTATAAGCATAGCCACCACACTTCTACCTCTTGTTTTTAATCACTGAAATGTTCAGTGTTGGATTTCTGGGAACAGGTTGCACCGGATTTGGCATCTAGGGCTTCCCTCTTTGGGTCTTCTCTGATGGGCTCAGCCTCTTGTCCACTTCTTCCCTTGTCCGCTCCTAAAACTAGAGATGTCCTGTGGAACAAACCTCCATCTCTGGTGCACTTCTTCCTGGCCTAGGGCAGCCCCAGGGGGCTAATATCCAGTGCTATGGTGCCCTCTAGTGGTCAGAAGCAGAATTCTCATTGGTAGTCAATGGAGCCTACCTAAACTGGTACTCAGAGGTTGGGAAGCATGAATGCCACCCTTGGGTGGCACCTGACAGTGAACTCAAGGCCTTGGGCTTGCTGACTGGATGCTCTAACACTTGAGCTATGTCCCATGGCCTCTTTTGCTTTCTCTTCTTTTTTGTAGGTCCTTGGGCTTGAACTCAGGACCTGGGCTCTATCTCTGAGCCTCTCTGTGCTTAAGAATAGCACCATTTAAGTCACAATGCCTCTTCTAGCCTTTTCTGTTTATGTTGTACTGAGCAATCGAGTCCAGTTTTCATGCATGCTATGCTAGGCAAGCACTCTACCATTAATCCACATTCCCAGCCCTTTCTTTTCTTTTTGACAGAGTCAGTTTTTCCTCTGACTTTTGTACCAGTAGCTATGTACCCACCAGTGAGTGTGTACGTCACAGCCAGTGCTGGTGGCTCAGCCCTATAATCCTTGTTGCTCAGGAGCCTGAGACCTAGGATAAAAGTTTGAAGTCAGGGCCTGGAATTTGGCCTAATGCTAGAGTGCTTGCCTAGCATACACAAACACCAGGATTTGATCCCTCCGTATCACATACATAGAAAAAGCCAGAAGTGGTGCTGTGGCTCAAGTGGTAGAGCTGTAGCCTTGAGAAAGCCCAAGGTCAGTATTCAGGCCCTGAGGTCAAGCCCCAGCACTGGCAAAGAAAAGATTCACCAGGCAAGGTGGCTCATGCCTTTAATCCTAGCTACTTAGGTGGCTGAGATCTGTGGATCGTGATTCAAAGCCAGCCAGGACACTAAAGACTGAGAGGCTCTTATTTCCAATTAACCACTAGAAAATGGGAAGTGGCACTGTGGCTCAAGGAGTAGGGCTGTAGCCTTGAGGTGAAGAGTTCAGGGACAGTGCCCAGGCCCAGAGTTGAAGCCCCACAATTGATGAGAGGAGGTGGAAGAGGGGGGGAGGGAGGGAGGGATGGGGAGGGAGGAAGGAAAGAAGAAGGAGAGAGAAAGGAAGAAAGGAAAAGGGAGAAAAAGAGAAGGGAAAAAAGGAAGGAAGGGAAGGGAAGGAAAGGAATGAAGAAAGAGAAAAAGAGAGAAGGAAGAAAGGCAGGCAGGCAGGCACAGTAAGGCTGAGATTTGAGGATCATGATTTGAAACCAGCCTCGGCAGAAAAGCTCACGAGACTACCAAAAAAGCCAGAAGTGGCGCTGTGTCTCAAGTGGTAGAGCACTAGTCCCGAGCAAAAAACCTTAGGGACAGGGCCCAATAACTGAGTTCAAGCTCCAGGGCCAGCACCAAAAAGAAAAAAAGCAAGCAAGCAAGCAAGCAAGAAAAGAAAAACTGTTGAAATTGTTTAAGGAGGAGGAGAGTGAAGGTGGGATTGGTCAGGTATGTTGTTTATATGTATGCAAATGAAGGCTGGGAGCAGAGCCTAGTGGTAGAGTTCTTGCTCAGTACCAGATACTCAGAAAAAGCTGGAAGTGGTGCTGTGGCTCAAGTGGCAGAATGCTAACCTTGAAAAAGCCCAAAGATAGTGCCCAGACCCTGAGTTCAAGCTGCAGGACTGGAAAAAAAGAAAGAAAGAGAGACAGAAAGAAAGAAAGCTCACAATGAACTTCTGTGCAACTATATATGCTAATCAAAGGTTTGGTGGAAAAACAAGCAAAAATTTAAATACACACGCGCGCGCACACACACACACACACACACACACAGAAGGTTTTTGAGTCATAGCTCACATAGTAGAGCATCTGCCTACCAAATATAATGCATTAAGTTTAAATCTAGTACTGCAAAAGGTAGATTAAAAAAAAAGTGTCAGCAAGTAGCTGGGACAGGAATGGCGAAATGCTAGTCTTGGTCAGAGATAAGTACATGGAGATTCCTGATTTTCTGGACTGAATCTGTGTGAAAATAAAAATATATTCTTGTATGTCTGTGTGCACATGTGTGTGTGCTGGCCCTGGGGCTTGAGCTCAGAGTTCAAGGTCTGGCACCTATACACACACACACACACACACACACACACACGCTCACACACACAAAGTTAATCCAATTTGTATTTATGAAGAATAAAAATGATCCTTTGTTTCAGTCACCAGTTGTTTTGGGGTTTTGGAGGTGAACTCAGGGTCTGGGCACTGTCCCTGAGTTTCTTTTGCTCAAGGCTAGCACACTACCACTGAGCTACAGTACCATATCCCAGCCTTCTCTGTTTATGTGGTACTAAGGAACTGAACCCAGGACTTCATGCCTGCTAGGCAACCGCTAAGCCTCCTTCCCAATTCCTCTCTGAGCAATTTTGCTCAAGACTAGAGCTAGCCGGGTGCAGTAGTTCACACCTGTAATCCTAGCTACTCAGGAGGCTGAGATCTGAGGATCAAGGCTCAAAGCCAGCCCCGGCACAAAAGGACCTGAGACTCTTTTTTTTTTTTTTTTTTTGGCCCCTTTCTCTTTCTGGCCCGCTCGCTCCGGCCCGGCTAGGCCCCCTTTCTAGCTCCGGCCCCGCTCGCTCCGGCCCGCTCGCTCTGGCCCCGCTCGCTCCGGCCCGCTCGCTCTGGCCCCGCTTGCTTCCGCCCGGCTCGCTCCAGCTTGCTCTTGGCCCCGCTCGCTCGCTCCGGACCGGCCCTGCTCCTGGCCGGACCTGAGACTCTTATCTCCAATTAATCTCTTGAAAACAGGAAGTGGGCTTGGCTCAAGAGAAGGGTGGTAGCCTTGACCTGAAGTGCTCAGGGACATTGCCCAGGCCCAGGGGTAGGGAGGTAGCTTTGAGCTGAAGAGCTCAGAGACAGAGCCCAGGCTGAGTTCAAGCCCCACCAAAAAAAAAAAAAAATACTAGAACTCTACCACTTAAGCCATAGCTCCTCTTCTGGCTTTCCGGTGGTTAAGAGATAAGAGTCTCATGAGAGTGTCATTCCTGGGACTGGCTTTGAACCACTATCTTCAGATCTCAGCTTCCAGAGTAGCTAGGATTACAGGCATGAGCCACTAGCATTTGGCTACAACCACTTTTTGTTGTTGGTTGTGGGGCTGGAATCCTGGGTCTGATCATTATTGAAAGATTTGCCTCTCCCATCTTGATCCAATTTTTTCATATCTAAAGATGGAATATAAAGGATTGACTCCCACCTTATTCCCCCAGGTCAAGCAAAACCGCATGTGGTCACAAGCTTGTCCACTGGCAGGTCATTCTGACCTTGGCTGGCAGAAGACAATAGCCTCACACCCCAGGTGGAACATTCCTCTCAGGGTCTGGCCAAGCACACAGCACTTGGCCCCAAAGAAACCATAGCCCATTTTTTTTTTAAATTTTCTGCTTTCTTACTAAGTAATATATAAGCCTACTCCCCAATCCAGTCCCTCACACAACCTCCATACCCATGGGAAAGTTTGTGTCCCTCGCTGGCAATAAACAGGTCTCATCTGTGGACCTGTTCCTATTCCATTTTCCATTCCTTTCCATTCGCCTATTCCTTTTCCATTCCCCTCCATTGTCCTAACAACTGTCTCTGAGCTTTTATGCTCAAGGTTAACACTTTATCATTTGGAGCAACAATGCCACTTCCAATTATCAGTAATTATTAAGTCCTGTTTACAAACCCTCAATTTTTTGCCAGTCCTTGGGCTTGAAGTAAGGGCCTGAGCACTGTCCCTGGGCTTTCTCAAGGCCAGAGTTCTATCACTTGAGCCACAGCACCAGTTTTGGCTTTTTCTACGTATGCACTTTCAAGGAATCAAACCCTGGTCTTTGTGCATGCTAGGGAAGCACTCAACCACTAGGCCAAACTCCTGGGCCAAACCCTCAGTTCTTGACAACCAACTTAGTTTGCAGCCAGACCTAGTTTGTTCACACAGACTGTCCACATAGACACAGGTCTATGAAAATAAAGAAATATATGTGCAGTGCCTGGATGCTATCCCTTAAATTTTTCATTTAAGGCTGGATTTCTACCACTTGAGCCACAGCTCCATTTCTGACCTTTTGGTAGTGAATTGCAGATAAGGGTCTCACAGATCTTTCTTCCTGAGCTGGCTTCAAACCTCGATCCTTAGATCTCAGCCTCCTGAATACCTAGGATCGCAGGTATAAGCCACTGGTGCCTGACTTTTGGAACATTTTTTTTCACTTTTCATTTTCCTTTCCTTTACCAGGGCTGGGGAATTACTTTTCTGCCAAGGGCCATTTGGATATTTATAATGTCATTTATGGACCATACAAAATTATTTACAGAGGCCCAGGGTGTGGCTTAGTGGTAGAGTGTTTGCCTAGTATGCAGCTAGCCTTGAGAAAGCTCAAGGACAATACCCAGGCCCTGAGTTCAAACCCCAGGACTGGCAAATTAATTAATTATATACAGGCAGAGAGGCCATAGGCAGCCCACAAGAAGCTCATAAGTCTTCTCATGATGTACAAAGTGATTTCTTGGGTCCTGTATGGGCAGATTGTTCCTTACCACTAGAGGGGCAGAAGCTTCTCGGAAGAGCTTGGCAAATGGAAGGGCTAGAAACTGGTCTGGATCAAAGGAGAGCTGAACATCTTCTAAAATATCAGTGACATCTTTAGTTTTAGAAGAAGGGATTCAAGGGCTGGGAGTATGGCCTAGTGGTAGAATGTTCACCTAGCCTGCATGAAGTCCTGGGTTCGATTCCTTGGTACCACATACATGGAAAAAGCTGGAAGTGTTACTGTGGCTCAAGTGGCAGGGCAATAGCCTTGAGCAAAAAATGTCCAAGAACAGTGCCCAGGCCCTAAGTTCAAGCCCCATGACTGGGGTTCGACACATTCAACATTCCTCCCAGAGGTCCCAAACCCAAGAAAAAGAGTATGAAGTTCTGGAAATCTAAGGAACCATTAGAAGAATTAGAGCCCCTTCAGAGGCTGGGTGCACTGCCTCCTACCCTGCAATCTCATCTACTCAAGAGGCTGAGATCTGAGGATTGAAGATCAAAGCCAGCCTAGGCAAGAAACTCTATGGAACTCTCTGTTAGAGAAATGGAGGGGAAAGGAAAAGAAATGGACCAGATTCTATAGTCAACAGGCTGGGACTATGTATTGCCAGCCAGGGACACAGACCTTCCTCTGGGCAAGGAAGTTGAGGGACTGGATTTGGGGCCCGGTTTTTATGGGTCTTAACAAGAAAGCAGAAAATTTTAAAATGGGCTATCAGGCCTGGAATGTGGCCTAGTGGTAGAGTGTTTATCCAGTATTCATGAAACCCTGGGTTTGATTCCTCTATACCACATACACAGAAAAGCTAGAACTGTTGCTGTGGTTCAAGTGGTAGAGCACTAGCCTTGAGAAAGCTCAAGGACAGTACCCAGGCCCTGAATTCAAGCCCTAGTACTGGCCAAAAAAAAAAGGGGGGGGCTATGGGGGGCTGGGAATGTGGCTTAGTGGTAGAATGCTTGCCTTGCATTCATGAAGCCCTGGGTTTCATTCCTCAATTCCACATACACAGAAAAAGCCAAAGTGTGGCTTAAGTGGTAAAGTGCTAACCTTAAGCAAAAAAGAAGGTCAGAGACAGTGTCCAGACTCTTAGCTCAAGCCTGGGGATTGGTGGGGGAGGGGAGACTACTGTCTGCTGGGTCAAGGGCAGTGTCCTTGGCTAGGCCCTGAGTGGAACTTTCCACCTGGGGCGAAGGGCTATGGTCTCCTGGGGTCAAGGGCTATGGTCTCCTGGGGTCAAGGTTGGTGTCCTTGGCCAGGACCCTAGTGGAATGCTCTCCCTGGGGTTAAGTCATCAGAATGACCTGCCTGCAGACAAGCAGAAGAGTGCACATCTGGTATTGTGCTTGACCTTGGGAAATAAATCAATCCTTCACTTTCCACCAAAAAAGCTGGAAGTGGAGTTATGTATGGTTCAAATGACAGAGCACCAACTCTGAACAAAACAAAACAACAAAAACCTTTGGAGCTGGGCATTTGGCCTAATGATAGAGTGTTTGCCTAGCATGTACAAAGACCCCAGTTTGATTCCTCATTTCCACAAACATAGAAAAAGCCAGACATGGTGCTGTGACTCAAGTAGTAGAGCTCTAGCCTTGAGAAAGTTCAAGGACAGTGTTCAGGCCTTGAATTCAAGGCCTAAGACTGGGAAAAACTTAGGGATAACCCCCAGGTTCAAGCAAGACCATTTAGAGGAGTAATATAGGAAAGATGAAGTTGGAAACTAGTGACAGAATGAGGAGTGTCGGCCGTGAGCGAAAAAGCTTAAGGAGAGTGCCCAGACCCTGAGTTCAGGCCCCAAGACTGACCAAAAAAAAAATGTCATTCTGAGACCAGATTTTCCCAGCCACCTGACTAAAATTAAGTATTTCCTTTTAAAACATTTGAGAATCAAATTTAGCCCAGTGCCTGGAGCAGTCCAGAAGGGAGTTTCAGGGGAGAGAAGCATCCCATATCCCATGTCTCCCTGGGGCATCCCAATGGGTGATGGGTCAGAATCAGGGTGCTGCCTCTGATGGAGACAAAGGAACCTCACAATTGAGGTTCAGTTCTCAAGGATGACAAAACCCCTGCCTTACCATTCTAAAGATTGGAAGGTCTCCAAAACATGAAGTCAGACTCGACCAGAAAAGTAGTTACAGGAAACAAAGGGATTCACCACTGACATGAAGACTCTTCCTTGAGGCAGAGAGGATGCTGAAAAGAGGATGTAAAGGCAAAGTAGGAGTGAATTCCCATGTGTGTTTGAACTGGGGGTGACTTGAGCTGAGGGCTAGGGGCCCATGCCTGTAATCCTTAGCTACTCAGGAGACTGAGATCTGAGGATCACAGTTCAAAGCATCGGCAGGAAAGTCCCTGAGACTCTTATTTCCAAGAAACCACTAAAACAAAAAATAAAGCAAGCAAACCAAAAAAGCAAGAAGTAGAGGTATGGTTCAAGTGGTAGAACACCAGCCTTCACCAACAGAAACTAAGTGTTTATGCACTGAGTTCAAACCCCAGGAATGACACAAAAATAAAAGTGGGAAGATTTGAAATGAATACATGCTCATAACCCTTGAGGACTGCACATGGAGAGACTCCTTTTTATCCTCTTGTTTTCATTTTTTATTTTATTTTTTGTCCATCATGGGGCTTGAACTCTGGGTCTGGACACTATCCCTCAGCTCTTCAGCTCAAGGCTAGTGCTCTACCACATTGAGCCACAGCACCATTTCTGGTTTTCTTTTCTTTCTTTCTTTCTTTCTTTCTTTCTTTCTTTCTTTCTTTCTTTCTTTCTTTTTTTTTTTGCCAGTCGTGGGGCTTGAACTGAGAGCTTGGGCACTGTTCTTGGACACTTTCTGCTCAAGGCTAGTGCTCTACCACTTGAGCCATAGCACCACTTCTGGCTTTTTCTGAGTATGTGGTACTGAGGAATCAAACTGGGGTTTTTGTGCATGCTAGGCAAGCCCTCTACCACTAGCCTATGCTCCTGCCCCCAACTTCTGGTGGTTATTTGAAGATAAGAGTCTCACAGACTTTTGTGCCATGGGCTGGTTTTGAACTATGATCCTCATATCTCAGCCTCCACGGTGTGTGTGTGTGTGTGTGTGTGTGTGTGTGTGTGTGTGTGTGTGTGAATGTGTGTCTGTGTGTATTTGTGCCTACCAGTTCTGGGGCTTGAACTTAGGACCTTGTATTCTCACTTGGCCTTGTTTGCTCAAGGTCACTGTGCTAGACCACTTGAAGCACAACTACATCACCGATCTTCTCTTTCTCTTTCTTTTTTTTAGTCGGTTGTGGGACTTGAACTCTGGGCCTGGGTGTTTTCCCTGAGCTCTTCAGCTCAAGGCTACTACCTTGCACCTTGAGCCACAGTGACACTTCCTGTTTTCTAGTGATTAATTGGAGATAAGAGTCTCATGGACTTTTTAGTGCCCAGGCTGGCTTTGAACCATGATCCTCAGATCTTGGCCTCCTGAGTAGCAAGAATTACAGGCATGAGCCACTGTGCCTGGCTATAACTGATTTTATTTTCCTGGCTAATTGGGTGTCTGGGGTTTTTTTTGCCAGTCCTGGGCTTAAGGTCAGGGCCTGAGCACTGTCCTTGGATTTTTCTCAAGGCTAGAGCTCTATCAATTGAGCCTCAGCACCACTTCTGGCTTTTCCTAAGTATGTGGTACCAAGGAATCAAATCTGAGTCTTCGTGCATGCCAGGCAAGCACTCTACCACTAGGTCAAACTCTCGGCCCTTCCTGGCTAATTGGATAAGACTTTTCTGCCCTGGCCTTTATTTTTATTTATTTATTTATTTTTTGTCAGTCCTGGGGCGTGAACTCAGGGCCTGAGCACTGTCCTTAGGGTTTGAGCCTCAGCATCACTTCTGGCTTTTTCTATGTAGGTGCTACTGAGGAATCAAACCGGGGCCTTTGTGCATGCTAGGCAAGCTCTCTACAACTAAGCCAAAATCCCAGCCCCACAGGCTGGCTTTTGAACTGTGATCCTCAGATCAAAGCCTCCAGTGTTCTAGCTGGAGTCCCAACCATAGACAAGAAACACCTTCTGCAGAAGGTGCGTCAACAGCCAAAAATTGTGGCAAGCAACCCTCTACTATTTGGTTGAATTCAAGTGATTTGCTAATTTGAATAGGGTAAAATGTATTTAGATGAAGCCTCCAATAAGGCTTTAAGATAAGATTAAGAATCCCAAAACAACCACACCCTCTATTTCTGGATCCTCCAGAGGTGTATCTTCATTCCACTTTGTAACTACTGGTGAAGACAAAGCCTTAAGTTTAAAAAATTCTTCCTTGGTTTGGAGTGTGGCCCACTGGTAGAGTGCTTGGCTAAAAAAGCCCAAAGACAACAACACCCACGCTCAGACCCTGAGTTCCAGCCCTGGGACTAGAAAAACAAAACAAAACAAAACTTAGCCAAGTGTGGTGGCTTACCCCTGTAACCCTAGCTACTCAGTAGGCCAAGATCTGAGGATTATGGTTCAAAGCCAGCTGGACACTAAAAAGTCCATGGGGCTCTTATCTCCACGTAATCACCAGAAAACAGGAAATGGGGCTGAAGCTCAAGGGGTAGGGTGTTAGCCTTGAGCTGAAGAACTCAGGACAGTGCCCAGGTCCAGAGTTCAAGCCCCATGACCCACCAAAAAAAAAAAAAAAAAACTTCCTTATCTAAAGCAGTTTCTCTTTTTCTTTCCAGCTGATAGATATTGTCTTAGTAGAATTATCAACAAGAGCCAAGCCACCAAGCCAAAGCAGGAATTTGTCTCCTGTAGATAATTCCATCAATCAGCTGGAAAGAAAAAGAGGAACCGCTTTGAATAAGGAAAATTTTTATTTTATTTTTTGCCAGTCAGGGGGCTTGAACTCAGGGCCTGGACACTGTCCTTGGGCACATTTTGCTCAAGGCTAGCGGTCTGCCACATGTGCCACAGTGCCACTTCTGGCTTTTTCTATGTATGTGGCACCAAAGAATTGAACCCAGGGCTTCGTGCATGCTAGGCAAGCACTCTCCCACTAGGCCAAACTCCCCGCCCAGTTTTTTGTTTGTTTGTTTTGTTTTTGTTTTGTTTGTTGCCAATCCTAGGGCTTGAACTCAGGGCCTGGGCACCATCCTTGGACACTTTTTGCTCAAGGCTAGCACTCTGCCACTTGAGCCACAGTGCCACTTCTGGCTTTTTCTGAGTATATGGCACCAAAGAATCGAACCCAGGGCTTCGTGCATGTTAGGTGAGCACTCTACCACTAGGCTACACGCTTGGCCCAAGATTTTCATTCTTTTTGCCCGTCTCGGGGCTTGAACTCTGGACCTGGGCGTTGTCCCTGAGCTTCTTTTTGCACAAGGATAGCACTCTACCACTTCCGTCTTTCTCTGTTTATGTGGTATTGGGGAAAGGAACCCAGGGCTTCACGCATGCTAGGCCAGCACTCTACAGCTAAGCCACATTCCCAGCCAGGAACTTCTTTATTTTTGTTCAGTCGTGGGATTTTAAACTCAGGGCCAAGGCACTGTCCCTGAGATTTTTGTGCTCAAGGCTCCGCTTCCGATTTTCTGGTGGCTTAACTGGAGCTAAGAGTCTCATCAACTTTCCTGCCCAGGCTGGCTTCGATCCTCAAATCTCAGCCTGCTGAGCAGTTGGTTTAGAGGTGTGACCTTCTGGCGTCCGGCTTATCCCCAAATCTTAACACCAGGCAGAACAATTGGCAGATCTAGGCCTTAATTTTCACATCTGTCCAATGGGACGACAACCTCCTTCATAGGGGGTGGCAGCGAGCACCGGGAAAGGCCAGGGCGCTTCCCAGACTCCACCCATGGGTGCCTGGAGGGCGCTCCTGGACTAGGGGAAGGCGCTTCCTCCACGCGCATGCGCGGCCGCCGCACGCTCCCACGCCTGCGTACCCCTGGCAAACTCGAGCCTGGACGGGAGGCGATGGGGGGGGCGGAGCCTCCTCAGGGCGCCTGCGCCACGCCTGGCCGTGCGTCGCGGAGGGCGGGGCCGCGCAGGCGTACTAGACAGCCCGGCTCCGGAGCATAAACAAGAGCGGGGACGGGATGAGGCGGCGGTTGGTCCTCGAGCGGCGAGTGGCAGCGACTGTGGTGCCGAGCGGGTCCCGGCGCCGACCCTGAACACAGCCTGACCCGGCCCCGCGCGCGCCTCCCCGCGGGCCACCCGCCGCGCGCGCAGCCATGAACCTAGCGAGCCAAAGTGGCGAGGCCGGCGCCAGCCAGCTGCTATTCGCCAACTTCAACCAGGACAACACGTAAGGCCGGGCCTGGGGTCGGGGGTCAGAGGTCAGGGACGAGCCTAGGGGGTTGCCTCGCGGGGTCACCACCCGGCCTCCCGCCCGGCCCGGGAGGTGATGGAGGCGGAGTGGAGATTGAGACGGGGGCGGGGGTCGTCGGATTTCCTCCTGCAGCGTCAGGGCGCCTGACTTACCTGGACGGGGGCGGGGCGGCGGCCGCCTCCTCACCTGACTGCCCCTTCTTGCTCAGCTCTCTGCCCACCCCCTCCCTGTTCTCCCCTCTGGCCTTTCTCCTTGTCTCCCCAATGTCTGAGGCCTCTGGCTCCCTCGTCCCCCTTTGCTCGATCTCCTGGTTTTGTTTTGTTTTTGTGTTTTGTTCCATCGCCTTCCATCCCTCTGGTCTTATGTTGGCCAGTTAACTTGGTTGTCCTCTCCAGGCAAACTTGGCCAATCAATAAACACGTCCTGACCTCCCTCCGATCCAGGGGGAAACTGAGCCACGATGATTCTTCCAGGGACTTTTCCCCAAGAGTTTTGGTGCTTCAGGAGAGGGACTCATTCTTGGGGGAAGGCAGCCCCCTCGCCTCCACACCCAGTGCCAGCCTGTGGATGCCAGACCCTGTTTCCCTCCAGGTTGCTGTGATTGTGGGTGAGAAGCAGGTGGTTCAGAGGCTGCCTGGATGACCCGTGAGGATAGTTGGAAGATGAGAAAGGATGATTTATGACACTGGAAGGGAGAAAGAGCCATCTTGGGAATTGACTAACAGGAAGTGATGTAAGAGGATGACCAGGAGTGGGTCACTTGGCATCATGCTTAAGTTGGTTGGTACTGGCAGAATGGTATTAGTGAAGTAGGAAAAGATATATATATTTTTTTCTTTTCTAATTTGAAAGTTACTTGCAGAATGGAAAAATGACCAAATGGAGGCAGACAATAGTTGTTCCCCCAAATTCTCCAGATTAGTAAAGACACAGGCACAGTGGTGCCATATGACAGTTGGAAAAGGGCTTATCACCTGGTCCAGCTACAGATAAAACACTAAAGTTATCTGGGTCTTTAAAGATGCTTAATAGTGGAATGAGTGTTGGAGTGGAATCTTGTCTCCTGAGTTCTCTCTTCCAGTGTTCTTTCCACTCTGCAGAATTCTGAAAACCAAGTTTTAAAATACTGGTATAACAGTCTATAAAGATTAAAGCTATCAAATACTATAGCCAGCATGCAAAAACTGTTTGTATTGGGTGTGGGGTTCATACCTGCAATCCCAGCTCTTCAGGAAGTGCAGATCAGGAGGATCATGGTTTGAGGTCAGCCTGGCAAAAAAGTTAATGGCCACATCTCATCTCAATGAGCTGTGGTGGTCCATGCCTGTATTCCAGACATGGAAGTTTTTAGGTAGAATTTTGGCCCAGGCCAGCCCTCACCCCCCCAAAAAATAAAAGACAATATTTGAAAACTAAAATAAAAAGGGCATGGAGTCGTGTGGCTCAAGTGGTGTAGTGCCTTCCTAGTGAAGTGCAAGTCCCTGAAATCAAATCCAAGTACTGCCAGGAAAAAAAAAAAAAGAAAAAGAAAAAAACTATTCCGGGCCGGAAGTTTGGCCTAGTGGTGGAGTGCTTGCCTAGCATGCACGAAGACCCGGGTTCGATTCCTTGGTACCACGTGCATAGGGGAAAAAAAAGCTGGAAGTGGTGCTGAGGCTCAGGTGATAGAGCTCTAGCCTTGAGAAAGTCCAAGAACAGGGCTCAGGCCCTGAGTTCAAGCCCAGGACTGGCAAAACAAACAAACAAACAAAAACAAAAAAAAAACTATTCCGGCAACCTGTTAAGTTTGCTATAATTAGAATAAAGTATCCGAGTAGGGAAGAAGAAATCTAAAACCTATCACGATTTGGTTTATATGCCCTTAGTATTTGGGATTTGTCTAAATGAAGAGACTCTCCAAAATGTTTCCATGGCATTTTCAGCTTCTTGGTACTTGTTATTTACACCAGAAGGAAGTTGATTGTAGAACATTCTTGTTCTTTTTTAAATGAGCCACTAAATTGCCTATGTAATAAACATACTCCCATTCCCTCCTGAAACAGGACCTTTTCGTTTAGACTTGGAATCCTAGTGCCCAAAATACCTGTGTCATAATTTTGTCTCTGGAGACCTTGATATATGTAGTATTAGCATAAGGCAGAAGGAGTGCCAAGTGGAGTTCCCACTTAGAGCTCGTTGATCAGCCAGTGGGACTGCCAGACTTGTTTTAAAGCTACATTGGAAAGAAACCCAAAAGTTTTTTTTTGTTTGTTTGTTTGTTTTTTGCCAGTCCTGGGCTTGAGCTCAGGGCCTGAGCACTGTCCTTGGACTTTCTCAAGGCTAGAGCTCTACCACTTGAGCCTCAGCACCACTTCCGGCTTTTTTCTATGTATGTGGTACCGAGGAATCGATCCCGGGTCTTCATGCATGCAAGGCAAGCACTTTAACCACTAGGCCAAACTCCCGGCCCAAACCCAAAAGTTTCTATGGAGAGACTTTGTGCCTTCTCTCTTTCCTAACTCCAGAACTTATTTTCTTAGAGGAATGCTTTTATTAACATAGTCAGACCAAAATTATATAAAAACTAGAGTAACAACATTTTTAGTAAGGTGTCCATGTTGGCCTTGGTCCACATTTGTGAAGGACAGGGGTTAGAGGCCAGTTCAGGAGACAGAAGCATGCTCCACAGGAATGTCACTTTGCCTGCATCTTTTAAACTAAGTCTAACAACACCATATCCCTGGCATTTCAAACTGTCACTGTCTTATCCTTTCCCTTCTTCCTGGTCATTGTGGTTTCAAATGATATGATTGATTTTCCTTTATTTTCATGGTTCTTCTCAAAGTATGGCTTGAATTTTGCTTTTTTTTAACCATGTTTTGTTTTTTGTTTTGTTTTTGTTTTAACTAGAAGAGTGAAAAAAGACAGCAAGAGCATCTAGTTGTCGTCACCCTGACACTGACTGATTAATTCCCATCCTGGCTTTCTGAATGTAACCGCAGAAGGCTGATTGATACTGGAACCCTTCCTGGCTTTTTGATATTGAAGTTAGACCAGGCTATATGGGAAACGATTGGTGGGAGGGTCGTGATCCAAGGTCAGCCTGGACAAAAGCATAAATCCTACCAGGCATGATTGCTCATACCTGTAATCCTAACTACTCAGGAAGCTGAGATTTGAGAATCACGGTTCAAAGGCAGCCTGGGTGCTAAGACTCTTATCTCCAATTAACCACCAGAAAAGCGGAAGTAGCACTGTGGCTCAAGAGGTAGGGCAGTAGCCTTCAGCTGAAGAGCACAGAGACAGCGCCCAGGCCCAGAGTTCAAGTCCCACGACCAACAACAACAACAGAAAGCATAAATCCCTAGGACTGGGAGCATCATTTATGTGTTTGAGTACCTGCTTAGCAAGTGCAAGGTTGTGAGTTGAAACCTCAGGACCTCCACAAGGAGGAAAAATGGAGAAGCTAACTAGTGACTTTAAGTGGCAAAGGGTCTGTGGACTCAGTGGAAATAGTGGGGACCACAGTGTGGTGAGTGCTGCTATGGCCATACTGGTCCTAGACATTGCTGGAAGGGATAGAAAGAAGAGGGGGGCTTGGCCTCCTTGGCCTCGATGTCATACAGGGTCTAGGGACTCTGTCCTCATCTGCAGATCAAGATGGCTTCTAAGGGTTCCCAGCCTTAGAGATGGGGTTCCTGTGCCTGAGGTGCTGAGGACATAGTTGAGAAAGGCAGGGCATGACAGAGTCTAATGCGGTAGCCTGTGGCAAGGAAGCTGTCCTGGGGCCTGTATTGTGAAAGATTTGGTGCCGGAAAGAGCTGTGCTCTGGATCTAGGTGGCTAAAGGCCTTAGGACTGGCCAGGGGCAGGTGGGAGTGGAAACCTGTAAGTCTGTGGCAGGAGCTGAGCCTGCCATAGACTGGGTGGGGGCTTCAGAGGTCCCACGTGAGGGCACCAGGTCCTGCTGGTTTGCTGGCAGCCTCAGGGCAGCTGCTTCCTGTTAGAGCACTGCCTGATCCCCTTCACCCCAGCAATCAAGTGCTCACCCCTGTAATCAGGTGTGGCCTTCAGAAGGAAGACAGTGGGAGGAAGCATATAAGAAGTAGCTCCTGGAAATTGAGGAAAAAGATCTCATCTCCACCTATTCCTATAAATGGCTGCCTTTTAGATGGGGAAT
Source organism: Megascapheus bottae (assembly GCF_031878675.1). Taxonomy (NCBI): domain Eukaryota; kingdom Metazoa; phylum Chordata; class Mammalia; order Rodentia; family Geomyidae; genus Megascapheus; species Megascapheus bottae. Next base: position 32,616,328 of record NC_143511.1, on the reverse strand, counting down.
ACTCAAGTTAAATTCAGTGACAGACTTTGGATTGGAGATGGTAGGTGAAAGCAGAAGCATTTGTTTGGCTTCCTCTCCAAATTGGCATTAAATGTCTGGAAGATACTTGAAAAGGCCTGACCCAAGGGTAAGAAAGGAGGTGGGGAACCAACACCCTGTGCTGCCAGAGGCTTCCCCTATTCTCCACTGAAGACATACCTGGTCTCTAAAGGGATGAGAACAGAACAGGAGCTCTGAATTTGGACTCCTCTTAGTAGCGAAATGGGTTATTAAAACTCCTCTTGTGATGTGTATGTTGCTAGTTATCAGTAAAAATTAGGAACATTAGAGCAAATCTCATACTTATCTGCAGTCTACCTCTCCCATTCTTACATCGGGCATTTTATGATCAGGTGAATCATGTTTTGTTCTTTTCTTGCTGGTCCTGAGCTTGGGCTCAGGGCCTGAGCACCCTCATTGAGTTTTTGCTATGTAGGTGGTACTGAGGAATTGAACCCGGGTCTTCATGCATGCTAGGCAAGCACTCTACCACCAGGCCAAACTCCTCATCCCTGACTAGGTGTATCATGAGCAGTGATTAAAAGCAGAATCTCTTGTGTTAGAAATATCAAATGTAAGCATGCAAACACAAATGTGTGCTGGGCACTGAACTCAGGGCCTCACCCTCATTTGGCCTGTGCTCTGCGGCAGAGCTACCCAAGCCCCCAACCTCTCAGCCTAGTATAAAACCATCCTCCTCTCCCTCCATCACACTGGGAAAGAGCCTGCTCCTGCTCTGCTGGGTCTGTATCACAGAACTACCAGTGTTGTGTTTTTATTTCTTACTGACTGGAGTGCACCCCTGCTTTTGTAGACCTTGGGGTTAGAATTCTAGAGGCATGTAACGTTAAATCAGTTTGTGATCACCCAGAGCAGACGTGGGCAAAGCCTTAGTTTGAACAGCTTCTGTCCAGCAGGGGAAGGGAGGGACACAGTTGAGCACTAAGATTACTTTCCATTTGTTCTAGGACCCCATTCTAAGGCTCCCCTATTTGGCCCTTGGGAGAATCCCCCTAAGCTTACTTTATACTTAAGGCTCATCAGCATATGGTAGTGTGGTTTCTAAGCCAACAAGAAGTCAGAGGGAGCAGGATGTTCATGGTGATAGGATGATCTCAAGGGAAAGCAGTGCTGCAAAACCAAGGCAGGAAATAGGCTTGGGAAGGAGTCCAGCGCCTCTCACATTCTGTGTACATGCTGCCGCTGAGCTACAGGCACAACCATGGAAAGTACCTTCATAAAAACACTGGATTCTGGCCATCTGATTATGTACACAAAACAGTTCAAATGAATTCATGAGGCATGTGTGGTGGGCAGTCCCAACTGCAATCCCACCTGCAATCCTAGCACTGAGGCTAAGGCATGAAGATCTCAAGCTTGGGACCAGCCTGAATTCCATCACCTGACTTTGTCTTGAAAAATAAATGACCTTCCCTGTGATTTAAGAACACAAGAGAAATATACAATTTAGATTTAATTTTTAAAATTCTCTTTAAGTAGTTGTACAGAGGAGTTGCCATTTAATAGAGCAGTTTGTGAATATAGTACAGCACTTTTGGCTCCCCCCCCCCCCCCCCCCCCCGTGTATGTGGTAATGAGAAGCCGAACCCAGAGCTTCATGCATGATAGGCAAGCACTCTACCACTGGGCTACACACTTGTTCCTAATTTTTTTTTTTTTAAAGAAAAATCACATAGACTCATAGCTAGCCCTGTTTGCTGTGTTACACGTCTCTGCAGCCCAGGCTGATCTCTTGATCATTGTTACCTCTTTCTATATTTTTATCTGTCTCTCTAGAATTTTTTCTTTTTTGCCAATCATGGGCTTGAGCTCAGGGCCTGAGCACTATCCTTGGGTTTTCTCAGGGCTAAAACCCTACCATTTGAGGCACAGCACCCCTTCTGGCTTTTTCTTTTTTCTTTTTTTTTTTTTTCCATGTCTGTCATGGGACTTGAACTCTGGGCTTGGGTGCTGTCCCTGAGCTCTTCAGCTCAAGGCTCCCACCCTGTCCATTGAGCTGCAGTGCCACTTCTGGTTTTCTAGTGGTTAATTGGAAAAAAGTGTCTCATGGACTTTAGTGCCCATGCTGGCTTTGAACCTCAATCCTCAGATTGGCCTCTTGAGTAATTAGGATTGCAGGCGTGAGCAACCACGCTTGTCCCGACGTTTTCTATGTATGTGGTACCAAGGAATCGAACCTAAGTCTTCATGCATGCTAGGCAAGCAGTTTACCACTAGGCCAAACTCCCAGCCCCTAGAATTTTTTCTTAATTCAGAAGTAGTAAAAATAGTAAACTTTAAAGTTATCTGGGAAATACTTGCTTGAACACCAATTCACCAATTTTATTGCCATAATCTTTAGGTTTCCTAGATATTCTTGCATTTTTTGTTTTGTCGGTTGTGAGGCTTGAATTCTGGGCCTGAGTACTGTTCCTGTCCTTCAGCTCAAGGCTATTGCTCTAACACTTGAGCCACAGCACCATTTCTGGTGTTCTGGTGGTTAATTGAAGAGTAAAGTCTTAGAGGCTTTTGTGCCCAGGCTGGCTTTAAACTGTTATCCTCAGATCTTAGCCTCCTGAGTAGCTAGGATTACAGGCATAAGCTGCCAGCACCTGGCTTGTATTTTTTGTTTTTTAATTTTTTTTTATTTGATTTGATTTTTTTGCCATTCCTGGGCCTTGAACTCAGGGCCTGAGCACTGTCTTTGGGCTTTCTTAAGGCTAGAGCTCTACCATTTGAGCCACAGCTCTATTTCCAGCTTTTTCTATGTATGTGGTACTGAGGAATCGAACCTGGGTCTCCCAGCATGCTAGGCAAGCACTCTACCGCTAGGCCAAACTCCTGGCCCCCAGCTTGTTTGTTGTTTATTATTATTATTTACTACTTTTCAAAATGTTTAGAAGTATTACTAGTAATATCTGAGCTAATTAGTTATATATAGGGAGGTCCTTGTGTTTTCTTTTTCTTTTCTTTTCTTTTTTTTTTAACCAGTCCTGAGCTTGAACTCAGGGCCTGGGTAATATCCTTGGGTTTTTCTCAAGGCTAGTGCTCTGCCACTTGAGCCACAGCAGCACTTCTGGCTTTTTTTTTTCCTGTGTAAGTGTTAATGAGAAGTCGAACCCAGAGCTTCATGCATGATAGGTAAGCACTCTGCTACTAGGCCCCGCACTTGGCCCTATTTGGGGTTTTTGTGTGTGTGTGCGTGAGTGTGTGTGTGTGTGTGTGTTTTAAGAAAAAAATCATATACACTCATAGCTAGTCCTGTCTTTGCTCTGTTACACATCTCTGCAGCCCAGGCTGGTCTCACACTTGTGATCTTTCTGCCTCAGCCTCCGTGGTGCTAGGTTTGCAGATGGGTACCACCATCTCTGCTTTAATTTAAAATATTACCAGTTCTGATAACATTCCATTCTCACAGTGTTTGGTCGATGTGTCTATGGAAGAGGAGGAAGTCTCATCTTCGGTAGATGGCATTGTATTAAAGTCCTGCACCTGCCTTTGGCTTGTCATGGAGTACAGATGTGTGAAGGATGAAGTATCTGTCTTGCCTCTGGGTTCCAGTCTGTCCACTTGTTTTCACTCAGAGGTTGTACACGATGCCATGTATGTGATTCTTCTGTCTCTCCCTCCCTCCTCCTCTCCTCTCTCCTCTCTCCTCTCCCTACCCTGCTTCTGCAGTGCTGCTTGCTTCTCCCTGCTGTCCTTGCAAAGTTAACCCCATGGGAAGAAACTTCCCTCATTGTCCCTGTACCCCATGTAGGGGTGGCTAAGGAGGGCAGCCAGCACCAGGCCCTCAGAAGGCTAGCAGCACAGCACTCATCTGGCTCTGCCCTGCCTTCCACCCCACTTGGTCATGGCGTGGTGGGAATGGTAGGGGCCATGTTGGAGCTGAGCCCCTGAGTGACAAGTGTGTTAGGTGAGACTTTAGAATTCAGTGCTGGTATAAGAAGCACTAAGAAGCACACACTGCTCCTGTGCCGTGCCCTGGCACATGAGCAGCAATAGCAGAGATGGACCTGCTGCCAGCCTCTGGAACCACAGAAGGTAGGAGAAGGTAGGAGGAAGCTGCAGTGAGCTTGTGTGAGAATCAGCTTTTCTTTCTTTTTTTCTTTTTTTTTTGCCAGTGCTCAAGACCTGAGCACTGTCCTTGGACTTTCTCAAGGCTGGAGCTCTACCACTTGAGCCTCAGCCCCATTTCCAGCTTTTTTCTATGTATGTGGTACTGAAGAATCGAACCTGGGTCTTTGTACATGCTAGGCAAGCAGCCTACCATTAGGCTAAACTCCCGGCCCCCAACTTTTCCTTCTTTCCTTCCTTCCTTCCTTCCTTCCTTCCTTCCTTTCTTTCTTTCTTTCTTTCTTTCTTTCTTTCTTTCTTTCTTCCTTTCTTTTTATATTTCAACTGGGCACAGTGGCTCACACCTGTAATCCTACCTACTAAGGAGGCTGAGTTCTGAGGATCAAGGTTCAAAGCCAGCCCAGGCACAAAAGGATCTGAGACTCTTGCCACCTAAAAGGGAAGTGGGGCTTGGCTCAAGGGTAGGGTGGTAGCCTTGAGCTGAAGAGCTCAGGGACAGTGCCCAGGCCCATGACACCCCACACACACATACACACACACAAAAAAAAATTACGTTGTTGCAGCTGGGAGTGTAGCCTAGTAGGAGTGCTTGCCTAGCATGCATGAAGCCCTGGGTTTGATTCCTCAGTACCACATACACAGAAAAGACTGGAAGTGGCGCTGTGGTTCAAGTGGCAAAGTGATAGCCTTGAGCAAAAAGTATCTAAGGACAGTACCCAGGCCAAGAGTTCAGGCACCAGGACTGGCTAAAAAAAAAAAAAAAGTTATTATAAAAGTGATATATAGAGGGTTTACAGTTGCATAAGTCAGATAAAGAGTACATTTCTTTTTGGACAATGTCACCTCTTTCCTTGTACCACCCTTATTTCTAAATTTGGCTTTTTTGCAGGTCCCTAGCGGTTGGTAGTAAATCCGGTTATAAGTTTTTCTCCCTTTCTTCTGTGGATAAGCTGGAACAAATCTATGAATCCAGTAAGTGTTTGCTTTATTTTTTCCTTCTTAAAAAAATACAGACCTGGGACCAGGAGTTTGGCTTAGTGGTAGAGTGCTTGCCTAGCATGTACAAAGACCCAGGTTCGATTCCTTGGTACCATATACATAGCAAAAAGCCAGAAGTGGTGCTGAGGGTCAAGTGGTAGAGCTCTAGCCTTGAGAAAGTCCAAGGACAGTGCTCATGCCCTGAGCTCAAGCCCAGGACTGGAAAAAAATAAAAATAATAATTTTATTATTTAAAAATTAAAAAATGCAGACCATGGACCAAGAGTTTGGCCTAGTGGTAAAGTGCTTGTCTAGCGTGTACAAAGACCCAGGAATGGTTTAACTTCTTGGGTTGCCATTTTACAGCATCTGAGCTGCCCATGTGTCACTGGCCATGTAGAATAGAGGGAGGGCTATGGAGCAGTAGAAGGGCTGTGAGCTTGGGTTCCTTGGCTCATTCACTTACTGTTGGCTTAGGCTACCTCATTTCTGGGTTGCTTTTTACTATTTGCAGAACAAAAATAATGCCTGTGTATATAATTGTCTGATTTAAAAATCAGTGGCTCTGGGGCTGGCAGTTTAAGCCTAGTGGTTGAGTGCTTGCCTAGCATGCACGAAGACCTGGGTTCAATTTCTCTATACTACATACATAGAAAAAGCTAGAAGTGGTACTGTGGTTCATGTGGTAGAGCTCTAGCCTTGAGAACGCCCATGGACAGTGCTCAGGCCCTGAGTTCAAGCCCCAGAAGGCCCAAGAAAAAAAAAAATCAGTGGCTCTTTGAAATAGTATTTGTAGAAGAAATTGTAAATCCAGATCCTCACTGGGATTATTGGAGATTCTCCTGGAGATCTGAGAAGTCCAGGTTCCCAGAACCCATTGTCCAGTTTCCCCCCGTAGGAACATGTTACAAAGCCTCAGGACAGTGTCACCACCAGAAAAGTGCCATCTTCACCCTGCAGGCTTATTTTACCCATGTTCTGAGTTCTAATCCTATGGTGATTCCTTTATCCTCCTCAAAATATGGAATAGAACCCCTCAGCCTCCTACCACAGCCCCTTATCCTGGTGACTGAATTTATCTTTCTGTCTCACGTTGGAAAGTTTCATAGGTTTTCTGTTGCTAGAACAAAATACTCGAGACAAGACAACTTGGCTTGGAGCTTTAGGGGCATGATGTTCATATCACAACAGTGTTGGTATGGGTCTCCTGGCCACATCACACCATAGTAGAGGGCACAGGCCACACAGGAGCAGGTGATCACATCTGGAAGCCAGAACAGCTGACTGTGACCAGGGATGCATCTGTTATAACAACCTTTTAATGATCTAAGGCCTTCCCCACAGGCCTTGCCCCTAACAGCTCAACCATCTCCTTGTATTGCTGCCCTGAGACCCACAAACACACCATATTCAGACCACAGCAGACAGACCTTTAATGATTGGTGTTTTGGTTAGCACCATTCCCTAGGTGATCCTCCGAGCTTACCATTACCTTGCCCCTTTTGTTCTCTAGTGGTGTTTTGTGGTTGTTTCTGGTGGAGAACATACAGGCTGATTCCAGATAAGGTTGCTGCGAACATTCATGTAGAGAGTTTTTGTTTGTTTTTCTCAGGGCAGGATCTCATGATTGAAGCCCAGGCTGGCCTCAAACTCATGGTCCTCTTGCCCCCGTACTGGGATTGCTGGTGTGCACCACCATGCCAGCTCTTGTATAAGTCATTGTGTGGATGAAGTTTTTTCTTTTTGGAGATGAGTGCCCAGCAACCATAGCACATGTGGTTTTGAAGAAACTGACCTTTTGCAGGGTGATTGCACCATTTTACCTACCCGCCAGCAGGAACTGGTCTGGCCCCTCTGCTGCACCACTGCCCTTCTGGTGGCATGGAGCTCTTCCACAGAATTCCCTGTCCCCTTCTGACTGTTGACAGTGAACGTCTTTGGTTGCTTGGCACCACCTGCATGTCCCCTTCAGGGAACTGTGAGGCCGCCTGTGTCCCCTCTGACTGTTGATTCTGTTGAGTATCCTTGGTCCTGGCTGGCCGCGGAACCTAGGTCTGTACAGAGCAGTTCTGAGCACCGGCAGAGCCTCATTGTAAGGGGTCTGCCATTCACAGTGTTCTGGCTATAGTTTGGGCGGTGGGTGGGGGGTGCCTATTATTCTGGCTGTACATAGGGGTGGTTGGGGAGCTAGGTGTTCTCCCTACTAACAACACCAGTCTCACATGTCAGTGTGCAGGCCCTGTTGGCTCTGCCGCTTGTGTTGGTGACCATGAGTGGTGTGTCTAGTTGCTGGAGACCAGGAGAGATAGCATTCCTGCCCTTGTGAACTTGTCTGTAACTAGAGCTGAGAGTTCACACGTGTATACACACCCTGCTAACAGAATGCTCAATAGTGAATTCCAGAGGTTAGCCGCCAGCAGGGAGGGCCAGTCTCCTGACTTTAGGCACCCTCTCTTGCTGTGGCCAGGGGACATCTCTGCTCCCCATGCCCATTGTCCCTTGTCTGTTGCCTGGAAGAAGTGCCCCAGGCCACGCTTGCCACAGTCTCCTGCTTAGTAGCTTCCTGCTGTGTCTTTGCTTTGCTCCTCTGTGGTCATCGCTGCTGGTACTTAGTGAACCTTCCACCTGGGTTCCCCATTGAGGTGGCCTTCCTGCACACCTTTCCCTGTGTGACCCAGCTTCCTGACCTCAGCACCCAGCATTCTTGATCTCCCACAGGACCTTTCCCCAGAAGGTGAAGGGTAGCCCTGTCTCTGGAAAAGGAGTTCCTAGCCTTCATGACTGGCGATACATGTCCCCATGCAGTTCCTTGATCATGCTCTCAAATGCCTTCCAATCCCCACAGATGTCTTCATAGTCCTCATGCATACATTGCAGGCCCAACCTGCAGAGTCCAGTGGCTCATACCTGTAATCACAGCTACTCAGGAAGCTGAGACCTAGAGGATGGCAATTCGAAGCCAACCAAGGAAGAATGACAGGACTGACTCTGGTTAACCAGTAAAATACCAGAGAGGAGGTATGGCTCACATGATAGAAGCAAACACAACATTGAGTTTAAGCCCTGGAACTAGCACACACATACAGAAGCTGGTCTTCATTCTTCATGAAGTGGACTCTTGGCTGGCTTTTGGTGGAATAGCATGTGAGGTATTGATGGTGTCTATAAGGAAGAACTAGATGCTGGCTGGCAAGGGAGGGCAACAACAGGATTCTGTGTTCATTCTTCTTTGATGTTAAAACTAGATGAAGTGGACAAAGCATTTTCAGGCGCACACTTTAAATGTAAGGCATCCTTCTGTTAAGCTTTTCAAGAAGCTTTGCCTTGGCCTGGGAATGTGGCTTAGTGGTAAAATGCTTGCCTACCATGCATGAAGTGCTGGGTTCAGTTCCTCAGTACCACATACACAGAAAAATCCGGAATTGGCACTATAGCTGAAGTGGTAGAGTGCTAACCTTGAGCAAAAACAAGCTCAGGGACAGTGCCCAGGCCCTGAATTCAAGCCCCATGACTGGCAAAAAAAAAGAAAAAAAAGGCTTGGTCTCTGAGAGAGAGAGAGAGAGAGAGAGAGAGAGAGAGAGAGAGTGTGTGTGTGTGCGTGCGCGTGCGTGTGTGCATGCGCGCGCGTGCAAGGTTGTTTCACAGCATTCTCTTGCAGGGGGACAGCAAGGACCCTCACTTGATATCCCAGGTTTGGCTTGTCTCCTCCCAGCAGTCATGAGAAAAGCAGATCTCTGGCTGTGACAGAAAGAATGAGCCAGAGCTAGTCCTGGAAAAAAACAAGCTTGCAAGTATCTTTCACCCTGAGAATGCAGGAGGAACCACAGCCTGTGGCCTGCAGCTTTGTTAGCCTCACTGCCTGCACTGTTGTCTTTGCCCACAGAGCCCAGTGGCCTAGCTCCCAGATGCTTGGCCTGTTAGCACCTGTATGGTGCTTTACTTTAAAGATGTGTAATGTTTTCAGGCAAGGCCTCTCGTCCCATCTTCTCCCCCGGTAGTAGGCAGGACAAATCAGTGACCGGCTTTGTAATTTGTAAAATTGTCCTGGGAGGTTAGTGTTGCACACTTTCCTTGGGTGTTGTGAATGAAGTTGGGGGCCATATGCGTGGTAAAGCACTCAGTCCTGAAAGCTGGCATCTGTCCCCTTCCTTGGCCCCACACTGGTGATCTCGTCTGCGTCTTTGGGTTAGGCACTGGTGCATCCGCCTTCCTTCTTAGTTGATGGACCATGTGGTAGCTGTGTGTTAATGTCAGTGAGATCTGTGGTAATGGAATCTGGGGACACAGATCTAGCTTCCAGCAGGCCCGTGGGAGGCATCTTCTATTGATTATTTACTTGCTTTGTCTCTCCATTCAGCCCTGCAAGGACACAGCAGAACTTCCTCCCGTTCAGTGATTCGTTCCCCAGGTCAGAGCTCACGCCACCAATGCCCAGGAGGAAAGTTTGTAGGAACTGGGGCAGAGGCCACCTAGACAGAGTCCTGGAAGTCTGGCTTGGCCACTTGAGGTCACCGATGTTTGTGCTTACTCCCTGTCAGCCCCAGTGTGCTCTGCCCTGTTTTGACAATATGTCACCATAAATCATGTTTCTGGTGTGATGCTCTTTCCTTGTGCTCCCTGCCTGTGTGTGGAGCTGCCTGCACTAGCATCGGTGCCCTGGGGGCCTGGGTATCCTTGTGTGATAGCGGTTCCGAAGGGTGAGGTGCAACACTCACTACTGGCGGACAGGAGGCTTTGGCCTCTGAGTGGCTACCCACTGCTTTGAAAGCCCGAGAAAGTGTTGCAGATAGCCACCAGAAGACTCAGCCCAAGCCCCAGATCCATAACCCCATCAGGGCACCGGGGCCATGGTAGAGCCTCAGGAAGGGCTATGTCATGTCCTATGACGTAGCCTATGACACACCCATGTCCTCCTGGCTTAGCTCATGACTTGATAGAGTGCCTGCTGCTCTCATCATCTTCTTGCATCAGATCTACATATGTCAGCCAAAGTTCAGCAGGCTGCCACCTGTGCGTGCACAGCCCTGTGTATTGTGATTCACACCTGTATGGCATATAAAGAAACCTATTAGAGGATCATAATTCAGTAAGGCTTAGTATATTTACTAAGTTATGCAGCTTACCATAATCTAGTTTTAAAACATTTTTATCATCCTCCCCAAGACAGCTAGCTTCCAGGAGCAGTTACTTCCCGGCTCCCCACCACCCCAGCATACATAGCACTAATCTGCTTTCTGCTCCTGTGAGCTGGCTTACTGTCTGGGCTTTTCAGATAAATGGAGGGGCGGGTGGCCAGCTGCCTTCACAGTGCTATCAGGGCACCTGGCAGAAAGAGCTTTTCTTTGAAATTTCAAGAAAGAAAGAGTTGACACCAAATGGTCAAGGTTTGTATTTGCTCGATCTAAGGGCCTTATGTATGGGCCTTACCACTGGTTCTTGAAAGTCAGAGAAAAAACCATATGCTGGTGGCTCACGCCTGTAATCCTAGCTATTCAGGAGACTGAGATCCAAGGATCAAGGTTCAAAGCCAGTCTGGGCATGAAAGTCCATAAGACTTATCTCCAGTTAACCATCAGAAAACTGGAAGTGGCACTGTGGCTCAAGTGGTAGGGCACTAGCCTTAATCCGAAGAGCTCAGGGCCAGGGTCCAGCCCCAGAGCTTAGGCCCCACAGCTGACAAAATAAAAAAAGTGAGAGAAACAGGTCTACTGTCTACTGTTTTCACAAAAATTTCCAGAAAGCCATCTGAAAGCTGTAGTAGGGAGGGAAAATAGGCAGACCTCCTGTCCAGTGGTCTTCACCCTTTCTGCACTGATGTTGACACTGCTCGATGTACCATGTCCTTCCCAGCCACTGCTGGCCTTGTGTGGCTACCATCTTTCCAGCCGATCCCTTTGCCACATGCCACCATCCTGTTCCATATGCATCACAGAGCCCAAGCCTTCCTACCCCAGGAGGTGAAGTATACACAACACTTTTGTGACTGTGCTAGATCTGTGTATACCATATCTCCTGTGCTCAGGGTGTGAATATTATTAGAGTTATTCCCATAATGGCCTATCAACGTTCTCATGCAAGTCCTTTTTTCTCACTATGTGGCCTAGGTTAGTCTCAAATTTGCAGCCTCTTGTTTCAGCTTCCTGAGTGCTGGGACTACGTACAGGTGTGTTAATACCTGTTTTGTTTTTTGGGTTTTTTTTTTTTTTTTTTTTGGCCAGTTGTGGGCTTGGGCTCAGGGCCTGAGCACTGTCCTTGGGTTTTTTTCAAGATTAGAGCTGTACCACTTGAGCCACAGTGCCACTTCTGGCTGTTTTCTATGTGTGTGCTACCGAGGAATTGAACCCAGGTCTTTGTGCATGCTAGGCAAACACTACCAGTAGGCCAAACTCCCAGCCCCAATACCTTTTCTTTTTTTAAGTTGTGATTACAAAGGTAATATACAGAAGAGTTACAGTTATATAACATACCTGTCTTTTGTAGGCATATGTTTTCATTCCTTATGGGTAAATATTGTAGTAGGATTTTAAAATAAATACTGTACTTGTTGGGCCAGGAGCGTGGCCTAGTGACAGCATGCTTGAGTAACATGCATGAAGCCAGAAGTGGTGCTGTGGCTCAAGTGGCAGAGTGCTAGCCTTGAGCAAAAAGTGTCCAAGGACAGTGCCTAGGCCCTGAGTTCAAGCCCCAGGACTGGCAAAAAGTAAATGAAAATTTTTTTAAAATATTGTACTTGTGTGTGAGTATGTGCACACCCAGGGCTAGTACTCTATCACTTGAACCACAGCTCCACTTCTGACTTTTGGGGATTATTGCAAATAAGAGTTTCATGGACTTGCTGAGCACTGATGGTTATACCTGTAATCCTAGCTACTCAGGAGCCTGAGGACCGAGATTCAAAGCTAGCCCAGGCACAAAATTAACCACCAGAAACTGGAAGTGGCACTGTGACTCAAGTGGTAGAGCACTAGCCTTGAGCTAAAGAGCTCAGGAACAGCACCCCAGGCCCAAAGTTCAAGCTCCATGGCAGACCTCCTCCCCCCCCCAAAAAAAAAAGTTTCATGGATTTTCCTTCCCAGACTGGCTTTGAACCCTAATCCTCAGAGCTCAGCCTCCTGAACAGCTAGAATTTCAGATGTGAACCATGGTCACCTGGCACTTGCTCACTTTTATAAGAAGCACTGTCTTCCTGAGTGGCTGTCTCTCACCAGTGCTGTGAGATGCGCTTTGCTATGTACCCCTCACCTCACTAACACTGCGCGCTACTGTCTGGTGAGCCACTCCAATGTGGTGACCCTATCCCTGTGAAGCTGAAGCAGTCCTGTGAGTTCTCACCAGCCTGAGACCTTTTAAAAACAAAACAAAACAAACAAACAAACAAAAAAAACCCATGCTGTATCTCTGTCTTCCCCTGTTGTGTCACAGCACACAGGACTGGGTTCTGTGACTGAGATGAAGATCGAAATGCTGCCCAGTGTCCCAGCACAGGAAAAGGTCCCAGCCCACACCTAACAGCACATACCTGTTGTGTTTTTCTCTGCCATGAAGTTGTACCAGGAAGCACTGGGTTCTTGTCTATGTCTTACTGCCTCTGGTAGTTTGCTTTGTGAATCAGTGAGTCTGTTGAGTTCAGCAACAGCTTATTAAAAGAGATCCTTTAGGGCTGGGAGTTTGACCTAGTGGTAGAGTGCTTGTCTAGCATGCACAAAGACCTGGGTTCGATTCCTCGATACCACGTATATTGGGGGGGGGCCGGAAGTGTCACTGAGGCTCAAGTGGTAGAGTTCGAGCCTTAAGAAAATCTAAGGACAGTCAGGCCTTGAGCTTAAGTCCAGGACTGGCACAAGATCCTTTGAAGTAAGACCCCTTGCAGATTGTCTCCTATGTGAGTTATCACACTAGGGTGATCCTTGTGCTCCCCAATGTTCAGAGGCTCTAGGACACTGGCTCACAGGCCATCCAGGCACGTGGGGAGCGGGGGTGGAACATGTTGTGCCCACTGAGTTGAAGCATAGATAACCACGTACGTGCTCCTGTGATTCCAGCTGACACAGAAGATGTGTGCATCGTGGAAAGACTGTTCTCAAGCAGCTTAGTGGCCATCGTTAGCCTCAAAGCTCCAAGGAAACTGAAGGTTTGCCACTTTAAGAAGGGAACAGAGATCTGCAACTATAGCTACTCCAACACTATCCTGGCTGTGAAGCTCAACAGGCAGGTGAGTGGTGTTCTTCAGGGTGTGCTGCCCCGCCTCAGTGTCCACTCTCCCCACTACCGTCTGTCCCCATGCTGTGTGCATGCTCCGGCACCCAGGAGCCCAACAGCTCCATCCTCAGCCCCATGTGCAGCCCACCCTGTGCCCATATGTGCCCTCTCCCCTGCCCCACTGTCTTGCTCATCCCAGGCTTGGCATCTGCACGTGCCGCCCAGATAAGAGTGCAGCCTTTCATTTCCTGCTGCCTCTTGCTCTGCCTGCTCCTTTAGACATGTACTTGACTTTTTGTTGTTTTGTTTTTGCCAGTCCTGAGGCTTGAACTCTGGGCATAGGCTAAGGTTTTGTGCTCAGGCTAACACTCTACCACTTGAGCCACAACTCCACTTTAGCTTTGTGTGGTTAATTGGAGATGAGAGTCACATGGACTTTCCTGTCCAGACTGACTTGGAGCTTTCATACTCAGATCTCAGCCTCTTGAGTAGCTAGGATTACAGATATGAGCTACCAGTGCCCGGCCCTATTATAAGGAATTGTTATGTAGCCCAAGTTGGCATTTTGAACTCAAGACCTTGTGCTAGAATTGTGTGAACCACCACACTCAGCTCTGTTTTCATCTTTTATATTGTTTATTTGGCTTCTATTTTCCCTAAAACCAACACAGCTGCCTAGCCCACACCTGGTGCTTGGCCCTTAAACTTAACCTGGTGGCTGTCTCCTGGTTGGGCTTGGTGCCAGGGTGTAGCACTACCTGGGCTCCTGCAGTGTGATCTGTGTGTGGCTGCTGGTTTGTCACAGGGAAGCAGACCGCAGCAGCAGTGAGCTGGAGCCTGTCTTACCTGATAGGAGTCGGGGTGCTCTGGTAACTGACAAAGCTGCTTAAGCTGAGTAGTCACGGCTCATTCTCATAGCTTCCTTGCACAGAAGACAAGGAGCCATGCTCCTCACACCCCGTTCTCCATAATTGTGTCACCTGTGGTGTGTGTGTGTGTGTGTGTGTGTGTGTGTGTGTGTGTGTGTGTGTGTGTGTGTGTATGTATGTATGTATCGTTTTTTAAAATGGTTTCTTAGCTGGGCACAGTGGTTCACGCCTGTAATCCTAACTACTAAGGAGGCTGAGATCTGAGGATTGAGGTTCACAGCCAGCCCAGGCACGAAAGACCATAAGACTCTTATCTCCAGTTAACCACTAGAAAACCAGAAGTGGTGCCATGACTCAAGGGGTAGGGTGGTAGCCTTGAACTGAAGAGCTCAGGGACAGTGCCCAGACCCAGAGTCTAAGCCCCACAACCGACAAAAGTCTCAGTACAAAGGGGTTTCAATCTAACAAATTAGTTTATCATATCAGTACACTGAATCTTTTTTTTTTTTTGCCAGTCCTGGGGCTTGAACTCAGGGCCTGGGCACTGTCCTTGGGCTTTCTCAAGGCTAGAGCTCTGCCACTTGAGCCACAGCACCAATTCCAACTTTTTCTACGTATGTGGTACTGAGGAAACGAAGGTGGGTCTTTGTGCATGCTAGGCAAGCACTCTACCACTAGGCCAAACGTGGCATCCAGTACACTGCATCTTGATGGATGTCACTCCTTCTGTCATTATCGATCATCCTCTCAAATTCCCCTACTGTGCTTTATAGGAGTGAAACATGGAGATGACTATCCATGAGTGAAACTCGTCTTTTCACACATTGCTAGGCTTTTGGTTTTGTCTTAGTGGGGCCTCTTCCCCATCTGTAGAAGAGCCTGCTTGTACCAGCCCCCTCCAGAGCCTACTTTGCTCAACTGTGGTGTCCATTGAGAACTAGTACCCCCAGATGCAGTCGTTAGAGCAGGCCCATGGTCTCAGCACTGGGAAGCCTGCACGGTGTTCTAGGAGTGCTGGGCATCATGCTCTAGCAGACATGAACCACGTGCCTTCAGTCTGTGTGCTGACTGGGACTGCTGTCGTGCGTGCTTCTCATCCCGTGTTGTCTCTTTGTAGAGGCTCATCGTGTGTCTGGAGGAGTCTCTGTATATACACAACATCCGGGACATGAAGGTACTACACACCATCAGGGAGACCCCTCCAAACCCTGCAGGTAAGCCAGTGCAAGGAGAGAGCCTGCTTCTATAGCCCAGGTGCGGTAGCTCACGCCTGTAATCTTAGCTAGTCACAAGGCTAAGATCTGAGGATCAAAGTTCAAAGGCAGCCCAGGAACAAAAGGATCTTGAGACTCCTTTCTCCAATTAACCTCTAGAAAACGGGAAGTGGGGCTTGGCTCAAGAGTAGGGTAGAAGCCTTGAGCTGAAGAGCTGAGGGACAGTGCCCAGGTGGAGTTCAAGCCCCATCACCTAAAAAAAAAGGTAGTTCTAGCTGCTAGCTGCCAGGCACTTGTGGCTCATGCCTGCAATTCTGGCTTCTCTGAAGACAGAGATCCAAGGATCACCGTTCAAAACCTGACAGGAAAGGCTATGAGACTCTTATCTCCAATTAACAACCAATAACCTGGAGGGGGAGCTTTGGCTATTGTGGTAAAAAGAGCTCAGAGGCAGCAACCAAGCATCCAGGCCCTGAGTTCAAGCCTGAAGACCAGTCCTGCCCCCCCCCCCAAAAAGATAGGTAATCAAGCCAGAAGTAAGTAATAGCATACTCTTATGGTCCCAAGCTCTTTGGAGGCTATTGCAGGTAGATCTCAAGTTCCAGGACAGCATGAGCTAAATGGCAGGATGGTTTCCCAAAAGTTGTTAGAGCAAGCTTGCCACTTTCCTGCTGACACTGTTGGTAACCTTTCAAATGCTTACAAGAGCAGGGCAGTGCTCTCGAACTAACGCATCCCTTATCCATGTCTTCACAGGCCTATGTGCACTGTCAATAAACAACGACAACTGCTACTTGGCATATCCAGGGAGTGCCACCATCGGAGAGGTGCAGGTGTTCGATACCATTAATCTGGTGAGGCCTTTGTCTTTGCTGGAGAGCTCTTTTTCTAGACACTCATCCATGGCAGCTTTGACATCTAACTTCCCTGGCTCAGTGCCACAGCCTGTCCTGTCGCTCTCAGAAGTCAAGCAGGTCTAATCCACCTGTGACCAAAGGAAACCAGGGAAGTAGCTTTGCTTCTCAGTCTAAAGAGCTCTCCATGCGCCCCGCACAGGCAGTGTGTGAATTTGGCATGTATCCCAGCCGCAGGGGCTGTTCAGCCTTTGACCAGGGTGGTGCTCACCTGTTACCTGTTTCCCTCTGCAGAGAGCTGCAAACATGATCCCAGCTCATGACAGTCCTTTAGCTGCGCTGGCTTTCGATGCAAGTGGGAGCAAACTAGCCACTGCTTCTGAGAAGGTAGGTCTGCAGGCCAGAGGCTGGTCACAAGAGCATCACCACTCACACAGGGCAGCCTCCTCTTGGGACACCTGAGAACGCTTATTACAGGGAGAAAGCCGTAGTTTGGTTTTTGAGGTCTTGGCCGTGACCAGCTGGCTCCTCATTTTGGGCCTGTGGCAAGACAGTTTCTAGGTAGGAGTGGTGGGGCAGAACAGAGCCCCACCCCCTCTTATGGTAGTCTGGAAGCAGAGAGAGGAAGGGTCTGGGATCCCATTGTTCCCCTAAGGGCACACCTCCCAGTGGCCTACAGAGGCCAGCAGCCCTGGACCATTATGCTGGGCAGAGGGTGACAGGTAGAAAATTGTGCTCCAGCTGGTCGGCACACTTAGTGTACTTGTCTTCTCCATATGTTTAACAAAGTCCATCAGACTTTTTCTTCTCACCATTCCGTAAGTTACAGATACTGCTGAGGCTGTGCATGTTGTGATTTACTCTAATAACATGTCCTTGTGGGACTTCTTTTCTTGTGTTGTCTCTGACATGTTACCGTTACAGATATTTCCCATTAATTACTTGGGTTCTAGTAGCACAGGTGTGTAGGTTAAAGGCCCCGTTAGGCCTGCTCTACATGGTGACCCCCTATGGAGCCCAGGATGGGCTTGACTTAACCATTCTCCTGCCTCAGATTCCCAAGTGCTAAAATTGCAGTCATCCCCACCATCTAGCTGGGTTTTTCTTTGTTTGAGAGACGAGGTCTTACTATGTTGTCCAGACTGGCCTTGACCTCCTGGACTCACACGCAGCTGGTCTTGGTCTCTCAAGTAGCTGGACTGCAAGAAAAGGCCACTATGCCCCACTGCCTTTGGTCTTTTAAAGTGAATATACAACTAAGTCAACAGTCAGACTGCTGGATCTGTGCGGTGCAAGGTCCGGCCAGGTGCCCTGCCCAGGCTTGCTTGTTGGGGCACAGCAGTATGTCCCGTTCATACTCAGCAGTGCAGTAAGTCAACACTTTACTGAGTTAGTACAGTCCCAAACCAAATGCCTCAGATGCTTCTTAAAAGGTGGTCAGCTTGGGAGGCCCTTCTGCCCAGGCTGCTGACGGACACGCATAGGTATGCGGATCCAGCACGGCCGGCTGTCTAACGCTTGAGTGCTGCGTGTGCCACATGTGGAGTGGTGCAGTGGGTTTGTAAGGACAATCACAGACCCACCGTCATTTACATCGACAGAAAGGCCCCCGGTGATCATCCCCGCAAGTATGTGACTAGTGTGTTTGTGAAAACTGCCCTGGGACACTCAATCGCCCACTTTCTTCCCAGAAAACACAGCTGGGATCTGAGTTGGGCAGCAGTAGGCACCGTGTTCCAAACTGCATCTTTATGGAGGGGGGAGGATTGTAACAGTTGCAGCTGCCCATCCCAAGCCACTTCTGAGGCTGGTGTCTAAATAGGGACACCCCAGGAAGTCACACATGGGTCCTGCCAGCCCACATGTCAGCAGGGTGCCACAGAACTGAGCCTGCACCCATAGCGCTCCTGTGGCAGCCTCTCCAGACTAACAAGCCCCAGTGGGGTTTGTTTAGTTTTATCAGCAGGGAACACCAAGCACCCCTGGCTGCTTGCTGTGGGGTAGAGCCGGCATTGTAACAAGGCAGTTAGTTCACTTTGAGGGAAATGACAGCAGATGTGGTCCTTTATAGTTGGACAGTGCAGCCAGCCACATCATCCTTTCAGCCTGATACCACCTTAACACTCGCTCTGCCCTCACCTGGCCTGGGTCCTCCTCTGCTCCCCTCCAGAGCTGCTCTGTCTTGCTTGGTCTCTAAGCTCCAGCCCTGCTTGGTACTGCCCTCTGCTTCCCTTCACTTAGGCTTGCCCTTTGCTTTGATTTTAATAGATTTCCACTAGAATCCCAAAATAGCCTTCCTTTCCAAATCAGCTCCATCATCTGACCAGCTTCTCCTGGACTTTAGTCAGTGCTTTATTTGACCCCTCTTCCCATTTTACAGTTTGGACTCCACCTAATTTCACTTTTTTATTGTGTGTATATGTGTGTGTTCATGTGTACATGTGTGTGGGTGCACACATGTGTACGTCCTGGTACTGGAGCATGAACTCAGGGTCTCACGCTTGCTCAGTTTTTTTCACTCAAGGCTGGCACTCAGCTGTTGAGCTGCAGCTCTACTTCTGCCTTTGGTGATTAATTGGAGGAAAGAATCTCATAGGCGGGCCGGGAGTTTGGTCTAGTGGTAGAGTGCTTGCCTAGCATGCACTTAGACCCGGGTTCAGTTCCTTGGTACCACATACTTGGAAAAAGCCTGAAGTGGTGCTGAGGCTCAAGTGGTAGAGTTCTAGCCTTGAGAAAAATCCAAGGACAGTGCTCAGGCCCTGAGCTTAAGCCCAGAACTGGCAAAAAAAAAAAAAAAAAAAACACCTCATAGGCTTAACCTGCCCAGGCTGGCTTCAAACCATGATCAGGTGTGAACTGTTAGTACCTGGCCTGACTTTGTTTTTGATGATGCTAGGTTGCCCAAACACCACCTTCTCTTCTATAATTTTGTTACCTGTTATTATTAGCTCCTAGAAAGCCTAAAGCACTTGGAATTTCAAGGCCATTAAAAATGGAATCATTTTTGGCCAGTAATGAAGAAAGGTTTTATTTGCACTTAAACAGTTCTTCTTTGTACATGGGCTGACAATGACCTCCCACCCCCCCTGTGCTGGGCCCGCCAAGGCCTGCCTTCCAGGCACTGGCACGAAATGACTCCCAGCTGCCGTGACCTGGGACGAGCTATTCAGTTGTATGCTGTCGAGAATTCAGACCACACAGTTAGCATTCTCCTTTGGTGTGTGCATATGCATGTGCATGTGTGTATAGATCCTTATGTCATCTTATTCTTTTTTTTTTTTTTTGCCAGTCCTGGGGCCTGAACTCAGGGCCTAGGCACTGTCTTTAATCATTTTACCACTTGAGCCACAGCACCACTTCAAGCTTTTTCCATGTATGTGGTACCAAGGAATTGAACCCAGGGCTTCATGCATTCTAGGCAAGCAATCTACTAGGCCATGCTCCTGCCTCCTGTCCTCTAATTCTTGAGGTACTTGCTCATGGTGTCCTTACTGCTTGAGATTTGTGTGGACTCCAAAAGCTGTGTGGCCAAGTCCCCACACAGTTTGCCGTGTGCAGTGTTTATAATCAGGCAGCTACTCTCCAAATGAGGAGAGGTCTGATGAGAACCTTGCAAATCGGTATACTGTGGACTCTTCCCATTGTACACATTTGATGTCACGCCCACTGCAAGGGCCCTGCTCTGTTTTCTGCTCTGTAAGGCCATCCCTTAGTGCTGGCCTCATTGCCTTTCTGGGCTTGTGTCATCCTTGCAGACAGTCACCCTCTTACCTCACCCATCCTCACTTCAGTTCCTGTGCCCTACAGGGAGGCAGGCAAGGAAAGTCAGGTTAGAAGCATATCCCAAGTCATGGAATGCCAACCACACAAGCAGGCTGACCAAATATGAGGCCCTGAGTTCAAATTCCTGTACTGGGGGTTGGAGGAGAGCTAAGTTTTCTTGGGAGGATACAGTAGTCACACATAAAATATACTACTCAAGAGGAGGAGGTTTTGAAGATCATAATTGGAGGCCATCTTCAGCAAAGAGTTAGTGAGACCGCCCCCCGTCTCACAAGCCAGTTGTGGTAAACATGTAGTATCACCACCCCCAAAAAAAGTACAAATTAGAAGTCATTTTTGTATGTTTGCATGTTGTCATATTGAGGCAGGTGAATTGTGGGACCAGTAAGTCCTCTGCAGTGCTTCCCACAGGCAGCCCTGTGTTTGGTTGAGATTGAGGCCCCCTTGGCCCGCACTGGGGGTTTGGGTATGGACTGGCAGTGGAGTGTGGGGAGGGCAGGCTGTACTGACAGCCTGTGTTGCTCCGTGCTGGAACAGCTCCCTCACTGGAGCTCTCTCTGGAGCCTGACCCAGGTTCCCGCAGCAGTCTGGAGGGACAGAGGCAGGAAGTCGCCTTACCTGCCAAACATCATTCCTTGATTTTCCTTCTTTCTTCCCAACCTAGGGGACCGTGATTAGGGTATTTTCCATTCCAGAGGGACAGAAACTCTTTGAGTTCCGGAGAGGAGTAAAGAGGTAAGGTACAGACCCATGACCCAAGTCCAGTCTCGGGTTACCTGTGACCCAGCCCCACGAGGCCCAGTGAGTCACCCCAGCTTCTGATCAGTCTTGTGCAGGGATTTCTCTGCAGGCAGAGTAGGTGTCCAGGTGTCTGACCCTGCCCGGACCAGGGTACCAAAGACTGGAGAACTGGATGGCCCCTTGTAACAGGCAGGACCAAGTGACAGAGGCTTGCCCAGTCTCCCCTCTGAGTCTGCTTCCTGCTAGGAGCCCGTTTGCTTGCTAGGCTGAGCTGAGTATTCCACCTGTGTCTGTCCAGCCAGCAGGGAGCCTCCCCTAAGCGCCTCTTCCCCAACTGGGCCTTCAGACAGCCAAACTATCCAGTCTATCTGTTTCCTCCCACATATCTCCCCTCCTGTGTCCAGACGGCTTTCTACAGCACCCTTACCTGAGCACCCTACCTGAACTTCATCTGACTCCACTGTAGTAGTGGCTCTGCCCTGACACTGGGGGAACCTCCTCAGGGCCTCACTGTAATGCCTGGGTCTGGCTACTGTCTATACCCAGGGTCTGCCTCAGGGTCTCTCAACTTCTCCACAACCTTCTGCTTGTTCTTTTCAACATGCCTTTGGAACAAACTACATATCTCTTCATACATGTGGCATGTAAATTTCGTGTCTATGCATGTGCACACAGAAACACATGTACACTCACACACATACACACTATCAGCCCAAGAGAGCAGGAACTTCCAGCCTCTTCCACCACCACCACCACCACCCTCACCCTCAGAGCTGGAAGACCACACTGGCATGGCAAACACTGAAAACACTGAACTCAATACATACACTCACCATTGCAGGTGGAAGCCTTACTTGTCTAGTGGCTTGAAAGTTCTGGGTTGTGTGAGCTGTGGGGCCTTAATGGTTACAGGTTTGACTATGGCACATCACTGAGGTGAGGCTGCTGGCTTCCCTGTGCATCCTCATCACATTCTCAGCTCACCTCACTCACAGTGCCCTGGCTCCTGGGGTTTCTCCAGGCTTGGCACGTCACCCAGGATGTGGTGTGGGTCTCGGGCAGCAGTAAAGACTGGCTAGGAGCATGTCCACAGCTCCTGCTGCAGGGCCAGATCTTACCTGCGCTGTCCCTAGGTGTGTGAACATCTGCTCGCTGGCCTTCAGCATGGACGGCATGTTCCTGTCTGCATCCAGCAACACGGAGACTGTGCACATCTTCAAACTCGAGACAGTGAAGGAGAAGTGAGTCTGGGGGGCTGCTGTGCCAGCCTGTGCACTTGGGAACATGCCAGTCTTAGGTGAGATAGCACATACCTGCCAGAGTGTGTCCTGACATGGAGACAGTGCTGGGGAATGGGGGACCGACCCTTGCTAGAAGCAACAGCTGCCCTGGATGAGACCACTGCTGAGGCAGCCTCTGTCTCATGGCAGTGATCTGAACTCTGTTGCTTGGGTGCGTGTGGCCAGGCTCCTGCTACAAAGAACATTCTGCCAGGGCCCATCTTCTGTCTGGTTCAGAAGCCTACACACAGCAACCACCAAAATGGGCCTTGGGGAAGTCATTTGAGGTGCTGGGGACTTGTAGCTGCGGAAGTCCAGCCGGGGATTCCTGTACCTGTAACTGCAGAACCCCCTGACCAGGTGGCAGGGGGTGGTTCTCAGTGACATGCTGCCCCGAGTTTGGGGCGCTTCCTCACAGGCCTCCAGAGGAGCCCACCACCTGGACTGGCTACTTCGGGAAGGTGCTCATGGCCTCCACCAGCTACCTGCCCTCGCAGGTGACAGAAATGTTCAACCAGGGCCGAGCCTTTGCCACCGTCCGCCTGCCATTCTGTGGCCACAAGAACATCTGCACCTTGGTCACGTGAGTGGGGACAGGGTCTGCCACTGGGCAGCAGGGCATGGGGCCTTCCCACTCCACCATGAGCTGTGGGAGCCGGAAGAGCCTGGATAGATGGCCTGAGCACAGAGATTCCTCACCACACCCCCATTGGAACCCCAGGCAGTGGCAGGGGCTGCAGCCTTTGTGTCTGAACCGGGCTCCACCTAGCCATGTCTTCCCAGCCTTGCCCCAGCTGCCATCAAAGCTAATAAGCATCTTTTCTAGAAGTCCAGAGTTTGTGTTCGCTTCTCACTAGGATCCAGAAGATTCCCCGGCTACTGGTGGGGGCATCGGACGGCTACTTATACATGTACAACCTGGACCCCCAGGAGGGTGGCGAGTGCGCACTCATGCGCCAGCACAGGTGAGGCTTCGCACACTCGGCAGGTGTGTCCCTTTCTCAGATAGGCCACTGCTCCGAAGCCACTGTCCTGCCAGGGTGCAGCTTGCATTACTGGAAAGAGAATTAGTGATTGGGAAGTGGTAGAATTTGATATTTCTCTAAAGTTCTGACCATGATACTGGAATGCTTCTGTACTCCTGGGAAGCTTTAGTTTTGGGGTTCTCTGCATTTTTGAAACGGGGTCTCACTGTGCAGCCCAGGCTGGCCTGGGACTCTCAACTCTCCTGCCTCAGCCTCCTGAGTGCTGGGACTGCCCACCTGCAGAGTGGAGGCATACACCTAGAAACATACATTAGTGTGTGTGTGTGTATGATCACCACTATCAAAGCAAAATCCTGGGGCCAGGAGTGTGGCCTAGTGGTAGAGTGCTTGCCTAGCATGCACAAAGACCCAGGTTCAATTCCTCTGTACCACATACATAGAAAAGGCCAGAAGTGGTACTGTGGCTCAAGCGGTAGAGCTCTAGCCTTGAGAAAGCCCAAGGACAGTGCCCAAGCCCTAAGTTCACTCCCCAGGACTGGTCCAAAAAATCCTGTTTCCTCACTAGCTGTAACTACTAGACTTGTGCCAGATATACCATGTAAATAGACAAGAATGCATCTCAGCACTCCAGAGCACACTTGGGCATCTGCCTGGCAAAAGGTGTGCTATGGTGTCTCAGACCTTGTTGCCCCCTCTAGACTGGATGGCAGCATGGAGACCACCAGTGAAATTGTAGACTCCGCTTCCCACGACTGCCCGCTGCTAACTCAGACATACAGCTCTGCCGGGGGCAAAGGTGCCTACGCGCCCTCATCACCCACCAGACTTGGCAAGGGGCAGGACGCAAACCTAGAAGGTAAGTGACCCTGTCATGCTCCTGAGAGTTCGTTCAGCCTTCCCGCCCCCCAACCCACCCCCAACCAGCACCTTTTGTAAACTGCTGTTTCCAGGGTCCTGCAAGGCTGAATTTAGTTTTTCTTTTACAAGACTGAAGTTGTTTCCTATTTTTTATGGAACTGGGTTTTGGACTCAGGTGTTTGTACTTCCCATCCAGAAATCACATCCGAGTGAGATGATGTTGTTGTTGTTCATTTAGTTACTTTTTAAACAGGGTCTTCTGCTTCCCAGAACCAGCCTTGCTTAAGATCCACCTAGCTGTGCTGTTCCTCTATGTAGCTGGTGTTACTGCCTTGTACCACCATGCCTACTGCTTTGTTTAGATAGGATGTTGCTAACTTCAGGCTTAGGCTGGCCTCACATAACAATCTTCCTGATCACCTCCCAAGTAGCTGGAATATACACATGAGCCACCATGCTTCCTGGCTTTGGCTGCCCAGCTTGCCACCTCTCACCCTGCTTGTGCTCTGGTGTGTGGCCATGAGTGTGCCTGAGCCACAGGTGAGAGCGCAGGGCCCGGCCAGGTCTGGCTCATATCCAGCGTCACTGCACATGCCCCTCTTGCTCCCTATGAGCCCACTTTCCCCAAACCCTGTAGACCATGTGGAGGCCACACCTGCTATCCAGGACCCCTCTTTGGGGCACCCGCCCTTCCTGTCATACAAAGCGCAGAGCATTCTGGGGCACCAGAATAGCTGAGGCATTGCAATCATTCTCCCTGTGGCCTCTACCACCAGAAGCCACTCACCATGCATGGTGGGAGGGTGGGGAGAGACCTGGGGTCTGACTCCACGGCTTCTCTGCAGCCTACACGGACGACTTGGGCGCTGTGGGCGGCGCATGCCTGGAGGAGGAAGCCAGCACCCTGCGTCTGGATGAGGACAGTGAGCATCCCCCCATGATCCTCCGCACAGACTGAGCCGGCCATGCCGCCCGCCGAGGGCCACGCACTGCTGCTATGAACCTGGGGCCCGGGAGAGGACGGCACACCGGAGCGGGGGGTTCACCTGAGCTGGGGGGGTCTCACCCAAGCAGGGGTCCTAGAGACAGACCACCTCCACTCTGAGAAGAAAACACGTTTCACTTCAGTGGCTTTTCATCCCACTTACGGATTTTAGCTTTCTGTTTTCTCTCTTTTCTTTTTTCTTTCTTATCTTTTTTTTTTTTCTATTTTTCGTTTTTTGCCAAAATGAACTGATTGGTGAAGTCCTTGGAGTCTCCTGGCTTTGTGTGCATGCCATGCTGAGCCAGCACAGAGCACTCTGGCCTCCCCCCGGCAGTTGCTGTGGTCAACCCGGACAGGAGGCCATTCTTGGGAGGCTGTGAAGGCCACAAAGGCCGGAGGAGAATGGGCCGAGGGCTTTTGCGGGGACAGGCGGGGGCCGCCCGCTGGGGACCGGCCTGGACGGCGGTCCTCTCACCCTCTGGCCCACCTGGACAACTTCCTCCACTGTATTTTGTTAATTAAATTCTTTCCAAGTTGGATTCTTCCGGGATGTCCTCCATAGTGGAGTGTGTCTGTGGTCTTGTCCATGTGGACATGGGGAGAGAGCTTCCTGACTCTCCACCCTTCCCTTCTGGCCTCTGGGGACCTGGAAGGCCTGTCTGCCTGCGTGGTTACCTGCCACGAGCATCCGGTAGCTGGGACTTTTTGAAGGAGAGTTGGTGGCCGCCCCATGCTGTGCCATGCGTCCTGTTCCATGGAGCAGCAGCAGCAGGCCAGGGGCCTTTCTGACTTACAACTTCGCCTATACATCCCTCACCCAGACACAGCAGGATCAGCACAGAGAACATTCCGATGGCCCACAGTGGCTTTGAGGCTTGGGGTTACTGTACGCACTCAGCAGAGTCTGGCTAGGGCTGGAAAGGACCAGAGCTCTGTCAGGGTCATGAAGTTTGGTAGAGAATGAACACCTCTCTGGGGCCACCAGCCACCTTGGCCGGCTGGAGTCACACTCCTGATTTCTGGGACTGCTTATTGGTCAGCCAGCTGAACTTGGGGTGCCGGAGCCAGTTCTGGCTGTGGCAGGAATCTTGGCACTACAGAACCACCTGGAGTGTTTGTGCCAGGGGGCTTGCCTTTCAGATCTGCATGTCTGTCCTGGACCTTCGGGTGAACCCCAGCTTGCGTCACCAGCTGCAGCAAGTCCTGTCCTCGTACCAGGGTCCCTGCCATCACCTGGTGCTCTGAGCAGGGCAGGAGCAGATGAGGAGGCTTCTTGATAACCAGAGCCACGTGTCACCATCATCAGATGGGATTCGCATAGCGCCTGCTGGCGCCCTGCATGCTTTAGGGACTGGGGGATTCTGTGCTGCCATGCCGGCTTTCTAAACTTTCTTCTGGATCACTAGACCCAAAGGATAGTGGGAGCCTGCTCACCATATTTGCCTGTTCCATCTCTTACAAGATGCTCAGGAAAGGGGGGCCCTCTGGAGAGAGGGGCCCCACCAGTGTTGGACAGAGGCATTTGATCCAGCTTCAGGAAAGCCCCTTGCCTGTGCTGCCCTTGCCCTAGCAGGCTTTCCCTGGGAGGAGGTTCTCACCCTCCGAACACACCTAGGGCAGGGGCCCACCTTACCTGTGAGCCAGGAGCACAGGGAGCGGGGAGGGAAGGAGGAGGAGGCAGGAGCTCCAGGTCCCTGGCCCCACAGCATGCATCCTCACCTGCTGACCAGGTCTTATACCTTTGATAAGCTTTTAACCGTATCTTCTTAACTTCAGAATGAACTTACAGCACAGGGAGCCATATCGGCAACAAAGCAACCAGCCAGGCACAAATGGCTCATATCTGTAATCCCAGGTACTCGGGAGGCTGAGATCTGATTGTGATTCCAAATTAGCTGAGTGTAGAGGCTTGGCTCAAGTAGTAGAGCCTTGAGTGAAAAAGCCAAGGGAAAGCATGAGGCCCCGAGGTCAAGCCCCTGTACTAATACACACACACACACACACACACACACACACACACACACACACACACACACACTCTCTCTCTCTCTCTCTCTCTCTCTCTCTCTCTCTCTCTCTCTCTCTCTCTCTCTCTCTCTCTCTCTCTCTTAGTGGGTTCTGGGAGATTGGGACCAAGCCTTTTTTTTTGTTTTTTGTTTTTTCCTCTAGTGATGGAGCCATGGTTAACTTGAACATGGAATGGGAACCAAGTTCAGTCCTCAGCCCACCACCACCACCACCCCCCCCCCCCCCCCCCCGCAAGCAGGGTGAAGCCTCGCAGGTCCTAGGGACTTGGGATCTGCACCGTCTCAGGGTCCTTGTGATGTGTTAGTGACACTCATCTGCCAGCACCCAGCCCTGGGCTGCTTGGTGGCACACAGTTAACACACTGACCCATCCGGAGGATGCTTTCTATGGCTTTTGGTCACTTCCGGTTCCAGATAAACAGGAAAGGGGGAACCATGGAATTGCCATTGGGGGGTTATCCCGAATACCAAGAGTGAGCAGATAGCCAGAGCTAGTCCTGAGGAGACTTCTAAGTCTCAGGCTGACACTACAAGCTGGACTAGCCACTCTGGGCCTTCACCAAGGGCTGGAGGTTACAGGGGCCCTGATCCTCCACTCTGGCCACAGGAGTAAATCCTGCCCAGCCGCGGGGGTGGGGGGCTGCCCCCCTCACACCAGGAGCTGACAGCCCCGCCCTCACAGGCTGCCACTTCCTACCAAAAAGGCTCTGCATGTTGTCATTCTTGAAGAATAAGCAAGAACCACAATGAAGAGAATAGTTCAGACATTAGGGAAGGCCAGTGTGTCCCCTGTGAATTTCCTAATGACACAGATATCTGTTTTGTCTAACTCTCGCCCTTGTGGATCCGGCCTTTTGCATGCAGGAGAGACCGAATCCCCGTGTGTCTGTTTGGCCTGATGAAAATCCAAAAAGTTCATTTCCCAAGTGTACTTATTAGTCCCCTTGCCCCAGGGGGATGGGTAGAGTCCCAGGCTCAAGCCGTTCTGTGTGGAAGCTGGCGTTGTGGGGAATTATCTTGTTTGGTGAATCTTCTCCATGAAAGTATATACCAACAGCTGTTTGCCAAGTGGATAGGTTTTTCTGATGTACATTTTTGTCCTTTCCTCCATCTTAAATCCGTGGCTTGCATTGTACGACTTCATTCTGTGGATTTTGTGAAGCACAAGGAAAAAGAAAAAACAACAATAACAAACTAGACTTGGATAGGAAAACTACATTTGGAAAAATTAAATCTTTTTTTTTTTTAAAGCTCAACTCTAAAGGCACTGTTTCCCTCATCTCTCTACTGTTTTATCCTTTCCTGTGTCACATTGTGAATATATTTTTACATTACTACTTTAGAAGAAATTGGAGGTATCTCTAGCCACCTGTGCAATACCCAAAGCTGCAGTGGCCAGTGAACAGACATTTGGGGGTTGGGGGGGGAAGAAGGTTATAAAAAAGCTCATGGGGCCAGGAACTTGGCCTAGTGGTTAAAGTGCTTGCCTAGCAAGCACGAAGACCCGGGTTCGATTCCTTGGTACCACATATATAGAAAAAGCTGGAAGCGGTGCTGAGGCTCAAGTGGTAGAGCTCTAGCCTTGAGAAAGTCCAAGGATAGTGCTCAGGCCCTGAGCTCAAGCCCAGGACTGGCAAAAATAAATAAATAAATAAATAAATAAATAAATAAAAATAAAAAAGCTCATTTAGCTTTCTTGCTTAGCTAGTGCTCTACCACTTGAGCCATGCTTCCAGCCCAACTTTTTACTGGTTAATTGGAGATAGTTTTCTGAGCTGCCTTCTGAATAGCTGCAAGTTTTCATTAGAAAGGAACTAGAGGGCTGGGAGTAGTGGCCGAGTGGTAGGGTGCTTGCCTAGTGTACATAAAACCCTGGGTTAGATTTCTCGGTATCACATTCACAGAAAAAGCCAGAACGGTACTGTGGCTCAAGTGGTAGAGTGCTAGCCTTGAGAAAGATCGTGGACAGCACCCAGGCCCTGAACTCAAGCCCCAAGATTGGCAAAAAGGGAGAGAGAAACTGGAATCCATCTTCTCTCTATCCCTGTATATCACTGGGAAAGATAATGGAGTTCCAAAATGGAAAGTTAGTTGCATAATGTTTAGACTGCCCTGCCCACTCTGCCGACAAAATGGACAGAATGGATGGTGGCTCACACCTGTCATCCTAGCCACGCAGAAGGCTGAGAGCCGAGGGTCGTGCTTTGAGACCAGCCCAGGCAGGAAAGCCCATGAAACTTGTCTACAGTTAAACACCATAAAAGCCAGAATTGGAGCCGTTAGTGCTCACGAGGTTGAACACTAACCTTAAGTGAAAAAGCTCAGGGTCACCTCCTTCCCTGGCTCCTCAGCACATCCTGAGATTCCGATCCATCCAATGCTCTGACTCATGCTTTTCCCGACCCAGCCATATCATTAAGCCTGCAGCCTCTGCGTGAGGTCAGGCCACTGGCCAGTGCAGCTTTGTCACTGTTGACAAATGGGTATCTGCTACAGATCTGGGCCACCATCCCTGTCCCCTCCCTCCCTTTCCCTCCTTCTCACCAGTCCTGTTATTTATGGGCTCCACCAATCCACACCCACAGATACGGATGCTAGCTAACACTGAATGCTAAATATCATCTTGGCCAGCAAAACCATTTTGTTGGCTTCAAGTGAGCCAAGCTGGCAGGGCTACAGAGAAGCTAGGAAATGTGGGGAATGGCCCTCTTGGGGGGCTGTGCATTGGGGTGCATGATGTGGGGCTCATGTGAGCTCTGTGTTCACAGAGGGGACATGTCTGTAGGCACAGAAGCCCCCACAACAGACATCCAAGTGTCTGCAGCATGGAGGCCCAGATGTTAACATCCTGGAGAAAATCATGGCATTTCTCACTATGCAGCAATCCTGCACTTGTGCATTAATGTTCTCCCCGGAGATTATTGTAATCTCCAAATCACCCCCCATTGTGTACCTTCTTCTACACACATGTTCAAAAACACTGGAGGAATGGCATCACCTGGTGGTCATGGTCCCCTGTGGAGTCATCCAGGACCACATTGTCAGCTCTCACAGTTGTAAATTGGAATCTTTTTTGTGTCCCATGGTGTGTCTGGTTTTTCAGGTCTGACTGCTTTATGGTTGTAGCAATGTTGATGTTTCAAATGGCCTCAAGCCAATGTAAATTAGTGCAGCCACTATGGAAATCAGTATGGAAGGTTCATCCTAAAAATAAAAATAGCTGGGTACCTGTGGCTGTAATCCTAGCTACTCAGGAGGCTAAGATCTGAGGGTCCTGGTTCAAAGCCAGAGCAGACACAAAAGTCCGTGAGACCCTTATCTCCAGTCAACCACCAGGAAACTAGAAATGGCTCTGAACCTGTTATAGCACTCCTGGTCAGCTAGCCCAAGGACTGGGAAGTCAGCAAATAGCAGAGATACCATATACCCTGTATACTGCAGCTGAAACGTGGAATCTGCCTCAGGGCCCAAAAACTGATAAGGGAAATGTGGTAAATATGGAGCATTATTCAGCCAAAAGGAATGGAATGAAACCATTTGCAGGATGATGAGCCTTTGTTTTCCTATCTGGTGCAAACCGCCACCAGATAGGTGACTACATATCTTCCTGGTACTAGATAAAGGAACCAATCACAATCCAGGCTTCTATTCCCACAGACACCAAACCACACTGGGTGTGACTCTAAACATAAAAACATAAAAAACAACATCCCCAGGGGTGAGCCACCGCTCTGCAAAGCAATGTCACCAAAGTTCTCACTGACAACTGCTCCTGTCTTCCTCCTGACTCCTGTTTCCACTGTCAGCATCCAGCAGAAGTTAAGTTAGAAGTGTTGGTTTCCTTGCTTTCTGTCACTCCAGCAAAATACTTGAGGAAATTTAAAGAAAGGAGGGAAAATGAACCTCAGTCCAAGGTCAGCTAACTCCATTGCTGTGGGCAGAACAACATAGCAACAAGAGATTATGGCAGTGGAGGCTGCTTAGCGAGAGAGACAGACTGAGAGAAAAACAGAGAGACTGAGAGAGAGAGAGACTAAGATCAACAGAGAGACTTGGGGAGAGAGGGGAATGTTACAAGATGGCCTCTGAAGACACACACAAACCCCTCTCTCCCCCTCACACATACACACCTACTTCCTCCAGCCAGGCCCCCCACCTACTAATCACACCACTAACCAATAGAATAGCAGATTGTGAACCCATCCAGGATGAATGCATTGATTACATTGATTTCATTTGAGGACAAAATCACCTGGGATGCAGCCACTGTTCTGAAGCTGCCCCCCCCCCACTTCTCCCCACATGCAAATGTCAATTTGGGGATCCAGCCTTAAGCACGTAAGCCTTCAGGAGACATTTTTACATCCAAACCAACAACAACACAGTACGTGAATCATATCTCAATGAAGCTAGTTAAAGGCCACACACCCAGGACTTTGATGGTGCTTAAGGAAGATTGTCTGGAGCCCACTTAGAGCAGGACTTCCCCACCCTCTCAAAAAAAAAAAATGTGTTCTCACCCGAGAGTAATACATCAGGTGGAACTGAAGCAGTGACCCCATAATCACAGCAGCTCCTGAGAGGCAGAGCACAGACTGGAGGGAAAAAAAATCCAACAATTGCACTCAGCCAGGATCGATGCGTGCTGTCTTGTTTAATTTATCCTTCGTCTAAGTGCCACCTTGCAGGGCTCTCCAGGGAGCCACTGGAGGAGGCCACAAGCTTGTCACACACAAGATGACAGGCCATAATCCCTGAGGCCTACACCTGGCCTTGAACTTCAAAGACAAAGGAAGCTGTCTGCAGGGGCAGAAAGTGGGGGAGCCAAGGAATCCTGAGGGCAGAGGAAGCCAAAAGCAGTGTATGGGCTTGTAAGGCAAGGAGGTAGGGCTAGCCACTGTCGTCTAGGTCTGCCTGGTCACAAGGGGTCCTCCACCCCTTGCCTCTCTCACTTGTTAGGCAGGTACTCTATCACTTGAACCATGCCCCCTGGTCCTTTGTGAGTGTGTGTGTGTGTGTGTGTGTGTGTGTGTGTGTGTGTGTGTCCATCCTGGGGCTTGAACTCAGGATCTGAGCACTGTCTCTGAGCCTTCTTGCTCAAGGCTAGTGCTCTACCACTTGAGCCATAGCTCCACATCTGGCTTTGTTTGCTGGTTCATTGGTGGTTCGAGTCTCTTTCCTGCTTAGGTTGGCTTCAAATCAAGATCCTCAGATCTCAGCCCTGAGTAGGTAGAATTGTAGGCATGAGCCACCAGCTCTAGGCTACTCTCTGCTGTTTGTTTATATGATCCTCTTTCTTAGGCTTCCCTGCAGCTAAGACAGGCATACCCCAGGGTGCCCAGCTTTTTATGGGCTGAGATGGGGTCTAGGGAATTTTTTCCTAGTAGGGCCTCTAATCGTGGTCCTCCAAATCTCAGCCTAAGGAGCTAGGATGACAAGCATGAACTACCACACCCACCTCAGATCCCATTTTTCAAGGAGGCACACCCCGGAAGGGACAGGCCTCAAGACTCTCCTTGCAATACACAGAAAATCTGATGAATTCTCATCTTCCCCAACCCTTCAGACACCTTCAAAATTTTAGCAAATAATATTCAGGAGGCTGAGATCTGAGGACTGTGATTCAAAACCAGCCCAAGCAGAAAAGTCTAAGCCTCTTAGCTCCTCCAATGAACCACCAGAAAACCAGAAGTAGAGCTATGACTTGAAGTGGTAGAGCACCAGCTGTTAGCAGAAAAGCTTAGGCATTGGGGCCAGGAGTTTGGCCTAGTGGTAAGAGTGCTTCCTCGGTACCATATATACAGAAAAAGCTGGAAGTGGTGCTGTGGCTCAAGTGGTACAGAACTAGCCTTGAGAAAGCTCAAGGACAGTGCTCAGTCCTTGAGTTCAAGCCCCAGGACTAGCAAAAAAGAAACAGAAAAAAAGAAAAACTTAGGTACAGTATTCAGGTCCTGAGAGTTCAAGCCCCACTGTTGACCAAAAAAAAAAAAATTAGTCAGTAAGCAAAAATGGCACTCCCACAGTATGCTGTGTTCCCCACCAAATGTGGGATCTTTGCCGAGAGAGGGCTAAAGGGAGGTTATGTGTGTCCCCCCCAGCCTCAACCTCCAGGCTCATCTCTCCAGATGACTGCACAGCCCAGATCCTGGCTGTAGAACTCCCTGTCTCTGTGGTTGCCAGTTGGTGTGGGGGTTTCATATTTGCATAAGCTGGGGGAGCTGGCTGCAAAAAGAGCTATGAACAAAGTTTACCATAGCAGCCCAAATGCTCCCAGATCCTTAAAATAAATCCTGGAGAAGACAGAGGCCAGCCACCTAAGAGGAGGCAAGGCTCCCCAGGAATCACTGAGACTCCCTGTTGGACATTCCGGTCCTCTTCTGGGGGGATCCTGAAAAGTTACTGAAGATAGATAGATAGAAAGATAGATAAGGTCATGGCGCTTGAATTCTGGTGTGGGTGTATTCCTGAGCTCTTCAACTCAAGGCTAACGTTCTACCCCTTTGAGCCACAGTGCCACTTTCAGTTTCCTGGTGTTCCTAGTTCCTAATTGGAGATAAGATCTTGCATGGGGGGGCCAGGAGTTTGGCTTAGTGGTAAGAGTGCTTGCCTAGCATGCATGAAGACCTGGGTTCCATTCCTTGGTACAACATACATAGAAAAAAAAACTGGAAGTGGTGCTGTAGCTCAAGTGATAGAGTTCTAACCTTGAGAAAGCCCAAGAACAGTGGCAGGCCGTGAGTTCAAGCCTCAGAACGGGCAAAAAGAAAAAAGAAAAGAAATCCAGTGCCGTGGCTCACATCTGTTATCTTAGCTACTCAGGAGGCTGTGATCTGAGGATCGCAATCTAAAGCCAGCCGAGACATAAGTCCCTGAGACTCTTATCTCCAATTAACCACTAGAGTCCTGTATAATTAGCCATGCCCCCATGTAAATTAGATCTGCAAATGAGAGAAAACATGCCATTTGTCTCTATGAGCTTGGCTTACCTCACTCTGCATGGTTCAGTTCTTTCTTGAAAATTTAATTCCTGGTTTTTGCAAGCCAACCAGTCCACAGAGTGACTGGTGAACTCTCCCTGGGACACTGACAGCTGGATCCTGTCTGTGTCACCCTAGTATCACAGACAGCAAAATGTCAGTGGGTCACACCTATTAATCCTAGCCACACAGGAGGTTGAGATCTGAGGACTGTGGTTCAAAGCCAGCCCATGGAGGAAAGTCCATGAGTCTCTTATCTCCAATTAACCACAAAAATCCAGAAGTGGTGCTGTGGCTTAAGTGGTAGAGCACTAGCCTTGGGCACAAAAATTCAGGGACAACTCTGAAGCTCTGAGTTCAAGCCCCAAGATTGGGAAGAAGAAGAACAAGAAGAAGGAGGAGGAAGAGAAAGAAGAGGAGGAAGAGGAGGAGGAAGAGGAAACTTGTACAACAAATCCCAGCCCACAAAGCCCACCTCATATCCTGTTTGTAGTTTTTGTTTCTTCTTTTACTTAATTATTATTATTATTTTGGGGGAAGGGGTCAAGGGGTTTGAACTCTGGGCCTGGGTGCTGTCCCTGAGTTCTTCAGTTCAAGGCTACCACCCTACCCTTTGAGCTTCAGCCCCACTTCCAGTTTTCTAGTGCTTAATTGGAAATAAGAGTCTCACAGTCTTTAGTGCCCGGACTGGCTTTGAACTGCGATTTTCAGGTCTCAGTCTCCTGAGTAGTAGGATTACAGGCATGAGTTACTGCGCCTGGCTCTTTTACTTAATTTTTGAATACTAACACTAGAATTTGAACTCAGCACTTACCTAGCAAGTACTCATCCACTTGATTCATGCTTCTAATGCTTTTGCCTTTAGTTTTTCTTTCAGCTAGAGTGTCTCATTTTACCCAAATTGGCCTCCTTCCATGCTCCTCCTATCTAGCTTCCCCTGTAGCAGGGATCATAAACATGTGCCTCCACTCCCTGTTTCCCAAAGCTCCAATTTGCTATACAAGTCCTCCACGAAACAAAGGAGACAGGAGAAGAGGAGCAAGTCAAGACTGAAAGAACTGGAAAGGCAGATCCCCATTGAAGGATTCAGAGTGGCCTGGCCAGTACCCCAACTGGGGGGGGGGGTCCATGGTATCTGAAGCTGGGACTCACCCTGTGCAGACTCCTCCCAGATGCAGTCCACAGCCCTCAGAAAGCAAGCATTCCAGATGAAAATAGAAATGTTGTTGTTTCAAAAAATCACCCTTGCCTTCAAAGAGCTCATCTCCCGTTGTCATGGAGTTGACAATACTGATAAGGATCAAAGAGACCAGAATAGACTCAACTGTTTCCCCTTCAATCTTTGGATTTCTTTCCCCTGATCTTCAGGCTCTCCCCTACCCCCTCAGAAGAATAGTCTAGAGGTTACAGTGCATCCATTAAAAGCTGTGGAAGTCAGCACCCCCCCACACCCAAGGGAAGAGACCCCTCCCACTCTGATTTGTCACCCTCTGCCCTGCCTACCCCACTGCATGGGCCATGTGAGCTCAGATGGACCCATCAGAATTCTTCCTTAGGATTTCGTATATTGGAAATGTGTGTGTGTGTGTGTGTGTGTGTGTGTGTGTGTGTGTGTGTGTGTGTGTGTGTGTGTGTGTGTGGAGGGAGGAAGGGAGGGAGGGAGAGAGAGAGAGAGAGAGAGAGAGCGAGAGAGAGAGCGCGCGAGAATCCTGAGAGAAAGCCTGGGAGTGAAGTGAACCCCTTGACTGTCCTTGTCTGAACAGCCACTTGTAGGTGCTCTTGTCCTTGGTCTTGGCCTATGTCATTTGCTGTAATAAAGTATCTGAGAAAAAAACAAAACTTAAAGAGGAAGGACTTGTTTGACTAACAACCTCAATCTATGGTAGGCTAGCTCCATTGCTTGATGCTTGAGCTGAGACAGAACATTACATCATGGCAGCAAGTTATGAAGAAACAGAGCTACACACTTCATGGTGGCCAGGAAGCAGAGAGAGAGACAGGAAGTGTCTGTTGCCAAGATCTACATAGCCCTCGAAGTCCCACCCCCTGTGACCTACTTTGTCTAATCAGGCCCACCTCCTAGCAGTCCACTCAGCTATGAACTCATCAGTGGATAAAGCCACGAATGTGGTCAGTGTCCACAGATCCAGTCACTTCTTATAGCACCACCTGCTGAAGACCGAGCCTTCAAACTAGAGCATGACCTGCCCCTGATTTGATCACTCAGGCTTTTAAAACATTCTCAGTCAGAGGATGGGAACTCGGCTTCAAGCCTGCTAAGCAAATACTCTATCACTGAGCCATATCCCAGACCCTACCCATTGGGTCTAAATTCTTTGATTGGCTCTACTAGAGTCATATGGCTGTTATTAAACCAATCACATGACTTATTTTGGAGTGTTGCAGTGGAAGGCTTTGACTGGCTCTGAAAGAACCACATGGTTGGCCGGGTGTGGTGACTCATGCCTGTAATCCTAGCTACTCAGGAGGTTGAGATCTAAGGATCACAGTTCAAAGCCAGCCCGAGCACTAAAGTGCGTGAAACTCTTATCTTCAATTAAACACTAGAAAACTGGAAGTGGCACTGTGGCTCTAGGGGTAGGGCAGTAGCCTTAAGCTGAAGAGCTCAGGGACAATGCCCAGTTCCAGAGTTCAAGCCCCATGACCGATTAAAATAAAAAAAGAATCACATGGCTGCTTCTTAACCAATCACATGGTTTACTTTGGAATGTCAAGGTGGATTGGCCTATCAGAGGCCTCCTGCAGCAGCAGATGGCGAGATGTAGGTTACTTAGTGGAAAGAGGACTTCCAGAGGAAGGACAGGCTCCTGTGTTCTGGGCAATGACTTTTTAGCACAATGTTGCACTGTTGTAGCCCAGAGCAGGTTCTGGTGGCATTTGTGAGTGGGTAGATGGTGGGATGGGCACACAGCCAGCCCTTCTTTACTCTTCCTGGTAGCTTACTAAGGGTCTTTCAGGCAATGTGGGTCGCACAGACCTGCTACAAGCTATTGATGTCACTGGAGAAAGAGCCAGTGGCTCTTCAGCTCCCAGAAGCTCTGAGGCCACATGTGGTCAGAAATGTGGGGCCTGGCACCTGCCCAGGTTCCCTGCCCCAGGCATTTTTCTCTCAGTCAGGAGGCCACCAGCTCTGTGTCCCCTGGGCTCAGAGAGCAGCCATGCTGTGGTGGATGGTGTGTGTGCTTCGGTGTGGAAGAGGCTGTGAGCAGCTGGGGGATTTGGAAGAGAAGAGACTCAGGGAAGCCTGTCTGTATGACCAGGAGAATGAGGTGGAGATAGAGAGGAGAAGGAAAGCCAACACCCTTCCCACCGGAAAGGTGGCCCAGGAAGGGGTAACCATAGCTTATCCTAAAGGCTCTCTGCCTGCCAGGCCTGAAGCTCTGGGATCAACAGAGGCAGATGTGGGCTCAGAACGCTATTCAACTTGGGGTCAAGTTATACCCTAAATTTGCAAAGGGCAAAAGGTATGGAATCATGACTAAGAATCATAAAGCAAGCCAGGCCCCGGTAACTCATGCTTGTAATCCTTGCTACTCAGGGGACCGAGATTTGAGGTCCATGGTTTGAAGCCATCCCAGGAAGGAAAGTGTATGAGACTCTTACTATGAATCACCAAAAAAGCTGAAAGCAGAGGTGTGGCTCAAGTAATAGAATGCCAGCTTTGAGTGAAAAAGCCAAGCAAGAAGAGCATGAGGCTCTGAGTTCAAGCCCCAGTCCTGGCACAGAAATAAAATTATATAGTGAGCTGTATTGGACACATTGAGTCCATATCTTTCTAACAACCCAAGAAGTCAATTGCGCATAAAATTTCTGCTAAAGCCAGGTGCCAGTGGCTCACAACTGTCACCCTAGCTACTCCGGAGGCTGAGTTCTGAGGATCGTGGTTCAAAGCCAGCCCAGGCACAAAAGTCCCTGAGACTCTTATCTCCAATTAAACACCAGAAAACTGGAAGTGGTGCTGTGGCTCAAGTGGTAGAATGCTAGCTTTGAGCTAAAGAGCTCAGGGACAGCGCCTAGGTCCAGAGTTCAAGCCCCATGACCAAAAAAAAAAAAAATCTGCTAAGATATAATGTCAGAAGGTGGCAGTCCTGTCAGCCTGGAACCACTTCTTCCTTATTTAGTGATTTATTTACCTTTCCTTCCTTTTTTTTTTTTTTCGTATTGGGATTTAAACTTGAGTTCTTATACTTGTTAGGTAGGTACTCTACTGCTTTCCAGCACTGCCCACCACCCTTTTTTTTTTTTCCATTTGTGTGATATAGACCTTACTTTTTGTTCTGGATTCTCCTGGGGTTTTCTTTGTTGTTTTGTTTTTTGGGGGTTTTTTTGTTTGCTTTGTTTTTTGGGTTTGGTTTTGGTTGAGGTTTTTTTTTGGGGGGGGCGTCGGTCATGGGGCTTGAACTCTGGGCCTGGGTGCTGTCCCTGAGCTCTTAAGCTCAAGTTTAGCCCTCTGCCATTTGAGTCACAGTGCCACTTCTGGTTTTCTGGTGGTTAATTAGAGATAAAGAGTCTCACAGTTTTTGGTGCCTGAGCTGGCTTTGAACTGCAATCCACAGATCTCGGCTTTCTGAGTAGCTAGGATTACAGGTGTGGGTCACTGGCGCCCAGCTCTCCTATGTTTTTTCTGTCTGCCTTAGCCGAGGTTATAGATATGAACCCGCATGCGCAGCTTCTTCCATTGAGATGGACCCTCACTCCTCTTGATCTCAGCCTCCTGAGTAGCTGGGCAAAACACAATTTTGGGCTTCTCTCAGTCTATGGTTGCATACCACGGACATGTGGCAATCTTCAGGAGATCCTTGGGGCTTCCTTTTCCTTGGACAGGGGCTCAGGGTTTCTTATATAAGAATTTAAGGTCTCAGGCTGGGAGCGTAGCCTAGTGGTAGAGTGCTTGCCTAACATGCATGAAGCCCTGGGTTTCTTGGTCACATACACAGAAAAAGCCAGAAATGGTGCTGTGGCTCCAGTGGTAGAATACTAACCTGGAGAAAACTCAAGGACAAGTCTGGCACGGTGGCTCATGCCTGTAACCCTAGCTACTCAGGAGGCTGAGATCTGAGGATCATGGTTCAAAGCCAGCTAGCCCTAAAGTCTGAAAGACCCTTATCTCCAATTAACCCCTAGAAAATCAGAAGTGGCACTGTGGCTCAAGGGGTAGAGCAGTAGCCTTTAGCTGAAGAGCTCAGGGACAATGCCCAGGCTAGAATTCAAGCCCCAGGACTGGGAAAAAAAAAAGAAGGAAAAAAGAAAGGAAGGAAGGAAGGAAGGAAGGAAGGAAGGAAGGAAGGAAGGAAGGAAGGAATTTAAGATGGGGGGCCGGGAGTTTGGCCTAGTGGTTAAAGTGCTTGCCTAGCATGCATGAAGACCCGGGTTCGATTCCTCGGTACCACATATATAGAAAAAAGCCGGAAGTGGTGCTGAGGCTCAAGTGGTAGAGCTCTAGCCTTGAGAAAGTCCAAGGACAGTGCTCAGGCCCTGAGCTCAAGCCCAGGACTGGCAAAAAAAAAAAAAAAGAATTTAAGATGGTATCGGGAGCCAGTGGTTCTCACCTGTAATCCTAGCTTCTCAGGAGGCTGAGATCTGAAGATCCCAGTTCAAACCCAGCCTGGCACAAAATCCGCAAGCCTCTTATCTCCAGCTAACCAGAAAACCAGAAGTGGTGTTGTGGCTCAGAGTGGTAGAGCACTAGCCTTAGGCTGAAGAGCTCAGGGACCATGCCCAGGCCCAGAGTTCAAATCCCACAACTGTCAAAAAAATAAAAAAGGCAATTCAAGATCTTGAGAACATGCTGACTCGGAAGAGAGCAGAGGACCTATTATGGGCACAGGGTGACTCTGCCTGGCTGTGTCTGTTTGGTAGACATGGAGGAAGCAGGAACAGTGAGGTGAGCGAAGCACAATGGCCATCCTTGGCACTTGAGTTTATCCTGAGGGCAGATGGGAGCCGTGGAGGATTCAGAGCTGTGGGAGTGTGGTCAGCTTTGTCCTTGGAGAAGTCCCTTAGGGTGCTGAGTGTGGGGAGAAAGGATTGGAGGGGACAGAAAGCTGCCTAGAGGCCAGCAAGTTAGCTGCTGGAGCTGCCTGGAGAGGTAGACAGCAGGGATGCCAGTCTCCAATATGCTTTGGGAGACCCTCAGAGGAAAGGACCATGGGAGCCCCTGAGTGAGGGAGCAGGTAACCATGGCCTGCCAGGAACCACAGACTCTGAATTGCAGCCCTTGGACTCGGGGCTGTGCTTCTCCCCCACATCAGCACGGCCCAGACAATAGTGGAATAATTGGGAGGGAGCAGTCAGAGACTGGATTATCTTTGTATTTTTTTTTTCCAGTCCTGGGACTTAAACTCAGGCCCTGGATATTGTCGTTGGGCGTTCTCAAGGCACCACTTCTAACTTTTTCTGTATATGTGGTACTGAGGAATCGAACCCAGGGCTTCATGTATACTAGGCAAGCACTCTACCACTAGGCCACATTCCTTGCCCTGAATTTAATTTCTTTTGATGATACCGGAAGTGGAACTCATGGCCTCAAATTCATTTAGCTTGCTTGCTTAGTTGGTGCTCTACCTCTTGAGCCACTCCCCAAGCCTAGCTTTTAGCTAGTGTTTTGGAGGTGGAGTCTCATAGATCTTTCTGTCCAGCCTGACAATGAACTGTAACCCTCTGGAGCTCAACCTCCTGAGTCGCTAGGATGATAGGCGTCAGCCATTGTTGCCCAACTTTGGATTTTATTTATTTATTTATTTTTTGCCAGTCCTGGGAACTGAACTCAGGGCCTGGGCACTGTCCTTGGGCTTTCTCAAGGCTAGCGCTGTACCACTTGAACCACATTACCACTTCTGGCTTTTTCTATCTATGTGGGCCTAGGAATCGTACTCGGGTCTTCATGCATGCTAGGCAAGCACTCTACCACTAGGCCAAACTCCTAGCCCTGGACTTTATCTTTTTGAGAGTGGCTGGGATTGTGGTGGTTTTCCAGAGCTGGTGGGTCTTAGCAAAAGCTTAGCAGCTCCCTAGGGCCCCAGGGCTCCTCCCAGACACCCCAGCTTCACAGATCACAGATCACTGAGATGTCCTGGGTTCCCTGACACAGCAAACAGTGGCAAGCCACTAACTCAGGGCCACCCAGCTAAACAGTATCACACACCATCACAGTGTGTGCAAAGCTGTGTCCCTGAGAAACCATGGAGGCCACTTTCCAGGGAGCCTGACAAGGAGCTGAAGGAGTGGGGGATGTTTGATTCTGTTGCCCTCTTTCCATGCATCCTTCTATGCATGAGTCTTTATGTCTTTCTGTGTCTCTCAGCCCCTCCCTCCTCCCCCCCTCCGTCTCCCTAGCCTCTTCTCCTTCAAAGATCCAATCAATACTCCCCCCTATCCACTGGCCCTCACCTTCTGCAGTGAGATCTGGACAGACACTGCTGCCTCCTGCTGCCCCTCCCCAGGAAGGTGCTGCCTCAGTTTACCTTCCCCACCTGCTAAACTTCCTGGTTCCATGAGTTTTACCTTTATTTCTACAGGAAACAATGAAGTTATTTTCAGCCTGTGAACAAATGAATCCACTGTGAATAAAAGCTGGTCCTTGGAAAGCCAAATCAGTGTGCAGGCTGGCAGCTTTCCCAACCTGGGAGACTTGGTCTGAGGGTTGGGGAGCCTGGGAAGCTTCCTAAAGGATAGACAGGGTGAGGGTAGGAGGCATGGGGCCTCTGGTCACACAGCTGATGAGACCCTTCATTGCCACAATGAGATCCTGGGTCTCAGCGAGGATGAGTGCTCTGCCCTAGAGGCACAGGCTGCAGGCGCCAGGCCAGTGGCCTCACAGTCCAGCTACCACTGCAGACTAGGTACGGCTGCAGCTCGGGTGTTTTCTCCGAGCTGGGAACAGATGGCCCCAGCTCCCACCCACGGAAGCCAAACATTTTCCCTGGTTACCCTGCTAATTTGTTCACAAGCCTGATTTTGTAAACAGAGTAGATCCCATTACCAGAGGAGGCCTTGGAGGAGGGAGGAACACAGCCAGGCCCAGGTAAGGCCCAGGAAAGGTCCTTGGGACTCGGGAAGGCTCTAGATGGGGCCAAGCAGACCCAGGCTGCCCCAAGGCCTGGCTGGAAACCTCGGGCTAGCTCAGAATTCACTGGCATCGGTTTTCTAATCTGTGAAATGGGTTGAATCCAAAGGCTCAGACCCCACTGTCCTGTGGAAGTGCTGTGAAGAGTTGGGGTGCCCTTGCTGCCTATCACCAGGTTTGGTGGGGATGGGCTGGGGTCATGGTAACCCACCCCATTCTCTTTTCCCCCTTCAACCCGGACCCATCCTGAGGCCTAAAAAGAAGCTGATTCTCCCAGACTTCTCTGCTGTGTGACTTTGGCAAATGCCTACTCCCCTCTGAGCCTGATCCAACTCACAAAATGGGGCCAAGCCTCCCTCAGGGGCCTCAGCAGGGAGGGCTCTAATTCATTCATTGCTAACCAGAGAAATCTGTGAGGAGGAGAAGAAGGGAGAGGAGGAGGAGGAATGGTTTAGACCCTGTGTAGGAACCAGTCTCGACTACCTAGTGAACTCCCGCAAAAAAATGAGTGAGCTGAGTGTCCATGGCTCATGCCTGTAATCCGAGCTATTCCGGAGGTTGAGATCTGAGGACTGCGATTCAAAACCAACCTGGGGGCCGGGAGTTTGGCCTAGTGGTTAAAGTGCTTGCCTAGCATGCACGA
Organism: Megascapheus bottae; assembly: GCF_031878675.1. Lineage (NCBI taxonomy): Eukaryota > Metazoa > Chordata > Mammalia > Rodentia > Geomyidae > Megascapheus > Megascapheus bottae. Next base: position 32,573,732 of record NC_143511.1, on the reverse strand, counting down.
AGACCCGGGTTCGATTCCTTGGAACCACATGCATAGAAAAAAGCTGGAAGTGTTGCTGAGGCTCAAGTAGTAGAGCTCTAGCCTTGAGAAAGTCCAAGGACAGTGCTCAGGCCCTGAGCTCAAGCCCAGGACTGGCAAAAAAAAAAAAAAAACCTGGGCACAAAAAGTCAGAGACTCTTATCTCCCATTAACCACCAGAAAACCAGAAGTGGTGTTGAGGCTCAAGTGATTGAGCTGAAGAGTTCAGGGACAACACCCAGGCCCAGCATTCAAGCCCCCAGGACTCTCAAAGAGAGAGATTGGGGCAGGAGGTAAGGAGGGAAGTGGGGGGAGGGGGAGAGATGGAAATGGAAAGGTCACAGGTAATTAGTTCAGCTGTGCTTCATGGGTGAGCAGGAAAGGGGAACAGTTGCAGGTGTTTGGAAGGAGCCAGTTGGGGTTCCTCTGGCAGCCACCAGCCCAGGGGTCCCCTGAGGCTCCCAGCGGGCCCCACCCCCTCTTTCCCTTGAGCCACAGCAGCATAATGAAGAGCTGCTTCCAGCTAAGAGTTCTTGGGGCTGGGCCAAGGCAGCTCCCTGGTCTGGGCCTGCAGCCAGCAGCCTCCTGGAACCCCAGAATCTTTATCCCACTTGCCAGCCTGGCCCCACATGGCTGGGGGCAGCTTCTGACCTGCAGGTCCAGCTTTGCGGGGACCCAGGGGGATGGCATAGGACAGGTGGCCATGCAGTGTGACCCCAGCCAGCTTGTTCAGCTCCAGTCAGCCATCTGGACCTCCCCTGGCATCATGGGCACTTGGCCCCAGCCTGGCACACAACCTGTCAGTGGGTGTCCTCTCTCAGGGGAGCGAGTCACCAGTCGCAGCTCTGTTGCTTTATTTCATTTGCTTCGATGCTCAGCCTGATGATGGGGAGGAGCTGGGGTCCCTCTGGATGGGGTCTCTGAGCCCCAATTCTGCTTCAGGTCTGGGCCTGGCCTAAGGCAGCGTCAGGAACACTTGTGCAAGCAGGGGACTGGTGAGCAAAAATGTGGGCGATGTGGCTGTGTCTGACAACCACACGGGTGCCCCAAGTGAGTTCCCAGCCCCCCGCAGCCAGGAGATGGCAAGGCTTATCCTAGCCTTATTTCACCCCAGAACAGGGTGAGCACCTCTTCCTCTACCCTGCAGGGGAGCGGCTCCTCTCTCCTCCCTCCTCCTTTTCTTTCTCCCTCTCTCTTCACTTCATCCTTCCTCCCTCCTGTGTCTTTCCTTCTTCTCCTTCCTCTCTTTCTCCCCCTCTCCTCCCTCCTTCCTCATGATTCTTCCCTCCTCCCCTCCTTGCATTCTGTGCCAGCCTCTCCCAGCCCCCACCTGCCTCTCAGATTGTAGCAGGCTTTAAGTTAATAAATTGGGAATAAATTAGGTTTGCAGCAGCAGCAGCAGCAGGCAGCTGGAGACAGCGCTGGGCTCACTGTGGCCCAGGGCTCAGCCCTGGGGGGGGGGGGGGGGCGTTTCCTGCTGGACTCTTTATTCGAACATACAGAGAAGTGGGAAAGTGGCAAGAACTCAATAGTGAACATGTGTCAGCCCGTCTACCTCACGCCCCGCCTAGACATCTGGCCATTGTATTTCTCCGTGTATTTCAAAGGCAAGTGCAAGCCAGGTGCAGTGTCATATCTGTAAGCCCAGTACAATGGAGGTAGAAACCAGGAAGATTATGTTTCAAGACAAGCATGGACAAAATGTTAGTCAAACCCTCCCACTCCCCTCTCACCCTGACTCAGGTAGAAACCTGAAATCCTATTTGAAAAATGGCTAAAGTGGCTGGGGTGGGGAGTGGGGGAGGGAGAAGGCTGGGGATATGGCTCAAGTGGTAGAGCACCAGTTAAACAAGTGCAAGGCCCTGAATTTAAATCCCAGTATGGACAAGTAAGTAAATAAACAGCCATTAGAGATGCAGGGTGCTATCTATATACTCATCATAGGAATGTGCAAACTTGTACTTTCTTTTATTCTTTCTGTTTCATTCTCTTTTTTTTCTTCCTTTCCTTTTTTTTTTGTTTTTTTGTTTTTTTGTGCAGTGGATGAACCCAGGATTGCCAGATGCCACTGAACTACGCTCCAGCCTGAAATGCACAAATCTTTTTGCTTTGTTTTGCTTCAGTTAGGATTTCCCTGTGTAGTCCAGGCTAACCTTGAACTCCTCATCCTCCTGCTTCAGCCTCTTCAGTATACCCAGATTGTCACTTTCTTTCTTTCATTCTTTCTTGCTTTCCTGCTTGCTTGCTTGTTTTGTGTTAGTCCTGGGGCTTGAAGTCCAGGCCTGGGCATTGTCCTGGAGCTTTGCTGCTGACAGTGAGCAGCACTCTGTCACTTGAGCCATACTTCTACTTCCAGCTTTTTTGATCGTTAATTGGAGATATGAGTCCCGTGGACTTCCCTGGCTGACTTCAAACTGCAATCCCCAGACCTCAGCTTCTTGAGTAGGCAGGATTACAGGCATGAGCCACCATTGCTCAGGGCCAACATGCATAATTCTCAGATGAAGTTTTGCTAAGTTTGGTTTGGTTTTCTTGATCCAGGCTCTGGTTATGTAGCTTAGACTGACCTCAACGCCTGACATACATGCCTCAGTTTCCTGAGTGCTAGGATTACAGGTGTGGACCACCAAGCCTGACTCCTTAGCTGCATATGGCAATCTGCATCTTCCCCTCTCCCCCCCCCCCCCCCGGCAAGCCCCACAGATTCCCTTAAATTCCTTTAGTCCGTTCTAGCAGACTGCATGGTGTGTGTAGTCTTGTGTCTGTCTTCACCCCCACAGACATGCACGCAGCGTGTGCGCAGCGGAGCCGGAGCTGGCTGGCTCTGTGCAGTGTAGTGCCTTACTTTGCATTTTGGGTGGATTCCACGGCGTGGGTGTTTGCCAGCTTTGCAGCCGTCTCCCCATGACAGCACCTTAGTGGGTTCTACGTCTTACTATCATGAATAAAGCTGCACAGTCGTCCCTCTGTGCCTGTGAGGAACGGAATCCCAGATCCACGGGGATACCAAAATCCTGGGATGCGTCAGTCCTTCATGAAATGTTGCTGGGCGTGGTGGCACACATTTGTAGTCTCAGTTCTTGGGAAGATAAGGGAGGAGGAGCATCCGTTCCAGGCTAGCCTCAGCTATATGTCTAAACAAAACAAAATCCCGGCTATGGGGCCAGGAGTTTGGCCTAGTGGTAGAGTGCTTGCCTAGCATGCATGAAGACCCGGGTTCAATTCCTCGGTACCCCACATACATAGCAAAAAGCTGGAAGTGGTGCTGAGGCTCAAGTGGCAGAGCTCTAGCCTTGAGAAAGTCCAAGGACAGTGCTCAGGCCCTGAGCTCAAGCCCAGGACTGGCAAAACAAACAAACAAACAAACTAACAAAAAATCCCAGCTACTCAGGGAGTAGAGAGAGTCTGAGATGAACCTGGGCAAAAGCTTGAGACTCTAGCTGAAAGTTAAAATGAAGCCCAAAGGGCTGTGAATGTGCCTCAGTGTAGCAGGCCTGCGTAGCAAGTCCAAGGCCCTCAGTTCAAATCCCAGGATGGCCATGATCCGAGACAGAGAGACAGCAGAGAGAAAGAAGGAAAAAATGGAACTTCTTTGGCCACTCTTGTCCAGACATCTATGCTATGCTTATGCCATGTGGGGTAAAGGAGGGCCACACAGAGCTGCCAAAGAGAATGGAAAGTACTAGGCTTTTAGAAGTTTCTCATGCCTCCGTAATGAAACTAAATAAAAACCCAAATAGGAAACAGGTGTTCGGGTACCTGCCTGTAATCTCCGCATTCCAGAGGCTAAAGTGGGAGAATAATAAGTGACATTTTTCATATGCATGTGAAACATTTCTAATTAAGATTGCCTCCTGTCTCCAGAACTGGGAACTAAGTTCATATCTCCAACTTGCCAGACAGGAACTCTATCCATACTGAGCCCCCTCTCAGCTTCCTCCACCCCATTTTTGCACTGGCTGTTTTGAAATAAAGCCTCACTTTCATCCAGGCTCATACTTGGACTTCAGTCCTCCTATAGTTTGCTTCCTACCATAGCTGAGATGACAGGCCTGTGTCGTCAGCTTTTTCCACTGAGATGGAGTCGCGAAGGCATTACTGCTAGGACTGCTCTGGAACCTCAGTCCTCCCTCTTACCTCCTCTCATGTAAGTAGGATGACAGGAGTAAGCCACCAAGCCCAACTATTTTTTTTTCTTGTCAGTCACGGGGCTTGAACTCTGGGCTTGGGCACTATTCCTGAGCTCTTTAGATCAAGGCTTTTGCTGTACCCCTTGAGCCACAGCACTACTTCTCGTTTTTTGGTGGTTAATTGTAGGTTTTTCAGTAGGCAAAGTGGCTCACTCCTGTAATCCTAGCTTCAGGAGGCTAAGATCTGAGGATCTCGGTTCAAAGCCAGCCCAGGCACTAAAGAACGTGAGACTCTTATCTCAAATTGATCTCCAGAAAACTGGAAGTGGTGCTGTGGCTCAAGGGGCAGGGTGGTAGCCTTGAGCTGAAGAGCTCAGAGACAGCACCCAGGCCCAGAGTTCAAGTCCCATGACCAACAATAACAACAAAAAAGAGAGTCTCTTGGACTTTAGTAGTCTCTTGGACGCCTGGCTCTTTTGTTTTTTGTTTTTCATGTCATGAAACATGTTCACTGCCAGCTCTCCAGATTATTTAAAATCCTCCTTTATAGCTAAATGCCCTAGTGGCTTAGGATTTCTCTGTACGGTTCCACAGGATTCTGCTGCTGATTTGCTTGAGTTTTGTGATAGAATGTGCACCATATCTGTTCTCCACAATGGAAAACACTGTGTCAAATACTGTACTTACTTGCTAGGTTTGGCTTTTACAATGAGCATCTTAGAATGTAAAGCCCTTTCTATGTTTAGTATCATTTTCTTAGACTAGATTTTCTGGACTAAATGATAAGTATTTTTTAAATTAAGCCAATTTATTTGCCAGAAGGGTTGTTTTAATTTTCACATACACCAGATACACAGCAAAGGAAGTTTCAAAAAACCCTGGATCTAGCAGGGTATCTGTGGCTCACGCCTGTAATCCTAGCTACACAGGAGGCTGAGATCTGAGGATCATGGTTCAAAGCCAGCCTAGGCAGGAAAGTCTATGAGGCTCTTATCTCTAATAAACTACCAAAAAGTCTGGATGAAGAGCTGTGCCTCAAATGGTAGAGCAGTAGCCTTGAGCGAAAATGCTCGGGGACAACACCCAGGCCCTGAAATCAAGCCCCAGGACTAGAAAAAAATACCCCCAAAACAGGGCTGGGAGTTTGGCCTAGTGGTAAGAGTGCTTGTGTAGCATGCATGAAGACCCGGATTCAATTCCTTGGTACCACATATATAGAAAAAAAGCTGGAAGTGGTGGTGTGGCTCAAGTGGGAGAGTTCTAGCCTTGAGAAAGCCCAAGGGCAGTGCTCAGGCCCTGAGTTCGGTCCCCACAACTGGCAAAAAAAAAAAAAAAAAAAAAAAAAAAAAACAAATACCCCCAAAACAAAAAACAAAACTATGTGTATGGTTTGGTGTGATAATGAATGTCTGTATTCTCAGCTATGGGGAAGGTAGAGGTAGGATTGAGATCTGAGGCTGTGTTGAGGCTGAAATGAAGCAAAATAATAAAGCAAATATGGTAGGCTTCCAGCAGTAGACCACTTCCCTAACAGGTGCAAGGCCTGAGTTCAAATCCCAGAATCAAAGAGAATACTGGGTTTGTTCTTGTCTTCCCCATTAGTAAAAATCTTTGTAGAGGATCACACACACACACACACACACACACACACACACATCTTATCTTTGCAATTTTTTTTTTTTTTGCCAGTCCTGGGCTTGAACTTTCTCAAGGTTAGAGCTCTAGCACTTGAGCCTCAGCATCACTTCCAGCTTTTTTTCTATGTATGTGGGACCAAGGAATCGAACCCAGCTCTTCATGCACGCTAGGCAAGCACTCTACCACTAGGCCAAACTCCCACCCCCCCACCCCTCTTTTTTTGGAGTAGTTTACTGGAGATAAGAGTCTCATAGACTTTTTTGCCCTGGTTGGCTGCAATCCTCGGATCTCAGCCTTCTGAGTAGCTAGGATATAGGCCTGAGCCACTAGCTCCAGCTCTTTTCTCTTGTTTTCTACTTGGGCTGAGCTCCAACTTCAATCCTTTTACCTAAGTCTCCCCTGTAACTGTGATGACAGACAGGCATGTACCATCACAACCAGCTTGTTGGCTAAGGTCTTACTAAATTTTGTGTGAACTGAGCCTCCAGCTTTGATCTTCCTGAAAAACTGGTGTATGCCCAGCTTAGGTTTATTTCTTGAAAAAAAGAGCCCGGTATGGGCAAAGCAGATGGGGTGGTACCAGAGAAAGGACATGCAGGTGGAGGCCTGGCAGGTGCATTGGCAGGCACCTGCCCTGATTCCAGCAGGACCTGCTCTCCACGAGTGAGTCCCAAACAGGACCCATCCAGAGTACTGTCTGATCCACCTGTTTTCTGACTTCAAGTGGCTGAATCCCTACATTTGACCTGTTCTCCAGTGTAAGAAACGCCTACTCACGCTGAAAAATTTTCAATCTGGCCACCTGTGATGAGGAAGGAAGGAGAGCAGAAATGCCTGGCACCAAGGTGGATGGGGTGGACACTAAGGATGGTATGTTAGGGTAGCGGCAGGAACCCATGGGGTTGCCAGGGCCAGCAAGCCCCCTCCCCAACCCCCTTCTCCCCCAGTTTCTGGGATCCAAACTTCAGCCTGGATGCAAAAGGGTTCAAAGACAGGGGAGGGGGCAAGCATGGGCGGGCTAGGAGGAGGACAGGGGTGGGACTATGCTAATAAAGACTTGTGGTATGGGCGGGGCTATGCTGATAAGAGGCTTGTGTAGTGGGCAGGACCATACAGATTAGAGACCTGAGCTTTGGGCCGGGTTACGGTGATGACATGATTGGATGGTGGGTGGGATATGCTAATAAGATACTTAGGCCGAGGGGATTACGCTGAAGAGATGCTTGTGGAGTGGGCGTGGCCTCGCTGGTGAGGGCGGCAAGGAGGCGGGGCCGGGCGGGGCCGGGCGGGGCGGGGCGGAGCGCGGGCCGGGCTCGCTTGCCGCCGCCGCTGCTGCTGCGCCCCCCGCACGCGCTGGCGGACCCGGGCCGGCGGACCCGGGCACCCGCGGAGGACGCGGGCGGCGCCCGGTCCGAGCCGCGGGGATCGGGGCCCGGCGGGCGGAGTGCGGGCACAGGCGGGAGGGCACCGAGGACCCCGAGCCCGGGGCCGGCCGAGGTGAGTGTCGCGCGGAGGTGGCGGGCGGCGGGCGGGGATGAGCCGCGGCGCGGGGCGACGCCGGCGGGGACCTGTCGGAGCCTTTGTCTGCGGCGCGCCCCCTCCCCCTCCCACCGGCCGGCGCGGAGTCCCCGCCGCATCCCTGTCCTGAGAAGTGGGGTCCCCCTGGCCCTGCCCAGCATCGCAGAGGGCCAGCACCCTGCACCCCAGCTGCTGGCGCCGGCGCTGGTCCGGGAAGGGGACCGGCGCCGGTGGCCCCGGCCGAGCCTGTCTTGGCGCCACCTTCCCCCCTGGCACACCCCAAGGGGTCTCTCTTCCGAAGTTCCTCGTGGACCCCCCTCTGCCCATCTCATTCCTCCCCTCTATCCTAGTTCTTGGGAAAATTGCTGGGAGTGGCGGGACCTGGGCCCAAAGGTCACCTCGTGATCGCCCCAGGGGTCCCCCCTTTTGCCTGAGGTCACAGGCCCCGCCGTCCAACTTTGCTGATATTGGGGCCCCTTGCAGGAGCGTCAGGGGGCTGCAGGATGCTCCAGGATTATAAAGGGACCCAGGACAGGGAGGGCGGGGAGCCTGGGACACCCCCAACCTGTCCAGCATCTCAGGCCCTGGTCCAGCCTGTGGCCCAGGGCACATTGCCTTTGTCTGTCCCCTGGGACTCTGGGAAGGCGGCGCCCCAAGGGATTTAAAGCTCATGATCCTGAAGCAGTTGAGCCTAGCACTTGGGAAGCTGGGCTGTGGAATGAGCAAGGAGAAAAACCCTAGGGCTACCGGGTCCCCTTGCGGCCGCCTCCCTCTGCACAGGGGACAGAAGGACCCAAGGGCATGGAGCTCGGCAGGTCTGTGCCCGAGCCAGAAGTTCAAGGCCTGAGGAGGACCAGCAGCCTGGCTTTCCAAGTGGAACTCCATTTCCCTTGTCCCCTCTGGACGGGGAGCACAGACAGCAGCCTGGAAGGAGGCCAGGTGGCATTGGATTCCAGATGCACCACTACACTGCCAAGGGGTCAAGGCATCCCCAGGGGAGGGGCTGAGGGTGGTCAGATAGGCTCCCTTTGGAGCCTCCTAACTGGACTTGGCTGCTCTGGTGCAAATTAGGGTTCAGAACCCTGCTTTTCAAGGGTGCTGAGGGTCAGTCCCCCTCTCCTCCGTGGCCCGCTGGTGCTCCTTGAGTGGCAGCTGCATCTTTCCTACCAGTCACTCAGCCCTTCCCTGTCTGTGAAAGGTGAGGTGGGGAAACTGAGACCCAAGGGATGATCAGAAGATCAGAGAAATGACCTGTGTCATTTCAGTGGCTCTGTAGAGCCAGCCCCTAGGGGTCCAGCAGCTGGGGGTAGGAAAGCAGAGAAAAATCTATTTTAAAGCTGTTTTATTTTTGTGGCTTGTCTGCATATGCTTACATCTTAATTAAAAGGGACAGTGGAGAAGGGAGATTCGAGGTCCTGGGCTCCTGATATTGAGCAGGAGGAATCGGGGAGAGGAGGGGTGAGGAGAGAGAGAGGAGCAGTGAGGAGAGGACCGCAGGGACAGTATCCAAGACGGGCAGTATGTGTGGCATCTGCCCGCCACACCAGCCGAGCCAGAGGGAGCGGCAGGGCGGCCTGGCTAGATGCAGAGCACGTCTGCTTCCCGGATGGTGGGGCCCCAGCGAGGCAGAAAGCCCACGTGCTGGCCAGGCACTGCCGGGATGATGTGTCGGGCTTCATCCCAGAGACTTTGCTGAACACAAGCCTGGCCATTTGGGGTTCAGGCTGAGCTCCACCCTACCACTATCCCCTTCACCCATCTTTCATGTCTAAGGAGGGAGGTGAAGTAGGGCAGAGCCCAAGAGGTGCCCAAGTGAGGGTCCCCACACCCACCAGGCTGAGGATGGGGATGCATCTATGGCCACCATTAATTAAATCCAAGCCGGGTCTTTGTGTGTGTGTGTGTGTGTGTGTGTGTGTGTGTGTGTGTGTGTGTGTGTGTGTGTATGTGTACGCATGTGTATGTATGCCAGTTCTGGAGCTTGAATTCAGGCCCTGAGTTTTTGTGCTCAAGGCAAGCCCTCTACCATCTGAGCCATGCCTCCACTTTTAGCTTTTTGGTGGTTAATTGAAGATAAGAATCTCACAGACTTTGGGGCTGGGAATATAGCTCAGTGGTAGAGGGCTTGCCTAACATGCTTGAAGCCCTGGGCTCCATTCCTCAGTACCACATACACAGAAAAAGCCAGAAGTGTCACTATGGCTCAAGTGGTAAAGTGCTAGCCTTGAGCAAAAGAAGCTCAGGGACATAGTGCCCAGGTCCTGGGTTCAAGCCCAAGGAAAGGAGGAAAAAAAAAAGAATCTCACAGATTTTCCTGCCAGGGCTGGCTTTGAGCGATGATTCTCAGATCTCAGTCCCCTGAGATCTGAGTGTGTGAGTGTGTGTTACTAGTGCCTGGCTTCACTGATAGGCCTTAAGAGGGGAACGTAGAGCCCCCGATTCAGGCAGAGGGCAACCCCCACAGTGGCGTCTTTCCAGTATAGATCACTAAACTCTTAGTATTTGGGGCCATCATGACTGAGTGTTGGGATCAGGAGGGCAGGGGGATGCCACTACTTTCTACTTAGGAGACCAAGGTGGGACAAAGTCACTTTAAAACTCCCATTGTCTTTGACTGGAAATGAGTGAAAACCTGTACCTCTCTCACAATGACACAGGTATTCATTCATTTCAATGTGCTTTTATGATATCTGTTTCTCATTGCTCACCAAGTCTGTGTCACCTGTGCCCAAGGTCACCGCCTCCACACAGGCCACCATGGCTGCTCCTGAGACTATAACATTTCCTCTTCCCCTCCCCTTCATTGCATAGCAATGAGCAGGCTGGCATCACTTAAGTTTGTAATAAATATCAAAAGGAGAGACTATTTGGCAGTGAGGTGGGGTCCCCCCTGCCTGGCCTCCTCATCTGCCTCTTTTTCCCCTAGGATATAAGTTGCCATGGGCTCCATAGGAAGCCAGCGCCTCAAGGAGCCCAGTGAAGTGGCCACCCCTGACCGGAGTGTGGTGACAAGTTTCAGCTTTGACAGCTTCCAGCTGGAGGCCACGGCAACAGAGGCCACGCAGGACCAGGGCATCAGAGCCAGAGGTGTGTCCACGTTCGTGGATTCGGGTGAGTGTCTCAGAGCTGGGACTGGCCAGAAGACCCTGATCAACCCTGGGGGAGCAGCGGGCCTCAGGACAGGCACACAGTTATGCGGATCCATCAGGATGGGTCTGGGTGACAAGTAGGCCCAGTGTAGGACCTGAGTCCAGGCTTGTTGCCATGCACTGTCCCCTGAGCTTCCCTGCCACTGGGCAGGTGAGAGGGGGAAGCACGGGGAATCAGCGGGCTCGTTGTCGGGTCCCCATCTTTGTACATGAACAGTAGAGGTTGTGCCGGTCAAGCCTGGGGTTGGGTTAGGATGAGCCTCTGCCCCTGAGTGAATGATGATTGCCATGGCCACAGGATTTAGTCACCGTGGTTTGTTTTTTGTTGTTGATGATGTTGTGTGTTTTTGTGTGTTTTGTTTGTTTGTTTGCTAGCTTGCTTGGTTGTGGGCCTGGGTGCTGTCCCTCAGCTCTTTAGCTCAAGGCTAGCACTCTACCACTTTGAACCATAGCACCACTTCCAGTTTTCTGGTGGATAATTGGAGATAAAAGTCTGACAGACTTTCATGCCTAGGCTGGTTTTGAACCTCAGTCCTCAGATCTCAGCCTCCTGAATAGCTGGGATTACAACCATGAGCCACTAGTGCCCAGCCACTGTGGTTTAAACTGTGATTGCTAGGATGAGGGTGGCTCAGTCAGGATTCAACTAGAGAAACAAAATCAATACACAGATAGATAGATAGATAGATAGATAGATAGATAGATAGATAGATAGATAGATAGAGTTAATGTTTTTTTTTGGCTGGTTGTGAGACTTGAACTCAGGGCCTGGGTGCCATCTCTGAGCCTCTTTTTGCTTAAGGCTAGCAATTTACCACTTGAGCCACAATGCTACTTTCGGAGTTTTGAGTGGTTAATTGGAGATAAGAGTCTCCATGGAGGCTGGGAGTTTGGCCTAGCGGTTAAAGTGCTTGCCTAGCATGCATGAAGACCTGGGTTCGATTCCTCGGTACCACATATAGAAAAAAGCCGGAAGTGGTGCTGAGGCTCAAGTGGTAGAGCTCTAGCCTTGAGAAAGTCCAAGGACAGTGCTCAGGCCCTGAGCTCAAGCCCAGGACTGGCAAAAAAAAAAAAAAAAAAAAAGAGTCTCCATGGAAACTTTTCTGGCCAGGCTTTGAACTGAAATCCTCAGATCTCAACCTCCTGAATAGCTAGAATCATTACTGGCAGAAGCCACCCAGTGATGAGCTTGGGTAGAGTTATAGAAATATACATAAAGGGCTATGAGAAACTGGCTTGCCAGGCACCAATGGGTCATTCCTGCAATTCTAGCTACTCAAAAAAGAAAGAAAATAAGAAAGACAGGTAAGAAGAAAGGAAGGAAGGAAAGAAGAAAGGAAAAGGAGATAGAGATAGATACAGAGATAGAGAGAGAGAGACAGAGACAGAGATTATCCTGGGTACCAGTTGCTCATGCCTGTAATCCTACTTAGGAAGCTGAGTCTAAAGATCGAGGTTCAAAGCCAGCCCAGTAAGAAAAACATCCCCAACTCATAGGTCCAACTAACCAACAAAATGCTAGAAGTGGGACTTTGTGGTTCAAGTAGTAGTGCCCCAGACTTGAGAGGAAAAAGCCAAGTCTCTGAGTTCAAGTCCCAGATCTGGCAGCTGTGACCTTCATGACTTCATGATGGACACTCGCTGCGGGCGCCGTGGCTGTGGCCGTGTGCACTGGCCGTCTCCCTCCTGATGTCTCCGTCTAGTGGTGGAAGAGCCGGTGCCCGAGGACCGCTACCATGCCATCTACTTCGCCATGCTGCTGGCTGGCGTCGGTTTCCTGCTGCCATACAACAGTTTCATCACGGATGTCGATTATCTGCATCACAAGTATCCAGGTGGGGCCCTCCAGGCGTGGAACTCTTCCTCTTCTGCCGCTTTCCTTCCTCTTCTTCTTCCACTTCTTCTGCTGCTTCCACTTCCGCTTCCTTTTTTTCCCAGTCTTGGGGTTTGAACTCAGGGTCTGAGCACTGTCCTTGGACTTTTTCCTCAAGGATAGCACTCTGCCACTTGAGCCACAGCACCACTACTGGCTTTTTCTATGTATGTGGTACTGAGGAATCAAACCCAGGTCTTCGTGCATGCTAGGCAGGCACTCTACCACCAGGACAAACTCCTGGCCCATGGAACTCTTCTTACTCAAAGATCTACTCCTTTCTTATCCAGGTGCTATGGTCCACACCTGTAATCCCAGCATAGGAGAGCCATAAGTTTGAAACTAGCCCAGGAAAGTTAACAAGACTCTGTGTCAGAAGTATCCTAATTTTGAAATGCATTGTAACTATGTGTGAAAATAGCAGGAAGAATCTCAAAGAAGCGGCCAGGTGTGTTGCCTAGTGGTATAGTGGTAGGATTATAGGCATGAGCCACTGGCGCCTGGCTTAAGTGTAAGACTTTTTATCTCCAATTAAGCACCAAGACAGACAAACAAACAAACAGAATTAGAGCTCAAATGAAGAATGGCGCCAGCCTTGAGTAAAAACCCTAAGGCAGGCCGGGAGTTTGGCCTAGTGGTTAAAGTGCTTGCCTAGCATGCATGAAGACCCGGGTTCGATTCCTCGGTACCACATACATAGAAAAAAAGCCAGAAGTGGTGCTGAGGCTCAAGTGGTAGAGCTCTAGCCTTGAGAAAGTCCAAGGACAGTGCTCAGGCCGTGAGCTCAAGCCCAGGACTGGCAAAAAAAAAAAAAAAACCCTAAGGCATACACACACATGCACACGCACACACACACACACACACACACACACACACGCACGCACGCACATACGCACGCACACACACACACACACACACGCACGCACACACACACACGCACACACACACGCACACACACACACACACACGCACACACACACGCACACACAGGCTGGGCAGTGGCCCAGGGGGCGGGAAAGGGAACTCCTGCAGACATGACCTGGACGTTGGAACCCTGACATTTCTCCACTGGCTCCCACAGGGACCTCCATCGTGTTTGACATGAGTCTCACCTACATCCTGGTGGCACTGGCAGCTGTACTTCTCAACAACGTCGTGGTGGAGGGGCTGAGTCTACACACTAGGATCACCACAGGTATGCCAGGACCCCTGCACACAGCACCCCATGGCTTCCAGTGTCCCAGCTTTGCCCTCCATGCTCACTAAAAAAAAGGGGGGCAGGGGTTGTATTTCCTAGGAACATTGGGAAAGTAGAGGGGTTCCCCACATACCAGGACCATGCATGGCTTGGTCACTCCATGTTACACCCCAGCTCCCTTTGTCCAGGGTATTCTTTGTGGTGAACCCAGTACAAAACCATCTCTTCTAGGAAGCCCTCCAGGTTATTCTCTAGACCTTCCAGGGGCTCCTGGTTTGCCCAGCGTGGAGTGGGGAAGGGCAGAGAGAGCCCCAGAAAGAGCTCTGACTGCACAAGTGGTTGGGGGGTGATTGGGAGCCCCCTAAAACCACCCCCGCCCCTCACAGCATTTCCCCACAGGCTACCTGTTAGCCTTGGGGCCTCTGCTCTTTATCAGCATCTGTGATGTGTGGCTCCAGCTCTTCTCTCATGACCAGGCCTACGCCATCAACCTGGCTGCGGTGGGCACTGTGGCCTTCGGCTGCACAGGTAGGGAGGGGAGGGGAGTGCACAGCACGCCCGCACGCCCCTTCCCCTTTGTGCACATGGGCTCAGATATCGCCCTTTAGGTCTCACTGTCCTACCTCATTACTTTTGGCTTGGTGCATAGTTCTCCCGATGTAGCCAAGGCTGGCTTTGAACTCAAGGTCCTCCTGCGGGCCTAGATGCTTATAGGCGTGGCCACCACGAGTGGGACAGTCGTTTAAGGCACGCACTGACTGACAGGTAACAAATGGTGTCTCACCGTTTCCCTCCTCTCTCTTAAGTGCAGCAATCAAGCTTCTATGGGTACACGGGGTTGCTGCCCAAGAGGTACACGCAGGGAGTGATGACCGGGGAGAGTGAGTATTGAGGCCCCCGGAGGGGCACCCTGCTGCCATGGGCTGGGGTGTGCATGGGTAGGGCACCGGGCACGCAGGCTTGGGACACTCTGCACCTGAGTGGGGATGGACTGTCAGATGCAAGGAGCATGTGTGTGCCATTTGGGGGTGTGAGGACCCTGTGTGTCCCTGGAATGTCACGGTGGCCCAGGAGGCTGGTGTAGTAGGCAGTGTCTGTGTGTGTCTATGTATGTATGTTGGGGACAGATGCACACTTATGACATCAGGTGCTAGCATCATCAGGCTTGGCACCCACACACACACTTGAGGGGGACCACTCCAGTACACTTCTCCCAAGCTATGAGGCCACCTCTCAGTCACCCCTTCTTCGTAAACAGTTCTCTTCACTCAACTGCCCCTCTCCAAACTTTCCCAGCAACTCACACGGGCCTCCTCCACATCCTGTGGACCTTCAGATTCCCTAATCTGTCCTTTTTTTCTCCAGTTCCTGGCCAGGTGTCAGATGTCCTCCTCTTGTTTTCCTACCCTGTTTCTGAGTCCAGGAAAGCATCGGGGTTCCATGCTCACAAGTGCCAGGCTGGAAGTAAACCTGAGCCAGGGCTGGGTCCTTTTTGCCACATTCTACAGCTTAGTACTGAGGTCAACCAGATGTCCGTAGAGCATTGATGGGGCTATGGTCCTCAGGGAGGTGGGGGGGTTACTGGGTCTATTGCTCACTTTGCTGGTAGATTTTGTGGGTACAGTGAAGCTGGCCCACCAAGATGGTGCTGGCATGTTGATTTAGGGTGAGGGTTATATAGCTAGAACCCCTCGAGAAAGTTTTGTTCAGAATCCTGCCTGTCCCCTGATGGCTTACAGGGACTGTAACCTGGTCCTGCTCCCTGCTGCCAAGTGGTTGGATTTGTATGAAACTCCACCTATTGGCTACAGCCTTCCTGCCCTGCCCCCTGCCAGCCTCTCTGCCCTCACTTGCATCTGACACCTTTCTTCTGTGGTTTGCATCCCACTAAGATCCAAGTGTCTAGACCCCTACTGGGTCCTCTGAGTGCCCAGCAGACTGTGGTGGGCATGTAGGTGTGTGCACAGCCCTAGGGCCAGCTTTTGGAGGGTGGATAAGAAGACCAGGGAGGCCAGGAGGTCTGGATTTGGCGAGATCAGATGTGGCTGGAGCGGGATTGCTGAGGGATCTGGGGCAGGATCCTTGAGGCAGAGCTGGGGGAAGCTGAGGGACGGCCTGAATCTGGATGGGGCTGGATGAGGTGAGGCTGGGGAATGGGTGGGGGGCTTTGGGCATGTGGCAGTGGGCAGGGCCTGGTGGAAGTGAAGCATTGGACATGCTGGTGGGCTGGGCCTGGGAGGAGGGGAGCATTGGACTTGCTGGGGGCATGACAAAAGGGTCAGGGCTTAAGAGCTGAGGCCTGAGGCCCTCTTCCCCCTGAGTCTCTGGTCACCACCGCCCTCAGGCACGGCAGGGGTGATGATCTCCCTGAGTCGCATCCTCACCAAGCTGCTGCTGCCGGACGAACGTGCCAGCACGCTCATCTTCTTCCTGGTGTCCGTGGGCCTGGAGCTGCTCTGCTTCCTGCTGCACCTGCTGGTGCGGCGGAGCCGCTTCGTGCTCTACCACACATCACGGCCTCGGGACAGTCGCCACGCCCCAGCCGGCTACCGTGTGCACCACGACGTGGCCACTGAGGACGTCCACTTGGTGAGTGTGCCTGGGCCACTGGATCCACCACAGGCCCTCCTGTCCACCGCCACTTTCTGTAGCTGAAGTTCCCACCTCGTGGGGACAGACTGGCTGGCACCCCTTTCTGCAGGCTCAGCCTGACTGCTTTCCTACTTAGAGGCACGACCTGGAAGGAGGCATGGACTGAGGTTCACCATTCCAGGGCTCGGGCAGGACCAAAAGGACTCAGGGGTGTGGCTGGCTCCAGAGAGCCAGCCACGAAACCTGGCAGGAGGATCCATCCTGTGACTCCTCCCTTGCAAGGTCAGGGCTCACCTGGAGGGTCTTCTGCAGGCAACTCTGCTGAGGAGTGGGCTTGTGATTTGTCCTTCCCCGCGGGGTGGGCCAGGACAGCCAGAACAAGGCCTAACATCCTCCTGGTGGGCGGGGATGCCCTCTGGTGGCAGCCACCTGTATAGTTCCCCACTCAGGGTCCTAAGGGTACCTACAGAGCACCTGGCCAGGTGAAGGGAAGCTGAACAGGTGTGTTGTTAAACTCCCTATCAGCGCAGTGAACTTGGGATGGCCACACGGATGGGAAGATGTAGAGAATACAGATGGGAAAAGCATTTATGCACAGTTCAGGGCTGGGGTAGCGTGGGGACAGCTGGGGAGCAGGGTGCCGGAAGGAGGAAGTTTGAGGGGGCTGTGCTTCGTGTGGCCAGAAGTAGGAAGAGGGTTCACAAGAGAGAATGAACTGTCTCAGAAGTTTTATTTTATTTTTTTCCAGGCCTGGAGTTTGAACTCGGCCTGAATGCTACTCCTGAGATTCCCTTATTCTCCATGCTAGCGCCCTACCACTTTTTCTGAGTAGGTTATTGGAGATAACCACTTTACTGCCCAGGCTGGCTTCAAACTGTGATCCTCAGAGCTCAGCTTCTTGTGAAGCTGAGATTACAAGTGTGAGCCACAGGCTCCTGGCTGAAATCTTGATAAGAAGTGGGGTTAGGGGTGTAGCCTCGTGGTACAGTGCTCTCCTAGTATACACAAAGCCCTAGGGTCGATTTCTTGGTACCACATACTCAGAAAAGGCTGGAAGTGGTGTTGTGGCTCAGGAGGCAGAGCACTAACCTTGAGTAAAAAGTGTCCAAGGATAGTGCTCAGGTCCTGAGTTTAAGTCCCAGGACTGGCAAAAAATAAGAAGAAGAAGGAAGAGGAGGAGGAGGGGGGGGGGAGAAGGAAGGGGGGCCCAGGAGTTTGACCTAGTAGTAGAGTACTTGCCTAGCATGCACGAAGACCTGGGTTCAGTTTCTCAGTACCACATACATAGAAAAAGCTGTAAGTAGTGCTGTGGCTCAAGTGGTAGGGCTCTAGCCCTGAGAAAGCCCAAGGACACTGCTCAGGCCCTGAGTTCAAGCCCTAGGACTGGCAAAAAAAAAAAAAAAAAAAAAGAATGGAGAAGGTGTCTACGCTCAGTAGGCACCAGTTGTATGCCAGCCTGAATGTGCTGTTCTTCTGGGCTTGGAATGCTGGCCCCATGCCTTCCATCCATCCTCCTACCAAACCTGGCCTTCTGTCCCCCTGTTCCAGGAACACCAAGCTCCATCCCTGACCACCAGTGGGTCCCCAAAGGACAGCCCAACTCATGAGCCATCGGGGGGCGGCAGTGGAGCCTACGTACGTTTTGATGTGCCCCGGCCCCGAGCCAAGCGCAGTTGGCCCACCTTTAGAGGTGAGAGGGCCCCTGTGCACGCCCCCGCAGTCCCCATTGCATGCCATTGTGTGCCCAGATGGGAGGCAGCAGAGTCCCTGTGGTCACGGCCCTCTGACCGCCCGCCCGCCCCCAGCCCTGCTCTTGCATCGGTACGTGGTGGCCCGGGTCATCTGGGCCGACATGCTGTCCATCGCCGTGACTTACTTCATCACGCTGTGCCTGTTCCCCGGCCTCGAATCCGAGATCCGCCACTGCGTCCTGGGCGAGTGGCTGCCCATCCTCGTCATGGCTGTGTTCAACCTCTCGGACTTCGTGGGCAAGGTGAGCGAGCTCCAGGAGGCCTTGGACCGCCCAGCAGCGCCCCCAGGCTGAGGACACACACAGGTCCCTGGTAGAGAAGGGGGGCAGCCATGCACGTCCCAGATCGGCATCTGTCAGGTGCAGCACCCCCTCCTCTGGCATCAGGGCCTCTAGTTACTGGGTTCCTTGGGATGGTGTGGGCTAGCAGAGAATTGGGGAGCAGAGTGAGCTGGGGAGCACCCGATAGTAGCTGGTCCTCTGCTGCCTGGGCAGACGACTGGCAGCCAGCGACTGAGGAGAATGCGGTTCAAGGATTCACGCAGATCTGGGCCAGGCCTTCTCCTAATGGGTAAAGAGCTTGTGGCTCAGAAAGGTAAAGCTACTTACCCGGAGACCCACAGCTGAGGGCGGGGGGATGTCCAAGAAGTGAGTCTCTGTGTCCAGAGATGGCGAGGCTGACGGAGTTCCTGTGTCTGAATCCTAATCCTGCTGTTCTGCTGCTTGAAGCTTTGATTGTCTTGTCTTCATTGTTCAAATAGAGCCCAGACTCCATCTAGCAAGGGTATTATAAGTAGAAAGCATGGTGGTTCATGACTGTAATCCCGGTCAAGTATGAGAGGCATAGGTAGGATGAATGTGGCTTAAGGCAAGGGTGGGCAAAAATGGGGAGAGACTATCTGAAAAAAAAATTAAAGCAAAATAGGGCAGGAAGCATGGCCTAGGGGTAAAGTGCTTGCCTAGCATGCACAAAGCCGTGGGTTCGATTCCTCTGTACCACATACACAGAAGCAATTGGAAGTAGTGCTGTGGCTCAAGTGGCAGGGCATTAGCCTTGAGAAAGCCCAAGCACTGTGCCCAGGAGTTCAAGTCCTAGAACTGGCCAAAAATTTAAAAAATTAAATTAAAAAAAATGTATATATAAGCAAAATGGAGCCGGGGGTGAGGTTTTATTTACACAATTGGAGGCATGGTTTAAGTGCTGGGACATGGCTTGCTTGAGTAGGCGTGGCTTGTCTTGGGGGCGTGGCTCCCTGCCTAGCAAGCATGGAGTCTGGCTGTTACAATGGGGTTTGGAGTGCCAGGCAGGAAACCCACAGGTCTGGCTCCCTGCAGATCCTGGCGGCTCTACCCGTGGACTGGCGGGGTACACACCTGCTGGCTTGCTCCTGCCTGCGTGTGGTCTTCATTCCCCTCTTCATCCTGTGTGTGTACCCCAGCGGCATGCCTGCCCTCCGCCACCCAGCCTGGCCCTGCATCTTCTCACTGCTCATGGGTATCAGCAACGGCTACTTTGGCAGTGTGCCCATGATCTTGGCAGCTGGCAAAGTGAGCCCCAAGCAGCGGGAGCTGGCAGGTAAGGTGGCTGTCCCATGCAGTGTAATTTCCCT
Source organism: Megascapheus bottae (assembly GCF_031878675.1). NCBI lineage: Eukaryota > Metazoa > Chordata > Mammalia > Rodentia > Geomyidae > Megascapheus > Megascapheus bottae. Next base: position 32,554,256 of record NC_143511.1, on the reverse strand, counting down.
CAGGCGGGGAAACTGAGGCCAGGATAAGCATGCTGCAAAGTGCATTTGATTCCATGGGTCAAGCTGACCTCAGGAAGGTTGGAGATGTCTGGACATCTGTCAGTCATCTCATGCAGACACTATTACCTTCTCTTGCACTTGGCAAGCCCCTCCTGCCTGCCAGACTCCGTCTATCTGACAAGCTGGCTGGATGATGGAAAGTAAAAAAGTAAACTTCAGCCAGGTGCTGGTGGCACATGCCTTAATCCTAGCTCCTTGGGAGGCTGAGAGGGCAAGGATTGCATTTTGAGGGCAGAAAACGGTAAGGCTATCTCTAAATAACGAGCAAACTGTCCCTCTAGAGTCATGGCTCAGTTGATACAGTGTTGAATAGCACAGTCAGGCAAGCCTGAAATCCTGAGTTTAAGCCTTCACATAGGGATGGGGGTCCAGGGTGGGGTAAATTCTAGTCTGAGAAATGAAAGCACCTGTAATCTTAGCTATTTAGGAGTCTGAGATCTGAGGATCGTGGTTCAAAGCCAGCCCAGGCATTAAAGTCTGTGAGACACTAATCTCCAATTAACCACCAGAAAACTGGAAGTGGCACTGTGGCTCAAGGGGTAGAGCAGTAGCCTTGAGCTGAAGAGCTCAGGGACAACTGTCCATCAGCCCCAGGCCCAGAGATCAAGTCCCATGACCAACCCCCCCAAAAAAAAATTAAAAAAGAAAGAAAGAAATGGAAGCAGTAGAAGTCTGAGAAGTTCTGCAAAGACTCAATAAGGAGGTGACGTGATCAGAGCTGGACTACATGATGAGGGAGAGCCATATGAGGATGCGAAGGGTGGGGAGGGCACTTGAGGCAGGAGCATCTTTCTGTTCTTAGGGTGAGGGGGGGGCACAGGGGAAGGTGGGGTCTGACTGAGCACCAGCACCCAGGTTGGTCCAGGACAGAGCTGGGAGCAGGAGCTGGAGTTTGGATCCATTTTGACTGCTGGAGGAACACTGGGGTTGTCTGTGGCCTCAGCTCCTGTGGCTGCCCCTGATCTCCATCTTCAGGCCAATCTTGTCCACAGGGAACACCATGACCGTGTCATACATGTCCGGGTTGACGCTGGGCTCTGCCGTGGCCTACTGTACCTACAGCCTGACCCGCGAAGCTCACAGCAGCTGCTTCCACACGATCACCAACAGCTCTGTCCCCACCGGGCCCTGAGCCCAGCCCTGCCTGAAGCCCCTGGCAAGGGAGCCTCTCAGGCTAGATGAGGGGCCCAAGGCCTGAAGCCCCCCTCCTGCCCCTGCCTCAGTGCCTGCAGGGGGGCCCCCTGGCTTCCTCATACACCAGTGATGGTACCTGCCTGGGCCCAGCCATCTTCTCCGGCCTGGAGCAGGGCTCTGTGCGGCCCCCCATTGTGTCCCGTCTCACCCCCATCCTGCCCTGCGTCCGGTGGCTTTAGCTCTAGCCAATCCAGCACTCAGCTACCCCAGCCAGGATGGCTAGGCACAAGCTTAGTGTCCCCCTCACTAATGTGGGTGCCCTGGTCAGGACACGAGGCCTTGGATGAAGGGGTGCCCCTCAGTCCTGCAACCCTCCCCCCACAGCCTGTTTGCTCTAGCTGCAGCAGCCCCTTTGGGGGGCTCTGGGAACTTGATAGGGGGTGTCCATTCCCTGCTGTGACCACCCCATGTACTCCCTGAGGGGCACAGGGCACAGTGGGAGCCCCTCTGAATCCTTCTGACCCACTCGTGCTCCAGGAGAAGGGACACCTCAGGTCTGCTCTTTATCTGATAGTCCTGGCTGAGTGCAGGACGGGCTGCGAGCACTGGACAGTCAGCTAGCTCCCCAGTGTCCTGCCAAACCCAGCCCTCCCAGAGGTGCCACCTCCTGCTGTGTCCTGTGCACCTGCGTGTCCTCTAGCGCACTAGCCATTAAAGATGACGACAGAGACTGCCTGCCGCCACCACCACCTCTCCCGGAGTGTTTGTGGGGGGTTGGAAGCGACAGGGTGCCCCCTGTGGGGTGCAGGGTGGGACCTCTGCAGCACTTGGCCACATATCTATGGAGAGCTGGTAGGAGCAGGAGAAAGTCCTGGGGTGGGGATGGGGGGGCGGGGAATGGCTAGCAGGATGGTCTCTGCCCTGGAAACCTCTGCGGTCAGCTGTGTGTATGACTTGTGCGTTCTGACCAGATCCCTGACTTGTTCCGTGCCTCAGTATCCCCAAGGAGCAGGAATGGGATGTGAGGACCACTGGGCCTGAAGGAAGAATCATCCCTAGGTTAGAGAAGAGCTGGGGGCAGGGACCAGAGGCAATATCCGAGGCTGCCACCAGGTGGCACCAGTGCAACAATGTTCTGAGCCTCTGTAGGCAGGCTTGCTGCCAGGCTTGTTTTTTTGCCTCTCATTGTCCTGAGCCAGTGCTTGGTTGTCTCTTTGTACAAGCCTAGGGTGGCTTATGTTCATCATCAATGAGTTAAGTTCCCAACCCCAGGTTTTGTAAGTTGAGCTTGGGAGCTAGAACTTTTGCATAGCTCATCCAGGCCCAGGCCTGTTCAGATTACCGGTGTTTTCTCCAGGTATGGGATAGGTGTGTGGAATCCCTTTTGGTCTTATTGTTTTTCCACAATTCTGGAGTTTAAACTTTAGGCGTCATGCACACAGCTAGAAGGAGAGGGTGATCTTTCCTGCACACTTTTATGCTTGAGCCATATCCACCAGTCCTTTTTTGCTTTTTATTTCAAATAGATTTTGTGTGTGTGTGTGTGTGTCATGGGGCTTGAACTAGGCCTGGGCCCTGTCCCTCAGAGCTGGCTTTGAACCTTGATCCTCAGATCTCATCCTCCTGAGTAGCTAGGATTACAGGCTTCAAGTAACATTTTGAGATTTTGTTGTATTGGCCTCAAGATTTCGATCCTCCTACCTCTGCTGTTTTTTTTTTTTTTTTTTTTTTCCCGACAGTCCTAGGGAATGAACTCAGGGCCTGGACACTGTCCTTGGGCTTTCCTCAAGGCTAATGCTCTACCACTTGAGCCACAGCACCACTTCAGGTTTTTCTATAGATGTAGTTCTGAGGAATAGAACCCGGGTCTTTGTGCATGCTAGGCAAGCACTCTATATGCCAAACTCCTGGCCTCTGCCTCATATCTAGGATCACAAGCACTCCCTGCCATGCTTCCAGCTTGCTGGTTGAGATGGGGTCTTGCTACTTTTTTGTTTGCCTTGAACCTTAGTCCACTGGATTGTCACCTCACCAGTCACTGGGATTATACAGGTTGAGCAACCATGCATGGCCTTCATGCTATGTTTTTTTTGCAGGGTGGGGGAGGGAGGGCCAGTCCTGGGGATTGAACTCAGGGCCTGGGCACTGTCCCTGAGCTTCTTTTGCTCAAGGCTAGCACTCTACCACTTGAGCCACAGCACAACTCTTGGCTTTAAGTGATACTGAGGAATGGAACACAGAGCTTCATACTTGGTGTGCAAGCATTCTACCACTTAGCCACACTCCTAACCCCTTCACACTACATTTTAAATGAAGAAAGAAGAATGCTTTTGGGCCAGGAGTTTGGCCTAGTGATAGAATGTTTGCCTAGCATGCACGAGGACCTTGGTTCCATTCCTCAGTACCACATACATAGAAAAAGCCAGAAGTGGTGCTGTGGTTCAAGTGGTAGAGCTCTAGCCTTGAGAAAGCCCCATGACTGGCAAAAACAAAACAAAATAACACACAAAAAGTAAACTTTTGCTGGGAATTTGTCCTAGTGGTAAGAGTGTTTGCCTAGCATGCACAAAGACCTGGGTTCGATTCTTCAGTACCACATACATAGAAAAACCAGATGTGGTGCTATGGCACAAGTGGCAGGGTGCTAGCCTTGAGGAAAAAGCCCAAGCATGCTCAAGCCTGCCCCAGGACTGGCAAAAAGAATGCTTGCTAGCCTGAGAACTTTCTTAAGTGTGTGACACAGTGTAAGTGTACCTAACAGCTGCTGGCCCCACTCTGAGCCGAGTGCCTGAAGCTGAGTTGTGCCACTGGAAAAGCTGAGGTCTCATTGTCTTAAACCTTTTATTTTGGGGGGGTGGGGCTTGAACCAGGGCCTAGGCATCTTCTCCTCAAGGCTGGCAATCTACCACTTGAGCCACTGTGCCACTTCTGGCTTTTTCTGTTTAGTGGTACTGAGGAATTGAACCCAGGGCTTGGTGCATGCTTCATAAGAACTCTACCACAGTCCTAGCTCTCATTGTCCTGAATTTAAATAAGCTCAAATTTAGACACATGTGGGTGCACTGGCGCACACACACGCACGTGCACGCATACACACACACACACGCACGCATACATAGGCCACAGGACTCAACTCCCAGTCTACTGCTGCCCCCGAGTGCCTGAAACAGCTGGCTGCTCCCAGAATGAACCCACCCACCCCTGAAATAAATCACTCCAAGCAACAGTACTTTTCCAATTAAATCTTTTTTTCCTTTTTTTTTTTTATGAAAAAGATCACACAGAATTTTTGCCAACAAAATTTCAAAAGAAACTTAAAAAAAAGTCAAATAATAACTCCCCCCCTTCCAAAAAAAAAAAAACCAACAAAAATAAAAACCCAAAGTCTGGCTTTTCCTTTCCTCTAGATTGTCTGCTGGAGTCCTCCGGGGTCCGGAAGGCGCAGGGGCTAGTTAAGTGCTTTTGGGCCCAAGCAGGGGCTGAGCTCGGGCTCCCCTCTCCCTCTCTTTCTTCCATCTGGGGGTGCATACAGTACACGTGGGCAGGGCAGGGGGTGCTAAGGGTTGAGGGTGGCGGTGAAGCCGGGTGCTAGACACTCACAATCTAACAGGAAATAAAAAATAATATTCTGCACGTCAGAATGTGTTTTTTTTTATAATTTCATAGCTATTTTTCACAGTTTTAAAAAGTTTATATATATATTTATATATATTTATCTTTATATATATAATTAAAAAGTCGACTCCATTTAAAGGTGTATGATACAAGGATGGGCGAGTCTTGGTACAATAAAACTGTACAGGTAAAAGCGCCTCCCTGTGGCGGGAGGGGCTGGACGTGGCCGGGCGCAGGTTTCAGCACCATTTTGGGGGGTTCTCGTAGTGTGAAGTTCTGGCACCGAGTGTCACTTCTGGGCTGCCCTCCCCCCTGGCTTGTTCCCCAAGTCCAGGCTGTCCTGAGAGCATGGGGGAGGGCGTGGCAGACGCCCAGATGCCCGGCGAAGTCGTCGAATCTGGCTGGCATTGGGGGTCCCCCAACCCGTGCTGGGGGGCCTGAGCCCCATGGTGACTTCACTTCCTCCCCACCACATCAGTCTGCACAGGCCAAGGGTGTGGGGGTCTGGGAGTTGGGTGCCTGAGGGAAGCCAGGACCTGTCCTGGCTAGGGCCACCCCAAGCCACACATAACCCCATGGGGACGTGTGCACATGTGCACACGCGTGCATGCATACGGGCATACACATGTACACACTCGCCGGGCGTCCGCATGCACACCTGGCTGGGTGGGTGTGGCAGGGCTGGGGTGCACTCAGCAGAGCACGGGCACGCCGTCTGTGGAGAAGATCATGCCGGTGGTGGGCTCGTAGGTGCCGGCCAGGTAGTACAGGCCCTCGCCGTCCTGGTATTTCTTGGTCTTGACCATCTGCTCATACTGCTCCAGGCCCACCACCAGGCACTTATGCGACACCGTCTGCACATCGTTCTCGTCCACGTGCGAGGACTGGTACAGGGCACGCTGCCATGGGAAGGGGTGATGGTGGTGGGCACGGGGCCGAGGAGGGGGAGCCCTGTCCCATCCTGAGCCACAGGGGCCTGGCTGGGAGACCCAGACAGGAGGACACGGGGAGGCAGGCAGACCAAGGGAAACCAAGCAAAGCCACCACAGACAGCAAGAGACAGCGCAGCGGACATGGAGGATCGTGAGGACAGGAACGGACAGACACCAAGAGACAGAGACGAGGCAGGGACAAGGTGGCCCGTGGGTTTCTCAGCTGTGGGGGTCAGCATGGTCCAGGCTGAAAGGAGAAGCCCAGCCCCACATGGCCTTCCTACCTCCATGAAGTCCTTCCTCTGGCTGGAGGCGCGCAGGGCTGTGGGGAGGCCACGGCTGGACTTCTGGTCCCAGTGCTGGGCGTGGGAAAAAGGGAGACAGGGACAGGTGGGTACGGGCCCTGCCCCCTGTGACCCCAGGACAGCCCGGGCCCAGGCCCTCACCTGGCCCTCGTGGAACTGTTTGCCAGGGCTGGTCTCCTCAGGGTGGTAGAACCACTTGACCCGGACCACCATGTTGTTGCCCCACGACTCCCACATGCTCTGGATGCGGCCGATGTAGGGCAGGTTGGGCCGGCCGGCCGACAGGAACACAGCGCAGTCCCCGATGCGGATCATCTCCTTGCCGCGAACGATGGCCTTGTAGAAAAGCTTGCGGGCCTTGCCCTTCATGCCGCGCCGCTGTGGGAAGAGAAGCCATCGGTCAGCAGGCCAGGCCCAGGACAGGGAGCCGGGGATCTCCCGGAACCCAGCTCCTGACCACTCTAAGCCACGCAAGTAAGTTTGTGTTGGCCCCAACTGGAGAAATCTCTTGTTCAAGTTTGGATCTGGAATGTTCCACCAAAGCTCCTATATAGAAAGCTTGCAAGTGGTGCAACCTTTAAGAGGCGGAGCTTTGCTAGGTGCCGTCGCTCACACCTGCAACCCTAGCTACTCAGGAGGCTGAGATCTGAGGATCAAAGTTCAAAGCCAGCCTAGCCTCAAAAGTCCATGAGACTCATCTCCAATTAACCACCAGAAAACCGAAAGTGGAGCTGTGACTCAAGGGGTAGGGCGGTAGCCTTGAGCTGAAGAGCTCAGGGATAGAGTACTCAGGCCCAGAGTTCAACTTCCACTACTGACCAAAAAGAAAGAAAAAGAGGAGAAAGTGGGTCACTGTAGGTGCATTTTTTGTTGTTTTTTTTCTTGCTTGTTTTTGCCAGTCCTGGGGTGTGACCTCAGGGCCTGAGCATTGTCCTTGGGCTTTCTCAAGGCCTCTGCCACAGCACCACTTCAGGTTTTTTTCTGTGTGTGGTACTGAGGAATTAAACCTGGGTCTTTGTGCATTCCAGGCAAGCACTCTACCACTAGGCCAAACTCCCAGGCCCTGTAAGTGTGTTCTTGCTGTATCTGCTCCGCCATGTTCTCTCTCATTAGAAACTCAAAGTAATGAAGCCAAATGACCGTGGACAAAAATCTCAAAAATTAAAATAAAACCAAACCTTTTTTTCCTTACTGGTTATGCTAGATTTTTTTTTTTTTGTGCCAGTCCGAGGCTTGAGCTCAGGGCCTGAGCACTGTCCTTGTGCTTTCTCAAGGTTAGAGTTCTACGACTTGAGCTACAGCACTTCCAGCTTTTTCTGTGTACATGATACCGAGGAATTCATGCATGCTAGGCAAGCACTCTACCTCTAGGTTACCCTCCACCCCCGCCCGAGATTTTTGCTATAGACAAAAAGCTAATCAACATACTCCTTTTACTTCTTTGACATGTGGGCCCCCCCCCCACATCATCAAAAGGTTCCACAGCTCTAAGTCCTTCAAATCCCTGTCCTGGGAGCTAGCAGGACTCAGACTCTCACTGGGACCAGCAGAGACTGCTGCTCCTGATGTGAGGCAGGCCCAGGAGAGGCAGAGTATGGGGCACAAGCCACTGTGCAGGTCGATCTCGGCAAGTGTGGATGGAGCCCCTGTCCCTGTATCACATGGGCAGATGCTGGCACCATTACAAAGCCAATGTCCAGCGGCCTAGGGTCAGGCAGCTCCAACTCACTGGCTCATGCCCAACTTATAGAACCTTGAGCAATGTGAGACTAAATACCAGGTGCTCATGCCTGTAAATCCTAGCTACTCACGAGACTAAGATCTCAAGATCACTGAATATCTGCAAAACTCTTATCTCCAATTAACCAACAAAAACCCTAAGTAGAGCTGTGGCGCAAGTGGCAGAGCACCAACCTAAAAGAAACAAAAAAGGAGCCTTGCCCTCCAAAACAGAGGGCACAGTGAAAGCCCTCGGTGCCAGGGGCACACCTGGGCAACCACTCATGTTCACCATGCTGTTCATCTTACAAGCCCATGCATGGATGTGCATCTATGATCATACATGTAGGTGTACATGGGTGTGTGGGGACAGAGCCCCACGTGGCTGGCATGTGGCTGGCAGGACTCCTCTGAGGGCCTTGATCCCAGCCATGTAGAGCTGCCTTTTACGTCCCACTGAGCAGTTAGCTGAGTGTGTGCCAGGGTGTGTCCCGGCCCAGAGAAGGGACCTTGGGCTTTAGCTGGCAAGCCCTAGCTAGGGAGGCTCTGACTGAGGGGATGGGAGGATTCGGGCCTCCAAAGCTCGTAACCTGGGCCATGAGCTGGCCCCCACTGGGCAGCTATGAGTGGAAAGCTGGCACGGACAGCACCCTGGAGCCCCGGGCCATCACCTGGGTGGGCTTGCCGAACCACTTCCAGAGCTGCCGGGCAGGCAGGAAGGCAGCAATCTTGGGCCTGTTCTCCACAGATGGCAGGCGCTGGCGCTTGGCCAGCTCCTTGGTGGTGGGTAGGTGGACGCCCTCTCTCTTCTTGGGTCGGCTCTTGGCCCCAGCTCCAGTCTGGGCTTTGGGTGGTGGGGGCTGGGGTGGCATGGCAGGGGGCTGGGCAGCAGGTGCCTTCTTGCTTGGGGAGTGGGTGGAGGAGCGGGCCTTATTGGCCGGCTTGGCTGCCTTGGTGGACAGGGTGGGCGGCGGGGTGGAGGGGCTGGCCGAGGGCACGGGGGCCGCCTCGTCATCTGAGCTGCAGGACGAGTCCTCGTCTGTGGTGGAAGAGGAGGAAGAGGAGGAGGAGGACGACGACGACGATGAGGAGGAGGAGGAAGAGGAGGAGGAAGAGGAAGAGGAAGAGGAGGAAGAGGAGGAAGAAGAGGAGGATGAAGAAGAGGAGGAGGAAGATGAAGAGGAGGAGGAGGAAGAGGAGGCTGGGGAGGAGGCCCTGGAGCTGGATGCACTGCAGTGACGGCCCCCAGTGCCCCGGCCTTCCTCCCCAGTTTTGTCTCCGTCCTCCTCGCCCTCAGTCTCTGAGCTGCTGCCGCTGCTGCTGCTGCTACTCCCGCTGCTGCTGCTACTGCTGCTGCTGCTGCTGCTGTTTGTCTCTGACTCCTCAGCCCCGTCCTGTTCAGCCTGGGTCTTGTCTGGGCTCTTGGGGGTCTTGGGATCTTCCAGTGGGAGCCCTGGCCCGGGCTCTTGGGTGAGGTCCCCTTCCAGGGCCTTGGGCCAGGCCACCTTGGGCTCTCCACTGCCCGCTGCTGGGGCATAGCTCGCCAGGCTCAGCAGGCCCTTGGGCTCCTGCCAGCCCCCAACCCCTGGGTCTTCCCGCAGCAACAGGGCCTCTTTGGCCTTCTTGCTCTTAGGGGATGTGACCCCTTCGTGGTCCAGTTTGACGAGCAGCTTGGCGTCCTCCCCTGGCCTCCGGGGGCCCTTGGTGCCTGACTCCTCAGCAGTACGTGTCTTTTTGGGCTTTGGGCGGGTGGCAGGCATGGTGACGAGGGGAGCCGGGGCCAGGGCGGTGGTGGGTGCTGGCAACTCTCCAAAGGGCTCAGGAGCCGGGCAGCTGGTGAATGTGGGTGGTGCAGGGCTGGGCTGAGGGGGAGGTGGGCGAGCCTTTGGGGCCTTGGCCCGCTTGTCCACAGGTTCTGGGGTGCTCTTCTTGGAGCTTGGGGTGTTGACTGGCTCCAGGGCCAAAGGGGTACTGGGGACCTCCTCTTTGGCAGTCCCCTCCTCCAGGGCAGCCGCTCTGTCTGGAAAAGAGAAGACAACAGATGGAGGCCAAGGCGGGGGTGTGCCAGGCTTGCTGGGGCCTTGCAGGTGGAAGAAGAGCTAGGAAAGCTCTGGTTGCAGACAGGTATGGTGACTTACTTTTAATCCTAGCTACTTGGGAGGCAGAGATAGGAGGATTGTGGTTTGAGGTCAGCTGAGGTAAAAACAAGCTCCGGGAGCTGACTGGGAGCTCAATCCCCAGTAAGAAAGCAAGCCCAGCAAGTGGTGGGATTTGGGTGCTGTGCCATGCAGGATGGAAGAGCAGACACCCACATGTAGTGGCCCTAAAGTGGATCCTGGGATGGTCCAGATTCCTGGCCAAGGCCCAGATCCACTGAGATGGAAACTGATCTCCCTTGAGCACCCCAGGCCTGGGCCAACTCACCACACTTGGCCTTAGCGCTGGGTTTCCGCCCGCGCCCTCGCGCCTTAGCTCCTGGCTCCTCTGAGCCCGTCGCGGCACCCTCTTTGCCCTCCCTGGTGTCCTTGCTGGTCTTGCGGCTGCGGCGCTTGGCACTGGGCACCAGAAGGGCCGGGGAAGGCTCTGCACCTGCAGGGGGAGTACACAGGGGGCAGCTCAGGCCCAAATCTCTGCCGGCCCAGCACCCAGACCGGGGACATGGAGCTACACGTCCCAACGAGGCCACAGGGGCCAGCTTGGGCTACGGTGGTCCACTTAGGAAGTATAGAACACTGAGCCCATTACAAGTAAGGCACAACATGGGCCATATAGCTTTGCCTCTGGAGATTTAATAACCTCCGAGCCCCAGATACACCACAGGGCAAAGGGGACAGAAGTTCCAACCACACCAGTCACAATGAGAAAAGCCATGATGAAGACACTTTGTTTTGTTGTCCTATGCAACACTGGTCCCATGCATGCTACAGCTAAGCACTCTACCACATCCCCAGCCTTCAGAAAGAACACTCAACTAAGGGTGGGAATGGTCGTGGATGCCTGTAATCCTGGCTACAAAGGAGACAGAGAAATTGCCTGTGAGGTTATCCTAGGCCAAATTAGTGAGACCTCATTTCAAAAACAAGCTAGGCATGGTGTTAGATACCTTGACATTCCAGCTAAGTAGGAGAGGGGTAAGACACAGGCTGGCCCAGGTCAAAAAAAAAAATGTGACTCTATAAGAAAAACTGAAGCAGGACTAGAAGTGTAGCTCAAGTGGTAGAGCACCTGCCTAGCAAGTGTAGGCCCCAAGTTCAAACCCCAGAAATAATATAATACAACTGGGGCCGCTCAGTGTTACTTGGCTCAGACTGGCTGGGCCTGGGGTTGCCCTCACAGATCACAAGGAGCCCCCCCAAACCTGACTCCCCCGGCCTGTTATGGGGTTCCTGACCATTGTCCACCGTCTCCTGTGGGTTTCTATGACGCAAACAGCACAACCAAGAGCCCAGAAGCAGGGGAGGCCATCACATGACCGGTCAGCTGGTCAGCAGGGCCCAGGGGTGCCTTATCACTCACACTGGATCTTGTAGTCTGGCGGCAGGAGGCGGATGTGTGAGAGTGGGATCCTGCCCGTGTCTCCATCATCAAACTCCACGGTGATCAGATCTCCATCATCTTCTAGATCCAGCAGCCCTGTTGGGGAAGGCAGGTCAGAGGGGAGAGGCCACCAGCCTGTGACCGAGGCACAGTGGCAGGGTTCTGGTATGTACACACAGCAGGGCACAGGTAAACAGGGCTACCCAGGCCCAGACTGCAAGGATGGCTGGGCTCTCCCACTTCTGGCTGAGACCTGGGATTCTGGAAATGGCTGGTCATGCACACCCGTCTCTGCTCGAGCCTAAGCCACCCCTAGCTCGATCCTAAGCCACTCCTAGCACAGCGTCAGGGGCCCCAGGCTATCAGTTCTGAGGGTGAGAAGAGGAGGGACAGAGTCTGGATGGACACACAGGAACTAACTTGGGCCATGGCTTTGCTGCTCTCTCCCACTCTGACCATGTCAACAAGGATGCCCCTGAGGGGCCCCAAGTGTCCCATGGAGCAGCATGAGCCAGGATGGCTGCTGACCTCTGGCTGAGCAGGAGGAGCTGGCTCCCCCACAGCCAAGGAAAACCGGGACCCCATTCCTGTGTGCACATGTAAGCCTGGGTCCCCAAGGACACACACCCTGGGAAGTGATGGGGGGGTCCCCCATATAGTGTCCCTGCCACAGGCGGTCAGGGGCCATGCACTGCACTGCGTTCCCAGCAGCCTGTCAGGGTCTCTTTAGCACACACCACAGACGCCAGGGTAGCGGCCAGCAAAAGACTCAGTGCAGAACTGACATGTACAGGAGACAAAGGGAGATGCAGAAGCCTGATAAAGGGTTAAGTCTTCGGGGTGATTTTGCTATGTGCTGAAAACACAGTGAAAAAAAAATATTTCCCTCTCAAGGAATGAGGAAAGGAAGCCTTGAGGATTTTTAAAAAAAATGATTATAGAAATTTTCTAAAATGGCACAGTGAGTCAACAGGTAAGGCGGCAGCCTTGAGCCAGAGAGTCTGGGCCCAGAGTTCAAACCCCATGACCAACAACAACAACAAAGAAAAAGATCACAGAAATTTTAAAATTCACAGAGTGTGATAACACCTTTCTGTAATCTCAGATACTTGTGAGGGCACGATGGGAGTTGAGTTGAGATCATCCTGGGACATACAGCAAGGGAAGGAAAAGGGAAAGGAAACAAGAAAGGAAGAAGGAAAGAGGGGGAAGGAAAGAAAAACGAAAAGGAGGGAGGAAGGGAGGGAGAAGTGGAGGAAAGGAAAGAGAGAAAATTTCAGATCTAGATATGAGAAGATCCTATGTTTCCAGAGACAAAAAATAAAATAAAATAAAATAAAAACGATTTGAAGGGGCCAGAAGTGGGCCTCGTAGTAGAGTGCTTGCCTAGCATACACAAAGACCCAGGTTTGATTTCTCTGTACCATGTACATAGAAAAAGCCGGAAATGGTACTGTGGCTCAAGTGGCAGAGTGCTAGCCTTGAGAAAACCCAAGGACAGTGCTGAGGCCCTGAGTTCAAGCTCCATGACTGGCAAAAAATAAAAATCTGAGAGTGGGAAAAAAATGATAGCTAATTAAGATTTTATACCTAGCCCAACTGTTTCCAGGCACTGGTGACTCATACCTGTAATCCTAGCTCCTCAGGAGACTGAGATCTGAGGATCATGGTTCAAAGCCAGCCTGTGCTAGAGACTCTTATCTCCAATGAACTACTTGAAAAAAGCCAGATGTGGTGCTATGGCTTAAGTGGTAGTTGAGTGTTAGCCTTGAACAAAAGAAGCTCAGGTAAGGTGGTAAGGTGCTCAGGTTCTCAGTTCAAGCCCCAGGATTGACCCCCAAAAAAAAAAAAGAAAAAAAAAGACTGATTGGTAGATGGGAAACACATCACCCTAGCCAAGCATCCGAAGGCTAGGACTATAGCAAACAACTAGGGACTGGATGCTGTGGGCAACTCCTTAGCTTCAGCCTCACCACAGAGGGTCAGTGAGCACTTCAGTTCACACTAGGACTTGGATGCAGACAGGTTGTGCTCAAGCGTTCAAGTACCTCCCTACCCAGCAGAGACCATGGTCCTGCTGTGGGAAAGCAAGCGAATATAGTGCTCCTGGATCCGGCTGTTCAGAAACCCCCCCTCATTTTGTTATGTGAGTCAGGAAAGGTCTAAGATTAAGCCAGTTCAGTTGGGTTGGAGGACCCAACAAATCCATCCATTATGTATTCACTTGGACCCAGGCGCATGCTGGGAAGGAGACAACTCACCTCGGACCACGGTGCCAGGGTACAGGCAGCGGTACTGCTGGCTCCAGTAGGCAGCAATCCTGGTCCCTTGTGGCAGGTAGCGTGTGGAGGCTGGCCGCACGTCAATGATCTGGGGGAATGTGGGATTGAATCCCGGGTGGTGGCCAGGAACAAAGCCCTGTGCACCCCCCACTCCCCAGCCCGGGTCCCCCATGCTGCCTCTCCACCCCCCTCTCCCCTCACCGCCTCCTGCAGCAGCTGCTCCAGGCAGTAGATGTGGGGCCGGTTCCCTCGTTCGCCCTCCACCACCACACGGTATCTGGCAGGAGGAACATGTATGAGGTGACAGTGACTAGAGACCCCAGGCCGGCTTCCTCAGCACAGCCCGTGGAGCCCTGGGGCTTGGCCCCCAGAGCCCAACGCTGCTGACTTGCTATGTAACTAGGGGCAAATACTTCCTTTTTCTTTTCTTTTTTGCCAATCCTGGAGCTTGAACTTCGGGACTGGGTGCTGTCTCGGAGCCTCTCTGTGCTCAAGGCTAATAATGTTTTACCACTTGAGCCACAGTGCCACTTCTCGTTTTTTCTGAGTAGTTTATTGAGATAAAAGTCTCACAGGCATCTCTGCCAGGGGCTGGCTTCAAACTGTGATCCTTAGATGACTGATGGCATGAGCCATCAGTATCCAGCAGTAGGGACAAATTCTCTTTCCTCCTGGCCTCGGTTTCCTCAGTTGCAAACCTAGGGGTCGCAGAGTACCCTAGGGGTGCTGGGACTGCCTGGACCCTGTTCCCTTTGCCCCAGGCTCAGAGCAGTCCGTGACTCACATGTCCGGGGAATGCACAGTGTGCACGTGGCCCGCGTACAGCAGCTTGTCATCCATGGGGATGAGCACGCGCAGACCGTCCTTCAGCTCGTCCTTGTCAATGATGCAGGAACGTGGTGCTGGGGGGGGGCGGGGGGAGGCAAGGCTGGGCACAGGGCAGGGCACCAGGGAGGCCCTCTCCTCACAGGACCCCTGGGGGCCCCCAAGTCACCTCTAGGACAGAGCACCTAGGGGACACCCTTTTTGAGCCCAATGGCCCCCAACACTATACAAACCAAAGTGCACACCCAGGAAGGGGTGTGAATGTGGCAGCCCCCTCTGCCCCTCCAAGATCGCAGGCAGGCCCCATCCAACGACCAGCACTGCATGAGGCCCTTCTGCATCGAGTTACCAGCCCTGAGAGCTCAGGGTAAGCTATTTTCCTCACCCTGCCCCCTGCCCAACCTCTGGGGTCTCCCTCCCGCTCCCTTCTTCCACTTCTCTTTCCCTTTCTGCAGTCCTGTAGCTTGAACTGGAGCCATCATCTGTCCCTGAGCTTTCGTTGCTCAAGGCTAGTGTTCTACCAGTTGAGCTCCATGTTTGGCTTTTTTTTTTTTTCTTAAATCTGACACTTTATTGAATTTTTTTTTTTTTTTTTTTTTTTTTTGCCAGTCTTGGGCTTGGGCTCAGGGCCTGAGCACTGTCCTTGGACTTTCTCAAGGCTAGAGCTCTACCACTTGAGCCTCAGCACCACTTCCAGCTTTTTTCTATGTATGTGGTACCAAGGAATCGAACCCAGGTATTCATGCATGCTAGGCAAGCACTCTACCACTAGGCCAAACTCCCGGCCCCTTGGCTTTTTTTTTTTTGTCGGTCTTGGAGCTTGAACTCTGGGCCTGGGCTGAGTCTTCAGCTCAAGGCTACAGCCCTACCCCTGGAAGCCACAGTGCTACTTCCGGTTTTCCAGTGGTTAATTAGAGATAAGAGTCTCACTGTCTTAAGTGTCCGGGCTGACTCTGAACTGCAATCCTCAGATCTCAGCCTCCTGAGTAGCTAGGATTACAAGCTCGAGCCACTGCACCCAGCTCATGTTTGGCTTTTTGTTGGTGATTTATTGGCCATAAATAATAGTCCCATGGACTTGCATTCTAGGCTGAACCTAGATTCTCAGATTTCAGACTCCTGAGTAGCTAGGATTACAGGTGTGAAAATCAAATCAGGTGTGCTAGGCAGGTGTTCTATTAGTTGAGCCATGCTCAACCACCCCCACTTTTTTTTGCTTTACTTATTTTTCAAAGAGTGTCTCATTTTTCGGCCAAGATCCTCCTTCCTGTGTTTCCTTTATAGCTGGGATTTCAGACATACAACACTACTATACCCAGCAGCTTGTTTGTTGAGATTGGGTCTTGCTTTTACCTCTAAGGGTAACCTCAAACCTTGACCTTTTTATTTGCCATCTTTCAAGTAGTTTGAATTATAGGCATGAGCCACCTTGCTCACCCAAACCAGTGGCATTTCTGGTCCACTTTCCCCCTACCTTCCCCTTCTCTCCAATGCCTCCCACACACCCTGACTGCCCCACACAGCTCTCTGCTCTGTCTCTGTCATTATGAGACCTTACAAAGACCGGAGGGCTGTGGAGCCTGGGAATGAGAGATCCCTTCTGCATCCTTGCTTGTACCATGCTTGACACCGGGCACTGTCGTGGCACTTGCTTCGGCCAAGGGAAAAGTGGCAGACACCAGGCATGTAGCAAAGGGCAGGCAGGAAGGAGCTTCCCAGGCCTGCTCCCCTCCTTCCCCTCAAGCCCCTGTGCATCTGGAGAGCACTGACTGCTAGGTCAGATGGGCACTACCTGATAGCAGGTCCTGTGGCTGGACCCCTCATCTCCCACCACATGGGGTAACAGCTCAGGCACCTGCACCCTGCAAACCCCTAACTTTTGTGACAGTGTAGTTGGATGCTTGCTCCTCAGGGCTGCCCTGGCTCTGCACTGTCCATCACCACTCCTCCCCATCTGACCTTTTGGGGATCACATCCAGTGCCCCAAAGTAAGGCCATCGAAGCCCAGTGTGTGGTTTCTCTGATCCTAGGACCATAATTTTAGAAACCCTCAAATGTTGGCCCCTTACCCAGTCCTGTCTCATGACACCCCACTCCTTCTCTCCTCCAGCTGCCCTGCCTTAGTGCCAGCTCACAGTCAGCTGGGCTGGACAGTGGTCCTCTGACTCCAAGCCTGGCCCCAGGACGTCTACCAGCACCCACCATCCCTGCAGACAGCCTGGGAGAGCTGCTGGTGTTGCTCCTCAAGGCCTGGATTATCTGCTTTTGTCTCCTCCCAGTTGGTCCTAAGGCTGCTCTTTGGCCCTGATCCAACCCAACTCTTGGTTTAATAAGCCAGAGCTAAAGTAACCTCTTTTCTGTTGGCCAGTGAAAGGCCTGTGGCACCCCCTGTGGTCTGCCTAAGCCTCAGGCCTGGGCTGAAGGGTTCCCGTCAGAACCCCTACGGCCCCACACAGCCTCACTCACCTGGAGTCAGGGGCCGCTCCACAGCTCCGCCAGGTAGCAAGTGCTCATCCTCAGAGAAGCTCGAGTCCTGGTTGGGTTCAAAGTCCTCCTCAGCGGCCATGCACTCCATCAGCTTGCTCACAGCCCCACCTTTGCCCCGATTCTAGCCACAGAACACAGTGGAACGGGGGTGCTGAGTATGAGGCTCGGGGTCTGGCCCTGCAGGAGAACCTCCCCAGGACCCAGAGCCACAGTTGGGCCAGCCAGGCTGCAGTGGTACTGGCTATGCATGGGGGGGAGAGGGCGTGTACGTAGTGCAGTCATAGCAGACATCTGAGTTTCCTCCTTGGAGAAACTAAGGCAACAACTTCAGCTATGCATGATGCATTTGAAGGAGCAGTCCCTCTGTCTCCCCAAGGAACACGTGTTTTTGTGGCCCCACAGGCCTTGAGCTGCCCTGCTGGTTGTGGTCTTCCCTGTTTGCCAAGGTGGTGTCAGCTCAGATGGGGGCTATGGTCAATCACGACAGCTCATGGAGGCCCTGGGCTCATTACTCTACGTCTATCTCCAGAGGCACTGGCAGGGTAGGCTTTGGGGACACAGCTGGGTCCAGCCTCCTCCCATGCGGGCCCCCTTAGGGACTCACCTCCTTCTTCACCTCCTTCCCTTTGGGTTTGGCCTTGCTCCTCCTTGCGGTCACCAAGGGCCCAGCATGTGGGGCCCTGGTCTCAGGGGGCAGCGCAGGAACCCGGGGGGCTGGCAGGGAGGTGGCCGACCCAGCCTCCTTGCCTTTTTTCTTCTGCAGAAAGAGTAACCAGAGCTCTCAGAAGACACCAAGGGCCCAGGCCTTTGCTTCTGTCCTCCCGCAGGTCCATGCAGCCCAAGTATACCAAACCCTATACCCAAGAACTAGGCACCTTGTGCCCACCAAGTATTCTTGTTTTCTGGGGTGTTCTTAGTACTGGGCCTAAGGCTTGGATATAGGGCCTGGATGTCATCCTTGAGCATTTTTGCTACTGCTTTAGTCATAGCTCCACTCTGGCTTTTTTTTTTTTTCCTTTTCTTTCTTTTTCTTTTTGCCAGTCCTGGGGCTTGAACTCAGGGCCTAGGCACTGTCCTTGGACACTTTTTTTTTTTTTTAACTTTTTTTCCTTTTTTTATTTTTTTTTATTAAGCATTTTTTTATTGTAATTAGTAAAAGGGTTACATGATATTTGATACCCTTTCACATGTCTTGGTATCCTTGGACACTTTTTGCTCAAGGCTCTGTCACTTGAGTCACAGTATCACTTTCAGCTTTTCCCGTGTATGTGGTACCAAGGAATTGAACCCAGGGCTTCATGCATGCTAGACAACCACTCTATCACTAAGCTACACCCCCGCCCCCTCCCCTTTTACAATTGGAAGTGATCTCATAGAACTTTCCTGTCGGGGTTGGCTTTGAACCTTGATCCTCAGATCTCAGCCTCCCAAGTAGCTAGGATTACAGGCGTGAACTACCAATACCCAATGTGGTTTTGGTTTTTACTCTTGATTTTTGTTTTTCCTTTTTTGCCTTCCTTAGGGTCTTGTGCCTGCCTGGAAAATGTCCTGCCACCCAATCATGCCTCCATGAGCCAACCTCCCCACAAGCCACGCCTCCAGTCTCCCCATTATTTTGATACTTTGTTCCTTGTTGCTTCCAAAACAAAAAGATAATGCACAGAGTCTTGTCTCATAGCACAGATGCATGTATTTTCCTCTCCAACAACCCTCCACCTGATGTGTCCTTCTAGAACATTCCATGAGGTAAACATTAAGGCTACACATACTTATTTATCCATACATGATTTTGGTTTGCAGTACTGGGGATGGCACTCAGGGCTTCATGAATGCTAGATAAGTGCTTTTCCCCTGAGCTGCACCCCTAGTCAGTCATGAGCTCTTCAGTTCAAGGCTGGCACCCTACTCCTTGAGCCACAGCACCACTTCTGGTTTTCTGGTAGTTAATTGGAGATAAATGTCTCACGGACTTTTGTGCCTGGGCTGGCTTTGAACTGAGATCCTCAGGTCTCAGCTCCTGAGTAGCTACGATTATAAGTGTGAGCCACCAGCACCCGGTGTGTATCTTCCTGTGTTTTTAAACACAGGTCCAGAAATCCTGCTTTGAGCCAGGTCCACACCTGCAGTCCTAGCATTGGAAGATGGGGGTGGGAGGATTAAGAGAAGATTAAAAGGGAGAGGAATGAAACAAAGAGAGTCCTAGGGGCTGGAAGTTTGGCATGCACGAAGATCCAGGTTTGATTCCTTGTATCACCTACATAGAAAAAGCAGGAAGAGGGGGCCGGGAGTTTGACCTAGTGGTAGAGTGCTTGCCCAGCATGCACGAAGATCTGGGTTCAATTCCTCGGTACCACATACATAGAAAAAAGGCAGAAGTGGTGCTGTGGCTCAAGTGGTAGACCTCTAGCCTTGAGAAAGTGCGAGGACAGTGCTCAGGCCCTGAGTTCAAGATGCAGGACTGGGAGAAAAAAAAAAGAGAGAGTCCTATTACCCACACACTGTAATCCTAGCTACTTAGCAGGCTGAGATCTAAGGACTGCTGTTTGAAGTCAGACAGGGCAATAAAGTCCCCATGAGACTCCAATTAACCACTCAAAAACTAGAAGTGGTGATGTGGCTCAAGCGGTAGAACACTACTAGCCATGAGCACAAAAAGGGTCAGGAACAGTGTCCAGGCCCTGAGTTCAAGTCCCATGACCAACCAAAAAAAAAAAAAAAAAGGAAGAAAAGGCGTCTTGTCATGTTAGTGTATGGAGGTACTCCCCATTTGCTGTGTCGAGTGTGACCCGTGTCATGCAAGTATCCCCAGCAATGGGCCTGCCCCCAAGTCTCCACAATGGCCACCACAGCCTGGCCTTCCTGTCCAGCTACAGTGCACTCCTGACCACACTGCTCCCAGAGCCACCGCATCCCTAGCACCTCAGGGTACCCCACTGGGGGACTGACAAGTGACTCCTTGCATGTGGGTAGAAGGCAGCCCAAAACTTCACACATGGCCATGCCAGGGAGGAAAGATCTAGAAACCAGCTACAGGCCACCAATCAGATCTGAGATCTGAGGATGGAGATTCAAAGCCAGCTCGGGCACTAAAGAAAGTGAAACTCTTTATCTCCAATTAACCACTAGAAAACGAGAAGTGGCACTGAGGCTCAAGGGGTAGAGCCGTAGCCTCGAGCTGAAGAGCTCAGAGCCAGCACCCAGGCCCAGAGTTCAAGTACCACAACCGACAAAAACAGCCCAGGCACTGTAAGTCCATGAGATTCTTATCTCCAATTAACCACTAGAAAACCAGAAGTTTCATAGTGGTTAACTGGAGATAAGAGTCTCAGACTCTCTTTGCTAAGATCCTCAGATCTCAGCCTCCTGAGCAGCTAGGATTACAGGCATGCGCCACTGCACTTGGCCAAAACAAACCTGTCTTAAAAAAAAATTGTGACAAGGTCTCCCTACCCCATGCTGACCTTGAACTCATCATCTCCCTGCCTGTTTCTTCAATGCATGATTACAGGCATGACCACCACACCCTTGTCTTAAATTCCAGTTACAGGAAGCTGATTAACTTGGGCCCATGCCAATGCACAAATGACACAGCAACAGTTCCCGGAGTCTGGGGTACCCCAGAACCCTACCTTCCGAGGGTCCTTCCTGTCCTTGGCCCGGCTGGTGTCCTTGCGTGGGCTGGGGGCACCGGCCTTGGCGCGGGCAGCCCGGGGCGCAGGGGCACTGCTGGGTGCAGGGGCGGCAGCGCTGGCGTCGTGCAGGAAGATGCGCTCGCTGCGCCTCCGTGTCCACAGGTCGTCGTCACTGGCCTCGGGCCCAGCCTCAAAGCCGTTCTCCTTGGGGCCCCGTAGCTTCCGGGCCTTGCGCCCCTTCTCTGGAGCCAGTTTCGTCTTGTCTGGGCTGGTGGGGCCTGGGCCAAGGCCACGGGCACCAGTGGTGGGTGCAGCCAGTGGGGGACCCAGCTCCCCCAGCCCCTTCTTGGGCCGCAGTACCCCAGCAGGCGACTGTCTGCGCACCTTGACCTCGCTCTCTGAGTCCGAGTACTCAAACTCTGTGCCTGGATATGGGGGGAGGGAGGAAGGGAGCTTGTGGGCAGGGCCTCTGGGGGCTTCTCTTCCACCCAGCAGGCCCCCCACCAGGAAGGTAGAGGGAGCTTCTCTTGCTGCTGCCAAGACAGAAACTGAGGCCTGGAAGGGGAGGTGTGAGTTTTGTCCAGGCCCACCTGACCCAGCCCTGCCTGTGCCCAGTCCCTCACTCTGGACCCTCTCTGGGAGCCCCTCCCACGGGGCCCTGGAAACCCCAGAAGGCCGGCAGGTGCATAGGGAAAGGTGTCCACCTGCAGGGAGAGGGCCCATGGGAGGCAGGTGGGAAAGTCCACAGGAAAGCCCCAAACCCTCCGTGCTGGGCAGTCCCAAGTTCCTGTAGGTCTCTCCCCTTCCTAGATGGCTGGCTAAACTGGAGCCCATGGCCGAGGGGCCCCACCCCACCCTACTCTCCTGCCAGCCCAGGTCCTCATGTCCTCCACAGCCTCCTCTGCTCTGGGTCTGGGGACGAGTGACCTCTGCAGAGCTTCCGGCTGTAGTCCACACCTCCCATCCTCCCTGCTGTCTCAACTCTGGGCTTCCCTTCCATCGCTCCCCCAACATCAACCTGGGATGTCAACTCTGCTGTGCCAAGAACAGACCTAGCACCTGGATGTCCCCTTCACCCATGGCTCCCTGGTCCCAGGTGATCACCCCTCCTAGTGTCCTATCCCCTATCTTGACCTATCCCACCTGTCCCACTCCTAGAAGTAGCTCCCTAAGTTCTCCAAGGATCTCTGGTGATGCTCAGCTAAACCTGGCACGGCGCCAGTGTTCAGCACAAGTACCAAGTGAGGGGATCATGGCCAGACTCAGGATGAGGTGTCTGTGCCAGCCATAGACAGGGACAGTGATCTGCCCCAAGACTCCCAGAACCCCCCAGACCAGGGCTCAATTCCAGCCCTCGGATCCCCCTTGGGAAGCAGGCAGCCTGACCATCCTGGTGCCCACAGCAGGCCCCACTTCTCTAGAGCAAACAGGGTCCCCCAGTCTTCTTTAAAGTTGTGATGACAGACCTGCTACAACACAGGGGTTGTAAGGGACCTCAGGAGGCAATGAGAGTTCAGGCCTGAGTATGAAGGAATGAGAACTCAACCAATAATGGCTAGAACCTCAGATGCACAGCCCCATTGCAGGTGTGCTTATGGAGTAGGTAACAGTGGCAGAGAAGATCTACATGGAAGGGGAATGTGTATTAAAGGGTGACACCTTGTCTCTGCCCCTCATACCCCATTTCTTACTAGTCTTCTTGACATATACGCACGGAATGAGGTACTCTTGGCAAAGATATAAGTCCTTCTGAGCTCAGAAAATAGCAAAGAGCCAGCCAAGTATAGTGCTGGTGCACACCCTGGGCTACACAGTAAGACCCTGCTTCAAAACACTGTAAGAAGGAAGAGTGGGGAGTATGGCGGGGAGTGGTAGAGTGCTTGCCTAGCTCGCATAAAGCCCTGGGTTCGGATCCTTGGTACCACATAAATAGAAAAAGCTGGCAATGGTATTGTGGCTCAAGTGGCAGAGTGCTGGCCTTGAGCAAAAGAAGCTCAAAGGCAGTGCCCAGGGGCTGGGAGTTTGGCCTAGTGGTAGAGTGCTTGCCTAGCATGCATGAAGACCTGGGTTTGATTCCTTGGTACCACAGACATAGGAAAAAAAAGCCAGAAATGGTGCTATGGCTCAAGTAGTAGACCTCTAACCTTGAGAAAGTCCAAGGATAGTGATCAAGCCCTGAGCTCAAGCCCACAACTGGCAAAAAAAAAAAAAAAAGGCAGTTCCCAGGCCCTGACAGTTCAAGCCCCAAGATTAATGGTGGGCGGGAGGGAGAGGAAGAAGGAAAAGGAAGTCTAGAGGTCAGGAGCCCTGTGTTTGATTTCTCAGGACCACATATGTACAAAGACAGAATTGGCACTGTGGCTCAAGTGGTAGAGTGTGAGTCTTGAGCAAAAGAAACGCAGGAACAGGGCCCAGGCCCTGGGTTTAAGCCCCAGGACTGGCAAAAGAAAAAAAAAGAAAAAAAGAAGCCAGGCACGGTGGCTCATGCCTACACTCTTAGCTTCTTAGGAGGCTGAGATCTGGGGATCACGGTTCAAAGCCAGCCCGGGCACTAAAGACCATGAGACTCTTACCTTCAATTAAACAGCAGAAAACCGAAGTGGCTCTGTGGCTCCAGGGGTAGGGTGGTGGCCTTGAGCTGAAGAGCTCAGGGACAGCACCCAGGCCCAGAGTTTAAGTCCCACAACCGACAGAAAGAGAGAAAGAAAGAGAGAGAGAGAGAGAGAGAGAGAGAGAGAGAGAGAGAGAGAGAGAGAGAGAGAGAGAGAGAGAGAGAGAGAAAGGAAGGCAGGAAGGAAGGTAGGTCTTGGAAAAAAGAGAATGGAAAAAAAGGCAGAAAAGTTCGTGAGACTCATGTCCAATAAACTACTCAGAAAAATTGGCAATGTGGCTAAATGGTAGTGTCAGCCTTGAACAAATGCAGCTCAGGGACAGCGCCCAGGCCCAGAGTTCCACAATGCCTGGTACACAGCCTAAAATTATTCAACAGATGAAAAACCAACATGGTGTCCAACATATGCTAAAGAGAAAAGAAAAGCAGTCGCTTTAGACTGAAATGAAGCCAGCATTAGAAAAAGGACAAAGAATCACCTTGAGTATCATAACTATCCTTGAAAACATAAAACAAAACTTGGAAACTTCTCTACAGAAATTTAAAGGCCAGCAGAAAGGAGCTGGGAATGTGGTTTAGTGGTACAATGCTTGCCTAGCATGCCTGAAGCCCTAGGTTTGATTCCCTAGTACCACAGCCAGAAGTGGTAAGCTGTGATTGAAGTGCCAGCCTTTAGCAAAAGAAGCTCAGAGACAGAACCCAGCCCTTAGTTCAAGCCCCAGGACTGTAAAAAAAAAAAAAAGTGGAGGTGGCAGGAAACAGGGAAAGAAACGGAAAAGGCTAAAAAGAACTAAATTCTAGAACTGCAAATTGCAGTTCTGTAGTTCCAGAAATGAGAAATCCACTGAAGGAAAAATGCTGGGAATGTGGTGTCTAACTAGCAAATACCATACCAAGTTCAAACCCTGGTACTGTTTAAAAAAAAGAAAAGAAGCGAGGCATGATGGCTCATGCCTGTAATCCTAGATACTCAGGAGGCTGAGATCTGAGGATCACAGTTCAAAGCCAGCCCGGACACTACAGACAGTGAGACTTATCTCTAGTTAACCACTAGAAAACAGGAAGTGGGGCTGAGGCTCAAGGGGTAGGGTAGTAGCCTTGAGCTGAAGAGATCAAGAATAGTGCCAGGCCCAGAGTTCAAACCCCATGACCCACCATAAAAAAAAAAAAAAAAAAAAAGAGGAAGAGAGAGAGGGAGGGGGAGCGGGGAAAGAGAGAGAGGGGGTGGGAGAGGGGGAGAGAAGGGGGGGGGGGAATAAATTCACAAAAGGGACCAAAGAGCTGATGGGGGTAAGGGGAATACTTCAAGTGATACCGGCTCATAATCAAAGAGAACTTTGCAGAATCCATACAGATACATTGTCTATACCAGGTATACTGTGGTCACTTCAGACAACAGCAGGAGACCCGAGACCTGCTTCTGTTTAGGTCTGGAATATGCTCATTAGGCTTCAGGAGTTGAAAGCTTAGAATTCCCTGCTGTGGTTCTTCTGAGAGGCAGTGGCCTCTGAAGGAGGTGTGATCTGATGGTAGGAAGTCAGATGATTGTGTGTGTGGGGGGGTGCCCTCAGGGCATCATGGGACATCAGCCTCTTCTTCCTTCACCTTCCCACCATGAGATGAACAGCTTCTTCTAACACAGGCTCAAGCCCCATAACCAAAAAACCATGCATATACCTAGTATTAGCTTGTAAAGACTTGTAAAGAAAAACTGGGAGAATTAATGAAGAAACATAGAATTCTGCCACTAGAGTTGGAGATTTTAACATCTAGCTCTAACAAATTGATGGGACAAGAAAGTGGCAGAGAGGGCTGGGTGGGGTGGCTCACATCTGTAATCCTAGCTACTCAGGAGGCAGAGATCTGAGGATCAAGGTTCAAAGCCAGCCCAGAAACAAAAGGACCTGAGACTTACCTCTAATTAACCTCTAGAAAATGGGGGAAGTCGGGCCAGGAGTTTGGCCTAGTGGTAGAGTGTTTGCCTAGCATGCACAAAGACCTAGGTTCGATTCCTCGGTACCACATACGTAGAAAAATGCTGGAAGTGGTTCTGAGGCTCAAGTGGTAGAGCTCTAGCCTTGAGAAAGACCAAGGACAGTGCTCAGGCCCTGAGCTCAAGCCCAGGACTGGCAAAAAAGAAAGAAAAGAAAAGAAAATGGGGGAAATAGCTTGGCTCAAGGGTAGGGTGGTAGCCTTGAGCTGAAGAGCTCAGGGACAGTGAACCAGCAAACAGCTGGAAGTAGAGATATGGTTCAAGTTGCAGAGCACTAGCATTGAGAAAAAACAAAAACAAAAACAAAACAAAACAAACTCAGTGAAAGTGCTCAGGCTCTGAGTTCAGGCCCAAGGATCAGCAGACAGACACACATAAATAGTAACAATAAGATAACCAGGCAATTTGTCTTAAATATTTGGAAAATAAATAATGCTTTTTCTAACGTTTTTCATCTGGCTAAGTAGAAATCACAAGAGCAATGAGAATACACCTAACTGAAAAAAAGTATTAATAATTCAAAATGTGTGAGATGTAACTAAAGTGGCATTTAGAGAGGTTTGTAGCTTTTAGTGTCCTCTGGAAAAGAAGGAAGTTCTTCATCAAAACCATTGTCTTTTTCCCTTATGAAATGGAAAATAGTTGACATTATATCCAAAGAAAACCGAAGAGCCGCCGGGAGTTTAGCCTGGTGGTAGAGTGCTTGCCTAGCATTCATGAAGACCTGGGTTTGATTCCTTGGTACCACAGACACAGAAAAAAAGCCAGAAATGGTGCTATGGCTCAAGTGGTAGAGCTCTAGCCTTGAGAACGTCCAAGGACAGTGCTCAGGCCCTGAGTTAAAAGCCCAAGACTGGCAAAAAAGAAAAGAAAACCAAAGGGCCAGGCGCTGGTGGCTCTTGCCTGTAATCCCAGCTACTCAGGAGGATAAGCTATGACAACTGTGATTAGAAGCCAGCTGGGGCAGGAAAAGTTGGTGAGATTTTTATTTCCAATAAACTCATTGTTGGTGGAAGGAGATCTCTGATCCAGCTCCCACCTCTCACACTCTAGCTTGGGGTGACCTCGGGTCCCAAGGCTGGGCTAGCGGGCTCCTTTGTTTCCCAGTCTCTAGGGCACCCACCAGATCTTTCCTAGGGAACAGGTTCCCCCCACCCCCCGCCAACTGCTTTGCCTGGGGAAGAGCTGCCCTGAGCCTGTCCTCTCTGTGCTTCAGTTTCCCCATCTGTGTGATGGGCCTACAGTACTCGCCGCCCAGCGGCAGCAGCCCTACCCATACTTACCCATCAGAGTCTGTCGTTCCTCCTTTTTGCGGGCCTTCTGCTTGGCTTCCAGCTGGACCACCGACAGGGCTGGCCCCACTGTGGGGCTGGGAAGGACACTGGCTGCAAAACGGGCAAGCAATCCCAGCCCGCTCTCCTCCAGTCCTGGTGACACAGCCCGCTCTCGGGAGCCTAGCCTATAACCACCACTTCCAGTTTCCTCCTCCTCCTCCTCTTCCTCCTCCTCCAGCTCTTCCTCCTCCTCGTCGTCCTCTTCTGAGCTCTCATCTGGCATGTAGAAAACAGGGAGCAAGTCAGAGGCCTGGCCTAGGTGTGCACCAGACCCCCGCCACCCTCCCCCCACCAACTCTCCCAGGCCAGAGCAGCCACTTGGCTCCAGCCTCACCCTCTGGACCTCACCATGGACCATGGGGAACGATTCCCCAGCCCCACCCATGGCCTGAGGCTTCCACCAATCAGAGCCAGGTACACGGGCATCCTGGACAGCCCAGAGGGGGGCAGTGACTCTGGGCATCCAAGTGGGCTTCTGGGCAGGGAGCACCAACATGCACCTGTGCTGTGGGCAGGGGACAGACACAGACAAGGACAGGAGACAGTGCTTGCCACAGTCTCACACACTCATACACATACATGTGCATGCGCGCGTGCGTGTGCGCACACACACGCGCACACACAGACACATGCACACCGACGTAAACATGGAGGCCAAGGAAGGAAGCAGGAGAGAAGGAAAAGGAAGGAGGAGGGGAGAGGGTGGGGTTCAGGCTGGAGGTCCAGGCGTGGGGCCTATGGCAGTTTGGCTAGTAGAAAGCCTGGCGGCTATGGCAGGGGAAGGTGGAGTTCGATGGTTCTGCAGAGAATGGAGATACCATGGTTCCAGCCCTAGATAGGTCTCCGGAATCCAAAACTGATGCCTCATGCTGGGAAGCCTAAGGGCAGGTTGTTGTCCTCCTGAATCCCAGGGGTGGCCCTCTTGCCAGTTAAAAGGAGGGAACATACAAGTTCCATGTAGGAGTGTTTTTATTTCCCCAGCTTTAAAAATATCAGGTATGCCAGGCACTGGGTGGCTCACACCTGTACTCCTAGCTACTTCAGGAGGCTGAGATCTGAGGATCACGGTTCAAAGCCAGTCCAGGCAAGAGAGTCTTTGAGACTTTTATCTCTAATTAACTACTAGAAAAACAGAAGTGGTGCTGTGGCTCAAAGTGGTTGAGTGCTAGCCTTGAGTGAAGAGCTCAGAGACAGTGCCCAGGCCCAGAGGTTCAAGCGCTGTGGCCAACCAAAATAAATAAAGGAAGGAAGGAAGGAAGGAAGGAAGGAAGTCCCAGTACCAACGACAGTGGGATGGGGAGGGAGAAAAAAAGAGACAGAGTAAGCAAGGAAAGCAGCAGGTGACTTCCTGTGACCTGCACAGGAACTACACTGTTCCACTCCTGGGAGCTACCAAGCGGCTGTGGCAGCCTGGGATGGGTGATCTGACCCAGGTTACATCTTGGAGGGGTGAAGCTGAGGTTCAGCAATGTAAACTGCTGTCCTGGGCACTGGCAGCCTGCAAGCCCAGGACACAGGCAGTAGGAAAAGGCAAGGACAGGACATGGCAACCTCCATATAACCAAACCCTCCATCAGAAATAAAAATAAAGCTGGCTTCTAACTCAAGATCCTCGTGCCTCTGCCTCCCAAGTGCTGGGATTACAGATATGTATTACCATACTGGTACCCTAAAATACAAACTTCCTTCGGACTTTTCTCTCATAGAGGGCCAGGCGAAGGGGCATGAACAGGGGGCACGTGGAGTTTGTTCACCACACCATGAAGCAGGGCCTGAGTACTGATTGCCTGTGGCCACAGCAGGACCCAAGAGGCTTGGAAGGGAACTATGTCCAACAAGAAGGACACACATACTCTGGGCCAGACGGGCAGCCAGGAAGAAAAAGACAAGTGAACAGAGAAAGACAAGTGGACAAAGCAAGATGGGTAATCAAGTCCCTGTTCCTCTGCCAAAGCTCCAAGCCACCATTCAGTGAAAAAGCAACCATCGACCAAAAGTACAGCCCAGAGAGAGGTGTGTGTCCCCTCATCCAGGGGAAGGGTTCTGCTGAGCCAGCCTGGGAGGGAGAGTCCCAGAACTGGGGGGAGGCCACACAGTGGGTGAAGAGAGGGAGGGGAGAGGGAAGCAGAGGGGGGTGGGCTAAGAAGAGGAGGTGGGAGGGGCTCCCGTGGGTAGGTAGCGATGGATGAAGCAGGCTAGGGAGGCCAGCAGGGCAGGCAGGGACAGGCGAGCAGTGCACATTGAGATCATTCACATTGCCACATCACATGGTTGTCTCCGCCCCAGTGAGCCACAGCGGCAAAGCAGGCTAAGTGTAGGCAGACTCAACAGCGCCTGGGTCCCCCATGTCAGAGCCCCCACCCTGGGGTTGGCCAATTTGGGCAGGGGAAGGAAGAGGGTGGTGGGCTGGGACAGGGGATCGGCTATTTCTCTTTCTCAAAGCCCCCTGCCCTAGTTGCTCAGGTGTGGAATTTTCTACGAGTCCTAGCCAGCAGCCTCAAGAGAGGGCCAGCTCTGGGTTTCTGAGCGCTGCAGTGGCCATGTCAGACCCCTAGAAAGCCACAAACTGGCCAATCCCAGCAACCTGGCCCTGAGGAAGGATGCAGCAGGTGCACTCCATTTCTCCTGTGGCCTTGTGGCCTTAGTCAACAGATTTGTAAGGGCAGAGGGGGAGAAAAATTCTGAAGGCACCCAAGGAAATGGGGGAAAAAAATAACACAAAAAAACCCTAAGAAACTAAAACAATAACCAAAAAAAAAAACCACTCCAAAATCCAAAACAAAAACAAAAAAACCCTATTTTTTTATATTAAAAACAAACAAAAAGGAAGAAAAAAAAAAAAGATCTTGACTCAAGACAAGGGCTAGTAGGCTATTGTCTGTTTTGTTTGGTTTCCCAAACCCAATATAAGCCAAAGCGCTTCTGCTGTTGGCAGACCCAGTGGGGACAGACCCCAAGGAGGGGAGGTGAAGAGAGGGCAGAAAGAAAAGGGTTTTGCCTACCCCAAGCTCAGTTACCCGCTGCGCCGTCTGCCCTACTCCCAGCCTTCGCTTTGCGTCCAAGTGCAGCATGAGGGTAAATGCAAGAGACCGAAACAGACACTCAAAGCATCATGGGTAGGGGTCAAGGGTGGAGGTATGGTCAAGCTGCTGGGAGGAGAAAGCAGACACACTAGAAAAAGCCAAGCCAATAAAGTGTTTAGTACCAGGGGGATAAGAAGGACCTATTAACCAAAATGTCCCTTTGGAGATCTCACCAATGATCTGCCTGGTGTGCAAGGGCCCATCTGGGGGAGCTGAGGCCTCCCCTTCCCTTCCTCCCATCTCTCCCCTAGCTGGACTTTGCCCACCAGCACTGCTGGACCTGGGACCCCTTTCTGAGAAGGCTAGGGGGACAGGAGGACCATCTACTTGTCTGTGGGACCTGGCTGAGGGCAGAATTCCAAAATGTGGTGTGCTGGGGAGAAGGCAGGGGGAGGACCCAGCCGGGTCAGAGCGGAGAACTGGAGAGCCAGACCAAGTCATCCACAAAAGAAGGTAGACTGGTGGCTTCTCTGTGGACTAGCTTGCCTTGGCTCAGAAGTGGCAGGGGCCCAGGAGGAACTAGTCCACAGGGCCCAGGCTCCCAAAAGCCATTTCTGCCCATTTGGACAGAAGGCTGGAAAATGGGGCGATGGGCTGATCTGGTCCCAAGGGCCCATACCAGGTCACATCCAGGTTCACTGTGATTCCCCAGCCCACCCCAGGCCTTCCCTGGGAAGCAGGTGACATCTGGGGCCTAGACAAGGCTCTGGTGAACCCCATGGCCTGATTCTAAAGGGGATCCACCCTGAAGCAAAACCACAAAAGCCTAGAACATTCTCACATTTCTGGTTGAAGGGCTCTGGAGGGCTCTGATGTTTCATACTGCAGACTTAAGGTTCATGCTGGAGAATTGGCAGCCAAAATCATCTTGGCAGTCACGTGGTCTTTCTTTGGTAGAGGACCCCTGGCTGAGCCGAGGCTGGGGACTCACAGCTATAACATGGTGTTCCAATGAAGCTAACCATTTCTAAATCCAACAACGAAAATCAAGGATGGTAAAGGGCCTTGTACCTAAGCTGCCTCCTCGCCCTTCCAAGCAGAAATGCCAGCTTAAAGCCATGTGTTGGGTTGGTTAACATTTTTTAACCACTGGTGAGTCACAGGAGAAGCTTTAAGAAAACTTAAAATTTAAAAAAAAAAATTTTAAAAAAGAACCCACAAACAAGCAGCTTTGAAAAAAAATAAAAATAAAAAGATATACACATACACACACAAAAAAGAAATGGATGCAGGGACCACTAGGGATACTTGAGCAATAGAAAGGAATGGTCCCCCATGGCTACTCCTTCTGGGGTAGGGTGAGGAGAAGGATCAGAAGGGAGGAGGGGAGCAACAAATGGAGGGAAGGTGTCAACCTAATGTCTAGTAAGGACACAGCAAGAGAGACAAGGTACACAGTTTAGTTAAAAATGAACTTGGTATGTTTAATAGAGCTTGGTATTACCAAAATCGCGGTACAAACATCAAGTCACACGCCCACACGACTGACAGAAGTCCATTTACAAAAGTCTCCTGGGCAGCTTCCTCAGGCCTATGCCAGGGGACAGTGCCCAGCCCAGCCTGGGAAGGTCAAAGAGGCACAGGGCCTGAGGCAGAGGCAGGGGCAGGGGCAGGGGCAGGGGCAGGGAATAGGGACAGGGGCAGGGACATGTTGGGAGGAAGGGGGGGGAGTGCAAACTAATGGCCAGTTGGTCTGAGGCTGCAAAAGAGCCAGCCAGTGATAAAATCAAGATGGTAACAGTACAGATAAAAATTGAATCAAAACAGGGAAGATAGGGCAGACTACGCTGCCAAAGACCAAGACGGCTGTCCATCCGCAGCCATCCTTGCTGTGCACTCTCTCTCACTCGCTCACTCTCTTTCCCCCACTCACTCTCACTCTAAAACATGGAAGAGACTGTGTGTTTGGAGCTAGTAACCTTGGTCAAAGGAGTTCTCCGAAGAGTCGCTGAAGGAGGAGCGGGCCTCAGCTTCTCGAAGCAGCAAGCAGAAAGGCTGCTTTCTGCCAGCACCTGCCTTGGTTTTCAGAGTTCGGGGGGCTGCTAGGCCCCTCTTGGTCAGCTTGGGGCCTGCCACTGGCTTGCTGCTCTTGGCCACCATGCCGCACAGGAGGGAGGAGGTCAGTTTGGAGCTGGAGGGGCCTTGAGCAGACCACTCATCCTTCAGGAAGTCATCCTCTTCCTCAGAGTCCGTATCTGTAGTCAAAGTGGTTTGGCATAGGTAAGTCACGTGTGCAGGAGGAGGGGGCTTGGGTCTTCGCCACACCACCATGGGTGCCTCTGAGGGCATGCCAAAATACAGGACCAAGTACCCACTGGCTCTGGGAGACCTCTTGTGATGCCCAGCTCTCTTTCTGGCCTGGGGAGGTCCCTGAACATGAGTACCAGGCAGCCTGGGTCACCTGACCAGGGTAAGAGATGACAAAAGTCCCACTTGAGTCACATGTGCCTCTCCAGCCCCTGTGAGGAGAGCCACTGAGCCTCGATCTCAGGAGGGATTCTCTTAGGATTCTGGAACCCACCACACACGGTTCCTTTGCACCTCTCTCCAGCTGGCAGAGTCCTGAGGCTCCCCTGAGGAGGGGCATGGCCAGGACAGGAAGGCACAATCACACTCAGCTCTACCAAAGCACATCACAGTGGCAGCCTCAAAAGGCGCCGTGAGATTTACACCAAGGGAAGTGACCAATGGCGCCACGCTCAGGACCTCCTGACCACATCACCGGCTCAGTGTAAGGTTCTGGCCTGGCCACATCCCCAAAACCCAAGAGATGTGAAGTTTTATTGGGGTGGGGGGTGTGGGTCTGTGAGGGAACACATGTCTGATCGATCCCGTGCGATGAACCTACGCCTGTACCATTTCGGTTTGTTGGGTAAGACCAGAAAAAAAGGCAACCCAGCCAAGCCTGTAATCTCTTAGTTGGGTAAAACCCACGTCCAGCAGGAGAGGGGTCACACAGGCAGCAACAGATCTCCCAGGCCAAGAGAAACCATGCCGCAAGCAGGCCAAGAGACATACCCAGCTGCTTCTGGACAGCTCCTCTGTCCACAGAGCCAAACCCCCACTGCATCAGGGAAGTCAATGCCTGCCAAGTCACCAGCCAGCCACAATACCACAGCTCTCCCTTCTGTGCATTCTCTTCTCCATCCAGTGGCCACATCACAGGCCAGAGATGGTAATCAGCAACAATGCATTTGGCATGCCATGACAATCAACTGGGTATGCCACACAGGACCTGCAACCCATGCTGGGAAAACACCAAGGTGCCATTCTTTCTTCCATCTCCTGTAACAAGTCAGGGTCTTGCTTCCCTGGTGTCTACAGGTGGCGGCGCTGTCTGACCACGTTTATCTGGATCGGGAGGACACTAAAGTTATGACGATCTCACATGACCCAGCCATGCAAAGGCACAGCCTGATGACCCACTAGTCCAGGGCACCACACACACACACCTAGCTCTGCAACAAAACATCAGCAACCCTACACTAGAAGCCACATCCAGCTCTTGGTTCACGTGGGCACCCTTATGACCCCCAATAGCCCTGGAAGATGGTATTTTAAATTTGAGCCCAGAGGCACTTTTCTTTTTGTCAGACCTGGGGCTTGAACTCAGAGGCTGGGCACTGTCCCTGAGCTTCTGTTGCTCATGGATAGCAGTCTATCACTTGAGCCACAGTACGACGTCTGGCCTTTTCTGTTTATGTGGTGCTAAGGAATCAAACCCAGGGCTTCGTGCATGTGAGACAAGGACTCAACCACTAAGCTACCTTCCCAGCCCCAAGTTTCTTTTCTTTTTTTTTTTTTTTTGCCAGTCCTGGGCTTGAGCTCAGGGCCTGAGCACTGTCCTTGGACTTTCTCAAGACTAGAGCTCTACCACTTGAGCCTCAGCACCACTTCTGGCTTTTTTCTATGTATGTGGTACCGACGAATCGAACCCGGGTCTTCATGCGTGCTAGGCAAGCACTTTAACCACTAGGCCAAACTCCCAGCCCCCAAGTTTATTTTCTTACAAAATGAATGCCTGGAGCCCGGGACAGCAGCTCATGCCTGTAATCCTAGCTACTCAGGAGGCTGAGATCTGAGGATTGGGGTTAAAAGCCAGCCCAGGCACTGAAGTCCTTGAGACTCTTATCTTCCAAAAAACTGGACATGGCACTGTGGGTGGTAGCCTTGAGCTGAAGAGCTCAGGGACAGCGCCCAGACCCAGAGTTCAAGCTCCATGACCAACAAAAAGAAAAAAGAAGTGCATGCCTGGGCTAAGGCCATGGCTCGAGTGGCAGAGCACCTGCCAAGCAAGAATGAGTCCTTGAGTTTGAACCCTAGTATCACCACCACAGTGAAGAAGGAAATGGTGAAATGCAGAGGGAAAGATGGGAGATAGGATAAGACCAAAGGGGGCCGGGAGTTTGGCCTAGTGGTAGAGTGCTTGCCTAGCATGCATGGAGACCCGGGTTCAATTCCTCAGTACCCCATACACAGAAAAAGCCGGAAGCGGTGCTGTGGCACAAGTGGTCCAGCTCAGACCCTGAGCCCAAGCCCAGGACTGGCAAAAAAAAAAAGGGGAGGTGGGAAAAGAAAGAAGAGGAATAAAGCCAAGTGTTAGTGGCTATGCAGGAAGCTGAGATCTGAGGATCAGGGCGTGAGAATCTGTCTTTTATCAAAGTAGTTTGCTTCCTTCTGTTAATATTTTTTCTTTCCAATCTTGGGGCTTCAACTTCTGGCTTTTTCTGTGTATATGGTACTGAGGAATCAAACCCAGGGCTTCCGGCATGCTAGGAGAGCACTCTACCACTAGGCCACACTCCTGGCTCCTTTCTATTAAACTTGAAAGATGTTTCTGAAGAGTTCCTGCTTTGGCCAGGTGGCCTTGGCCCTTGTTAATTACATTTTAGTTACATATGTTCCTTTTCCTAAGCACTGTAGTTAGGACATCCTATTAGACTCTCCTTGAATTTTAGTTGCATAGTTAATTAAGCTGAATCCTGCAGCAGACTGGGAACCAGAGCCTCAGCCAATATGAGCCAAGGAGCAGATCCTGATAGGTTAGCAGTAAACTTTACCTTGCCAAGTTCCTTTCAAATTGGGGTCCTTAATCCTCAAGATCTTCAGCTAATTCTAACAGTGGCTCAAAGCCAACCCTGGGAGGAAAGTCCAAAGATTCTTTTGGTAAGAGCCAGAAGTGGAGCTATGGCTCAGATGATGGTAGAGTGCTAGCCTGGAGCAAAAGAAGCTCAGGGATAGAGCCCAGGCCCTGAGTTCAAACTCCAGCACTAGCACACACACAGGAATAAACAGGACAGAAAACACACACACAAACTCCATTTTTCATTCAATGCCCAGGCCCTGAGTTCAAACTCCAGAACACACACACATACACACACACACACACACACACACAGGAATAAACAGGACAGAAAACACACAAACTACATCTTTCATTCAAGGCTCCCACCCCCTCAGACACACCAGTAAAAACCCAGACATAGCTAGTGGCTCACAACTGTAATCCTAGCTACCCAGGAGGCTGAGATCTGAAGCTTTCCACTAGAAGAAATGTCCCAGAGACTCCTAGCACCCTCCAGTGAACCAGCAAAAAGCTAGAAGCAGAGTTGTGGTTCAACCTCATGCTCTCCACCAAACCAGGGCATAAGGACTCCCAGAATAAACACCAGTGGCTGAAGAAACCCCCTGCCTTGCTGCAGTGGTCACACACAGACGTAAGCAGTGAGGGCCACCTTCTCAGGCATCTCCACTCAAATGAAATAGAACCCCTTTTTCCCTAAGACCATCAAGCAATGAATCCATCTAGCAGGCTGCTATAGCACATGGCCTACTACCGTGGGCAGGCACGAGTTAGGATCCTCTGCTGTGGCAAGTGCCAGGCAAAACTAGGGGTAACCACCGCTGGACTGTCACCATCCAGGCACACACTTGTCTCTCAACCCTCCGAGGTTACCTTCACCAACAAAAAAAATGACTGCCGCAGACAATGAAAGTAAGCCTGAGGAAGAAGCCATTTCAAGGCCCACTAAGAGGACTACCAAGAGCTTCGGGTTGCCCCTAGCCTACCGGAGAGCAGTCGCACTCCAGGCCTCTCTAGGCCCACCAGCCACAAACTCTATGTATGGGAAGACGCCTTGAGGAAAGCTTCTGAGGACTGGTGGTGGGGCAAATGGATGGACGTCCTGCCTGCCAATCATTAGTCTTCTGGCACAAGCTCAACCTGGCATCCGCCAATCACAAGCACTCCCGCTTCAAGTGCACCCACTTCCAGCCAAAACGAGCAGCGCGACAAAGTCAGGACGGCCCAGAGATTAACAGGGAAGGAGAGAAGCAGCGACGCAAAGGGAACATGGCGTCTGCTACTTACTGTAGGAGTAGCTGCTCACTTCCGAGGCAAAGGGAGAATGTGCCGACTTGGGCTGGCCTCTGACCTTGAACCCCACCTCCATCTTCCTGGCTTTGGCGGCCCTTTTGTGTTTCCCGTCTCTGGAAGATTTTAAAGACAGGCCCAGTCCTTTGGCCAGTGCCTTCCTGTCCTTGCCCAGCAGGCTGTCATAAGGGCTCAAGAACCTGCTGCAGCCCCCACTGCTCTTTGACTTCCCCCCAGAGGGGTCCGAAAACTTGAAAGGCGACTTCAACTTGTCCTGCTTTGTGAGGGAGAGGGCCTTGTCTAGCTTGCTTGCCAATTGTTCCTGGTCACTGGCCATCTTCTTCTTCTTAATCTTCAGCTGGAGAGGCAAATTGGGTCACAGTTTAAGACATTTGGGGGGGTGGGGAAAGAAAACAAAAAGCAGGATAGAGTCCTGACAGACCTGGTCAAAAACTGCTTTAACTCAACCTTAGTCCTTACATACTCAACACTCAACATCAGGATATCACCAGATTGTTTGGAACTAAGGCACACAACAAATAATACACTTATCAAAATGATTCAGCCCATGACCAAGGCCAGGAACCATTTGTTAAGTAGCTGCCACTGGTCATAACTGCCACAGGCACTGGTTTTCCACAGCCCTGATGATGCCCCCTTCAGAGCTGCCCAATAGCCTGGAGAAGGCAGCTGGATCCAAAGAAGACGGAGAAGACGAATGAAAACCGAGATCAGAGTCTGGCGTGATCTGCTTATCTGTAAACCACCTACAACAGCTGACACAAGAGACTCCACCGTCTAAAACCAGCCTGTCCAACGGAACAGGCAAAAGCTGCCAAGAAAATGCCTGGAGTGTGCCTAGATGCCTGGAGCAGAAAGAATAATTAGAGATTTCACAGATTAAATTCCTGCTTGCACGTCTATCGTCGACTGGAGTCGCTTACTGAAGTGAAATGTGCAGTTTCGGAGCCATCAATGCCCTGCATTTCAACATGTGAAATCTCTATTTGCCAGAATCAGGTAGCATTTCTAAAGGAGGAAAGCGGGGAGGGTGTCGTTTAAACAAAAGCATCCTTCAACACAATTTGGCAGTAAAAAAAGATCTTGATGTACATAAATTGGTGCTGTTTCTCCACCTGGGCCCAGACCCCCCCTCCCCCTCAATGTGGGCATCCCCCTCTAGTAACCAAATCAACCAAAACAGCCTCTTTACATGTTTGTTTGTTTTAATGAGGAAAGTCGACAAGGAACATCAGCATTTAGAGACCAGGACCTTTACTGGATGGTTTCAGTACTCTGCAGAATCAGAAAAATCAACGAGTTGGCTCTCACCCATTACCCCTGGTAACTTCACCAAAGAAATTACAAAGGCAAAGGCATCAAGCCCTTGTTTCTTACAACTACGGAATGGAGAAGCTACTCATTAAACAATTACACTGTTAAACAACAGAGTAATTGCACTAGTTGGGTAAGAACTTACAATCTTCCTGTTTGACTCAAAGGAGAGGGTCATAAAGCACATAAATAGATGTAGCCTTTATAGTTCCATCGCTACCACTAAGGCTGCTCCTTTGATAGATACCTGATCTCAGAGCCTTCTCCCTCCAACTAGAGCAGCAGCCATTCTCCCAGTGTCTGTTAGCAGCAAGGGTCCCCAGAGGGAACAGGAACTCTCACAAATACCAACTCCATCCCTCCACCCCTGGACTGCAGTGTAGACAGAAGACTGGGTTACTGACCTGACTTAGAAAGTCAGAGGAGGCTTCATGTTCTTCCCAGCTCTGGTTCCTCCCCCTGGCTTTCCCCATCACCATGAGGACATCTTGCTCCTCCTCAGACCCCTTGTGCCTCTTCCTTATCCCTGCTCCCAGCTCGTAGTCATCTGCGGTCAGCAGGGATTTGCTCAACCTGAAACCCAAGCATACCATTTGGTCAGCTCACCAGCCAGGCCACCCTCAGGCTCTGGGAAGGGGGGGGAGAGGCCCGCCCCTTGTGAGACCCTGAGATGTACACTCTGGAATAGGGAAGGGCAGGGATAGATGCGAGGGTGACCAGTTCTTGTAAAGCTACAGTGCTGGAAGGCTGGAATATTTTTGAATGAGGCAGAATGAGGGTTTAATGTGAAAGGAGGAGGGGGAAAATAAAACAACTTTCAAGTTAGCATCTTCTGCTGGCCTCTCACGCATTCATTTACACACACGTACACACACACACACACTTAAACAGATACTACTTCACCATAATATGTCAAGAACAAGAATCATAAATGCCAAGGAAATTCAGCAGGATGGGAGAAGGAATTAAGATGGAGCTGATTTGAGCTGGGTACTGGTGGCTCATGCTTGCAATTCTAACTATTCAGGAAGCTGAGATCTGAGGATCTTAAAAGCACAGGCAAACAAAACCATGAACTCGTAACTCTAACCAGCAAAAAGCCAGAAGCAGAGCTGTGACTTAAATGGTAGAAAGCCAGGCTTGTGCCATTACCTCCACTCCTCCCTCACCCCCCAAAAAAGCTCAGTAAGAGTTCAAGTCCCATAGTGGCATGCACACACTAAGCCAACTCCCCGCCCACCGTGACTGATGTGCCCATCCCTGTTCTTCACTAAGTCCTGAGGCAGCCCTGAGGCTGTTTGTCTACCCATCCTTGGGGCCCTCACTGCAGATGCTTCAGCTCTTTCCTCCACGCCCTCTGATGGCACCCAGGGAAGAAGACCGAAGCCACTTGGGATGGAACTCCAGCCCTAGAGAGCAAGCTGGCACTGAAGATCCCGTGGTTCTCACAGCGCCCCTACAGCCCATGGGACCTTGTGCCTCGTGGCTGGAGGAAACAGCCCTGGATGGACTTGTCCAGCATAGGGAACTAAGTGACTGCACAAAGGGGCGTGATCCATCTCCAGCAGGACCGGCAGCTCACTGCCCCCCTGGCAGGGAGGAGAGCACAGAAAGGAGCCAAAAGCAGTCCCTGGCCTGGGCATATCACAGGGTATTCCCAGCTCTGCTCCACTAAATCGCTCACTCACTCGCTCGCTCGCTCGCTCGCCCGCTCACCCTTCCTCCTGCCCCAGGTGGCAGACTGGGCTCCCTGGGAGCTATTGGCCCAAGAGTCAGAGCCTTGGGGACTTGAGATCTCCTCGTGCCCACAAGAAGGCACCCTAGGGAGCCCTGTTCCTCCCCTCTGAGCTCAGTGCCAGTCCCCGACCCTCCGAGGGGCCAGCCTTACTTTCCGCTACTGCTGTGGCTCCTCCCTCTCTTGCAGGGGGGTGACAGGGCGCTCGGGGTGTGGGTCCGTTTCCGTGGCCTGCCAGGACCTCTGCGTGCCAGGCTCCTATGGGAATCCTCGTGCCTGTCCCTTAAAAAGAATCACAGGCTGGGCCTTGAGTGTGGAGCGGGTGGGGCGCGGAGGGCACACAAGCTGCACACATACCATTCACTCAGGCCCACACACACCTGACGGCTGCCGAAGCCGACCTAGCAACCCCAAGGCCCCGCCTGACTGCCTGCTGCCTCTGCCCAACAGCCGGGCTGCACTGACCCTGAGTCCCGACGTCGCTGCAGCTTCACCAATTCCCGCTGCTTCTCTTTGTATTGACGCTGGACCTCGGCCAGCCGCATTCGGAAGTCCAGCTCCAGGGCGTCCATGTCCTCCAGGGAGGACTTCATGGCATACATCTGGGCAACATCAGGGAGGAAAGGAGAAGCATGAAGACACATGGAGATGGTTGCAAAGCCAAAGTTAGAATCCGACTGTTTCCTCTAATAACTACAGATCCCACCTTCAACCTCCTTCCCCAAATACTAAATTGGCAAAGCACTGCCAGCACCAAATCAGGTGACGAAGAGGAAAACAGAAGTTGTTATTTGCAGCCAGGTGTGGTGTCTCATGCCTGTAATCCTAGCTACTCAGGAGGCTGAGATCTGAGGATGATAGTTCAAAGCCAGTGTGGGCACTAAAGTCCATGAAACTCTTATCTCCAATTAACCAGCCAAAAACTGGAAGTGGCGTTGTGGCTCAAGGGGTAGGGCGGTAGCTCCTATCCTCTACCCTTGAGGCAAAGAGCTCAGGGACAACACCCAGGCCCAGAGCTCAAGTCCCATGACAGACCAAAAAATAAATAAATAAATAAATAAATAAATAAATAAAAGCTATTTGCATTCAGGGGCTCACAGTGAGCCCCTGAATACCTGCTCGAAGTCCAATGCTCAGCATAAGGCAGACTCAGACCTGGCTCCTAAACCGCTCCTTCCCAATCCATCAAACCTTACCTGGCCAATAACTAAGGCTCAGAGAAGCAAAGCAACTTTGCCCAGGACCACACAGCCCATCAGTGAAGTAAACTAGACTCAGGTCTAGATTCTGACCTCAAGCAAGATGGTTCCCATCTCTCAATGCCCAGACTACCAAGACTGCCACCCCAGCTCACCCGCTCCTCTTTCCTCTGCATCCAGCTGTACTTCTTGTTCGGGTTCAGCTCCCGCGGAAGCCGCAGGTTCTTGAGTGGGTCCACGAAGGGGCTGTCCAACACCTCCCTCAGCATGTGGCTGCTGGCAGCCAGGAGACTCTCCAAGGAGGGCCGCACAGGAAGGCCCAGCTCCGCGCCTGCAGAGGAGAGGCCATGAGCCAGTGCAGGCGGGGGCCCTGGGCCCAGTCCAGTGATTTCAGGCAGGCATGACAGCCACACTGACCCCAGGACATAGCTGTCTTAGCCACCTGGACTAAGGCTGAAATTCAGGACACAGTCCACAGGAAACTAGAAATTTCAGAAGTCACCAAAGGCTGACAGGCTCTTCCCAAGACTGTGGCTGGCTCCCATGAACTGTATTTCTTTTCTTTTCTTTCTTTTTTTTTGGGGGGGGAGTGGAATGAGAGGAAGGATCAGTCCTGGGACTTGAACTCAGGGCCTGGGTGCTATCCCTGAGCATTTTTGCTCAAAGATAGTGCTCTTTCACTTGAGCCACAGAACCACTTCTGGCCTTTGGGTGGTTAATTAGAACACTCTCACAGAATCTCCTATCCTGGCCTGATTTTTTTTTTTTATTTTTTTGCTAATCCTTGGGCTTATACTTGAGCATTGTTTTTGGACTTTCTCAAGACTAGTGCTCTACCACTTGAGCTAATGCACCACTTCTGGCTTTTTCTACGTATGTAGCATGGAGGAATCAAACCCATGTCTTTGTACATGCTAGGCAAGCGCTCTACCACTAGGCCAAATTCCTGGCCCAGGCCTAATGTTCTTCTTTGGCCTTTTTAATCAAGACTGATGCTCTACCACTTAAGCCACAATTCTTTTCCCAGCTCTTTTGCTGGTTCATTGGAGATGAGTTAGATTTGTCTACAAGGCTAGCTTCAAACAAGATTCAGCTTCCTGAGTGGTTAGGGTTACAGGCATGAGCCACGGTGTCTCAGTGTCTGACTTTCAATCTCTTTTTTCCTCACTTCAGGGTCAGGAGTGTGGCCTAGTAGTAAAATGTTTGCCAAGCATGCATGAAGCCCTAGGTTCGATTCCTTGGTACCACATACACAGAAAAAAGCTGTGGGGAGCAGGGAAGGGGGGGAAGCATGAGAAGGGATATCAATGTTCAAGAAGTAATGCACCCACTACTTGATGAATGTAACTGTAACCCCTCTTCACATTACCCCGACAATAAAACACAACTTATAAAAAGAAGAAGAAAAAAGCTGGAAGTGGAGTTCTGCTGGCAGTGGAGTGTGGCTCGAGTGGCAGAGTACTAGCCTTTAGCAGCAGCAGCAGCAGCAGCCACCGCCCCAGGACAGTACCCAGGCCCTGAGTTGAAGCCCGAGGACAGGCAAAAAAAGGGGGGGGGATCTCATTTTTTCTCCTCCTGTGAGAGAATTTGAACTCAGGACCTCATGGTCATTTGGATGGCCTACTCAACCCATGTGCTACCACTTGAGTCACCTCTGACAAAACGCCCACCTCAGAAGGTTAAAAATAGGAAAATAGGGCCAGGAGTTTGGCCTAGTGGTAGAGTGCTTGCCTAGCAAGCATGAAGACCCGGGTTCGATTCCTTGGTATCACATACATAGAAAAAAAAGATGGAAATGGTGCTGTGGTTCAAATGGTAGAGCAATAGCCTTGAGAAAGCCCAAGAACAGCGCTCAGGCCCTGAGTTCAAGCCCCAGGACTGGAAAAAAAAATATTGGCAATTTTCATTCTTTTTTTGTGGGTCTTGGGACTTGAACTCTGCCTTGGCGCTGTCCCTAGGCTCTTCAGCTCAAGACTACTGCCCTACCCCTGGGTCTGGGCATTGTCTCTGAGCTCTTCAGCTGAAGGCTAGTGCCCTACCCTAGAGCCAAGCCCACTTCTGGTTTTCTAGAGGTTAATTGGAGATAAGAGTCACAGATCCTTCTGTGCCCGGGCTGGCTATGAATCTTGATCCTCAGATCTTAGCTTCCTGTGTAGCTAGGATTACAGGAGTGAGCCCCTGCACCTGGCCATTGGCAATTTTCTATGGCCAAACCTAACAGCAGGAGATTTGCTGTTGGTTTTGTTGCTGCGGTGGTACTAGGGTTCAAGCTCAGAACCCAGCACTGTGAGGCATGTGCTTTTGTTCTTGAGCTGTGGTCACTGCTTGCCTTAGTTCATTCTAGAAAGGCCGGCCTCAGACCAACATCCTCTTATTCTATCTACACTTCCCAGGTAGCTGGGGTAGCAGGTGCAGGCCCAGCCCATCAAGATGGGAATCTTGCTCACATTTTTCCTGAGCTGTCCTTGAACCACATACAGGATCAGAAAGTTAAATGAAATGACATGAGCATTTTTTTTTGTTTTCCCCACACAATAAAGAAAAAAATGGTCACATCACCCATCAGCTATCTAAGGTCCCGAAGATGGACTTGAAGAGTTAGTCAGGATGTGAATCCTAGGGCTTCTCAGAGAACAATGTGCAATATCTGCCTTCCACCACTAGGTGTCAGCAGCACTCCCTCAAACTGTGACAAACAGCCAGACACTGGTGATTCACTCCTGTAATCCTAGCTACTAAGCAAGGAGGCTGAGATCTAAGGATCTCAGTTCAAAACCAGCCCAGAACGCAAGTTTGGCTTAATGGTAGAGTGCTTGCCTAGCATGCATGAAGACCAGGGTTCAACTCCTCAGTACCCCATACGTAGAAGAAGCCAGAAATGGTGCTATGGCTCAAATGGTAGAGCTGTACAGCCTTGAAAAATCCAAAGGACAGTGCTCAGGCCCTGAGTTTAAGCCCTAGGGTTGAGGGGGGGGGAGGGAACGACACCCCAGAAAGCCAGTAGAGGTGTGGCCCAACTGGTTGAGGGACAACCTTGAGTGGAAAAAGCTAAGCAAGAGTGAGATCTCCAGAGCTCACAGTCACGGCTAACAGTTTCATCTGGAAGTAAAGTCACCCCTTTGGTTTTACTTATATAGATCCTTAGGGAAACTGAGGCCACAGGAAC
This sequence comes from Megascapheus bottae, assembly GCF_031878675.1. NCBI lineage: Eukaryota > Metazoa > Chordata > Mammalia > Rodentia > Geomyidae > Megascapheus > Megascapheus bottae. Next base: position 32,510,899 of record NC_143511.1, on the reverse strand, counting down.
CAACTCTACCAGCTTAAAGCCAGCCAGCCCACCCTGAGGGGCTAGGCTAGGTGTTTGATCCACTGCTCACCTGTCACCTCTTTCCTGTAAAAACCCAGCTTTGCTGAGACCCACAACAGAGGTACCCAGAGCAGCCTCCAGCCAGCACAGCTCACTGTGCCCCCAATCTACTAAGTTAGAACCTGACCCACCACCTGAGAATGCGGTCTGAGAATTCGAGACAGGGTCTCTCCAGATCACGAGGCTACTAAGCATTCTCAAGAGAAGAACCATGGACATGAGAAAACAATGGCATCTGAGCACCTACGTGGCCATGGGCGGGGAGGGAAGGAGCACCCTGGAACGGAGTCTCGCTCTGGACAAGCACCACTGCACCAACACCCTGGCTTGGAACTTGTACCCAGAACCTGCAGATGTGGAAGCTTCTAGTTTCACTGGGCGTTGTAGCACAAGCCTAAAATCCCAGCTACTCAGGAGGCAAAGGTAGGAGGATCTTGGCTCAAAGTCAGGCCAGGGGGAAATTAAGAAACCCTATCTGAAAAATAAAACCAAAAAGGCTGGGGACACGGTTCAAGTGAAAGAGCACCTGCTCGTCCAGCATGAACGGAACCTGAGTTCAATCTCCAACATCACAACGGGAGGGGAAAGGGGGACATCCCCTCCCCCAAAGAGACCAGGGTGGTCCTGGGAGGTCTGGACCCCCTGCATGCCTGCAGCATCCACCACCCCAGTGTCCTTTGCTCCTAGCTGTTGGGACCTGATGTATTTTCATTTTCTTGCTGAAGAAGAAAAGTGAACATTGAATTTTTGTATTCAATTGAAATTAGGTCTCACCATGTAGCCCAGGCTGAATTCAAACTCAGTCCTCCTGCCTCAGACGCCCAAGCTCAGGCAGGGATTACGGTGTGGGCCACCATGCCGGCCTTTGTTCTTTCTGAGCAGCATCCTCCTCCCCCTACATCCCAGAAAGTGACACCCCAAAACAAAGGCTTGACATGGGACCAACGACGGTGGCTAGCTTTGAGCAAAATTCAAGGACAGCACCCAGGCCCTGAGGTACACACACACACACACAAGGGGCTGGACCAGTCCAGCCAGACACAACTCCCCAGAGGCTGGGAACTACTACAGCAAAAAGCTTCAAGCTCCAGGTGTCTCCTAAGGGGAGGGGCTCAGCACCAGAACCAGAGCTGCCTCTTTCATGAGTCTGCTGAATGGCTGCCCACAGGCCTGGGAGGAATCACCAGAGCCCTCCCTGCCTGCCCCAGGGGAGCAGTGAGTCTGCCTGCCAACCCAGAATGAGGCCGGAGAGGAAAGTGGAACAGGGAGAGGGAGGGAAAGGAGTAAATCTTAATGGGTTGGGTGGAGCACCTGGATCCAGTCACACCTGACACAACCTCACAACCATTCAATGTTGATTCCATGAGCCAATCAATTCTTATTATACAAAGTCTCTTCCAATGCAAAGGGTTCTTCTCTTAGAAGACACATCATTGGTGGAATGAGGCAAGATTTCACCCCAGGAGCCCAGGGACTGGGTTCTCCACAATGCGATGTGTTTAACATTAGGAAACAGGGCACTTTCACGAGATGGTACCTTCTCGTATACTACAGTAAACTTTTTAAAGACTGAGTAGGAATAAACTATGGTCTGTGAGGGTCTACAAGGTAATTTGTGTGCATGTGTGCATGGCAGTACGGGGTCTTAAACTCAGGGCCTCAACCTTGCTTGTTCAAGTGTGGTATTCCTATCTCCGGCTTTTTGGTGGTTAACTGGAGACAAGACCTTCATGGAGGGCCAGGAATGTGGCCTAGTGGCAGAGTGCTTGCCTAGCATGCACAAGACCCTAGGTTTGATTCCTCAATACCACATATGCAGAAAAAGCCAGAAATGGCGCTGTGGCTCAAGTGGCAGAATACTAGCCTTGAGCAAAAAAGTGTCCAAGGACAGTGCCCAGGCCCTGAGTGTAAGCCTCAGGACTGGCACAAAAAAAAATAATAAATTAAAAATAGGAGAGCCTCATGGACTTTCCTGCCTAGGACAGCTTCGAACCCTGATCCTCAGATCTCCACCTCCTTGAGTAGGTAGGATTACACTGTGAGCCACTGGTGCCCAACTTGGTTTTTGTTGTACCGGAGGGTTTGAACTCAAGGCCTTGCACTAGCTAGGCAGGGGTTCCAACACTTGATTCATGCCTCCAGTACTTAGGGCTTTAGTAACTTTTCACATAGTCTGGTGATTTTGTCTGGGACCAGTCTTGGACTGCGATCCTCCTATCTCTGCCTCTCATACAGTTGGGAATCACAGCTGTGCAGCATCCTGCCAGGCTTATTTGTGGAGAAGGGGGAATGTGTCACTAATCTTCTGCTTGGCTGACTGTGTACCACAATCCTCTCTACTGTCCACGTAGCTAGGATTATAAGCATGGGTCATCAGAACCAGTTTGAAGGTGAAGAACAAATACATTTTTTTAAAACCTTCCTAACATGCTTCAAAAAAGCACCAAGGACCCCCTCCCCCCCAATCCAGCACTGACCTCCGGCCTCCTGGCTCCTCCTCTCCAGCTCCAGCTCTGCAATCTCGCTCAGCAGCGTGATGCCTTGCAGGAAGCTCTGCTCCAAGGCCAGGTTCTGAGTGGTGTCCAGCTTCTCCACAGCCTGGACTCCACTGGCCAGGGAGGGCAGAGGCCTGGCCTGGGGCAGCTCAGCGGCTGCTGCCAGGGCATTCATGCCGGCCAGGGGGTCCTCATGGCCTGAGCTAGTTTCCTCAAGGTAGCAGGGCCGGCCAGGCCCGGGGACAGCCTCCGGGGCCTCCAGATCTGAACACTGCTCCTCTCCGACAGGCAGCTCCAGGCTGGGCTGAGACTGACTAAGAGCCAGCTGTGCCAGGCTTTCCTCAGGCCCAGCCTCCCCAACAGAGCCGTCGGCAGGCACGTCCAGAGGTACCTCCACTGGCTCTTCCTTTGTCTCCACTAGGGGCTCGGGGCTCAGTGTCCCCAGCTCCAGGGCTTCTGTCCGGTCCTGCATCTCCACCGTCCGGTCCTGCATCTCCACCTGGGCTTCCACTCCATCCACGAGCTCCGGGTCCTCGGCCGGCTCTGGGGCCGTCCTCAACACCTGGACCTCCAACAAGCTGCTTCGGCAGCCGCCTGCAGGACTGATAGCCGCCATGCTGTCGGGGATGGGCAGGGCCAGCGGCGATGTCATGGGAGGCAGCTCTGGGGGCCCCTGGTCCTCATCCTCCACCTCGGCCTTCACTTCGCACGGGGCCAGTGGTGGTTCCTCGTGGCCCTCGGCCAGCGGCTCAGGGATCTTGGGGGACAGGCGGATGGGTTTGTCCTCAGGTGATAATGCCAGGTGCTCAGGGCCATCGGCGGGCAGCGGCACGTCGGGGGCCAGGCCGTCCGCGTCGGCGGCTGCAGTGGGCTGTAGCAGGAAGGGGTGCGGCCGCCCATAGTGCGGTGGCAGGGCCTGGAATGGGTATCTGGGCGGGATTTCTACCAAGGAGACAGGAAGTCAGCAGGAGGGTCCCCCCCCACACACACACAGAGCTCAGCCAGCCCCTCTGTACCCACCAGCACCCACCACTCTCGAGCCAGCCCTGCAATGTAGCTGCCCCTCAATGCCCAAGCTACCTTCCTGGGCCCCAGGGAATGGTGGGAACCTCAGCGTGCCCCCCAGTACTCAGTAGCAGGCCACACAGGAGCACACAGATCCCAATACATCCAGGAGAACCTCTGCACACAACCCCGCCCTCCCCTCCAAAGCAAAACTTAGTAATGCAGCTGGGTGCAGTGGGACACAGCCATAATCCCAGCTGAGACAGGAGGATCACAGACCAACGTCAACCCCAGCAAAAGAAAAAGAGAGGCTCTAACTTAGAAAAATAACTAAAGCAAACAGGAGCTTGGGCTGTGGCTCAAATGGCTCCGAGTTCAAACTCCAGGACTGCCCAAAACAACTGCATACAAACATGGTCACCTTGACCTACTCCACAATCTCTCTGGTTCAGTTTCCCTGGGAAGACAACTGTGTGCACAGACTGAAGCTGCCGAAAGCCTAGCTCAAAGCTGGGCACGTCAGGGGGGCTGACTAAGGAAAGTTGACTGCAGAAAACCAACCAGGGGCAAGACAGTAACAGGGGCTAGGCATGTGCTAGAGCACTACTACACTGGCTTGGCCCTTTCTGGGCCAAGCCACCTAGTCCGAACTCACAGCATTAGAACTGCACTAGCCCAAGTTCACACCCAAGTGCCCAGAGAGACTGTACACACACAGTCGCTCCAGAGTCGACTCTGTGTACAATACTTGCTCCACAGAGACAGAAGACACAAATGAATGCAGACAGAGGCTGTGATCCCAGCTATATGGGAGGCAGAGACTGATCAAGAAAATGCTAGTTCCAGGCCAGCCCAGGAGAATATATTGAGCCCTCATCCCAAATAACAGGCTGGGCAAAGTAGCACCTATCTATCATTCCAGCTACCTCAGAGAGAACAAGAGGTAAGACAATCACAGTCCAAGACTGGACTCAAACTCAAGCAAAAAGAGGTAAGACCCTATCTGAAACATACCTAAAAGCAAAAAGGGCTGGAGGTGCGGCACAAGTTGTAAATCACCTGCCTAGCCAAGGGTGAGGCACTGAGTTCAAACCCCAGTACTGTTAAAAAAAATAAACTGGGGGGGGGGGCAGGAGTTTAGCCTAGTGGTAGAGTGCTTTGCCTAGCACACACAAGGACCCGGGTTCAATTCCTCAGTACCACATACATAGAAAAAAGCCAAAAATGGTGCTATGGCTCAAGTGGTAGAGCTCTAGCCTTGAGAAAGCCGAAGGACAGTGCCCAGGCCATGAGTTCAAGGCCCAGGACTGGCAAAAAATAAAATAAAAATAAACTAGGTAATAAAAACAGGCCAAACCAACGAACACAGGGGTTCAGCATCCCACATCCAAACACTCACCCGAGAATAAGCTCTGAAAGGGGCTGGGCGCTTCCTTCTCCAGTTCCAGATCTTTCTTCTCCACAACGTTCTCAGGGGCCTCCTCCTTGCGGGGCAGGCCGGCGTTGGGTGGCGGGGAGGCGGGTGGGGGGCTGCTGGGGTGGGAGCTGGGCGTGGCGGGGTAGGCATAGGGGGGAGGCTTGGAGACCACGTCCTCTAGCTTCTGGATGACCTTGGCCTTCAGCGCGGCCACAGAGGAGATGTGGGGTGAGGGTGGGGGGCTCACAGCCTTGCCATAGGTCCCCGTGGACCCAGCACCCAGGCCGGGTGGCTTGCGGGGCAGCAGCCCGGAGCCTGAGGCCGCTAGGCCGGCCTTGGCCGAGGCCTCCAGACTCCGCTTGGCCACCTTCTCCTCCATGTCAGCGCGGTGCTCCTGGGTCTTCAGCCGCTCCTGCTGGTGTGGGGGCAGGTCAGCGCCACAGGGACAGTCAGGGCCCTCCTTGGCCTGACACCCACATCCCAACACATTCCCGGCTGCTTGCGCGTCACAAAACAGGGTTCCATGGAACTCCGAGGCAGGGGCGGGGGCGGGGAGAGCCCATGAGGGCTGAGGCCTGAAGTCCCTGCACATGGCAGTCCTGCCAGGGTGCCAGGCAGAGCTGGAGGCCAGTATGATTGTCTGTGCCAGGGCAGTGCTCATAAGGAGCACTCACTGCCCTCAAGTTTTAGGGCATGACTGCCACAGCATCTCACACAGGGGACCCCACAAGGTGACAAAATAAAACAGAGGGAGAAGGAAAGAGCAGGCTCCCTTAGACCAGATGGTTACAAGGGCCACACAAAAAGCCAGCACACAATCAAAGGCTCCATGTTGGGCACAGTGGCTCACACCTGTAATCCCAGCTGCGCAGGAAGCAGAGAGCAGGAAGATCATGGTTTGGGGGGCGGGGGGAGAAAGCTATCAACTAGCTAGGTACTGGTGGTTCACATCTATAATCTTAGCTACTTGGGGAGATGAGATCTGAGGATCATGGTTTGAAGTCACCCATGAGACTCTCCACTAAACTAACAGATAAGCTTGGCTCAAGTGGTAGAGTGTTAGCCTTAAGCAAGGAAGTTCAGGGACAGTGTCCAGGCCCTGGGAGTTCAAACCCCAGGACTGACATACCACACACACACACGTTCTCAGCCAATCAGCTGGGCATCCCAACTAAGGGGAGGTATAAACAGAAGGATCACAGTCCAGGTGGACCCATGCATAAACATGGACATTATCCCCAAAATAACCAAAGCAATAAGCCTGGAGGTGTGACAAGTGGTAGAGAGCCTGCTGAACAAGTGTGAAACCCTGAGTTCAAATCCAAGTACTAACAATAAGAAAATGATAAATATCACTTATCACTTCCAGATAACCATCCATGACCAGCATCCCAAATAAACAGCCACTGTGGTGCTGCGGATGGAAGCCAGGCAAGCATTCCACCCGTGAGCCACAGTCATCTACCCTCTCCAACTTCTACAAGATCCAACTTGAACATCAGCAGAAGCCAAGTTGCTTGCCCACAGCCACACAGCCAGAGAGAAAGCCCAGGAACCACCTGTGCCACCAGGTGCCTTCTCCAGGGAGGTTACTGCTGAAGGAAGGGACAAGAGTCCCTGCATGCCTCAAGGACCAGGATGGGGGCCCTGAGAGTCAGCCATGCATGGGGACACTGCATGGCCCATGGCAACATGGCAGCAAGAGACCCACCTCGTCCTGCTGCCCTAAGAAGCCACAATGACCAGGACCCTCTGAAACCGTTTCAGTGTCCAGTCCCCAGTCTACCACTGCTCCTGCTATCTTCCATCTACCCCTGGGCCTTTGCACATGCTATTCAGTCTCTGCTCAGATGCCACCTGTTCCAGGAAGCCCTCCTTGAAACTCCATGCCCCTCTGCTCCTTTCTCCCTCCCAATCCACCCCTACTCTTGGGTTCCAGGGCTCACCACGAGCTGGGCGCTGCGCTGTAGCTCCAGAGCCTGGGCAGCCTGCTGCTGCAGATACAGGAACTCTTGTTGCCTCAGGAAGTGCTGCTGTGAGAAGAGCTGCAGCTGCTGTGCGTGGTGCAGCGGGGCGCGGCCTGGAGGGTACAGTGCTGGCCACAGTGGGGGCACCGCAGCGCGCTCCATCAGCTCTGCTGTGGACACGGGTGACAGTAGGCTGAGCCGGGCTGACCCCCCCCCCCCCGCCCTCACCGCCACACCCCACACCCCACAGGAGGAACTCACCAAAATGAGGCAGGTGGTCGCTGGGGATCACCACCAGCTGGCCAGACTGGGGGTCCCGGACAAACTGGTAGGCGGAGGGCAGGGAGCCCCCCAGGCTGGGCGGGAAGGCGGGAGACACACCCTGGTGCAGAGGCGGGGGGCCCAGGCCTAGGATGAGAACACCAGCTCAATAAATGCTGCTGGGCCCACATACTGTGCCCCCACCCTGGCCCCTGCAGGAAAAAGGGAGCCTAGGCCACACTCACCATATGGATGTCCTGCCAGCCACATCGACGACCCCCCGGATCGGGGCAGCCAGGGGTGCGAGGCCAGGTGGGCCGCAGGGTCCGCTGGCCAGCGCCCTGAGCCTGCCAGGGTGGGGCCCCCAGTCACCATGAGGTTGGGGTTCAGGCCATTGGGGGCGCAGCTGGTGGGGTGTAGGCGGGCGAGGTCAGCAAGCTCCTTACTCTCCCTGTCAAACCAAGACACACAGTGTCAATGAAGACGTGGGTGACACCCAGGGCCCCCAATCTCCACCCCAGGCAACCATCACTCACCGGAGCAGCTTCTCCTGCTCCCGATCCAGCCGGCCACCAAGCAGCCTCTCCTCCCTGTGTCTGGAGCGCTCATCCACGCAGCCCTCCTCTGCCCGGCCGTGCCCTGTGGGCCCAGGCAGCAGTGAACCTCGGGGCATCCCCACCCCACTCCCCACCCCACTCCCCACCACCTCCACCCATCGGGATTTGACCTTGGGTCTTTCATACACTAGGCAACCACAATGACCATACCCCAGCTCCAGTCATGCAACATATATATATATATATATATATATATATATATATATATATACACACACACACACACACACACACATATACATATATATATATTTTTTTAATCTTTGGACTTCACCTGCTAGACAGGCATTCTACCACATGAACCATTCCTCCAGCCCCTTCTGCATTAGTTATTTCCAGGTTAAGTTTTTACTTTAGGTCTGGTAGGCTTGGACTCCAATCTTCCTAACTTGCACTTTGTAGCTGGGATGGCAGAAGTGTGCCACCTCATCCAGCCATGCAGTGAGATGCCTGGGCTACCTTTGAACTTCAATTCACTGGTCTCTACCTCCACAAGTAGCTGGGATTACAGGCCTTACCTACCAGCCAAATGCTTTCAAAGTAACCACAGGGCATCCAGGAAGGCAGGACCAGAAGGAGCCCATGTTTTCCGGGCCCAGCTGGATCCCCCTCAAGCAGGACATGAAGTGTAAGAACAACTAGACTCGAGGAGGCCCTACTCATGGCCACCCAGAGAAACTGAGGCCCAGAAAGTTACCCACAAATTCTGTGGCTATGCTTAGAAATCAAGACTGTGGCAGGTACAGTGGCTCATGCCCGTAATCCTAGCTGAGAGGTAAGGATCACAGTTAGAAGCCAGCCCAGGGTAGGAAAGTCCATGAGACTTTTTTTTGTCAGTTGTGGGGCTTGAAGTCTGGGCCTGCGCACTGTCCCTGAGCTCTTCAGATCAAAGCTGGCCCAAGTCCATGAGACTCTTATCTCCAGTTAATCAGCAAAAAGCCAAAAGAAGAGCTGTGGCTCCAGTGGCAGAGGACCAACCGAGAGCAAAGAATCTCAGATAGCCAGGAATTTGGCCTAGTGGTAGAGTGTTTGCCTAGCATGCATGAAGATCGGGGTTCGATTCCTAGGTACCACATATATAAAAAAAGCCAGAAGTGGTGTGGTGGCTCAAGTGGCAGAGCTAGCCTTGAGAAAGCCCAAGGACTAGTGTGCAGGCCCTGAGTTCAAGCCCCAGGACTAGCAAAAAAAAAGGTCTCAGGGGCAATGCCCACACCCTGAGTTCAAATCCCAGAACCAGCACTTCTTTCCCCCATGACCTGCAAAGGGGCCTAGGGACTACGAGCTGCACACTGTTGCTCCTGTCTCCAAATAAGCAAGCAAAAAGCAGGGTTGGGTGTATGGCTCAAGTGGTAGAGTACCAGCTTATTAGCAAGCATGAGGCCCTCCAATCAAATCCAAGTATGAGTCCCCACAAAACTCATAAATAACCGAAGACCAGCTCAAGCTACACAGAGAAACCCTGTCTCAAAACAACAAAAGAGAAAATGTAAGAAGATCTAACTGCCTAACAAGGAAGTCATTTAGGTTCTGCACGTCACGCCCACAGAAACTCGGGGACCCTACTTCCTATCCTCTCACAAACAGTCATTCATTTCTCCGGTGCCTGTCTAGCCAAGCCCACCCCAGCTGCATCTGGACAAAATAAACTATGAAAAGGCCCGGCAACACCTCCCCTCAAGAGCTTCAGGATTGAAGGCTTCGGGTTAAGTTTATTCCCAGGAATCTCTATTCTTAGAAAAAATGACTCAAAAATCTCACAGAGGTGCAATGCATACAAATATTCCATGCAGGGTTCAGAACACAAAACATCAGAGTTGGGGGGGGGGGCAAAACGACCCACCAGGGAATGGAGGCCTGAACTCAATGCCTGCTGTTGCACGCGTAGCACAAAATATGAAAGCCATTAAAAAAAATGGACAATTCCAAAAGACGCTGGTATCACTGGAGAAACGACCCACATTGTAACATGGGGGAGACAAATCAGCCAGGTCCTGGGTGTGCAGGGCTTCATGGGTTACAGAAAATTGTAAAGCAAAATGAATTCCTAGAGATGTGAAAAGTCTGTAATAGGCCAAGAAGACAAAATGTGCCTTTCTTTGCCTTATCTTTTTAAATTTTTTTTGCATTTTGCATAACCAGAAAGGTAATAAAACTTTCAAAAGCAGCCACAGCTGACAGAAGTCAGAACACCGAAAGAGTGAGGTTGTAAGAAATACAGGCTGGCTAAGAGCTGTGGTGGCACACCTGTAGTCCCTGCTACTCAGGAGACAGAAAAAGACCTGTTCAAGGCCAGCCTGCACCCTCCCCCAACAAACCCATCTCCACCAACAAGATAACATGCCTATAACAACCCACGGCTATGTAAGGTATAGGTAGGACAGTGGTCCAATCCCGGCAGGGCACAAAGAACTAAAAAAGCCAGGTGCTAAAGGCTCATGTCTTCAATCCTAACTACAGAAGAAGCTCAGAGCTGAAGATCAAGGTTTGAAGCCAGTCCAGGCAGGAAAGTCTGTGAGTCTCTAATCTCCAAGTAACTATCAAAAAGCCACCAGTAGAGCTGTGGCTCAAGTGGCAAAGTGCTAGCCTGAGCAAAAGACCACAGTACCCGGGCTGATTGGGGCCCATCAAACAAACACAAACGCAAACGCGCACACACACACACACACCCCAAAAATAACAACAACAAAAAATCCAAGCACTGTAATCCTACCTATTGAGAAGGTTGAGATCCTTGGGTAAAAGCTAGCCTGGGCAAAGAAGCACACTCTTGCCTCCAATTAACTAGCAAAAAGCTGGAAGTGGAGGCAGGGTTCAAATGGTAGACCAACCACAACAAAAAGCCAAGCAAACAGGCAGGGAGTTTGGCCTAGCGGTAGAGTGCTTGCTTAACATGCACAAAGGCCAGGGTTCGATTCCTCCATACCACCTACTATAGAAAAAAAGCCGGAAGTGGTGCTGTGGCTCCAGTGGTAGAGCTCTAGCCTTGAGAAAGTCCATGGACAGTGCTCAGACCCTGAGCTCAAGCCCAGGACTGGCAAAAATAAATAAATAAACCCAAGCAAACGCTAAGGGCCTGCGGTGGACAGGAAGGCAGGGTGACGCAGGGCCTCACCTTTGCCGCTGCTCAGAGACAAGGGCCGCTCCTGGTCCCCCAGCCCGGGCCCCAGCCGGCCGCCGCCTCCGCTGTCCTTCTGCCGGGCCACGGCAACGGCGATGCCCACGGGTGGATGCCGCACCTCGGCCTCACCCTGGGCTCCGGGGCCATCCCGGCCGAAGGCCTTGGCACTCTCGGGCCTCTCGGGGTCCCGCTTCAACTGGCGGCCCGTAGGAGGCGCAGGGGCCCCAGGGTGTGGCGCCCGAGTCTGGGCTCCTCGGGGGGCTCCGGCGGCAGCAGGCGCAGGCTCGGGCTTCATGGTACCCAGACCCCCGAAGGGGTTCTTCCTGGCACCCGTGCCGGCGGGGCGCAAGGCCGGGGCATCACGGGCGAAGCTTCCGCTGTACTTGATGAGGCTCTGCATGGCTGAGGCCTCGCCGAGGTCGGCGGCGCCGGGCCGTGCGCAGGCGGCGGGGCTGCGGGGCAGCGAGGCCCCCGGGTCCAGGTAGGCCTTCTTGGCGGCGGCCAGGGCATCGTCCTCGGCCCCAGGCGCCGGGCCGGCGCGGCTGGCGTGGTGGTGCTGCGCGGCCAGCGCGGCCATTTGCGCTGTAGCAAGGTGGCCCAGTTCCAGCGGCTTCCACTTGGGCTCGGGCACAGCGGGGGCGGTGGGCGCGGCGGGGCGCGCGGGCTCCAGGCCTAGGAGCCGGGCGGCGCCGGGGGCACCGGCGGCGTGGACACCGGGCCCGCGGGCCCCGCGGTCGCAGGTCCTCGGCTCCCCCTCTGGCTTGGGCAGCTCTTTGGGGACCGGGGAGGCACGCGCGGGGGCGCCGCGGGCCGGGGCCGCCTCGGGTATGGGCACGGGCGGCGGCGGGCGCTTGAGCGAGCGGATCACGGAGTTCTTTTCCCGCAGGATCTCGGGGCGATCGGGGCGAGGGTCCGTTCGTGGGGAGCCGGGAGGAGCCTGAAGGACCCCGGGCCGGGCCACGTCGCGCTCCCGGGTGCGGGCGTCGCGGGCCTGCGAGGCGATCTGGATGGGCCCCGCACGCTCCTCAAAGGCCTCCACGGAAGGCACGAAGGTGGGCGCCACCACGCGGTGCTCGCGGCCCGGCTCTCGGAACGCAGCGAAGACGCCCGCGGGACCCGAGGGCGCGGGGGGCGCCCGGGGCGGCGGAGACCCGCAGGGCCTCGGGCGCTGCAGCCGGGCACTCTCGTCCTGCCGCGCCGCGTCGCCCACCAGCGCAGGGGGCGGCCCCGCGTCCCCCGGGCCGCCGCACAGGCCCCGGGAGGGGGGTGGCGGAGCGGGCGGCGCTGCGCCCTTGGCCTTGGCCTCGGCCAGGAAGGGAGACAGGCGCTCGGCCAGGCGCGGGGGGCCGCGGTCCTGCCGCCCCTCGGTCCTCGCCTCCTGCGTCAGGTCCACCACGCCCCGAGGCCCGGCCACCTCTTCCCGAAGTCGGGGCTCCTTCTTGCCGAACAGTGGGGGCGGCTCCCCACTGCTGCCGCCGCGGCCCGAGCGCTCCTTGCCCGCCGCCTCCCGCGTCAAGCCCTTGGCTGCTGAGCCGCCGGGGGTCCTGGAGGAAGCGGCGTGCGAGTGCAGGGTCCCAGGGGCTCCGGGGGCCGGCAGGTAGAAGCCATCTGCGCAGGAGAAAACCAAAACGACATGGGCGCGAATCTGCCACCCACCTGCCACCCGGCTACCAGGGAGACTGAGATCTGACAATCGTGGTCCAAGGCCAGTCACACGGACTTTCCTGCCCAGACTATCTCTCCAACGAACCACCAAAAATTGGAAGTGGAGCCTTGAGTGGAAAGACTAAGGGACAGCAACTAGGTTCTCAGTTCAAGCCCCAGGGCCAGAAAGTCTATGAGTAATTTGGGGGACTGTGTGGGATGCTAGTGAGAACTCCCCTAGAAAGCCCCCACCGTGCCTCCCCTCCCTTCTTCCTTCCCACCGCGCGGGCCACACCGCGCGGGCCACTGACCTTTCTGGGTATCAAAAATGTTGGGCTGGCCAAGCTGGCTGAGGAGGGGGCTCCCGCTGCTGGGGGGCTCCAGGTGGTTCAGGTGGAGGTAGGATGGGTACAGGCTGCTGGGCAGGTGTGCAAAGCCTGAGGAGAGAAGAGAAGGTGAGCTGCAACTCCCAAGTCCCAACCGCAGGAGCTTCCTTCGGGCACAAACTATTATGGCTGTCAGGCCCCTAAGATAGGCCAGGGGTTGAATACCAGCTCCCAGGGAAACACATGCAGCCCTCCTTGCCCTGCTACTTTCGGCTATACTCCAAACACAGGCAGCCCTTGGGGCCTTGGGTTCAAATCCCCCAGGAAGAAAATCCCAACGGATCCAAGCAGGGAAAGCTTGACACCTGCCAAGCTCTGCCAGCTTTGCCATTATTATTCTCACTTAACCTCAAAAGCAACTGGGCCTTGTGATGCAGACCTGTAATACCAAGGCTGCAGGCAGGAGAAGCAACTTAATAACTTAAAGCAAAGGGTTGGGGGACATAACTCAAGCGGTAAAGGACCTACCTAGCAAGTGGAAATCCCAGTACTGCCAACAAACTAAAACCCAGAGCCAGGCAACAGTGGCATCGATTGCTCATGCCTGAGACATGTTACTTGACTGGGGGAAGGGCCGGGCAATCCTCATGAAGATCTAGAAAGGGAGCAGGGCAGGCCATCTCCAGGAGAACCCCAGTTCTGAGCCGAACCTTGAGACCCTCTTCTCTGCTGTTTGCCCCCAGTCAATCACTATTTATCTCTTAACATGTGGGCCACCCCCAGCGTTACCCTGGATGCTACAAGGACCCCTCCACATGCTTATGGTGGGCCACAGGACACAGTGAACCCAGAGACCACACAGGGGTGACGAGGGCCCCAAGACTCCCCACCAGTTGAGGACCAGGCCACCAAACACAGCCAGGGTCTGGGCACCCAACAAGGGTCTTTCATGTCTTGCCTAGAGCTGGGGTCCTCCTGGAGATTCCTGAGGGACTCAGGTGCACCTTTCCCCCTGCTCTTTCTACAGTCAGGACAGAGCTGATATCCTTTTGCCCCCAGCATCACCTGATAAGACATTAACCACCACAACCCCCAGAGGCCAGCCTGGCGCACAGGATGTTATTTAATCACAGAGCAAGCACTCAGAGGCAGGCTTGAGATCCTGGGCTCTTGTTCTTGGCATTAGCACCTTAGCCCCTTGGTTCTCACAATGAATGAGCTTAGAAGCACCCCATTTCCCACCATGGCACCCCAGCAGATTCATGACAGTGCCATGATTTCTGGCTAATGTTCAGATTGCGTGATGCATGGAGATTGGTGGACCAAACAGAAAAGCAGTTCTCAAGATAAGACAGTGGCACCTGGGCCCCAGAGGCGGCATCCTGTGCTTTCACTGCCTGTTCCCCCCATTCCTACTCCCCCTCCCCTCCCCTCTTGCCTGGCCAAGGTATGGAGCTCAGGTAGGATGGAAGCTCAGCAACTGCCACTACCATCCCTGGGCCTCTGTCTCCGCCATGCAGAATGCACACCCTGGTTCTGAGATGTCAGGGCCATTTCCCCAAGTAACTGGGAAAGCCCTGGCCCAAGGCCTGGCAGGGTCCCGTGGCCCAGGATGTTCTCAGTCTATCCCCAATCCCAGGAGTAGGTGAGGAAGGGCCCAGAGTCCCTTAGTGTCCACATGGAACTATCTCAGGATTCCAACCATCTAAGGGGGGGGGGGGGGAATCTCCGGGAGGAGGGATTTGGATTTGGATCCCCAAATTCAGAGCTCATCAGAACCCTTCGTTTTGAACACACAGGGCCAAGCCTTCAGAGAGCTCATCCTAGTCCCAAAGCCAATGGTAGAGGACTAATCACACAGCTAAGACTTTCCGTCCCTATAGACATGCTTGAGCTGACCCCTGGACAGAAGCAGGACACAGGCAGGCGGGCAAAGGATAAGGGTAAACCGAGAACAGCTTGTGCAAAGGCCCGGTGGTACAACAAGGAGACGGGTGACCACAGCTGGATAGAAGAGAAAGGGACAGACTCAAGAAGTAACTACGGGCATAAAATGGTCATTACTGGGGGACAGTGGCCCTCAGCCCCACCCGCCCCACTCCTTACCTTCATGGGCATGGGCGGCCCATAGGTGCACCATGGACAGGTTGCTGGGGGTGGGGGAGCGGAAGGAGAGGTCAGAGGGCAGGGACACCGGGCTCCCCTGAGATGAGGCCGAGGGCCCCATCCCACTGGCCACAAAGCTGCCCAAGAGGGCCTCGCCTGCAAAGAAAAGGGGGTGTCAGGCAGCCAACCAGGCCACTGCTATCCCGCTGATCAGGACCCCGGGGCCCCAGCTGGACACCCAGGGGCAGACATCCTCTGCCCAGCCAGTCCCTAAGTCATGGGAGGGAGCTAGGCAATCCAATCCCACGCCAGGCTTGGAGAAGCCTCAAGACCAAAGAAACAGCCAAAAGGGGGTTCACCAGATAAATCTCAGCCCAGGGCCCAGAGCACCCACCAAGAGGCCACTCATAGACAGGACCCCGGGCCTCAGAGCGCGGAGGACAGTCCAGAGGTTTGTGCACTGAGCGCCAGGGAGCTCCAGAGCCTGGGGGACCCCATCCGCCACAGAATGACTCCTCATTGCATCCTGGGAAGTGCACCAGCCTGTGAATGTTCCTTTGGCCCTGCGTGCCCATTTCCCCAATGGAGAAACTGAGGTCTGGAGTTGAGAAGTGCCAGAGGCCACACCTATGGATGCCTGAACCACAAAGATCAGGGGGGCAAAGAGACTGGAGGCTGGCACGAGGCGAGGGCACCCTGGCAGACATCACCAGACCCTCCAGACATCACCTACTGCTTCAAAGGACACCTGGCCCAAGCTTGCCACAAACCCTACTTGGCCAAACACAAATAGCAGGACGCCTCCCAGCATCTCACCCTCCCCCAGCTCCAAATACACTCCCACCCCATCAAGAGGAAACCCAAGCAAACCTAGGGGTCAAAGGCCAGAGTAAAGCTGGGGAGCTCTGGGGTAAAAGGCCTTCTTTTGTAAAGGGAGGCTCATCTGCATCCCTTTGCAGGGCACACTAGTACTTCACTATAATCCTAACTCTCCGGAGGCTTAGGGAGGAGGATGGGAAGTCTAAGGACAGCCTGGGCATGTAGTAAAACTCTGTCTCCAAAAAGCCAGGAAAAGGAAACAAGAGGGTTTTAGTCTTTGTTGCTGTTTTGTTTTGTTTTCTTTTGTCTTGTCTGCTCCTTTATCTGTCTTTGTGAGGGCATGGGGGCGGGTCACAGAAATGGAGGGACAATGGTGAACAAGAGCAGCTGTGGTTCTCAGCAAATACTATGGTTGAAAATGAATTATACAACTGGTGAAGGGACAGGAGGGGAAAAAAACTGAGTGAGAGGGAGGGAAGAAATAACACTGCCCCCAAAGAAATGTGCTCATTACCTGACTTATGTAATTGTAACCTCTCTATACATCTCCTTTCTTTTTATAACAATTTTTAAAAAGAAGTTCAAACTGTAGGGGTACTGCAGGTGTGTGGCTCAAGTGATTGAGTGCCAACCATGAATATAAGATCGTGAGTTCAAATCCATCCAGCATCTCCCCCCCCACACACACACCCCTCTTTGCTCAAGAATTGAAAAGCAGGCATTTAACATAAGAAAGAAAATAAACATAACAGTTTGCCCAGGCACCAACAGCTCATGCCTCTAATCCCAGCTACTCAGGAAACTAAGATCTGAGGAACACAGTTCAAAGCCAGTCCAGGCAGAGCTGGTTCATGAGATTCATTTCCAATTCACCACCAAAAACAAAACAAAACAAAACAAAAACCTGGAAGAAGCTGTGGCTCAAGTGGTACAGCACTAGCCTTGAGAAGAAAAAAAAAAAAGCTCAGAGATGGGCACATGACACAAAAGCAAACTAGATGATGGCTGGAACTCAGTAACAATGAATCCACAGCCCTCCAACCCAGAGCCAGGCACAGCACCCACCTGGTGACTCCGCAGGCCAGCCCAGGGGGCCACCTCATCCACCTCCCTGGGGGACCCTCAGAGGAGGTCTCATCACAGTATGGAAAAATTAAGCGATTTTACAGGGATCCACACACACGGTAGGGAAGCAGGGGACCCAGTCCCATCCCCCAGGGGTTTACAGACGCCACTCCAATCTCTGGGTACCCAGCAGCCATCACCTCTAGGGCATGTCCATGTGCCACCTCACAGTACCCATGATCCAACCATGTCCACCCCTCCAACCCCTTCAGAAACCGGGCCTCCACCTATGTCCCCTAGACTGGAGCTGGGGTGGTGGGGACGCTGGCCACATCCACCATCCCCATCCGTGCCCCTCAGCCCGGACCCTCACCTGGCTCCAGCATTGACCCCTCAGGCCTTGGGGCCTGGTCAGTCCATCCATGCAGCCCAGGCGGGGACAGCGGGGTCCCTGTCTCTGTCAAGCCCCGGGCTGTGGCGGTAGAAGGCTCCGGAAGCAGGCAACCAGGGCTTTTCGCAACGACTTACGTGACATCCTGCTGGGGCCGCGGAAGCCCAAGGCGGCCTGGCCCTGCCCCTGCCCTGCCTCTGCTTGTGGAACGTCCTCGGAAGCACCCCAGGCTGGCATGGCATGGGGGCCGGATGCCACCAACGGCTCCTATCTGCCTCCCAGGCAAGGGCTCCATGCAGCCCAGGCTGGGTGGGGGGACGCTGGAGCACTCAGGTTCGGGGGGGCACTCCGGAGACCCCTCCCCAGATCCACCAACTTCTGCCATCACCATGAAGACATTGACAGTTTATGGGGATTTACGGCCTCACTAACAGTTAACTATAAATCAGCCGGCATCCTGTCCCCCTCAGCCCTGGGAACTGGCACCCCCAGTCTTCCCCCTGCCCTGTGCCCCAAGCTGCCACCATGTGGCTCCTGAGAGATGGGATCTAGGAAACACACACCTATCAGCTTGGCCCCTTCGGTTCCTGCTCCATCTCCTGCTAGGGCCTGATACCCCACTCTCCAGGGTCACAGAACAAACCCGGGGTCCTCCCCACTGCTCACACACACCCCTGTGACCAAGCAGTGGCTGCTAAGAAAAGCATAGGGCAGGGGCTCCAGAGGACGCTACTGGGCCAGGAGCTCAGCAGTGTCTCTCCCAACACTCTTAGGACCACTGGGGCTCTACTGGGAACTCTGTGCTTCCTTCCCTGCTCAGCCCAGCACCACCAGACCTGACCCCACCCCCACCCCAGGCCAAAATCAACCATTGTTAAAACAGAAAACGTGAGCTGGTAGGTGGTAGCCCTGCCCGTCATCCTAGCTACTCAGGAGGCTGAGCTCTGAGGCTCATGGTTCAAAGCCAGCCAGGGCAGAAAAGTCCAGGACTCTTATCTCCAATAAACTACACAGAGAAAACCAGAAGTAGTGTTGTAGCACAAAGTAGCAGAGTGCTAGCCTTAAGCACAGGGCCAGTGCCCAGGCCCTGAGTTGATGCTCCAAGACTTGAGGGAGTGGGGGGAGGGAGGGGAAGCACTAAAGAACTTTCTTAAGTCCTTTCACTCCAACACCAGGCGGGGTGCCAAACACCCATATCAAGAGCTCATGTAATCCTCTTGCCTATCAAGAGGAAAGACTTAGTCATGGCCGCACCCCCATTTACAAACCAGAAACACAAAGCCTGGAGGCTGGACCTGGAACCCAGACAGGAAGCTTCGCTCCCGCCGCCCCTCACCCAGACACAAGCCCCCCTCCTTCAGGGCAGTCTAGGCACAGGAGCTCCATCCGACCCACGGTTTCAACCACAGTCCCCATGTATTAGATGGAAAATTCCAGAAATAAACACATGTGGTTTTCAATTACATGCCATTCAGAGGAGTATGAGGAAATTCTGTCCCGATCCTGCCCAGGAAGTAACTCATCCCCAACCCCCCCCCCCTGTCCACTGCGTCCAGACAGGTCCAGACAGTACACACCACCATAAGACCTAAGGAACCGTGGATGCACAGGGTGGGGCTTGAAATTGGGGCCTAGGTGTTGTCCTTACACGCTTTTGCTCAAAGCTAGCGCTCTACTACTAGAGCCACAGTTCTACTTCCAGCTGTTTGTTGGTTCACTGGAGATAAGATACAGGTGGGTGTGAGCCATCCCTGCCCATTCCAATGATATAGTTTAACGTTCATCAGAATGACTCAGGCTATCAACCTCCCCACTCCCAAAAGATAACAAGAATGGCTTTTGTTTTTATGTCTGGACTAGATCTTCCAAGCTATCCAGGGGCTGAGATCTGGGGATCATGGAAGTCTGGGAGACTCTTAACTCCAAATAACTAGGGGAGGAGGGGAAGGCTGGAAGTGACGCCTTCGCTGAAGTGGGAGAATCCCAGTCGAAGGCTCTGCCTCTTCCCTCTAGGCCCAATCTTTTTTTTTTTTTTTTTTCCAATCCTGGGCTTGAGCTTAGGGCCTGAGCACTGTCCTTGGACTTTCTCAAGGCTTTAGCATTCTACCACTTAAGCCTCAGCACCACTTCTGGCTTTTTTCTATGTATGTGGTACCGAGGAATCGAACCTGGGTCTTCGTGCATGCTAGGCAAGCACTCTACCACTAGGCCAAACTCCCGGCCCATAGGCCCAATCTTTTATGTATCAAAAGATGGAATATGAAGGATTGAGTCCTGTCTTACTCCCCAAGGTCAAGCAAACCACCAGGTGCATGTTCACCTGCAGGCAGCTCATTCTGCCCTCTTCCCCAGGGGATAATAGCCCCCACACCCAAGGTGGAACATTCCACAGTGGCCAAGGACATAGCCCCTGACCTCCAAGAGACTACAACCCATCTTTTAATTTTTGCTTCCTTGTTAAGGGAATCTCCAATCCCATGTTAAGGTTTGTGCCCCTTACTGTTCCCCAATAAACAGTCCTCGCCTGTTGAGGATGGAGGCCAGCCTATTCCTTTTCCATTCTCCCCCATTTTCCTTATACCAGTAACTGGCACAAAAAACGAGTGTGTGTGTGTGTGTGTGTGTGTGTGTGTGTGTGTTATGTTTCCTTTCTTTTTGCTTGATACCAAAGTTTGAACTCCAGGCCTTCCACTTGCTTGGCTTGCTTGCTCATAGCAGGTACACTACTACTTGAGTCAAGCCTCCTTCCTAGCTGTTTTGCTAATCCTTTTGGACATGGGATTCTTATGTGCTTTTTGTTGTTGTTTTGCCAGTCCTGGAGCTTGAACTCAGGGTCTGGGCACTGTCCTTACGCTTGCTCAAGGCTAGCACTACCACTTGAGCCATAACACCACTTCTGGCTTTTTGTATTTATGTGGTACCAAGGAATCAAACCTAGGGCTTCATGCATGCTAGGGGAGCACTCTAGCACTAGACCATACTCACAGCCTCTAGTTGTTTATTTATAAATGAAGCAAGGAGCCAGGACAGTGGCTCATGCCTATAATCCAAGCTACTCAGGAGACTGAGATCTGAGGACTGCCATTCAAAGCCAGCCTGGGCACTAAAGACCCTGAAACTCATCTCCAGTTAACCACAAGAAAACTGCAAGTGGTGCTCTGGATCCAGGAATAGGGCAGTAGCCTTGAGCTGAAGAGCTCAGGGACAGCACCCAAGACCAGAGTTCAAGCCCCATGACCGACCAACACAATAATAATAATAATATAAATAAATAAATAAATGAAGCAGGGTCTCCTAACACAGCCCAGACAGACCCTGAACTAAAAATTATCCTGTCTCAGACACCCAAGTTGTGGGATTACAGGTATATACCACTGAATCTGGCCGATATATGTTAAGAGAAAGCATGTTCACTTAAGTATCCATTCATTGTTATAGACTGTTTTATTAGTGTTACTGCTCATGTCTCTCTCATGCCTGGTTTATAGTCATAATGTATACAGGGAAAGCCATAGATGGGGGGTTCAACATGACAAGGTCTCTGACATCTACAGGGGGAGAGAGAGGAGTGCTGAATCGCATCCCAGCAGGATACAGGGGCATCTGAAGTTTTCACTGGTGGGAGTGAGAGGGAGGTATCAATAAACAGCAAGGGCCCAGGCATCATGCCATAGGCTATACCCCAGGGCCTTTGCGCTCATGTCAGCCTGGAAACCATCTCCCCCCTACACAGGAAAAGAATCAGTATAGTCCCTTCTGCACATTCCTACATTCTTTCACATTGGGCTAACACTGGGATAACTAATGGAAAGAATGAGGCATTCAGGTTATTTTAAGTTGCAACCCACCCCTCTCAGGCCCTCCCTCCCCCTCCAAAGGCTTTCCCTGTCACTACTAAACATGGATGCAGCCACAGACAGGCCTTATTTCCTGTTTACCAACCACGCCTCTTAATTCTTGAAAGAGTGCCAGGGAAAGCAGCTATTGGGTACTGCTTTGGGCCACACCTCCAGCCTGGCGGCTCTGTTCCAATAAAATTTTACTTATAAAAACAGACAGTGGGGCTGGGGCTGGGAGTTTGGCCTAGTGGTTAAAGTGCTTGCCTAGCATGCATGAAGACCCAGGTTCGATTCCTCAGTACCACATACATAGAAAAAAGTCACAAGTGGTGCTGAGGCTCAAGTGGTAGAGCTTTAGCCTTGAGAAAGTCCAAGGACAGTGCTCAGGCCCTGAGCTCAAGCCCAGGACTGGCCAGAAAAAAAAAACAGACAGTGACCAGATTTAAACATGGAGTGTACCTACAGTGGGTGTGGCTCTCTCCATCCCAAGTGCCCCCCCCCCCCGTCCCCCCACTCTTCTCTCAATAACTTCACAATTTTTGTGTGGGTATAACTGGGGTTTGTTTGTTTCTCTTTTTGAATTTCCTTTTTTGATACTGAGGATTGAACCCAGGACCTTATATTTGTTAAGCAAATGCTTAGCTTCAGAGACACATCCCAGTCCAAACTTCTCAATTAATATGTAGAAATGAAGTGTGGAAGGGAAGATAATGATGGGTTCTGAGGCTGGGGGGTAGGGTGTGATAAAAGCTTCACCTCAGGGTCTCTCCAAGCTGCTCCATGCTGGAAGAAAAATGTGTCTCTCCTTAGGAAACCAAGGCTCTGACTGTTTTGTTTTGTTTTTTAACCTACACTTCCAAACAGGTATGGTGGTACATGCCTGCAAACCCAAGGACTTAGGAGGCAGAGACAGGAAGAGCTCAAATTGGAGGCCAGCCTCCTCAGTAGAGTGAAATTCTGTGTGAGAAGTCGACAAGAACTGAGGCAAGCAGCAAGCTGGGGCTCGGGCCTGTCATCCTATCATGTGGAAGACTGAGAACTAGAGGACCAAAGTCCCAAACCAGCCCCAGCAGAAAAGTCTGTAAGGGGATACTGGCACATGGCTGTGTGGCCAGGCCGGAGGGCCAAGAGGGTTCAGACAGAACCCCAGATGCTCCTCAAAACCCCAAAAGTGGACTTGCCAATCAATGCTGCTCAGATATGCACAAGAGAAAAAAGTGAAGAACGTGACCCTTACTTCATACCATATAGACTTACCCCACATACCCCACATAAACATGTCTTTTTTTTTTTTTGCCAGTCCTGGGCTTGAGGTCAGGGTCTGAGCACTGTCCTTGGACTTTCTCAAAGCTAGAGCTCTACCACTTGAGCCTCAGCACCACTTCTGGCTTTTTTCTATGCATGTGGTAACAAGGAATCGAACCTGGGTCTTCGTGCATGCTAGGCAAGCACTCTACCACTAGGCCAAACTCCCGTCCCCAACATATCTTATTTATTTATTTTTTGCCAGTCCTGGGCTTGAGCTCAGGTCCTGAGCACTGTCCTTGGACTTTCTCAAAGCTAGAGCTCTACCACTTGAGCCTCAGCACCACTTCTGGCTTTTTTCTATGTATGTGGTACCGAGGAATCGAACCCGGGTCTTCGTGCATGCTAGGCAAGCACTCTACCACTAGGCCAAACTCCCGGCCTCAACATGTCTTATTTTTAAGTGCCAACTTACAAACAAATTTAAAAAACAAAATGTGAAAATAATGAAGAAACACGGTGGATTGTAGACCTGAATATATAAGACAAAAAAAAAAAACAAAAAACCACACATTGAATGGAGAAAAGCACATTGGAAAATACCTTTCATGACCTAAGGACTAATAAAAATCTCTTAAAGCCAGGTGAGGTGGCTCATGCCTATAATCCTAGCTACTCAGGAAGCTGAGATCTGAGGATCGAAGTTCAAAGCCAGACCAGGCATGGCATCAAGAGCATGAGGGGCCAGGAGTTTGGCTTAGTGGTAGCGTGCTTGCTTAGCATGCACTAAGACTGGGGTTTGACTTCTTAGTACCACATAGCTAGAAAAAAGCTGGAAGTGATGCTGAGGCTCAAGCGGTAGAGCTCTAGCCTTGAGAAAGTCCAAAAACAGTGCTTAGGCCCTGAGTTCAAGCCTAGGACTGGCAAAAAAAAAAGGAGAAGGGGAAACAGAAGAGGAAGAGGAAGAGGAAGAGGAAGAGGAAGAGGAAGGAGAAGGAGAAGGAGAAGGAGAAGAAGAAGAAGAAGAAGAAGAAGAAGAAGAAGAAGAGGAAGAAAAAGAAGAAGAAGGGAAAACATGAGACTCTTATCTCCAATTAACCATTAGAAAATGGGAAATGGGGCTTGGCCCAAGGATAGGGAGGTAGCCTTGAGCTGAAGATCTCAGGGACAGTGCTCAGGCCCAGAGTTCAAGCCCCATGAACCACCAAAAAAAAAAAAAAAAAAAAAAAACCAACTCTTAAACCCAACAGCAAGATGCACCTAACCATAAAGTTAAGATTGATATGATAGATTACTTCAGAGTTGGGAATTTCTGGTCATCAAATGACACTGTCAAGTGACAGAGAAGAGAAACCTATCTCATGGAAGATCTATACTAACATGTATTGCCAATGCAAGGCTTGTGGCCACAATATGCAAAGAGCTATTACAAATTAGTAAGAATCAGAGAACTCAATATAAAATAGGCAAATGAGGGTCACAAATAGTTAATACATTTAGAACAAGATATTCAGCTTCAGAAGCTACTGGGGGAAATGTAAAGCTACAATACAGCCATCAATATCGGTTAAAAAGTAAAGAGAAAAGCAACACAAATGACTAGAAAGAGGGCAACTTAGTACATGGGGGAGACAGGAGCCATTGGGTTGTTCTGGCTGTGGGTCCCTGGCCAGGAGACATTGCAGGGAAATTTCTATAAATTTTCATTCAAAAGGAAGATCACAAATCTTCTAGAGTCCCCTACTAAGCACATATGCACATGGCTGGGGGGGGGAGCCAAGGATCTTTATATCAAGCAGAAAACACCTCAAACACCCCTTCCTCCTTCTTCCTCCTCCCCCCCAGCAAACAGCAGTCAGAGAGTGAACAACTGTGGTATCCTTACCCCAGCATAAGAGAATCAAGTCTGGACACACACACACACACACACACACACACACACACACACACACACACACACACACACACACACACACACACACACACACACACACACACACACACACACACACACACACACACACACACACACACACACACTATGATCAAATGACAGGTGACTAGCTGGTGTGGTCACTCCCACCTATAATCCCAGCATTGAGAAGTCTGACATCTGAAAATTATGGTTCAAAGCCAGCTCAGGCAGGAAAACTTCGAAGAAGTTAGAGGTGGAGCTGTGGCTCATTGTGGTAGAGTAACCATCCATGAGTAAAAAAAAAACTCAGGGACAGTACCCGGGTCATGAGTTCAAACCCCAGGACTGGCACACAAGGAAAGAAGAGAGGGACGGAGGGCAGGCAAGATGCCTGGGGACCAGCCGCTGCTGGAAGCAGCAGAGGGACAAGGCACTGGCCTCCCAAGTCATCAGCAAGACCCAACGGGAGGCTGCAGGGGACAGGCCACAGCCCCAGGCCGCTCCTCCAGTGCTCTCTGTGAACTGTCATTCATTCAGCGGAGGAGCAAAGATCCCAGCATTCCCAACAGAAGCCACCTCCCAGTCCAGCTCAATAGAGGATAAACCCAAACCCCAGGTGGGCAGAGCCTTTGTCTTGCACCAAGCAGACAGGGGTACCCACCAAAGTAGGTGCTAAGATTTAAGTCAAAGGAATGGCAAAACAGCAGGAGGGAGCAGACAGCTAGGGCCCCAGGGCCCCAGGCTCTAAAGCAATTATGTAGGATTTTCCCATTGACTAAACCCGTCCCTCCCCCACTTACAAGACAAACAGATGAGGTAGGGAGACAGACAGAGAAGGAAAAGGGAGGTAGGAAGGAAAAATAGGGCCAGGGTTCTAACATCACACCAGAAATCAAAGCTGTTTTCCACTTAGAAAAGCACAAAAGGACCTTTTTTTTTTTTAAGTGAAGGTGGACAGCACTGACTTTTTAAAATTTTATTTGTTTGTTTGTTTATTTATTTATTTTTACCAGTCCTGGGCTTGGGCTCAGGGCTAGAACTCTACCACTTGAGCCACAGCACCACTTCTAGCTTCTTTTTTTTTTCCCCCCTATGTATGTGGTACCGAGGAATTGAATCTGGGTCTTCATGCATGCTAGGCAAGCACTCTACCACTAGGCCAAACTCCCAGCCCCAAGGACCTGAGACTCTTTTCTCCAGTTAGCCTCTAGAAAACAAGAAGTGTAGCTTGGCTCCAGGGTAGGAGGGTAGTCTTGAGGTGGAAAGCTCAAGGACAGCACCCAGGCCCAGGGTTAAGGCGGTAGCCTTGAGCTGAAGAGCTCTGGGACAGCACCCAGGCCCACAAAAAAAGAAAAGAAAAGAAAGTCTTTGCACCAGGCACCTGGAGGCTCACATCTGTGATCCTAGCTACTCAGGAGGCTCAGATGTGAGGATAGTAGTTTGAAACTAACCCTGGGCAGGCAAATCCAAGAGACTCTTATCTCCAACAGGCCAACAAAAAGCCACAAGTAGAGCCGTGGCTCAAGTGGCAGCTCCAGCCTTGAGGGAGGGGAAAAAAAAGCCGAGTGCAGTGGCTCATGCCTGTAATCCTAGCTACTCTGGAGGCCAAGATCTGAGGATCAAGGTTCAAAGTCCCTAAAACTCTTATTTCCAATGAACCACCAGAAAATGCAGTGGTACTGTGGCTCAAAGTGTAGAGCCCTAGGCTGGGGCAAAGGAGTCAAGAACAGTGCCCAGCCCCACAAACAATGAGGGTGGGAGATCATTGATGAGGCTCTGGAGATTCAGGCTGGATTCTTTTTGTTGTTTTTATTTATTAGAAGGGCTGGGAACGGAACCCATGATTTCATGCATGCTAGGCTGGCTCCAGCCCCATGACTGCAGACTGCACTCACACAATAATGAAGTAGCCCACAAGCCATGATGGTCTGGAGGGTCTGGAGTGTAAGGCTTGGACTCCCAGAGGAAAATGAAGGATTCTTCATAGTGAGCTACACCAGGTCAAAAAGATTATCAGGCCAGGCTAGGTAGCACAGGTCTGCAGTCGCAGATTTGCTGAGGAGCAAATCTGAGGCAAACCTGGGCTACTCCCAGGAACTCTACTCAAAAAAAAACCCCACAAAGTATCTTTAAAGTGTTCAGGGCAATTCCTCCATTGGCAAAAAGCTCCAGGCTTAGAGCTCAGTCTCGGCTGTCTTTCTGTGATGGTTTCCTCAAGGAGGGGAGGGCGGAGCAGTGGTAAACAGCCATCCCTGGAAGCCTCAGCTTGAGCCACACCTTTTGCATTCCTTATTATTTCTCAGCTAGGTTCTCACATATTTTTGCCCAGGGCTAGTCTTGAATACCAACTCTTCCACAGAACCTTTTTCTTCACTGATTGGGATTGCAGGTGTGAGCCACCACATCCCATCTCAATGACACCTTTTTCCAAATTTTTTTCCTGGGGGCAGGTAGTGCAAATACTGGGCCTTGTACTCAGAGCCTGGGCGCTGGTGCTGGGCTGGCTTTTTTTTTTTGCCAGTCTTGGGCCTTGAACTCAGGGCCTGGGCACTGTCCTTGGGCTTTCCTCAAGGCTAGAGCTCTACCACTTGATGGGCTGGCTTTGAACCATGTTCCTTTGATCTCAGCCCCTGAGTAGCTACAGAAGGAAGCTTCAAGGGAGGGAGGACAGGCAGGCAGGCAGGCAAGCAAGAGATGTAGTTCGGAGGTTGTGGAGCTTCAGTTCAGGGTCTGAGGGCTGTCCTTGAGTAGTTAGAGATAAGTTTCACAGGGATTTTTCTGCCTCAGCCGGCTTTGAACTGCAACCCTCAGATCTCAGCTTCCTGAGTAGCTAGGATTATGGCGTGAGCCACCTGCACCCCATTGGTGAGACTTGTAGCCAACTAACCACCAAAATTCTGCAAGTGGAGTTGTGGCTCCATTGGTAGAGTATCAGCCTTGAGCAAAAACAAAACAAAAAAGCTAAGAGACAGCATCCAAGCTCCAATAACAGTAAATCATAATAATAACAATAGTATAAGAGAACCTGAGGCTGAGAGACCACATAGTTACTGGACAAGAGGCCCCGGAATGGCAGTCCAGCAAACACAACTGTAAAAACACCACATGGAGGGGACCGCCCCTTCACCCCCAGAGTATGGCCTAGTAGCATGAAGCCCTGGGTTCAATTCCTTGGTACCACATACACAGAATAAGCCAGAAGTGGTGCTGTAGTTCAACTGAGAGTGCTAGCCTTGAAAAAAACCCAAGGACAGAGCCCAGGCCCTGAGTTCAAGCCCCAGGATGAGCAAAAATGAAAGGGAAAAAAAAAAAACCCCACCACATGAAGAGGCTCCCCCATACAACCATACAACTTCAAACTGACTCTGATGCACAGAGAACCAGAGGAGAACTGGCTCAGGTCCTGTGTGCCTGCCTCCACCTCCTCCTGAGTGTGAGGTGTGGCTACCACCTGCCATTGTAGTAAACTGAGAATCATCAGTAAAATATCCCAACCACAAGCTGGGAAGTGATGGCCCAAGCACGAGTTTCACAATCTTGTCTCTAAAATGCTGCTAAACATTTGTCAGAGGATGGAGGGAAATTGTTCATATACAAAGATCAAGATCAAAATGGAGATGGTCTGCAATCGTAACATGAGGAGGCTAAGGCAGGAGGATATAATGCTCAAAGCCAGCCTGGGCAACACAGGAAATTAGGAAGAAAGAGAGGGAAGGAAGAAAGGGAAAGAAAATTGGCACCATCAGGCTGGTGAATCATGCTCGATTCCTACTCAGGGAGGCTGAGATCTGAGGACTACGGTATGAAAGTCCCTAAGACTATCTCCAGCTAATCACACATAGCCGGAAGTAGAGCAATGGCTCAAGTGGTACAATATTAGCCTACAGCAAAACAGCTCAGGGACAGAACCAAAGCCCTGAGTTCAAGTTCCAGGACTGGGAAATCATAATAATTTTTTTAAGGCACCATCTTCCTCAAAAGTAATATATTAGCAGGGCATGGTGGCTCACACCTGTAATCCTAGCTACTCAGAAGGCTGAGATATAAGGATCAAGGTTCAAAACCAGCCCGGGCACAAAAGGACCTGAGACTCTTATCTCCAATTTACCTCTAGAAAACTCGAAGTGGGGTTTGGCTCAAGGGTAGGGCAGTAGCCTTGAGCTGAAGAGCTCAGGGACAGCACCCAGGCCCCATGACCCACACACACACAAAAAGTAATATACTAATCCTCACAGGATTTGTGCTTTTCCCACCCTTTCTGAGAAAGCTGCTGCAGAATCTGCTCTATAGAAACAAGGAAGTAAAAACAGGAAACAAGGACCTCCTTGTTTGAAGTATGCAGATTCCAGAACAGGCCTGAGAAGCAGGCAACCCAACCAGAACAAGGAAAGTGGAAAAATTCCAGGAAGGGGACCTTCCAGAAAAGAAAGAGGCAGACACCAAACGTGAAATGGATCAAGAGACTAGAAGCCAGAAATCCTTACTTGGGAGTAGAGGGGGACTGCTATCAAAGAGACTAGAGGCATGACACAGAAATAGAGTACCTGCCTATCAAGCATGAGTTCAAATCCCAGTACTGCCAAGAGGGGTGGGAGATGGGTACCAGACATGTGGTAGCGCAGACCTATAATCCTATAGACCTATAATTCTATAGGCAAGACAGGATTGAGATGGGAAAATGGCCTTGAGCAAAATATCTTCTGGCTGGCTGAGTGCTGGTGGCTCACGCAGATATACCAGCTACTTCAGGAGGCTGAGATCTGAAGACTGAGGTTCAAAGCCCAGGCACAAAATTCCCCGAGACTCTAATCTCCAATTAACCACCAGAAAATTGGAAAGTGGCTCTACGGCTCAAGTGGCAGAGCGCTATCCTTGAGCTCAAAAGTGCAGTGACAGTGCCCAGGCCTAGAGTTCAAGATCCATGTCCAAAAAATGGGCTGGGAGTTTGGCCTAGTGGTAGAGTGCTTGCCTAGCATGCACAAAGACCTGGGTTCAATTCCTCAGTATCACATACATAGAAAAAAGCTGGAAGTGGTGCTGAGGCTCAAGTGGTAGAGCTCTAGCCTTGAGAAAGTGCAAGGACAGTGCTCAGGCCCTGAGCTCAAGTCCAGGACTGGCAAGAAAAAAAAAAAAAAAAACCTCTCTTCAGACATTCTCTGAAGAATTTAAAGTAAGAAGAGCAAGGTCTTGAATTCAAATCCAATTACTACCCTTTTCCTACTCCCCCTAGGAGAAAAGGGGAGAGAAAGGCAATCACCCCAGAAAGTCTAAAAAACTTAATTTTATTACAAAGTATATTCTAAATATTGCTCAATATTATAAACAATATTTACAAAGCCATAATAATAAAATTGGCTTAAACACAATAGAAACAGGCCCAAAAGCAAGAATCATAATAATAAGCATTTATTAGGTGTATATCGCATACCAGATAACACTTCTAAATGCTTTCATTCTCCAAACTATCAAATTTAAATTAAAAAAAATCGAAAGACTAAGAGGCAAAGTATCTCAGCTCAATAAATGGAAGTTGAATTCAGACTCCAGGTATCTATGCCAAATTCTCATGCTCCATTAAAAAATGAGATGTTCGGGCTGGGAGTAGAGTGCTTGCCTAGCATGCACGAAGACCCAGGTTCAATTCCTTAGTACCACGTACATAGAAAAAAGCCAGAAGTGTTGCTGTGGCTCAAGTGGTAGAGCTCTAGCCTTGAGACAGTATTCTGGCCCTGAGCCCAAGCCCAGAACTGGCAAAAAAAAAAAAAACAAAACAAAACAAATGTTCAAGTCAGGTGCTAGTGCCTCATGCCTGTAATCCTAGCTGCTGCCAGAGGCTGAGATCTGAGGATCAAGTTTCAAAGCCAGCCTGGGCAGGAAAGTCCTTAAGACTCTTATCTCCAATGAACCACCAGCAACTTGGAAGCAACACTGTGGATCAAAGTGGTAGAGCACTAACCTTGAGCAAAAGACCTCAGTTCAAGCCCCACCATGGACAAAAAAAGAATGTTCAAACAAAAATTAAAAAGAATTAGTGGTAGAAGCAGATTATTACTGAGAAATAAGATTACAATAGAAACTAAGTTCAGAAATGATAAGGAAAAAGCCTCCTGATTTTCATTATAATCCTAACATCATGGGATCATGGGGGGGGGGGTGTGTGTGTGTGTGTGTGTGTGTGTGTGTGTGTGTGTGTGTGTGTGTGTGTGTGTGTGTGTGTGTGTGTGTGTGTCTATCTTGTGGGCATGCTGGTATCAGAGCTTTAACTCAGGGCCTGGGCACTATCCTTTAGTTTATTATTAAATTTGGTGCTGGTACTAGATCTTCTTTTGTGCAAGGCTAGCTAGCTCTCTATCACTTGAGCCACAGCTCCACTTCTGTGTAAGTTACTGGAAATAAGAGTCTCGTGGACTTTCCCACTCAGGCTGGCTTTGAATCAGCCTCCTGGATAGTCAGGATTACAGGTGTGGCCCTGAGCTGTTTTTCACTCAAGACCTGCATTCTACCACTTGAGACACTGCTCTTCTCATGTTGTTGTTGGGGTTTTTTTGGTGGTTAATTGGAGACAGAATCTCATGAACTTTCCAGCTCAGGCAGGCTTCAAACTGTGATCCTCAGAGCTCAGCTTCCTGAGTAGCTAAGATTAGAGGTGTGAGGGACTATTGCCCAGCATGATTTTTTTTTCCAGAAGGAGGTAAAAGATTTGAACCCCTGAGAAGTGCACTTAAGCCCCAGGCCTTTTGTTTTGCTTTGCTTCAGTTTTCCCTGTTCTGACCTCAAACTCAGGATCCTCCTACTTTAACCTCCCCACCAGGCTGGGCAGCAAAGTCCATGAGACTCTCATCTCCAATGAATTAGCAAAAAGCCAGAAGTGGAGCTGTGGCTCAAGTGGGTAGAGTGCTGGCCCTGAACAAAACATTCGGGACAGTGCTCAGGCACTGAGGTCAGGCCACCAGAAGCAGCAAAAAGAAATCAGTGAGTGAATGAATATGAGTCTGAGGATCATATTCCCAGCCAGGGCAAGAAAAGGAATTCCACAGGCCCTGGGGGAGGTCTGGACCAGCTCTAGGCAGTATGAGTCACAGTACGGAGTAATGACCACAATAATTGCAGCAATCACTTTTGCTGAACTGAAAAGGAATGAGCTCCACACCTGGCCTCAACTGGCTTGTTAGGCTCACTCTACAACCTGAAAACTATGGTCAGGAACCCATCTAACCTACCTGAAGAGATGAGAAAACCCAGGTTTGCAGAACCAAGGTGCCCAGAGAAGGGAGGAGCTAGGTGAAAACCCCACAGAACCTCTAGGCCTCTGGAGTAGGGCCAATTTTAATCCTGGGATTGCAGGGCAGAGGTGATGTCCTGGTTTTTGGCTAGTTAACTGGACTGGCTTCAAACTGTGGCATTCAAATCTCAGCCTCCCAGAGTAGCTCCATTACAGGTGTGAGCTTATTGTTTTAAGGGTTATTTTGGAGTAATTTCAAATGCAAAGCAAAGTTTGATATTACAAACCAAGCCCAGATAGCAGTGAATGACTTTCTCACTGAGTTATATGGTATTTTTTGAGGTGTGGCTCTCACATATATACAAATTGATCTAAATTGTTGATACTCTTTTTTTTCTCCCCCCTTGCCAGATCACTCCTGAAAGGGAAATTCCCTTACCAGGAAATGCTTCAATATTCTTCCTGGGAAACTAGGAAAGGACAGGCATAACGGCTCACACCTGTAATTCCAGCTACTTGGGAGGCAGAAATCTACAGGAGTTATGATTTGGAGACCAGCCTGATTTTAAAAAAATTATATTGAGATCCCCTATCTCAGGCAAATAAGGCGAGCACAGTGGCTCACACCTATAATCTCAGACTAGAGCTAGATTAAAGCTCAAGAAACTGTCTTAAAAAAAAAAACACAACAACAACAACAAAAATCAGTGTCTTATTGTTTTACATAATCTTACCAGTATGGACTTCGTGGAATATCCTATCAACAACGC
The DNA here is from genome assembly GCF_031878675.1 of Megascapheus bottae. Classification (NCBI taxonomy): domain Eukaryota; kingdom Metazoa; phylum Chordata; class Mammalia; order Rodentia; family Geomyidae; genus Megascapheus; species Megascapheus bottae. The sequence continues at coordinate 32,478,617 of NC_143511.1, read as the reverse complement.
TCAAGGCTAATGTCCAGTCTACTCCCTGATTTCCACAACTGCCCCATGATGTTTAAAACAGCTTCTTTCTCATCCCCAATTCCAATCGCAAGCCATATATGTGGCCTTTAGCTAGGACTTTTTTTTTTTTTTAGAACTCAGGACAGACTGGGGTTGGTAGCTCATGCCTGAAATCCTAGCTACTGAGATCTGAGGATTGTGGTTCAATGCCATCCAAGGGCTAGAAAGTCTGGGAGACCCTTATCTCCAATTAACTAGCAAAAAGTCAGAAGTGGAGCTATAGTTCAAGTGGCAAAGCCCCCAGCATTGAGCAGGAAAAAAAAAAAAAAACAGAACGAAAAGAGATAGTGTCTCTAGGACAGGAGTTTATGCACCACTACAGGCACAAAAAAAAAAAAAAAAAAAAAAAAAAAAAAAAAAAGGAAAAAGAATCCAGGCCAGTTCTGCAAAAATGTCCCTCCAGTTCCTCGCAGTTTAAAATTCCAAGACCTCATTATTGGCCCTCGGGGATCGCCAGGATCCGCCGCCCTTCATCCCCCCCCCCCCAACACACCAACTTCTGCATTCTGTCACCTCTGTGGCTCTTCACATGTACACAAAAGCTGGACTCAGGTCAAGCCCTTTGACCTCCATGGCCTCTCTCTCCAGCCAGACCAGACCCAACCCAAGACATTTCACCCCCTTTGTGGCCTGTTCCCCATTTAGAACTTTTCCCCTTGGCTGATTTATATGCCTGATTGCCTGAGTCCTTCCCCCGTCCCCCTTTCCTCGCCCCACCCCCCAAGCCCCAAACAGACAGCAAAGACTGGTTTGTTTGGTTCAAGGCTGAACCTCGGGGTCCTGGAGTGGTTTCTGGCACCCAGGAAGTGCTCAAAAATTATTTGCTAAGTATATGAACAAGATGGGAAGAAGGAAGGAAGGAGCAAGCTAGTAAACTAAAGAACCATGAGATAGTAGAGCAAAAGGCCTTTCCGAGATTACAGAATCTCCATTCTCAGATTGCCTTTAACTGAAGAAGGAAAATTCCAGCAAACCTCCCTTATCTCAGTCCTAACTGATTAATCTTTCTACATCAATCCCAGTGGGCTGACAGGCTGGATTCCAGAAGAGGATCTTCTGGGAGAGGCAGGGAGGAGAAAAAAAGAGGGGGAAAAAAAAAGCCCCTTCGTCTCCAATTGCCCAGTGGTCAGGCCACAGTGCAGACAACTACCCATCCTGGGCTGGAGACCCTTCTCCCATTCAGTGCTGGCTGTGGGGGCTGGGAGAATGAAGACTCAAGTACTGGAAGCTAGCACTCTAACATTTGAGCCACAGCTTCACTTGGGGCTTTTTGGTGGTTCACTGGAAATAAGATGAACCTGGGCTTTTTCCTCCCTTGGCTGGTTGTGAACATAGTCAGCTCAGCCTCCTGAGTAGCTAGGATTACAGGCAAGAGCCACCCACCCATCAGGCTCCACATTCATTTTCAATTTCCTTTTTTTCCAAGAGAAAGACCAAAGCCACACCCAAAACACAGAAAGAAAGCCACCTTTTGCCCAAAACCCTCATTCAGAGCAGTTACCCCCGCCCCACACTCAGTTCTAAGGGCTTACAGAGCAGTTCCCTCAGCCGACCTATGCAGCCCAGTCGTACCCACCAAACACACCAGGGGTCACAGGCAGAACTTAACACCCCTCTCTTGCTGTGTGACTGGGGCAAACAGCGCGACCTCTCTGAGCTTGTGGTGCAAAAGTAAACAAATAAAGATTGAGCTAATGCTGGCAAGGCTTGAGGAGATGACAGCAACAGAAAGAAGGGGGGTGGGGGTAGAGGTGGGAAAGAGGAAATTAAGCACCTCTACTTCACAAAGAAAATGAGGTGGGGCAGGGGAGGCTTTAGGGTGAGGAATCCCTAATCCTCTCTGACAATCAGTACATTCCTGGCGCAGTCCCATCTAAACAGTTAACAGGATTTGGCCTGGGTGTGGCTCTGGGCCTTGGCTGGGGGTCTACAGCTTCTGGCAGGCTGGAAGTGGGGTTGGGAGAGAGAGGAGGAAGTGGGGTAAGCAGCACTTGCCCCACTCCTGGGTGGGAAGGCCTCAAGGGGTTCTAGCAACCTCGATGGTAGCCTTCCCGCCATTCCTCTACAATCTCAGCTGTGAAAGGGCATTAGTGTGCATGTGTGTGGTGTGGGGGGGTGTTGTTGAATGAAATCAGAGAATGGCGATGTACAACTCCCCTAGACCTCCAGTGGGGACTTGCTTAACCCTAATCCCTAGCACCCAGCCACCAGGCATTAGTTGGTGTCACTGCACCTCCAACTCCCACTGCACAAGACATGGACCAGTGCTTGTATGCCTGGGCCAGGCAGAGGGCCACAGCCCCCTCAGGCAAGGCCCAACCAGCCAAGAGAGCTAGAGATCAGATTCACAGGCCTTGGGGCGCCCCTGTCACCACCCCAGGCCACACCAACTAACCCAGCGAGCCCAAAAGCCATGCCAACACACACCCATCACACCCACTGGAGGGTGCCCAAGGGGGGAGCCCCAGATAGCCTCCATATCCCAGGACAGGCTTCAAGTCCCGACTCAAGATCCCTAAGGCCCCCACCCTGGGCTGACGGGGGCCACCCAGGGAGGAATCCCGGGCAGGCCTCGGTGGCTGCCCCAGGCCGGCCGACTCCCGAGGGCCACGGGGCCCTCCGGCCCCTCCCCCCGCGCCTCACAAAGGCCCTTTGTCCCGCCGAGTACCGGACTTAGGTTCCTGAAAAGTTGCAACAGAAAAATTCAAGAGAGAAGCAAAATCAACCAGTGTAGCCGGCCGGGATTGGGGGTGAGGATTCTTTCCGTAACCTCCAAGGACAAGGGAGATTCGGAAACTCCCTAAGAAATTGTAAACACCCTAAACTACGACTTAACGCAGAGATGGATTTCTTTTACTTTTCTTCCTTTATCTGAACCTCAAGCGCAGAAGCGAGGAGCAGCTGGGGAGGAAAGCCGGGGTCCCCCACTACCCACCACCGCCAAGTCTGGGTTACCCTGCTGGCTTTCCTTCCTGTCCACTGGCGGCCGCAGCGACTGGGCCCAGCCAGCTGCGTCCTCTGCCCCGCGGCCCTTCCAGGAACCAGAGGCAACCGCCACGCGTTCCCGGTCTCCTCCCCGGGTGTCACCGCCACGCGTTCCCGACCACCTCCCCGGTGTCCTCCTCAGCCACCAGGGCCCGGCCCATCGGCTCCATGCGTCAGCCGGGATTCTAGAACCCCGCCGCACTGTGCGCCCTCGTTCAACCAAGAGAACCAAGGTCCCCCAAGCCAGGATCGCCGCCCTCCTACTGGGGAAAAAAAAAAGGGGACCATTGGAGGCCCTAAAACGGAGGTCACTACCTCCCCGATCTCCTCCTCGGGGCCGGAGATGCTGCGGGGCGCGTGTGGCCGAGGAGCTGGGCTCGGAACCCAGGGCCCTGCGGCGCAGGGGGGGAGATCATTTGCCAAGAAAAGGATCGGATCTTGGGGGACGGGAGGCTCACGGAGAGCAGGGGCCGGCAGGATCTATTCTCGCCCAGATTCTACAAACCCCAGGCTCGCGCCACCAGGGGACGGAGAACACGGAGCGCCCCCGAGGTGGCTCCGAAGGCCCAGAAGATCCGGGGCGGCCGCAGGGGCCGGCAGCCGAGCACCGCTCCGTTGGGGCCTCAGGACTGGCCTCTGCCCTGGACTCCGGGAATGAGGGTTTCCTTCTCTGGGAGCTGAGTCCACCCGTACCCCACCCACAAGCCGGGGGTTACCCAGCTGCCCCCAGCCCCGGGGACGAAGGTCTCCCGGGGCCTCCGTTCCCCCGCCGCCCGCGCGCGCGCGGCGCACTTACCCGGGTGCGGGTGGAGGTTAAGGCCAGCCATGTATTTCCCCGGCGGCAGCGGGCCCGGCAAACCCGACGCGGGCAAACGTCCGGCGGTGGCCGTGCCCACACGGTGACCATCCATCGCCAAGCCGGACAGCAGCGGCGGCGGGGGGCCGTGCACGGACCGCTGGGGCCCGAAGTCTCGGCCATCCATCCTCCGTGGGAGAGCCGCGGCCAGCCTCCCCCCGCCTGGCCCGCGGGCCTCGTTCACTGGGAACTAAAAGTTCGGCTTCGACGCAGTCCCGGAGTCCTCGGGTGGCGGGGGCTCGGCGGCGTGCATGGCTGCGGCCCGCGGCCCCGGGCGCACGGCCGGCCGGCGAAGGGCCTCTCTGGGCGGCCGGGCGGAGCTGTGGGAGGCGCACCTGGCGTCTTGGCACAGAAGATGAGCCACGGAAGAGAAAGAGAGGGGAGGAAGAAAAAAGGAGAAAAAACAATTAAGTTGGATAAAGTCGCCTTGCGCCCTTCGGAGTCAGCGGCTGCCGATCGGACGTGTCCAGAACAAATCCGGGAGTTAGACCCTCTTTACTGAGAAGTTTTGTGTTTGTTCTTTTAAATCCACGTTTTCCTTCCTTCTAGGGGGTTCGAAGCTCCCAAGAACTCGATTTGGGGAAGTGACAGGTGCGCGCTAAGCCCCAACCCGGCCTGGGCCTCGGCAACGGCCGAGTGAGTCCTTCCTAAACCGGGGAAGGCCAGCCGCGTCTGCCGCGCCGGGAGAGGCTAAGAAGACAAACCACCGAAGAGGGTTGTCACAGGTCCAGACTTGGAAAACTGTGAAGCCTCTTCCTTGGGCTGCTAGAAAGACCTCCCTAAACACTTATCTCCTCGGCAAAGTTTAATATTTAACCTTTCTGGGCCCCTCGCCGGCTTTTTTCTTTTCCCACCCCCCAGCCCCAGAGTCTGAGTTTTCCTGTACTAGCCTTAAAAAAAAAAATGCCAAACGAGTGTTTTAGTTTGTTGTTATGATTGCTGCCTGATTGGGGTGGGAGGTTACAAAAGCAGAGGGTTTATGATTTTTAACGAGCTTCGCTGCCCCCTCCCGCCGCCCGCGTCGGAGCCACCCGGAGTCGCGGAATCCTAGGTCCCGGAGCCCGGAGGACGTGGCGTTGTCGCCGGAGGATTTGTAAAAATCCTCCAAGCCGAGCTTCGGTTTCATTTTCCATCGACCGGGCCTGGGAATGATTTTGCGGCTCCCAGGTCGCGTGGCCCAGTGGCTGGGGACTTTGGGAGACACTGGATGGGAAAGAAAGGGGGCTCAAGGATCTCTCTCCGAACCCTAGCACCCCACGCATTACACACCCTTAAAATAACCTACAAAGGCAGGCTTTAGGGGGAGGAGCGCGGAGAGGCCCGCGCTGGCCCGCGGGGCGCCACCCCCCAGCGCAGGGCAAATCCCCCTGTAGTTCCAGTTTCAAGATGTTTGTTTAAAAGCTTTGTCGTAGGCCGATTCCCGTGGGGGAGAAGAGGAGGGGTCTTGGAGCCCACCCTCGCCCGGCTGTCCCGCCGGCCGCCCTCGATGGCTGGTCGTTAACTCCGAAAGAGGCACCGAGACGCCGGGTCAGAACCAGAAGAGCCACCACCCGCTCCGGGGTATCCGCCCTGCACCCCGACTCCGCTCCCGGCACCCCCAAGAATGCTCACACCGCTCTCCGGCTTCCTTTAGGCTCTCCATCTCCCCCCACCCCAACTTTGGTATTTTAACATGGTTTTGGTTACAAACACTCCCTCTTCCTCTTTCCCTCCCGTCCCCAGCTCTAGTTACCAGATCCGCGTTTACTTTGAAAAAAAAAATCTTAAGATTGCCACATCCGAAGATATTAGTCTCAAGACGGCGAGCAGCTTCGCGTGCTTTTTCTTTTTAAATATATATACATATGTATGTATATATACATATATTCTTAGGGTATCTTCAAAAAAAAATCAGCGCCCCGGAGCATGCCCAGGCGCCCCACTTTGGAGAAGTCGGGGAGAAGCCCCCCTTGAACAGCCTGGCAAACGGCTGAGAAGCCGGCGTGGCCATCTGCGGGCTCCGCAGCTTTCTTCCTACTTTTCTCTCGCTCTTAAATGCAGTTAAAATGGCTGAATTCCGGCTTTTAATTAAAAACAGCCTATATCATCCAAAACGTCTCCGCGGCCCCGGCTTTGCAGCCGCCTGAGAACAACCAAGCGGAGAACCCACGCCCCTCGGCCGTGGCCCCCCCTCGGCCGCCGCACACCCGGAGCGGGCTTGGGGCGAGGGTGGGCACCGGGGCGCGCCCCCACCCCTCCCCGGGGCGCCCGCTCCCCGCCATCTCCCGCGCCCAGACGCCCTTCCTGGGAACTAGACAGCTTCGGGGGACCCCAGCCGCCCGCGCACACCCGAGGGGCAGAAGGAGTGGGGGGCGAGCGGCAAGAAGTTTGGAGATCATCGCGCCCCCGCGGCCTCGGGGCGAGCGGGCCGGTGGCGTACCTGGCGCGGCGGAGCTCCCGGCTCCCGGCTCCGGTAACAACGACTCCGGTGGCGGCCCCGGTTCCCGGCGCAGCTAGGCGCCCGTGCTGCCCGCCATCCCGCGGCCGCCTCACACTTTTTGCCCGCCTTTCCTTTTTTTGGTAGAAAATCGCTCCCGGGGCCGAGCGTTCGGCGCGCCAACTCCTCCGCCCTCCCGCGGTCCGGCTCCCGCAGCCCCCGGAAAAGCCAGCTTTCCTCCCGCCCAGCTCCGCGCTTTTTAATAAAATCCAGGTAGCGCCGGTTTAAAGAATCCCAAATCTCCATATACAGCCCGGGATTGGAAAAGGTACATTACACAACCCCCCTTTCAAGTTCCTCTCGCTGGATCTAAAAAAAAAAAAAAAAAAAAGCCAGCGGGGGGGGGGTGAGGTGGGGGAGGGGAGCCCTCGGCGGCTAAGAAACACGCATTGTTCCCGGGTGCCCGCCCCCCCTCGGGTCGGCCCCCGGCCGCCGCCCATTGGCCGCGCGCACCGCCCATCACGCGCATGTAAACACCTTGGCCCTCAGCCATTCCTATAAAACCAATTACGGACCTCGGGGCTCCAGCAGTTTCCAGGCTCCCCCTCGGCGGGGCTGAATGATCCAAACTGGTGGTGAGAATTTTTCCGAGCCGTTTCTAGGCAGCCCTCCTCCACCCCCCCCCACCAGTTCTTGCCCTACCCCCCCTTCCTCCTTCTCCCTTTTCCTCCCCCACCCTCCCCCTCCTCTTCTCCTGCGTCTGGGCTTGGAAGTGATCAAAATAGGGGAAGATGGTTGTCGCCGCAATCCCAGGCGCGGTTTAATGGGCCGCCTGTCAGCTTCCTGCTCGCTGGAGGAGGTGACAAGCCGGACGAGCCGGGAGAGACCTTGGAGCCCGGCGAGCTGCACCCTGCGCCCGACCCCCAGGCCTCCCCCTCCCCCCCGCCCGCCTGCCTTCCCTGGGCTGCGCCTTTAGAACGCGCTGTGGAGACGCCAAAACAGACAAGGGCGGCTTTTTCCTTTTTTTTTTTTCTTCCTTTTAAAAACAAAGCAGCGATTCAGTCCCTCTTTCCCCAGCAGCAGCGCGGTCGGGGTGGGCTAGGCAGGCGGAGAAGGGCGTTTTCTTTGCCCCAGCCTGCGGGTCCCTCCCTGAAACGCGGTGTCAGATGGTTACTGATTAATATTTTGGAGAGGCTGCGGCGGCGGGGAGCGGTGAGTCTAATCTTCTAAAAAGGGGGTTCCTATAGAAACGCGGGCCAGGGCGCGGGCCCCCCTCCCCCGGCCCTCGGCAGGGCTGCGGCGCTCAGCACCGCGCGCCCCTCCCCAAAGCCCCTCTTAGCGTGGGCGTCCCCCTCCCTTCCACCACCACCACCCCCCAAAAAAATCAGAGCAGAAAAAAAGGATTAGATCGGCTGAGCGCGAGCTGAATCCCTCTCGATTCTGACATTTCAGCCTATTAGCATTTCTCCACGGGGCCTTCTGAAACCTATTAAAGTATAATATTAAAAACCTCTTGGCTGGGGGCCTCTCTCGCCTTCCATCCGCCGCGCCCCCTCCAGGGAGGGCGAGACCGGGAAAAAAAAAAAAATCTGTTGAGCTCAGAGGAAGCTGCTGCCAAGCCTAAAAGTGCTTGGCTGGCCACGACAGCGGAGGGGGAGGGGAGCCCCAATCCCCCAGACTTTGTACTTTATTTTTGCGCTTTCAGCAAAATCCTTTCTGGGTTGAGTCTCTAGGAGCTGTTCGAGGCAGATCTACCTGGCTTGGGGATTCAAGGAAAGACTGTTTTGGGAGTGGGGGGTCCCAGTCACCCTTCCTGCAGCCCCTAAGACACCCAAGCCCAGCTAGGCGTTTACCTACCCTGGAAGGGCAGAGATCCTAGCCGACCCTGCCTTGGAGAGCAACCATGGTGATAGGATTTTAATTTAAAAAAGAGAAGTCCACTCTGCGAACTCAGCGTTTCCTCTTAGCTTTTGTTTGTTTTTAAAGAATATCCATTTTAAAGGGAACTTTTCTTGAAGGGAGGAGGAAATGAGGCGTCCATTCGTTCTATTTTTTTCTTTTCTCCACTTTTAGGAGAAAAGGGGGAGGGCTGGAGAACGAAAGGGGGATGTCTAATTTAATTCCAGGATAAATTTGAGGGGGGGAAGTTGAGCCTCTGGAGGGCAGTTTCAAGTTACCCTTTTCTGGAGCCTCCCGCGCTAGTTTCTAGGCTACCCACTTTGGGAAGCTGGAGACCTGGGGAGGGGGGAGGGAGAGAAAGGAACGAAAATAGCCCGAGCCAAGGGGAACCAGCGGTGGTGTCCGCACTTGAAGCTGGGCGCGGGTGTCAGTGGCAGCCAGGGCGGCGGGAGGCGTCCAGTGCAGCCTGGAGAATTCAAGAAGACGGAGAGAGGGGGGTTAGAGAAAGGAGGTATTGTGACTGTGTGCCTTAGGGAAGGGGGGTGTCTGCAGAAATAAAATAAATGCGCGGGGCTGCTGGAAGCTAAGGCAGGGGAAGGGGGCTGGGGAGGGGCGCGCCTAGCACCCCCGAGTCTCACCCAAAGGCTTTGTGGGGTCCCAGTAAACCCTCCCACGGTGGCGTCCTCACCTCCTCACACCCCTATCGGAACACAGGCCCTGGTCCCCACCCCCACTCCCTTATCCCGGAATCTGGAATGTTTTATTTTAATACAGTTCAAGGAACAAAAAAAAGTATCTTGAGACAGTTGGGGTGGAGAATAGTAATGCAAAGGAGTTACGGAGTAGGGGGGAGGCCTATTTTTATAAATGTTTAATGCTTTCACCCTGGATGCTCCAAGACGCCATAATTGTGACAGCGGGGTTATGTGTGCCCATAAATCATTTAGTTGCTAATAAAAAAAAAATCCTGTCTATTTGCCCTTGGATTTGCCAATGGTGTGTGCATTTTTTCAAGTGCGCGCCTTGTCTGCGTGGCAGAACCAAGCCCGCATTTCACTGCGGGCCCCGGACCAGGGCAGACGTGGCCCCCTCCCTGCTGGAATCTTTACGCCCCGGCCCCCTTGCGGGCCCCCTGGCACCCGCGCTCCCGGGGCTGCCACGCGGGCACACCCACAGCTAGGGCGCAGGGAGTCGGGAGACGCCGAAGCCCGCGGCTCCCAGCCTCGAGGGGAGCGCACAGGACAGACCCTGCTCGCCACATTCACAGAGGCTGTGGAGTCCACGGGGTGCGGACCAACCCATCGTCTTTGATCGTTGCTCCCTCTCCTCCGCCCTGGAGTTCCCCACAATCGTTGGGTAAACAGCAGCCAGGAGCCATCTTGGGGCGTGGGACACATCCCAAGGGCAGTGGAGACGGCAACCTGGTCCTCTTGGGGACCTCCTCGGGTATCTTAGGGAGTCTCTGGGCAGTCCAGCCTGGCTTCAGGGGTCCGAGGAAACGCCCTCCCGGTCACGGTGGGCACACTGAAACCCAGGGACCAGGAGGCCACAGCACAAGCCACGCGTCCCGCCGCCATCTTCCGCGCCCCACCCCCACCCTGCTTGTTTACCGGGCGGGGATCGGCAGCCAGAAAACGGCGGGTGTGCGTGTGCGTGTGTGTGTGTGCGCGCGCGCTTGTGTGTGTTTTGTACTGACGGGGCGGAAAATCGTCTGGGAATGTAGGGTGGGAGGGCCTCCACGCAGCCCTAAATTGCAGTCTATGGAAAACCTAACCAAGGCAGCTTCTGCCTGGCCTAGCGCGCTTGTCCGTCCGCCCCACACCACGGGTGTCCCGGACTGCCACCTTCCACCTGGCCACACAGTCCCAAGCGGTCCCCCTTTGTTGTAAAACCGAAGGACGTGCCAACCTTGAGCCCCGCTGCCTCCCCTACTTGCCGCAAGCCAGCGGGCCGGGCCGACTGGAGGGGATTCGGGTTTCCCTCACTTTTCTGCCCTTTACCTAGTGGAACACCGTGCTTCCCGGACCCTGATGTCTCCGACTGCGTGGACACCTCCTTCCTGGTGCTCCTCCCCCAGGAAGAAGGGGGGAAGCCTAGTGGCCATTCCTAGGAGAGGGCATCAAGGCCACCCCATCGCCCTAAGCCGCCTTTCCTGGGGGGAGGGCGAGAATCAGAGCCCCGAAGTCGATCAGCGTCTAGGGGAGGGGTGCCCCAAGAGACGGCCGGCTTCCGAGCGAGCAGATGGAGAGGCCACAGCCCGGTCCGCCAGGCGCAGGTTTCCGCAGATCCTAGATCCGGTCATCTGGGAGCTCCCGGCCGGGCACCACTAAAACCTGGAGAGGCCTCACTCGGGACAGCCACCCTCGCCGCACTCACCACCCCGGGCTCGAGCGCCCCATTTCAGCCAGCGCAAACCAAGAGCCACCCAGACCCAGCAGGAAGACCAGGGACGAGGCGCGCGGCGCCCCGCTCGCTGCCAGGACCCGGCCGAGTGGCGGCCAGAGCCGGGACCACCTCGCCAGACGCGGCCCTGGCGGATTCCGGCTCCTGCGGCCCCGCCTCCGACTCTGGCCTCTTCCTCGGCCCCAGTCGGTCAGGTTTTCGACTCCAGTGTTAGGCTCCGGGAGGCTAGGGACGCCGCGGCGTACCGGGGACCCCGAGGGCCCTCTGAGTGTCACGTCCCCCCATCTTCAGCCATCTCGGCCGCTCCGGCGCTGGCGTCCCCGGCCACGCCGGGCGCCATGCTGGCCTGGCTAAGGCCTGGGAACCCCAAGGCTGCTCGGGAAGTCAAGTCTGGATCTGTCTCCGTCACTGAAAGGGAAGAACCGCGCCACTGAAAGCCACCAGTATCCCCGCCCCGGGTGCCAGACCCCGAGGTGGCGCAGTCCTCGATGGTCACCACTTGGGGTAGGGGCGCCGGGGCCGGGATAGAGTCCGGCCACCGGGCAGGACGAGTTCCCACTAGCCTCCGCGGACCTGCCCTGCCCCACGCCCTGTGAGGTGGCACAGGGAACGTTTTCAGGGGGAAAGGGTGTCGAGAGGCGAGTTGGGTGGTGGTCGGGCTCCCCACCTCCCTCTCCTAGGCCAGGACACCCCTCCCTCCAGATTGGACTGCAAGTGTCCAAACCGTCGGACCAGCGCCGGGAAAGACGTTTCCACCCGAGTTCGGGGTTAGTTCCATTGCAAGTATAACTTTACAGTCTCTGGGCCAGAAGGGCGGGAAATCCTAGGGGTGCGCCCTGAGAATCAGCCACTGCCCCGGGAGCTTTGCGGAGGGCTTTGGGTGGGGATAGCCTGGATGGCCTCCAAAGCATTGCCAGATGCCGGCGGTGGTGTTCAGAGACCCTCCTCCCTCCACAAGGGGCCTGGGCCCCTTCCTGAAATTGCTGTTGTTGCGGTTTAAACCTTCTGACCTCGGCCCCCATCCCCGACCCAGAGGCCCCGGGCGGAGACTTGGAAAACAAAAGCTCTGTGGTTTCAGCCCAAGGTTAAAGTCCACCGCTGGCACTGGGTTGTTTTGGGGTTGTTTTTTTTTTTTAAGAATTATTTATTATTTCATTTTTTTTCTCATTCCGGAATCTTAAGAGCCATATCGTTTCTCCAAATAAACCACTAATAAATCAGCTCCCCGGCTGGCGAGCTGAGTGACCTTGGGAAGGCTTCCCAACGGACTCGATGGAGGACATGGTGGGGGAGGGGCTCAATGTCACCACCACAACCACCTCACCCCCAGCGAGCAGCAGAGGACTTTACTGGGTGTTTATCCTGGTATGTGTACCCAGAGAGGATGGAGAAGAGTGAGGTGCCCTGTTGGGGGAAGCTGGGGAAATCTGCTTCTCTGCAGATTTAAGTGTCCCCCCCTTCTGGCAACCCCTCCTCCACTGTGCCTGGCCCTGGCCATCTTTGGAGGCCTGTGTCTTTGTCTGGGTGTGACCGGGTGTGTTCAGCAAGTTTGGGCAAGGTGTGACTAATGGGATTTATGTATGTTGGTGCCAGGGTGACAAATGGAAAGTTTGGCAGCACGTGTGTCTGGGGAGGGGTGCTGCACCTTAATAGGGCATCGGTGCCCCCTACAAGGGGCTACCCCATCTCCCGAGGCCTCCCTCCCCCACTCCCTGACTCCCAGCTTTGTTTGGGCCTCCCAGGCTCCCTGGCAGGCCTATGCCTGCAAAGAGCTTCCTAGCAAATTCCACCACTGGCCCTAGCCCAGCCCCCAGGCTCCTGCCTCCATGTCCCACCAGGTCTCAGGATCGTGGGTGACATTCCCACCCTGCCCCAGCCCTCCAGCTTCTCCCTGTCATCTGGGTGGTGCCCTGCCCACCCAACAGAAGAGACACTAGAGGCTTGCCTGTGTTTTAGATGCTGGTTATGGAACTCAGGGACCCAATGCTGGACCAGCACCTTAGACAAGGAGCTCCACCCCAGTCCCTCAGCGCTGTTTTAAAAAGGAAAAGCGTTCTCCAGGTGTGGGTGGCTCACACCTGTAATCCCAGCTATTTAGGAGGCTGAGATCTGATGCTGGTTTGAAACCAGCCCAGGCAGGAAAATCCTTGAGACTTATCTCCAATTATCAAGAAAATGTAGAAAATAGAACTGTGGCTCAAGTGGTAAAATGCCAACGTGAAGCAAAGAAAGTTCAAGGGCAGTGCCCAGTCTCTGAGTTCAAGTCCCAATATTGATAGAAAACAAAAAAGACAAAGGGTCTGGCCAGTGGAACACTCCTTGCAAGCCCATCCTACTGGCGTGCTCCAGCGGATTTTCTCAAGCCTAAATGGTGGGGGAGGGGGAGGCAGTGGGGGTCAAGAGGTTAATGGAGTCTGGTTTGGCCTGAGGTGGCTAGGGATGGTGTGATGACAAGCTGGACACGTTCTACTGGAGTTCTGGAAAGCCTGAGTAGTTAACCCTGTTCAGTTCTACAGATCTGGGAGAAAATTGGGCTTGGGGTAAGGCCAAGCATGATGAGTCACGTCTGTAATCCCAGCAGCAGCAGAGGCAGGAGAATGATTAGGGCTTCAGGGCTGCCCTCTCTTGCTGCTGTGGAAATGCATGAATCCTTGGGAAATAAACAAAAAACCTGGTACTGGTGGCTCCCACCAGCTATTCAGAAAGCTGAAATCTGATTGCTATTCCAAGTCAACGCCAGCAGACAAATCCAAGAAACTCTTTATCTCCAGTTAACCAGCAAAAAGTAGAGCTGTGGCTCAAGTGGTAGAGCCCCCGGGCTTGGGAAAAAGAAGACAGCACTCCATCCCTTAGTTCAAGCCCCAATACCAATACTGGCAAGGGGAGGGGAAAAAAAAAAAGGAAAAACTAAAAGCTTAGAAGTCTAGGGGTATGTAGGGATATGTGACTCAAGTAGTAGAATGCCTATCCAGCAAGACTGAAGACTCAAATTCAAACCACAGTATCAAGAAAGAGAGAGAGTGAGAAAAGGAAGGAGGGAAAGAGAGAGACACAAGCTCAAACATCTTGAATCCTAGCTGCTTGGGAACTGAAATCTGGAAGATAGAGGTTTGAAGCCAACCCAGGTAGAAAAGCCAAGAAAGAAAGCCAAGCTCAAGGCCTTGAGTTTAAACTCATTCGCCTCCTCACCAAAAAAAAAAAAAAAAATGTTGAGCTTAGGGATTAGGGAACTGAGTTTCAAGATGGGGGACCTAACTTCCTGTCTCCAGGGCTTATACCTGCTCTCTCCACTTTTACAGATCTAGGATCTGCATCCCTTGTAGGCACAATTGACCCAAAGACTGGGAAAGTAGAAGAATGTGACCAGCCCCTTGTCACCCCTCTATCCCACCATGGTGACAAGTGATTTCTGGAGGGAGGGTCTCTCTGCCCAGGAAAACAATCCACAGAATCTCCTGGGTGCCTCTTTCTCTCCCTTCCCCCTGCCATATACCCAGTTTCTAGCACTCCCTTTTTTAATTTCCTCTTTATCCTTCTTTAGCATTTTCTTTCAAGCAGAAAATAAAAAATGTAAATGTTTTCCATAACTAAGCTCCAGCTTACCCCTAGCAGCCCATGTCAGCATAAAGTCAAAAACTAACCCACAAAGATCAAGCCTGATGGGGCTCTTCACCCCCAACCCAATGACTTCACGTCCAACTTCAAGAACCTTCTAGAGTCAGGCGCTGGTGGCTCACCCTGGTAAGTCCTAGCTACTCAGGAGGCTAAGATATGAGGATCATGGTTTGAAGTCCAGAAACCCAGAAATGGCTCTGTGGCTCCAATGGTACAGAGCTAGCCTTGAGCAGAAAAGCTCAGGGATGGGCTGGGAATGTGGCTCAGTGTAGCATGCATGAAATCGTGGGTTTAATTCCCCATTACCACATACAGAAAAAGCTGGAAGTGGCACTAAGGCTCAAGTGATAAAGTCCTAGCCTTGAGCAAAAGAAGCTCAGAAGAACTGGGCACGGTGGCTCAGGCCTATAATCTTTTTTTTTTTTTTTTTTTTTGCCAGTCCTGGGCTTGAGCTCAGGGTCTGAGCACTGTCCTTGGACTTTCTCAAGGCTAGAGCTCTACCACTTGAGCCTCAGCACCACTTCCAGCTTTTTTCTATATGTGGTACCGAGGAATCGAACCCGGGTCTTCATGCATGCTAGGCAAGCACTTTAACCATTAGGCCAAACTCCCGGCCCCTTAGGCCTTTAATCTTAACTACTCAGGAGGCTGAGATCTGAGGATCGAGGTTCAAAGTCAATCCAAGCAATAAAGAACGTGACTCTTCAATTAACCATTAGAAAATGGGAAGTGGAGCTGATGCTCCAGGAGTAGGGCCGTAGCCTTGAGCTGAAGAGCTCAGGGACAGCACCCAGGCCCAAAGTCCAAGCCCCATGACCCAAAAAAAAAAAAAAAAAAGCTCAGAAACAGTGCTCAGGCCCGGAGTTCAAGCACTAAGTCTGGAACTATTAACAACAACAGCAAAAAGTAAAATAAGGTTAGTTAAACACAAACACTATGTTATTATAACAACTGGTGACCAAGTTAAGGACTGTCATGTAACTAGCAGCAGGGTAATGTGTGCCTCTCGGACCTGCTGAACAAAGGAAAAACAACAGACACCAAGATATTTCATCACATTACCCTGGCTTTCCCCAGCCCTTCCCCCACAAGCAATTTAATGCAGGAATCGCTTATTTCCAGAGTTTCTATTTATTATATTCAAACTGGGTAACAAAACACAAAGTAAAACCTGGGGCCTGGGAGCACTATGATAAACGGAGAGTTCGAAAGGACTTCGTTTTGATTACTTTCACAGTAACACTAAGCAGGCGGCCTGTGGGAGAAACGCTTTACCCAGGTGGGCGGAGCCGGGGACAGGCCAGGGCCTCTGTCACTTAACCCACACAGGAGAGTCTGGCAGTGGGACCCACTGAGCTCTGCCAGCACAGGAGAGAGGAGGGGCGGAAAGTCAATGAGGAAGTCCTGCTAGTAGTGTGTTCCAGCCTTCCTTGGAGGTAGGGTTGGAGCAGGGGCTCGGGTGTGGGGTCTCCCCACCCCCACACCGGCTCAAACTCCACACAGTGGCCCAGCCTCCCCCATCCCCCTGGCATCCCAGACACAAGGTGGGGAGCGGGAAGTGGGGGAGGGCGGCAAAACAGGGCTGGCCTTTGGCCGTGGCCTCCCCCCTAGAAGTCCTTGGCTTTTGTTGTGTCTGTGCCTCCCTCTGGCTGCTCTGATGTTGGATTTAACTCCATGCTGGGCTCTTCAGCCCCCCACAGTGCTTCAGAGATTCTCCTGCGTGCACTTAGCACCCATGCATGCACGCACATTCATGAACACACTGCCTGTACCCTCGTGCATGAATGTCCATTTGTGTGTATATGAACATATGCATGTAGCACATGCGTGTGCACACTCATGCATGCACACAGACACACTCACTCACATATTCCTGGAAACAAACAGATGTATGACTGCTGGATACACCTTGAAGTGGGGGATGGCATCCCCCAAAACTCCATGTCCTCTTGGAACTTCACAACAGACTGGATGTTTTGGGGGTTGTTTTATTTGTGCTGGCACTGGGGGGTTGAACACAGGGCTTCACACACTTCCTTAGCTTTTTACTCAAGGCTGGTACTCTACCACTTGAGCCACAGAACCATTACCAGCTTTTTAGTGGTTCACTGGAGACAGGGCTTTCCTGACCAGGCTAGCTTTGCGCTGCAGTCCTCAGATCTCAGCCTCCTGAGTAGCTAGGATTACAGACCCTAGAGATGCCAGAGCATCTGGCTGCTTTCCTATTCGGGGCTGGCTTGTCTGACCCTTGGTGGCCCTGGATGAGGCTGCTCAGAGCCAGCTCCCACGGGGTCCTGCCAGCAGAGTACACAGAAGCCATTTTCCATAAACACTTTTTTAAACCAAACTTCATTTTTCTCACCTAAGAACAGGCCTGGATTCTGGGGCAAGGGGCGGCATCTTTTCCTGGCTCACTCGACTTTTCCCTCATCTCTAGCAGTGCATCCTTCCTTTTTTTGGAGGTAGGAAGATTGAGGCAGTCTCACATTGTAGCCCAGGCTGACCCCAAATTTACAATCTTCCTGTCTCAGCCTCCTGTGTGTTAGCATTACAGACATGCCCCAGCCCTTTTGGCTTTTTGTGTGTGCTAGTACTGGGACCCTCAGTTTGGCTCAATGCTGGTGCTCTGTCACCAGAGCCACAGTTCCACTTTTGGCTTTTTGCTGGTTAAATGGAAATCAGAGTCTCAAAGACTTTTCTACCTGGGCTAGCTTCAAACTGCAATCCTCAGATCTCAGCCTCCTGAGAAGCTAGGATTAGGTGGGAGCCACTGGCTGGCACCCAGCTATCTCGGCCTTCTAGATGACTGAGGAGGGGACATCCATCTTCTAAGGCTCTGTGGTTGGGGACCAGGGCAGGGCGGGTCTCCCGGATCAGAGTCCAGGCCCACCCTGCCCCAGTGGAGACCCCAGGAGCCATGATGGCCACTAGGCCAGATGTCCCTGACAGGTCCGACTCAGCACCCACCTTTGTCATCCAAATCCCATTTCGCTCTGTGGCCTCTTTAATTTGCTTTCTGTAGAAAAGATAATGAAGATGGCGGAGATTTCATGTAGGAAAAGAGCAGGTCTCAGCGTTTTGCAGGCATTGGCAGATATAGGAGGATGGGCACCAGAAAGAGAGGGGGAGAGGGAAGAGTGGGGAGTGGAAGAAAGAGAACAGGGAAGTGGGGCCGGGACAAGAGGGAAGGACAGAGGGGCAGCAGGAGGGAGAGCCCTGGACTCCAGTCCTGCCAGTTCCTGGCTAGCATTTGGATGGCTGAGCGCCGTGTGGTTGGTGGCCTAGCTGCAGGGCTGATTCGGAAACCTAGGAAAATGTAGGCCTTAGCCAGGTAAGGTGGCTCAGCCTATCATCCTAGCTACTCAGGAGGCTGAGATCTGAGGACTGCAGTTCAAAGCCAGCCTGAGAACTAAAAAGGCCATGAGACTCTTATCTACAATTAATCATCAGAAAACCAGAAGTGGTGTTGTGTGGCTCAAGGGATAGGGCAGTAGGCGTGAGCTGAATAGCCAGGCCTAGAATTCAAGTCCCACGCCTGACCAAGCAAAAAGAAAAATGTAGGTCTTATTCTGTATCCCCTGCATGTGCCTACTTTTAAGGAGTCAAGTGACTTCTCACCAGAGACGAACCCCAAGCTACACACAAGCAACTTGTGTCATTGCATCCCTTCCTACTCAGTGCAAGGCCTTGGTGTGAACTCACAGAGGGGGGACTGGCTCCCCTGGGTCTCTCCATATCCTCTGGCTCCTTGCTGCCTGGTGTGTGCTCCACCATGGCCCCTATCTAGGCTTGTAGAGGCTGGGAGGATGGCACCTGAACACAGGCGTCCCTGGACACCCCTCTCCCATCTGGGGCACCCCTCACCCATCTGCGCCACACCTCCGAATTCAACAGGCTCTGGTGACACCTGGTGGCCAGGCATGCCATCACCATAGTAATGCCAACTGGCATTGAGCCTTCTGTCCCCTGCAAGGCTGAAGAGGGGAGGCCACCCTGGGGGAGAAGGGGCAGAGTGACAGGCCTCTTCCAGGATAGCTTCCCCGATGCCCGTGGGTGTGCACCACTCCCCTCTCCCTCCTCAGTGATAAACAAACTGGTCGTCAGGTGCTAGTGGTTCATGCCTGGGCCAGGGTGCTGTGTCCCCTGGCACACTGGGTTGGGACACATAGATGGCTGGATAGGAAAGTCTGTGAGACTTTTATCTCCAATGAGCCATCAGAAAACCAGAAGTGAGCCAGGCATGCCTTATGCTTTTATTGATCAAGGCTAGAGCTCTTTCACGGCTCCTCTGCTGTGGTGGTTCACTGGAGATAAGACTCATCGACTTTCCTAGCCAGGCTGGCTTTGAACTGTGATCCTCAGATCTCAGCCTCCTGAATAGCTAGGATTAACAGCTCCAGACTGTCTGGCTCTTTTTTTTCTTTTTTAGTCAGGGCCAAGAGAACAGTACTCTGCTTCTGCTGCCCTGTCGTTTGTCACTAACCCCATCCCCTCCTCCAGCCTCCTGGTCACCTCTAATCTGAGATGGAATTTACATGCCAGGATTTCTTCGAGAATCTTCTTAAACCCAAGCCCGTCTTTTCAGGATTAGGTCTGCTAATCTGCAGATCCACTTAGCAGTGCCCCCCTCCAGCCATCTATGTGTCCCAACCCAGTGTTCCAGGGGACACAGCCCTGGCCCAACTCTCCTCCCCAGGGGACCTTCCAGGCTTCTGAGGCCCTACTGTGTGATAAGCACCTATTGTATGCCTGGTAGGGTCCAAGCACTTCTTTGTTATCCCAGGTCTTTTTTTATGCAGCCTTGTGTAGTGGAGCTGTGACCCTACTTCACATAGGGGAAACTGAGGACCGGACAGCCTGTGCTGCCACACTGTCAGTGGCTCCTGTAACCCAGCCTGCTATTAAATATTAGCAAGGTCCTTCCCTTCCTTTCCCTCCCTTCCTATTTTGGGTTGTTCTGAAATACAAGTCCTGCTATGTCATTTATGCTGGCCTCAAACTCACATTCTTTTTTTTTTTTTTTTGCCAGTCCTGGGCTTGAGCTCAGGGCCTGAGCACTGTCCTTGGACTTTCTCAAGGCTAGAGCTCTACCACTTGAGCCTCAGCACCACTTCTGGCTTTTCCTAAGTATGTGGTACCAAGGAATTGAACCTGGGTCTTCGTGCATGCTAGGCAAGCACTCTACCACTAGGCCAACTCCTGGCCCCCTCAAACTCACATTCTCCTGCCTCAGCCTCCTTGGTTCTAGGGTGAAAGGTAGCTGCCACCCTACCAGACCCTATTTTCTCTCTCTTCCCTTGTTTCTCTCCCTCACTCCTCCCTTCCTTCCTTCGAGAGTGAACTCAGGCCTCAGCTTGCTTGGAAGACTCAGAAGACACTGGTTTTTGTTCTTGCTTGCTTGCTTGCTTTTTTCCTCCCTTTTTTCCTTCTTTCTTTCTCGCCAGTCCTGGGACTTGAACTCAGGGCCTGGGCTCTGTCCTCAAGTCTAGTGCTTTGTCACTTGAGCCACAGTGCCATTTCCAGTTTTTGAGTAGTTCATTGGAGATAAGACTCTCACAGGTACTTTTCTGCCTGCGCTGGCTTCAAACCGTGATCCTCAGATCTCAGCCTCCTGGATAGTTAGGATTCCAGGCTCCGCCACTAGCACTCAACAAGCACATATAATTTTTTATTGTTTTTGGTGTCAGTACTGTACTAAGGCTTGTGACTAGGCACTGTCCTAAACTTTTGTGCTCCTCTGGTTCCCTACCACTTGGTCTCCACTTTTGGCTTTTGGGTGAGTAATTCGATGTAAGAGTCTCACGGACTTTCCTGCTTAGGCTGGCTTCCAACCACAATACTCAGATCTCAGCCTGTTGAGTAGCTAGGATGACAGGGGGGAGCCTCCCTGGTGGGCCTTCAGCTGCCCAGCAGCAGCTACTTCCTGGGGACACATGGCTTGGTGAAGTTACTGCCTTCAGAGGTGTGCTGACTCGCACAGTCACTTGGTCCTCCAGGTCAGTACTCACTGGATGTCCCACCCAGATTTCCATGCTACAGTCCAGGGAGACCATGTGTGGCAGGCAGCCTGGGAGAGCAGGGAGAGACACTAGCAGTGACTCTGGGGGATGCTTTCCCTGCAGCAAACCTGATCAGGGTTACCTGGGTAACCCTGGCTATCACCTCCTTTAAGATGTGGTACTCTCAAGATGTGGCACAGTGGCTCACGCCTATAATCTCAGCTACTCAGGAGGCTGAGGTCTGAGGATCAAGGTTCAAAGCCAGCCCAGACACAAAAGGACCTGAGATTCCTATCTCCAATAAACCTCTAGAAAATGGGAAGTGGGGCTTAGCTCAAAGGTAGGGTGGTAGCCTTGAGCTGAAGAGCTCAGGAACAGCACCCAGGCTGAGATCTAGCTCCATGACCCACCCACCAAAAAAAAAAAGAGAGAGAGAGAGATGTTGTACTCTCAAGTGCAGAGTCCTCCTGGGTACTAGCACAGAGTACTATATTGGGTACTTGTATAAAGTACTCTCAGGTACTAATGAAAACACTGGACAGTACTGCTGGGTACTTGTGAAGTACTCTTGGGTACTAGTGAAGAACTCTCTCTGGAGCTAGTACAAAGTACTCCCAGGTACTTTGGTACTGTTGGCAAGTACTGTCAGGGCACACTCTCAATTTTCTCGCCAGCCTCACTCTTCCACTTGGCAGGACCATGCTGAATCCAGCAGCTCCCACTGCACCCTTAGAAACATTGTGAACTGCTGGATCAGTCCTGACCTAAAATCCATTTATTGGTGTGTGGGTGTGCGTGCGTGCGTGCGTGCGTGCGTGCGTGCGTGTTATCCTATTCACAAGGAGCAGGAGTGAGTTCCTACAGAGGTATAAGGTAGCAAATGAAGCAACTTCAGCAGCTGCCCAGAGTGGCCTCCATCAGCCAGGAGTGAGCAGTTGGCTTCCTAGGAGCTCAGGGCACACATCCTAGTGGAATGCTACCCAGACACTGTGACTGGCTGGCCCCAGCCCAGCCAGGCTGCCACTGTGGAGCCTCCTCCGTCCAAGTCTGTCATGGTGGGGCTGCCAGCTCACTAAGCACTGGAACAGGGCTGGAAAACCGCCTACAAGTTAAAAGAGACTTCTTTCCAATAGACATTGCTCAGGCGGATTTGGTCCTTATCTTCCCGTTCCAGAACGAGTGCTGTTCATTTCACTTCTGAAAATTAAACACACACAAACCTAAACCCAATAACAGAAAAAACAGGTGTGGCCCTGCAGGATTGGCAGAAGGCTCTTCTGGGAACTGATGAGTAGCTGGTTGTCTGGGCAGCAGAGCATGGAGTCTTCAGGTGTGGGAACTCACTGAGGCCATTCTCCTGGAAGGGTTTCATCCACAAGTATTTGGGGGCAAGAACAGAGCACACTGGTGCAAAGATTATTTCAATTAAAAAAAAGTCTTCACAGAGCACAAAAGCCAGTGCTGATGTCTGGGCTGGAAAAGGTATTTCAAAAGCCATTATGGCTGAGTGCTCGGAAGGCTAAGATCTGCGGATCAGGGTTTGAAACCAGCCCAAGCAGGAAAATCTGAGATTTTTTTTGTGAGTCATGGGGATTGAACTCTGGGCCTGGGTGCTGTCCCTGAACTCTTTAGCTCAAGGCTACCACCCTACTCCTTGAGCCACAGCTCCAGTTCCCCTTTTCTAGTGATTAATTGGAGATAAGAGTCTCATGGTCTTTAGTACTGGGGCTGGCTTTGAACTTTGATCCTCAGATCTCAGCCTCCTGAGTAGCTAGGATTACAGGCATGAGTCACTGGGCCTAGCAAAAAATCTGAGATTCTTATCTCCAGTTAACCACAAAAAGTTGGAAGTGGCACTGTGGCTCAAGTGGCAGAGTGCTAGTTTTGAGCAAAAAAGCTCAGGGACACTGCCCAGGCCCTGAGCTCCATCCCCAAGACCAGCTCAAACACACAGATGGCTACTGCACTGCCTCCCACCCCACACTTTTGCAAGGAGGCCTCAACATACCTCCTGGATGGTAGTGTGTGTGCCCCCTTCTCATGAATGTGGCAGACCATGGTACTTTCCCATCAGCAGTGTGCAAGAGATGCTGGGTGACACTCAAGACCACAATGTGTTCCCTGGGCTTTCCTAGGATGCTTGCTGGTGGCCTGGGCCACCATGGTGTAAGGAGGCGTGACTGGCCACGTGGAGGAGCCACAGTCACAGTCAACACTAACATCGACCTTAGGAGACACAAGTAAGGATGCTTTTAGAAAGCTTTCGACCTCAACTGTCAGGTCACCGCTAGCTGCGCATCCAGAACTGAGGTGAAAGCAGCCAGAAGCATCTTGGAATGCTGTCTTGCACCTGGCTCTTGGGACACAAAGCAACACTGGGCATATTTCATTCCTGTTTCCCCACCTGCCTCTTCCCCTCTCGTCCTTATCCCTAATGGCGGTCAGTTGTGTGCCTTGGACACATCATGACACAGGTATAAGAGAAAGAAAAGTCAGACGTATCTCACTACTCAACCAGAATGGTGAAGATGTAAAATGGGTGCCAGTGGCTCACGCCTGTCATCCTAGCTAATCAGGAGGCTGAGATCCAAGGATCAGGGTTTGAAGCTAAGACTGGGCAGGAAAGTCCATAAGACTCTTACCTTCAATTAACCAACAGTGAAGCTATGGCTCAAGTGGTAGAGCACTAGCCTTAGAGCAAAAAAAACTCAAGGACAGAGCCCAGGCCCCGAGTTCAAGTCCTAAGACCAGCATACACATACATACACACACACATACACAAAGATGGTAAAATAGAGTTCCATGTGTTCTACACACACATGCTAAATAAATATAGTAAGTATAGATATGGCGGAAGTAGCTGGTACCGCCCAACCTGCCTTCCACCAATGACTATGCTGTCTTCAAAAGTCCTTGTGCACTGCACAGCCTGCATGCCTCCCTGGGCCGCTCTCACCCTTCCCAGCACCACCAGCTTGCCATAGCTAACTCAGCTGTCACCCCCTGATGACCCACCACCCTAGGGATATCTGGTCACCCTCTGGGTCTCAAGCCTCCATCCCCATGTTTTGGGTCCTCAGCCCCCAAGCACAGCACGAACCACCCACCCATCTTAAGCCTGGAAAGAGGGCCCAGGTGGAAGGTCGAGGCAGGAAGGACCACTCAGCTACCTGGCTTTCTAAATCAAGCCCACTTTATTTGCCATTTCCCACATGCCACAAATGTACATGAGAATACCCACCCAAGATGTAGCCATCAGAGGACACACAATTCAGGGATGGGGTCACTGGGAGAAGGCCACCACCCACCATGCATGATCCCACAGCTGGGCAGGGACAGGGAGGCCAGGCCTCAAAAGGCAGGGGGTGGTTAGTTAGCACCTGGTCACCAGATATGGCACTGCCTTGGGCAGTGTCATTGTGAGTCACAGTAAAGAGGCTGGAGGGGATGCCATGGCCGGCCTGCAGGCCGAGTGCCACACATACACATACACACATATACACACACACACTCCTCCGACCTGTGGCTTTGGTTGACATGGCCAAGTATCTGATGCTGTGATGTCAGCAGCAGGCCACTCCTGTCAGCCACACCCAATCAATAGGCTGGCTGGACCCACAGCTGCTCTGGGTTCCTGTGGAAACTTGGCTGTGCACCACCTCCACTAGGTTCCAGAAGTTTCTATAAGAACCCTGCACCCCAGAAGCAGGTGAGAGCAGTGTAGAACCCCCAGCATTGTGGATAAGACCACTGAGGACACAGGCAGCTGTGGCTATGCCCCTAATTAAGCCTGAAGCCTAGTGCAGGGCCTCCAAGGGCGGCTGAGGAGCAGCAGAGCAGACTCTATGTCCCCACTGCTGAAGGAGAGATGTGCTCCCCATTCCGGACAGTAGTTTCTCACCATGGAAATGAACAGCAGCCCATGGCAACATGGGGCCTGAGGGCCATGGATCGAAGGTCAGAAGCCCAGAGGTGGCAAGAGCAGAGAGCAGGGCAAAGGTGAGGACACAGGCCACTTTGGGAGGCCCCAGGACTTCCCTCTACAAAGGAACATACTCCCAGATCTCCTGCCTTCCGACTTTCTCTCTCACACACATGGCAGGTACAAACATGAACACATATATGTGTACACACACCCAGGCACAAGTGCCAGTATGCACACATGCATGTGTAGACACAAGCCAGCATGGATGCCAACACACATGCACGCACAGACAGGTTCATATGTTCACGTAGGGACACGTGTGTGCACACACACTGGTGCAAGAGGGTTCATGCATGTGCATGCACACTCAGGCACAGGCACACGAGCTGACTGGCCTTCCTTGGCAGTCAGCATACAGCTTGCCCTTTAACAGCCCAGCCCTGCCAATTGGGGACCATGAAGGTGGATTCCTTTCCCAGCACAAATGCAGCAGAATATAAATTGCAATTCACACTGGTGCCAAAATAGCACTTAGCGAAAATAAGCACGTTATTAACATCTGGTGCATCCCATCTCGGGTGTGGAAGGAGCAGAATTTCTCACTCTAATTCCAAGGACAGTTGCAGGGGACATTCACACAAGGCCTAATAGGGGGTACAGGCTGCTCCCCAAGGAGATGCACAGCCCTGTCTTGGGGGGGGGGGAGCGCTGGCTCAGGAGAATAGGTCACCCTTGGGCTAAACTTGCAAAGGAAAGGGCAGAAGCCAGGCCCCCCAGCGCCCCCAGGCCCCCCAGGATCAGCCACGTAGGCCACCTGCCTCCCTCCTGGGCCACTCCCTCACTTTGGGGACCAGTGATCTGATCTCACATAGCGGCCTCAGGGACCAGCTTAACACTATAAAAGAATGACTGCAACTGGGGGGATGGTGTGCCACCTTCCAGCTGTGGGGACCCTGGCCTGGCTCTCCAGCTGCCTGTCTTGCAGTTGGCAGTGGCAGGAGGAATGGGGCAGGGCTGTGGCTCCCAGACGTGGCGTGAGGACCGATTGTTGAGGACCTGAAGTGCGGACTCCAGGTCTGGTGGGCCTGCTGTCAGTTCTTCCTGGCAGGTGCTGGCTGCAGCCTAGGGCAGCCAGGGCATCCAGTGTTCCAGAAGTCATGACTCAACAGGTAGAAAACCAGATTAGAAGAGAGTACATCGCACTTATGAGCCATCTGCACCCATGAGCAGAGCTTCGGGACAAAAAGCAATGGAGAAAACAAAGACATACAGCCCAGAAGGGCAGGGAGGAGCTGAACGAATGTGCATGGGAGATGGGGCAGGCAGGCCAAGGGCTGCACCCACTTTGCTCTGTCCTCTGGGGCACTGGCAATGAGCAAGGCCCAGTGAGCTCTGTGACCCCAAGCCCACCTGCGGTGACCCCACCGGAACAGTGTTCACTGCCGGGGAGCCACTGCTAAGGAGATCAGATGAGGAGTCATGCAGGGTCCCCTTGCTGAGGCTACCAGCTCCAGGCGCCTTGCAGGTCCAGAGGCAGAGGTGGCTCCCTGCTCCTGGCCTCCTACTTCTGCTCTGGGGTTATTCTGACAAGAGCTAATATGCACATTTCCCCAACAGGGAATGTCCAGGGTCCCCTGGGAGCTGACCGCCATGTGTGTGATGTTCCTAGAGCCTTGGGCCAGTCCTGGTCAGGGGAACGGAGCCATGGCAACCAGCTGTTCTTGTCCCCCGTGGGGTGGGGGAGTCATAAGTCTACAGCCGGGGACATGGCAGAGATGGGACCAAGTTAAAATGAGGGGTTTTTTTGTTGCTGTTGTTTTCTCTTTTGTGGAGCTGGGATGAAACTTAGGGCCTTGTGCATTGGGCTGCACACACTCCCCAAAATATGTCTTGATGGAAAAGCACACTCAAACCACAGCCGTGTAGCTGTCAGTATGGACATGCAGTGGGGCCGGCCGGCCTTCCCGCACCCCCTGCCCAGCACAGGCAATGGCAGCCAAGAGCCCCACGCCAGCAGGCCGCGGTTACTGGAGCTGAGGGGCACTGAGGCTGCAGGGAGGGGGAGGGCACAGGAACACACTGCTGCCTCCCCATCTCTCATACCCAAGACATCATGGGTGGGGGGAACGCAAGAGGAAATGGGGTATCAGGCAGGCAAGGTGGGGCCAGAAAGATGTTGTCCTCCTCTGTGACGTATCCCCAGGGCCAGCGCAGGGCTGTGAGCTGCGCCCGTCACCACCACAGGTTTGGCGGCTCCTCGGCCACTCTGCTCTTGAACAAGGTGACCTCGTCCAGGTGCACCATGGGGACGTCGCGGATGACGTCAGCTAGGCCCTCATGCAGCAGGGGGAAGATGACGACGTTCAGCGCGGGCCTCTCAGCCTGGAAACTGAACCGGAGACGAAGAAGCCTTAGCAGGGCTGGCCACAAAAGGCATCGCCACTGAGCTCCACAAGTCCAGGGGTATCTGGGAGTCACCCCACGAGGGCCTCACGGGCCCTGACATGCAGGTAAGGCCAGGCCCAGAGGCCACCAGGAGCCACACAGCCCTGCTTGTCACCCCCATCCCCATGTCTTCGGCCTAGCCACAAAGGAACGCCTGACAGTGCATCTGTGTGGGAGCTGTGGGCGTGGGCCTGGGGTGGCCCTGAGCCCAATGTCACAGGAACATGCTGTGAGACTGTGGCAGGAGACTAAGACAGGAACAAAGGATCAGATGGGGTTCTGCACAGGCAGACGCAGTGCCACCACACCTGATGCTGGGCCCCATCTTGTAGAGACATGTCCTCACATTGACCAGCTCTGCAATGGGGGTTGGGGGAAGCTTCACAACCTGTCACTCAGACTCAGGGCCCCATGCAGGGGCTGGAGACAAGCACCTCGATATCCCAGGAAGCCAGACCTGGCTCTCCAAGATCTCAGACCCAGAGGCGCCATGGCTGCAGGAGGCAGCAGTGCTTCCTTTGTGTTTCTGTCTGGATCACATGGGGATGTCATGAGGACCCCAGGAGGGTTGGACAGGCCGGGGAAGGCCTCTATTAAAGGACCCCCATCTTGACCCATGGAACCACCTGCACCCTGTTCACCCTGCATGGACTCAGGTGACAGGGGTGGAAACAGCCGTGCCTCCACTCACAGGCTTTGAGGGTGCAAGGCTGTTACCCTCAGCAGTTAGAGAAAATAAGGTCTCCAGGAGTCATTACAGGGACCCTGGGGAGTGGACATAGGGCCCTCTCCAGCCCAGCAGCCATGAGATTGGGAGGAAATGGTCACAAGTAAGACAGTTCAAGGGAGCCATAACCATCCCTTTGGGGTCTCCATGAAGGGCAGGGCCCAAAACACAGGGGTAAAGCTGGCAGCAGAGGAAGAGCCAGGGTGGGCCCAGGCTCAACTCCATGGTGTGGTGGGTGGGGCCAGTGCAGAAGGCAGCTCATGTACTAGCCTGGTTTTCTAGGACAGATAGTAGAACTGGCTAGGATGGCCACGGAGCAGAAGCAGAGCCAAGATAGGCAGAAAGCCAGGTGTGGTGGCTCTTGCCTACAATCCTAGCTTCACAGGAGGCTGAGATCTGAGGACTGAGGTTCAAAGCCAGCCCAGGCACTAGACCAGGAGACTCTTATCTCCAATTAAACACAAGAAAACCGGAAGTGGTGCTATGGCTCAGGGGTAAGGCGGTAGCCTTGAGCTGAAGAGCTCAGGGACAATGCCCAGGCCCAGGGGGTAGAGTGGTAGCCTTGAGCTGAAGCGTTCAAGGACAGTGCCCAGGCCCAGAGTTCAGGACACATGACGGGGTGTGGGGTGGTGGGGTGTGGGGGTGGAGAAGATGCCCAGGCACTGATTCTATGAGACTCTTATCTCCAATTAACCACCAGAAAACTGGAAGTGGCTTTGTGGCTCAAGGGGTAAAGCGGTAGTCTTGAACTGAAGAGCTCAGGGATATCCCCAGGCCTCACAACCAAAAGAGAGAAAAAAACACAAAAAATCAAAAACAGAGAAAGCCAGACTCACAAGTAGAAGGAAAAACAAAAAGCAAAAGCAGAAAAAGCCAGAAGTGGTGCTGTAGCTCACCTGGCAGAGTGCTGGTCTTGAGCAAAAGAAGCTCAGGGACCCTACCCAGGCCCTGAGTTCAAGTCCCAGGACAGGCCAAAAACAAAAAAGATAACCAGAACAGGGTTGGACACAGTGGCACAGGCTATAATCCCAAGTATTTGACAGGATGAGCTGGGGCAAAAAAAGTTTGAGATCCCCTATCTCCACCAGTGGAGAGGTATCATGAATTATGCCTGTCACTCCAGCCAATCAAGGCTTCGAGGCAGACCCTATGTGGAAAATTACCAGTACAGAAAGGACTACAGGGGTAGTTCAAGTGATTAGCATCTGCTAGCAAGCATGAGGCCCTGAGCTCTGAGCTCAACCCCCAGTAACACTTTAAAAAACAAGAAGGGCCGGGAGTTTGGACTAGTGGTGGAGTGCTTCCCTAGCATGCATGAAGACCTGGGTTTGATTCCTCAATACTACATACATAGAAAAAAGCTGGAAGTGGTGCTGTGGTTCAAGTGGTAGAGCTCTAGCCTTGAGAAAGCCCAAGGACAGTGCTCAGGCCCTGACTTCAAGGCCCAGGCCTGGCAAAACAACAACAAGCTGGGCTAGGTGGCTCTGTAATGCTAGCTACTTAGGAGGCTGAGATCTGAGGATCAAGGTTCAAAGCCAGCCCAGGCACAAAAGGACCTGAGACTCTTATCTCCAATTAACTTCTAGAAAAATGGGAAATGGTGCTTTGCTCAAAGGTAAGGACCAGTAGGGCCGTAGCCTTGAGCTGAAGAGCTCCAGGATAGCACTCAGGCCGAGTTCAAGCCCCACAAAACAAAACAAAACAAAACAAAACCCATGGAAATTAAAGAGAAATAAATCAGCAAAGTGAAGGGGGTGGAAGTTATGGCTAAAGTAGTAAAACACCTGCCTAACAAGCATAAATCTCTGAGTTCAAATCTTACTATTACAAAAAAGGAAAGAAGAAGTCGGGTGTGGAGAGGGTCAGGTTGTTTTTTTTCAGGTGTCACTTGGAGAAAACAGGACTTTTGCCAGTGACAGGGCAGAGGGACCAGGCTCCACTAGCTTGGCCACAGGAAACCAGGCAGGACCCATGTAGGTAGCCAGCAGAAGGCCTGCGGCCAGGGGAATCCTAAATTTGGCAGTTCTGTGTTACTTCCAAGGCAGAAAAGGAGTGAGGGGAAGAAAGGACAAGAAATTTAAAGCTGCTTCTCACACCTCCCTGTGCAAGGTGGGTCTGGGGAGGAGCTGGACACTGCTAGGCAACTGAGGGCCATGGCGCCATCTGCTGGGGACCTATGGAATAGCACCTGGCCCTGCTGGATTCCTGAGACCTGGGAACCAGGGAAACAAAGAAAATCTTCAGCAGACTCAAGGTCCAGGCCCATGGCACTTGGCTCTGGAAAGCCCACTCACCAATCTCAGGGCCTGCACTTACTCTATTCTTCTTTATGTTTTTAGGGTTTTTACACTATAGCTCAGGCTGGCCTCAAACCCATGATCCTCCTGCCTCAGCTTTCCAAGTGCTGGGATCACAGGCTTGGTCCTTTCTCCTTTCTGATAAGAATCCTGTCTTTCCTACTGACTCCTAGGGACTCCACTTCTCACCTGTTGGAGCCTCAATTTCCCCATCTATCAGCTGGGGCTTTCCTGGAGTTTCGACAACATAGCCCCTGCTTGATCTCAGAAGGCTCCCTGGGCATCAGCAGGAATACAGGCAGCTGGTGGGCACTGCCACCCCTCTTAACAAGCGTCCTATGTTTCCAGATGCTGTGCTAGCATCACAGTGGAAGCACATGGACACAGAGCTCAAAAGGACAGCTCATCTTCTACCCACAAGTCCACAGCCAGCCTCACGTCTGACAATGACCACCATGGCCCTCCCAGGTACCCTGTGACCAGAAGCCACTGGGCCCAGTGAACCCAACACTACCACACGGGGCCCAAAATGTACAAAGAGAGATACCGAGTGTCTGCCTTGGAAAAGCAAGGATCTGAGAGGACTCAAAGATTCTGGGTGTGCTGGAACACACAAGGCCCCGTGTCCAGGCCCAGCCCTAGAAAAAAGGTGCAAAGCACTTGACATTTTCTGGGAAGCACCACATACCCCAGGGAAGGCCAGGAGCTGGGGGCTGATAGCCACAGGAAGACCAGGGGGCTTCCAGGGGAGGTATGAGTCACTGGGCCCAGGCAGCAGCATGGCAGACTGCCCATGTGAGTAGATAGGAACGGGCAGCAAGGCCAGAGTGGGCACCTAGGGCTGGCCCTGTGCTGGGAGGGTTCTGAGGATCAGAAGTAAGGCAGCCTCCTTGGCTTGAACTGCTCAATGACTGTTCTCTACTTTAGAGAAGACTGCCAGTAGATTACACAAGAGGGGGAAATCCAGCAACTTCCAAAGCAAGTCCCCATGCTGTGGGGCAAAGCAACTCCCCTTAACGCCTGACATTTTGTCACTGGCAGTACTGAGGACTGAACTCGGGGTCTTGAGATTGCTAGACAGCCACACCTCCAGTCCTTTTGACTTTATTTTTCAGATGGGGTGTTGTGTTTTTGCCCTGGGCCAGACATAGACTGTCATCCTTCTACTTATGCCTCCATGGCAGACAGGAACCACCATGCCTGGTTTGTTGGTTAGGATGGGGAGGGGGAAGGCTCTCACTACTTACTTGGGATGGCCTAGAACTGAGAGATCCTCTGGATCGCCACAGAAGCTGGGATTACAGGTGTGAGCCAACATACTCAGACAACCCCTGACTTATAACAGAAGGGAGCCAGCAGTCTGGCCTGAACAGCCATACCCACTAGAGCTGGGGCTGCCCCCACTCTCTATATAGCTGCACACAGAACAGGCAGAGGAGCTGGAGGATACTAGAGCAAGCACTACAAAGCTGATGTTAATGCCGAACCCCAGCAGGCATCAGCTGTGTCTCCTACCACAAGGACCACAGGGGACAGGCTGTGCCAGGCTTCCCTCACCAGCACCCAGGGCCACTCACACCCCGCAGAAGGACAACTCAACATCTGGAATGAAGGGAGGTCAGGGACACAGCAACTCTGCTGTCTCTCATGGCTACAGCAGACACAACATGACCTCTGTTACTGAATACCAAACAGCAAAAACACCACAAGGAAGCCTGGCCAAGCTGTCTCATTCCTGCAGTCCTAGCTATGTGAGAGGCTGGAATCAAGAGGATAAGAGGATCCAGGTTCAAAACCAGCATAAGGGCCGGGAGTTTGGCCTAATGGTAGAATGCTTGGCTAGCATGCACAAAGACCCAGGTTCGATTACATAGAAAAAAAAAAAAAAAAGCCAGAAGTGGTGCTGAGGCTCAAGTGGTAGAATTCTATCCTTGAGAAAGCCCAGAGACAGTGCTCAGGCACTGAGCTCAAGCCCAGGACTGGCAAGAAAAAAAAAAAAAAAAACAGCATAGGCAATAAATCAGGAGATCCCATTTGAAGAGGAAAACAGCATAGTAGTGTACACTTGTCATTCCAGCTATGGGCACCATTGTAAAACAGGAAGACCAGCCAGGCACGGTGGCTCCCGCCTGTAATGCTAGCTACTCAGGAGGCTGAGATCTGAGAATCATGGTTCAAAGCCAGCCCCGGCACTAAAGAACACGAGACTCTTATCTCCAATTAACCACTAGAAAACTAGAAGTGGTGCTGTGGCTCAAGGGGTAGGGCCATAGCCTTGAGCTGAAGAGCTCAGCGACAGCGCCCAGGCCCAGAGTTCAAGTACCACAACTGACAAAAATAAAAAACAAAAAACAGTAAGACCAAAGTCCAGACTATCCCAAGCAAGAAGTGAGACTCCTATCTCAAAAATAATCAATCAGGCCAATTGCCAATGGCTCATACCTGCAATCCTAGAAACTTAGGAGGCTGAAATGCAAGGAGGATCACTATTTAAAGCTAGCCTTAGCAGGCAAGTCCATAAGACCCTTATCTTTAATTAAATACCAAAAAGTCAGAAGTGACACTGGTTAAAGAGATAAGAGTGCTAATCTTGAGCAAAAAAGGTCAGAGACAATGCACAGACCCTGAATTCAAGTCCAGTAAAGGGGGGGGGGGGAACATAGAAGCCTTGAAACCCTACTTGAAAACTAAAGCAAAAAACAAGGCTGGAGGCATCAGCCAAACAAATAAGATCAATTGTAAGACCCTGAATTCAAATCTCAGGACTGCCAAAACTAAAAACCCAGATTGGCTAAGCAGTGCTAAGGTGCCATGGTTATGGAAAACAAGGCGAGCTGAGCTAAAGAGGGCCATGAACTGGCAAAGGCTCTGGAGAGATGCCCCTACAAGTGGCACAGGTCAGATACAAATGCCATGCCAGGACACAATTGGGAAGTTACAGGACCTCAGAGGGCTCAGTTGATTGTATCATTGTATTGCTTGGATAACCATGTATGGGATAGATACATTTTCCACAATTATTTAAAAAGTTGCTGAAGCTGGGTGCTGGAGGCTCACACCTGTCATCCTAACTACTCAGGAGGCCGAGATCTGAGGATCATGGTTCAAAGCCAGCCTGAGCACAAAAAGCTAAGACTCTTATCTCCAATTAACCTCTAGAAAACAATCAGCTTAGTTATCCAGCTTATAGCTTTAGCAATTTGACTCACAGCTAACATTACTGCAGGTCACCTATTAATTCACTTAATGGGGAGCTTGGCTCAAGGGTAGGGTGGAACCCTTGGGAAGAGCTCAGGGACAGTGACCAGGCCAAGTTCAAGCCCCATGACCCACGAAAAAGTACAAAAGCACAGGGGCAGTGCCCAGGTCCTGAGTTCAAGTCCCATGGCAAAACCCCACCTTCCAAAAAGAAGTTATTGGAGACCTCGGTGGTTTTTGTTTTGTTTTGGTTTTTGCTAGTCCTAAGGTTTAAAATCAGAGCCTGAGCACTGTCCATGGGCCTTCTCAAGGCTAGAGCCCTCCCACTGAACCACAACACCACTCCAGCTTTTTTCTATGCATGTGGTACCAAGGAATCAAACTCAGGTCTTTATGCATGCTCAGCAAGCACTCTACCACTTGGCAAAACTCTCAGCCAGACTTCGATGTTCTATATAGCATAATAGGCACAATGTAGGCAAGTACTTAACTTTTATATTTAGTGGGGAAGGGTTGGGCCATTCTGGAAAAGAGACCATTAGGTACCTGTAGCTCACACCTTTAATCCTAGCTGTTCATGAAGCTGAGATCTGAGGATCAAGGTTCGTTCAAAGCCAACCTGACCAGGGAAGACTATGAGACTCTCATCTCCAAGCAGCCACCAAAAAGCCAGTAGAGCTGTGGTTGAAAAGGTGGAGCATCAGCCTTCAGTGAAAAAGTTCACGGAGAGTGCCCAGGCCCTGAGATCAGTCCCGGTAGGAGAACAAGAGAGACCAGGTCTGCAGGAGGGCGGCCCCTCCCCTCTGTGCTGGGGATCATGGAGCTGTGTGAAGCCCCCTGGCCACTCAGAGGCCAGCCAGGGCTACTCACCTGCGGAGGAGTGACTGTTGCAGGCTCTTGCAGGTGGCCAGAGAGTCACCAGTGAACATGTGGCACACGACGACATGCAGGCAGCGGGCCATGAAGGCCAGCACGGCATCGGGTTGCAGGGTGCCACTGCGGGACACAAGGCAGAGGCGCTGCAGCGAGGGGCAGTGGCTGAGTGCCTGGAAGAACTGGGCATTGGCGCTAAAGTAGGGCTGCTCCAGCCTGTGGGAGAGAGGGGGAGGGAGAGAGAGGCATGAGTCCTGGGCCAGGCTCCTGCACCCCACACGATGGCCACCAGGGAAGTCTTGGGGAGTACTCAGAGTCCTGAGTCTCCCATGGAAATCCTGGCTTTGGGGACCCCATGCAGTGAGCCAGCCCACACATTTGGTTGTGAGCTACAGGCTCAAGGCCACCAGCTCCAAATACCCATACCAAAATCAATTTTAAGCTGAGTGCAGTGGCTCACATCTGTATTCCTAGATACACAGGAGCCTGAGATCTGAAGAGCACAGCTCAATGCCAGTCCTGGCAGGAAAGTCTGTGAGAGTCTTATCTCCAATAAACTACTCAGAAAAAGCCACAAGTGTGCTGTGGCTGAAGTGGCAGAGTGCTAGCCTTGAGCACAGAGAGGCCCAGTGACAGCACCCAAGTCCTGAGCTCAAGACCCAGGACCAGAACAAAAATAAATACTTTTTTATTTACAGTTCAGGTCTGGGAATTTTGCCTAGTAATACAGTGCTTGCCTAGCATACAGAAAGACCCAGGTTTCCTTCCCTGGTACCATACAGAAAAAGCTGGAAGTCGTGCTGTAACTCAAGTGGTAGAGCTCTATCCTTGAGAAAGTCCAAGGACAGTGCCCAGACCCTGGGTTCAAGCTCCAGTATGGGCAAAAACAAAAGAAGTCCAGCTGCCAGTAAAGCCTGCGGCTGTGGATTCTGTGGAATGCTCAGACCATGGGAACCAGTGGGCCCTGGATGAGAATCAAAGGAGGAACAGAGCAGGTGGGGAGACCCTGAGCATATGGAGGGCCAGCTCAGAGCTGGGAGGGAGGAGAGGCAAGTTGACCAGTCCCCTAGTTTCATGAAAGCCAGGGCCCTGTGGGAGCATCCTCATCTGGAAACAGGGTATTTACACATGTAATTGAGATGACTGAAGGTCCCTGCACTGCTTGTGGTTTGTTCCTGATAAGGCCAGGAGTCAAAAACTGGTGCACCACTCTAATCCCAGTACTCAAGAAACAGACAAAAGCATTGCAAGTTTGAGGCCAGAATGGGCTATGCAATACAGCAGCTACAAGAAGTCAATGTTGGCCCTGTAAAAATGGAGGCAGAGCCTGGGGCAAGGGCCTAACAAGTCAAGGCCCATTGGGCTTTGCAACTCTGCTCAGAAGCTGGAAGGACAGAAGGCTCCCTCACAGGCTCAGAAGGAATCAGCTCTGACCCTGATGTCTGGTCTCCAGAAGAGTTTATTTCACTCACAAGTCTGTGGTCACTTGCTCCAGTGACCCCAGGACCCCAGCTTAGACACCAAGGACAGCCAGGACTGAAAGCCCTACCAGCAGGAAACAATGTGTACCTCACATATACTGGACATTTCCAGAGAGCACTTGTCCCCCTTGGACAGCAGACTGAAGCCATCATGGCTCCAGCAGGCTCAGGTAGAGCATCTACTTCACATCAAAACAGAAGCCAGTATAATCCTATAATCCCAGCTACTCAATGGATAGAGATCCAGAAGTCCATGGTTCAAAACCAGCCAAAGCTAAAAAACCCTTGTAACTTTACCTCCAAAAGAACCAGAATAAGCCAACTTGAACTAGGTGCTGGTGGCTCACACCTGTAATGCCAGCTACTCAGGAAGCTGTCTGAGCCTCACAGTTCGAAACCAGCCCAGAGAGGAAAGTCCATGACACAGCTCCAATTACCACACACACTCACACACACAAACTTAGGAGTGAAGCTGTGGCCCAAATGAAAGAACCCTAGCCTGAAAATACAAAACAATAACAAAAAACCTGGGGGTGGGACTTTGGCCTAGTGGTAGAGTGCTTCCCTAGCATGCAAGAAAGCCCAGGTTCAATTCCTGGGTACCACATAAAAAAGCTAGAAGCGGTGCTATGGCTCAAGTGGTAGAGTGCTAGCCTTGAGAAAGCCCAAGGACAGAAGTTGGGCCCTCACTTCAGTCCCAGGACTGGTTAAAAAAAGAAAAAACAAAAAAGCTGAGACAGTACACAGCTGTCTGATTTTAAGCCCTAGAACAAAGGAAAGCAAGCCAACTTGAAAGCATGGCTCAAGTGGTAGAGGACCAGCCAACAGGCAAACCATTCAAGCTTCAAGCTTGAGGCAGCTGAACTCAATGCCAGATAGGAGGCAGGATGGGGAGGTCCCCATAGCCAGGAGTGGAGCAGACCCACTCTAGGCTGTGGAGGGTCTTGGGACTTCCCCTGTGTCATCAAGGGTGGTGTACCCAGGAGTGGAGCAGACCCACTCTAGGCTGTGGAGGGTCTTGGGACTTCCCCTGTGTCATCAAGGGTGGTGTACCCATGTCAACATTCCTCTGGAAGTAGAGTACAGAAGGGGTGTGGGGTCCCAGAGACTCCCCAGCTGTGAACAGCACACAGCGGGAGACCCCTCCCCACCTAACAGCAGGTGGCACTATGGGTCTGTGCCACCATCAGGTCCCTCCAGGACTAGAGGATTTTAAAGCCAGGGCCGTGCTAAGGCATGGACTTCTAAACCTGCTGAGGATCGTGCCTTTCATTCTTCCTCCAGGAAGGCCACCTGCACAGGCCCAAGAGGAGCCTGAGCCTCGGAGTTCCCGTCCAGCTCCTTCCTGGTCAGCTCCCACCTTTCTGCCTACAAGGAGATGACTTTCAAATACTGTCCCTATGGGTTGACTTTGCACTGCACCCTAATGCCCACCCTGCCCCAGCTCCAAAGGTCCAGGGCACACAGTAAGTGTTCAGACTCCAGTGGGGCCTTGAAATTGCTCCCAGGGCCATGGCAGGCTTGGCTGCTGTGGCTCCCAGCTTCCACCCAGTCTAGTTTGATTCCTGGGCAGTGCCCTTCCTGCCCCACTTACCAAGGCAGGGCTTGGCCAGGTGCGGAAAAGCAGGTGCCCTTCTCTGCCTGCCCCACCAGAGTGTGCCCAAGCCCACAGCCAGTGCAACCTGTCCCGACCGCAGCTCCACAGTAGGCAACACTCAGGTTTGGGAGAGCAAGTTCCGGTGATCATTCCATGGCTGTGAACACTTTTTTGCTCTGTGTATTCGGCTGCCCATTAGGGAGCCATGTCCCAGAAAGTCTTCCTCCCCAATCCATACCCAGTAATGGTGAAGCTAGGCACAGCTATGCTGCACTGCCCAGTGGTGGCTGAACTTCACAGGATGGGGACACATAATGAACACTGCAGCCTGCTGGGGTCCTGACAGGAGCTGGTGCTTGTGCAATCATCATGTGTGAAGAGCAGCTAGCAGCCCCTGCCCAGGTCCAAGGAGCCCCCACTGTCCTGATCCCG
This sequence comes from Megascapheus bottae, assembly GCF_031878675.1. NCBI lineage: Eukaryota > Metazoa > Chordata > Mammalia > Rodentia > Geomyidae > Megascapheus > Megascapheus bottae. The sequence continues at coordinate 32,441,409 of NC_143511.1, read as the reverse complement.
GTGTCAAAGCCAAAGCTCACATTGACATGCTCTTGGCAGTCTGCAGCCACCTGCCACTGTGTGGTACACGGAATCAGTGTCCTGCATGGACTTGGCTCGCTGGGTGGGGATGCAGGGTGCTACTTGGCACGGTCTGCCTTTTACAGAACTGGCTGCTGTATTTCCCATCTGCCATTTGTTCTTGTGTGTGTGCATGCACGTGCACGCGTGTGCATAGGTACCTAGGCCTCAGCAGCTCTCTTGGCATTTTTTTCGCCCTAAAGCCTAGCCCTCTACAACTCGAGCCATGGCTCTATTTCTGGCTTTTCAGTGACTAGAGATCAGTTTCATGCTAGGCTAGGTTTGGATTAGGATCCTCAGATCTCAGCCTCGTGAGGTCAGAGCAATCAGGGCAGGCACAGGAAGACATGGGGGACACCAGATCGGAAGTGGGCAGGAGCTGGGAGAGGAGGCTGCAGGGACACAAGCAGGAGAGGAGGAAGGGGTTATGAAGTGGTGCAGGGCCAGGCACTGCTCCCACCAACTGTTCTGTATCCAGCCCTGACATTTCCTCTCCAGAAGGAAGGGTAGCCCAGAACTAACAAGACTTGTGAGGGAGGAGAAATGTGGACCCCACAGTCCAGCTCACAAGCATTTATGGGAGGTGCAGGACCTGGGCCCCTCCTCTCTGTATCTGCTCAAGCCCAGGACCAGGGCCAACAATTTCAGCAACACTTAGGCTTCAAAGCCTGCAACTGGGGCCAAGAGTGTGGCCTAATGGTAGAGTGCTTGCCTAGCATGTACAAAGCCCTGGGTTTGATTCCTCAGTAGGACATACACAGAAAAAGCTGGAAGTGGTGCTGTGGCTCAAGAGATAGACCACCAGCCTTGAGAAAGCCCAAGGACAGTGCTCAGGCTCTGAGTTCAAGACCAGGACTGGAGGGAAAAAACTGCAATTGTTTGGACAGCTGGGGTCTATCCCTGGGCTTCAAGCCCCAGTGCCAACAGGGACCCAGGCAGCCTCAGCATGACCAGATTCCAACCACAGGGCAGAGTATAAAGCCTGGCCAGAGAGTTGTGGAAAGTTCTGGGCCAGGAGCAGAACAGAACCAGCCAGTTTCTGCTCATATCTGGCTTACTTCCTGTCATGCTGTGACAGAGGCCTATTATGGGGCCTGGAACCTAGGGCAGGATGGAACTTTAGCTCTGTCCCCAGATTTCTGCTTCAGTAACATGGGCTGCAGAAGGCACCAATTTCCAGGGATGAGGGGATAGCTGGCTCAGCACCTGGTCCCCAGAAAATTCTGTCTGTCTGTCCAGGAAACAACAGCCAGGCTCAAGTGCCTCTGAGCCTGGCCTAACTGGCTCCATGTTGCCTGACCACCTGGCCTCAGAGAGGGATGTGGAGCTCCCCCAGCTGCCCCTGAAGTATGGCCCACACCTCTGCAAGCCCAGACCCACACCACTAGCCACATCTCCTGTCTGTCCAGATCTTCTACATCTGAAGCAGGTGGATATTGGGGAAATACTGGAAAGGAACCCCTCAGCCCCACGACACAGTCCAGCATCATCCAGTAAGAGGATTCCCCCACACGTGGGCCTAGGATCACCAGGGGCCCCAGGTCACAGTCTAAGAGGGAGACCCTGGAGGCTCAAGCCTCTATCTCTTGCTGTCCTATCCCAGGCCTCAATCCTGGGAGTCTTCATCCAGCCTCTGAGCTCATCTGTCCTATTTTTTTTTCTTTTTTTTATGGTGCCATTCCTGGAGCTTGAATCCAGGCCCTGGGCACTGGCTCTGAGCTTTTTTGTTCAAGGCTGGAGTGATGCCATTCAAACAACAGCTCCGTTTCTGGCTTTTTGGTGGGTAAATGGAGATAAAAGTCTCACTAACTTTCCTGCTAAGGCTGGCTTTGAACTGCAATCCTCAGATCTCAGCCTCCTGAGTAGCTAGGATTACAGAGCCATGGGCACCCACACTGTCCTCTCCATCCGGTCCTTGTGGGACACCAGCACCCCTGGGTGAAGTGCTCAGCAGGTCACCACCTGCCTCTTCCACCTTGTCTTCCCACCTCCCTGGCCTCCTACAGAGCCTGGGCTGCTCAGAGCCAATTGGGTTTAGGTGACTTTTCAAACCATTAAGGCTTCTGTGCATGCTGTCACTCATCC